>NW_026061775.1:625000-1250000 GCF_023897955.1 Schistocerca gregaria | reverse complement strand
AATACAACAGCCGCCATGCAGACTTCTCTCCATGGGAGTAATGTCTCAAATAGTCTGCGATTTGATCGATTCCTGGAATACCAGAAGTAGTTTACGAAGCACATCTGGAGTCATTCTGTAATCTGTGGACCTTAATAGTGTTGATGAAACACAGAAATTGCATCGGGATTAAAACAACAACCACCATGCGGACTTCTCTCCATGGCAGTAATGTCTCAAACTGTCTACGCTTTGATCGTTCCCTGGAAGACCTGTAGTAGTTTCCGAAGCACATCTGGAGTAATTCTGTAATCTGTGGACGTTCAGGGTGTTGATGAAACAAAGAAATTGCAACGTGGCTACATACCAAAGCCACCATGTGGACTTTTCTCCATGGGAATAATGTCACAAACTGTCTACGCTTTGATCGATTCCTGTAAGAGCAGTAGTAGTTTAAGAAGCACATCTGCAGGGATTCTGTAATCTGTGGACATTCAGGGTGTTGATGAAACAAAGAAATTGCTTCGGGATTGAATACAACACTCACTATGCAGACTATTTTCCGTGGGAGTAATGTCTCAAACTGTCAACGCTTTGATCGATCCCTGGAAGAGCAGTAGTAGTTTAAGAAGCACATCTGGAGGCATTCTGTAATCTGTGGTCCTTCAGAGTGTTGATGAAACACAGAAATTGCATCGTGATTAAATACCACAGGCACCAGGTGGACTTTTCTCCATGGGAGTAATGTCTCAAAACGGTCTACGCTTTGACCGATTCCTGGAAGACCAGGAGAAGCTTCTGAAGCACATCTGGAGGCATTCTGTAATTTGTAGATCTTCAGAGTATTGATGAAACACAGAAATTTCATAGGGATTGTATACAACAGGCACCACGCGGACTTTTCTCCATGGGAGTAATGTCTCAAATTGTCTGCGCTTTGATCGTTTCCTGGAAGACCAGTAGTAGTTTCCGAAGCACATCTGGAGGCATTCTGTAATTTGTGGACCTTCAGAGTGTTGATGAAACACAGAAATTGCATCGTGATTAAATACCACAGGCACCATGCAGACTTTTCTCCATGGGAGTAATATCTCAAACTGTCTACGCTTTGATCGATTCCTGGAAGACCAGCAGAAGCTTCCGAAGCACATCTGGAGTAATTCTGTAATCTGTGGACCTTAAGAGTGTTGATGCAACACAGAAACTGCATCGGGATTGAAAACAACAACCACCATGCGGACTTTTCTCCAAGGGATAAATGACTGAAACTGTCTACGATTTGATCGTTCCCCGAAAGCCCAGTAGTAGTTACCGAAACACATCCCGAAGCATTCTTTAATCTGTGGACCCTCTGAGTGTTGATAAAACAAAGAAATTGCATAGTAATTGAACATAACATGCACCAATCGGACTTTTCTCCATGGGAGTAATGTCTCAAACTGTCTACGATTTGATCGTTCCCTGGAAGCTCAGTAGTAGTTTCCGAAGCACATCTGGAGGCACTCTGTAATCTGTGGACCTTCAGAGTGTTGATGAAGCACAGAAATGGCATCGGGATTGGATACAACAGGCACCATGCGGACTTTTCTCCATAGAAGAAATGTCTCAAACTGTCTACGATTTGATCGTTCCCTGGAAGACTAGTAGTAGTTTCCGAAGCACATCTGTTGGCATTCTGTAATCTATGGAGTTTCTGAGTGTTGATGAAACACCGAAATTGCACCGGGATTGAATACAACAGGCACCATGCGTACTTTTCTCCATGTGTGAAATGTCTCAAACTGTCTACGTTTTGTTCGTTCCCTGGAAAACCAGTAGTAGTTTCCAATTCAAATCTAGAGGCCTTCTGTAATCTGTGGACCTTAAGAGTGTTGATGAATCACAGAAACTGCATCGGGATTGAAAACATCAACCACCATGCGAACTTTTCTCCATGGGATTAATGCCTCAAACTGTCTACGATTTGATCGTTCCCTGAAAGACCAATAGTAGTTACCGAAACACATCTGGAAGCCTTCTTTAATCTGTAGACTTTCAGAGTGTTGATGAACCACAGAAATAGCATCGGGATTGTATACAACAGGTACCATGCGGACTTTTCCCCATGGGAGTTATGTCTCAAATTGTCTATACTTTGATCGTTACCTGGAAGCCCAGTAGTAGTTTCCGAAGCACATCTGGAGTCATTCTGTAATCTGTGGACCTTAAGAGTGTTGATGAAACACAGAAATTGCATCGTAATTGAACACAAAACCATGCACCATGCGGACTTTCCTCCATGGGAGTAATGTCTCAAATTGTCTACGCTTTGATCGTTCCCTGGAAGACCAGTAGTAGTTTCGGAAGCACATCTGGAGGCACTCTGTAATCTGTGGACCTTCAGAGTGTTGATGAAGCACAGAAATGGCATCGGGATTGGATACAACAGGCACCTTGCGGACTTTTCTCCATAGAAGATATGTCTTTAACTGTCTACGATTTGATCGTTCCCTGGGAGACTAGTAGTAGTTTCCGAAGCACATCTGTTGGCGTTCTGTAATCTATGGAGTTTCTGAGTGTTGATGGAACACCGAAATTGCATCGGGATTGTATACAACAGGCACCATGCGTACTTTTCTCCATGGGAGAAATGCGTCAAACTGCCTACGATTTGTTCGTTCCCTAGAAGACCAGTAGTAGTTTTCGAATCACATCTGATGGCCTTCTGTAATCTTTGGACATTCAGGGTGTTGATGAAACAAAGAACTTGCTTCGGGATTGAGTACAACACGCACCATGCAGACATTTCTCCATGGGAGTAATGTCTCAAACTGTCAACGCTTTGATCGATCCCTGGAAGAGCAGTAGTAGTTTAAGAATCACATCTGTTGGCATTGTGTAATCTATAGAGTTTCTGAGTTTAGATGGAACACCGAAATTGCATCGGGATTGTATACAACAGGCAAAATACGCACTTTTCTCCATGGGATTAATGACTCAAATTGTCTGCGATTTGATCGATTCCTGGAAGACTTGTAGTAGTGTCCGAAGCACATCTGGAATCAATCTGTAATCTGTGGACGTTCAGGGTGTTGATGAAACAAACAAATTGCTTCGGGGTTGATTACAACATTCACCATGCAGACTTTTCTCCATGGGAGTAATGTCTCAAATTGTCTGAGCTTTGATCGATTCCTGGAAGACCAGTAGTAGTTTACGAAGCACATCTGGAGTAATTCTGTAATCTGAGGACCTTAAGAGTGTTGATGAAACACAGAAACTGCGTCGGGATTGAAAACAACAACCACCATGCGGACTTTTCTCCATGGGATTAATGTCTCAAACTGTCTACGATTAGATCGTACCCTGAAAGACCAGTAGTAGTTACCGAAAGACAACTGGATTCACTCTACAATCTGTGGACCTTCTGAATGTTGATGAAACAAGGAAATTGCATCGTAATTGAACACAACAGGCACCATGCGGACTTTTCTCCATAGGAGTAATGTCTCAAACAGTCTACGATTTGATCGTTCCCTGGAAGACCAGTAGTAGTTTACGAAGAACATCTGGAAGCATCCTTTAATCTGTGGACTTTCAGACTGTTGATGAAACACAGAAATTGCATCGTTATTGATTACAGCAGGCACCATGTGGACTTTTCTCCATGGGAGTAATGTCTCAAACTGTCTACACTTTGATCGTTCCCTGCAAGACCAGTAGTAGTTTCCGAATCACATCTGGAGGCATTCTGTAATCTATGGAGTTTCTGAGTGTTGATGACACACCGAAATTGCATCGGGATTGAATACAACAGGCACCATGCCGACTTTTCTCCATGCGAGTAATGTCTCAAACTGTCTACGCTTTGATCGTTCCCTGGACGACCAGTAGAAGTACCGAAGCACATCTGTTGCCATTCTGTAATCTGTGGACATTCAGGGTGTTGATGAAACAAAGAAATTGCTTCGGGATTTAATACAACACGCACCACGCAGGCTTTTCTCCATGTGAGTATTGTCTTTAACTGTAAACGCTTTTATCCATTCCTGGAAGAGCAGTAGTAGTTTCAGAAGCACATCTGGAGTCTTTCTGTAATCTGTGGACTTTACGAGTGTTGATGAAACACAGAAATTGCATCGTAATTGAACACAACATGCACCATGCGGACTTTTCCCCATGGGAGTAATGTCTCAAACTGTCTACGCTTTGATCGTTCCCTGGAAGACCAGTAGTACTTTCGGAAGCACATCTGGAGGCACTCTGTAATCTGTGGACCTTCAGAGTGTTGATGAAGCACAGAAATGGCATCGGGATTGGATACAACAGGCACCTTGCGGACTTTTCTCCATAGAAGATATGTCTTTAACTGTCTACGATTTGATCGTTCCCTGGGAGACTAGTAGTAGTTTCCGAAGCACATCTGTTGGCGTTCTGTAATCTATGGAGTTTCTGAGTGTTGATGGAACACCGAAATTGCATCGGGATTGTATACAACAGGCACCATGCGTACTTTTCTCCATGGGAGAAATGCGTCAAACTGCCTACGATTTGTTCGTTCCCTAGAAGACCAGTAGTAGTTTTCGAATCACATCTGAAGGCCTTCTGTAATCTGTGGACATTCAGGGTGTTGATGAAACAAAGAACTTACTTCGGGATTGAGTACAACACGCACCATGCAGACATTTCTCCATGGGAGTAATGTCTCAAACTGTCAACGCTTTGATCGATCCCTGGAAGAGCAGTAGTAGTTTAAGAATCACATCTGTTGGCATTGTGTAATCTATAGAGTTTCTGAGTTTAGATGGAACACCGAAATTGCATCGGGATTGTATACATCAGGCAAAATACGCACTTTTCTCCATGGGATTAATGACTCAAATTGTCTGCGATTTGATCGATTCCTGGAAGACCTGTAGTAGTGTCCGAAGCACATCTGGAATCAATCTGTAATCTGTGGACGTTCAGGGTGTTGATGAAACAAACAAATTGCTTCGGGGTTGATTACAACATTCACCATGCAGACTTTTCTCCATGGGAGTAATGTCTCAAATTGTCTGAGCTTTGATCGATTCCTGGAAGACCAGTAGTAGTTTACGAAGCACATCTGGAGTAATTCTGTAATCAGAGGACCTTAAGAGTGTTGATGAAACACAGAAACTGCGTCGGGATTGAAAACAACAACCACCATGCGGACTTTTCTCCATGGGATTAATGTCTCAAACTGTCTACGATTAGATCGTACCCTGAAAGACCAGTAGTAGTTACCGAAAGACAACTGGATTCATTCTACAATCTGTGGACCTTCTGAATGTTGATGAAACAAGGAAATTGCATCGTAATTGAACACAACAGGCACCATGCGGACTTTTCTCCATAGGAGTAATGTCTCAAACAGTCTACGATTTGATCGTTCCCTGGAAGACCAGTAGTAGTTTACGAAGAACATCTGGAAGCATCCTTTAATCTGTGGACCTTCAGACTGTTGATGAAACACAGAAATTGCATCGTTATTGAATACAGCAGGCACCATGTGGACTTTTCTCCATGGGAGTAATGTCTCAAACTGTCTACACTTTGATCGTTCCCTGCAAGACCAGTAGTAGTTTCCGAATCACATCTGGAGGCATTCTGTAATCTATGGAGTGTCTGAGTGTTGATGAAACACCGAAATTGCATCGGGATTGAATACAACAGGCACCATGCCGACTTTTCTCCATGCGAGTAATGTCTCAAACTGTCTACGCTTTGATCGTTCCCTGGAAGACCAGTAGAAGTACCGAAGCACATCTGTTGCCATTCTGTAATCTGTGGACATTCAGGGTGTTGATGAAACAAAGAAATTGCTTCGGGATTTAATACAACACGCACCACGCAGGCTTTTCTCCATGGGAGTAATGTCTTTAATTGTAAACGCTTTGATCTATTCCTGGAAGAGCAGTAGTAGTTTCAGAAGCACATCTATAGTCTTTCTATAATCTGTGGACTTTACGAGTGTTGATGAAACACAGAAATTGCATCGTAATTGAACACAACATGCACCATGCGGACTCTTCTCCATGGGAGTAATGTCTCAAACTGTCTACGCTTTGATCGTTCATTGGAAGACCAGTAGTAGTTTCCAAAGCACATCTGGAGGCACTCTGTAATCTGTGGACCTTCAGAGTGTTGATGAAGCACAGAAATGGCATCGGGATTGGATACAACAGGCACCATGCGTACTTTTCTCCATGGGAGAAAAGCGTCAAACTGCCTACGATTTGTTCGTTCCCTAGAAGACCAGTAGTAGTTTTCGAATCACATCTGAAGGCCTTCTGTAATCTGTGGACATTCATGGTGTTGATGAAACAAAGAACTTGCTTCGGGATTGAGTACAACACGCACCATGCAGACATTTCTCCATGGGAGTAATGTCTCAAACTGTCAACGCTTTGATCGATCGCTGGAAGAGCAGTAGTAGTTTTTAGAATCACATCTGTTGGCATTGTGTAATCTATAGAGTTTCTGAGTTTAGATGGAACACCGAAATTGCATCGGGATTGTATACAACAGGCAAAATACGCACTTTTCTCCATGGGATTAATGACTCAAATTGTCTGCGATTTGATCGATTCCTGGAAGACCTGTAGTAGTGTCCGAAGCACATCTGGAATCAATCTGTAATCTGTGGACGTTCAGGGTGTTGATGAAACAAACAAATTGCTTCGGGGTTGATTACAACATTCACCATGCAGACTTTTCTCCATGGGAGTAATGTCTCAAATTGTCTGAGCTTTGATCGATTCCTGGAAGACCAGTAGTAGTTTACGAAGCACATCTGGAGTAATTCTGTAATCTGAGGACCTTAAGAGCGTTGATGAAACACAGAAACTGCGTCGGGATTGAACACAACAACCACCATGCGGACTTTTCTCCATGGGATTAATGTCTCAAACGGTCTACGATTAGATCGTACCCTGAAAGACCAGTAGTAGTTACCGAAAGACAACTGGATTCATTCTACAATCTGTGGACCTTCTGAATGTTGATGAAACAAGGAAATTGCATCGTAATTGAACACAACAGGCACCATGCGGACTTTTCTCCATAGGAGTAATGTCTCAAACAGTCTACGATTTGATCGTTCCCTGGAAGACCAGTAGTAGTTTACGAAGAAAATCTGGAAGCATCCTTTAATCTGTGGACCTTCAGACTGTTGATGAAACACAGAAATTGCATCGTTATTGAATACAGCAGGCACCATGTGGACTTTTCTCCATGGGAGTAATGTCTCAAACTGTCTACACTTTTATCGTTCCCTGCAAGACCAGTAGTAGTTTCCGAATCACATCTGGAGGCATTCTGTAACCTATGGAGTGTCTGAGTGTTGATGAAACACCGAAATTGCATCGGGATTGAATACAACAGGCACCATGCCGACTTTTATCCATGCGAGTAATGTCTCAAACTGTCTACGCTTTGATCGTTCCCTGGAAGACCAGTAGAAGTACCGAAGCACATCTGTTGCCATTCTGTAATCTGTGGACATTCAGGGTGTTGATGAAACAAAGAAATTGCTTCGGGATTTAATACAACACGCACCACGCAGGCTTTTCTCCATGGGAGTAATGTCTTTAATTGTAAACGCTTTGATCTATTCCTGGAAGAGCAGTAGTAGTTTCAGAAGCACATCTGGAGTCTTTCTATAATATGTGGACTTTACGAGTGTTGATGAAACACAGAAATTGCATCGTAATTGAACACAACATGCACCATGCGGACTCTTCTCCATGGGAGTAATGTCTCAAACTGTCTACGCTTTGATCGTTCATTGGAAGACCAGTAGTAGTTTCCGAATCATATCTGGAGGCAATCTGTAATCTGTGGACGTTCAGGGTGTTCATGAAACAAAGAAAGTGCTTCGGGATTGAATACAACAGGCACCATGCAGACTTTTCTCCATGGGAGTAATGTCTCAAATTGTCTGCGCTTTCAACGATTCCTGGAAGACCAGTAGCAGTTTACGAAGCACATCTGGAGTAATTTTGTAATCTGTGGAACTTAAGAGTGTTGATGATACACAGAAACTGCATCGGGATTGAAAACAACAACCACTATGCGGACTTTTCTCAATCGGATTAATGTCTCAAACTTTCTACGATTCGATCGTTCCCTGAAAGACCAGTAGTAGTTACCGAAACACAACTGGAGGCATTCTGTAATCTGTGGACCTTCTGAGTGTTGATGAAACAAAGAAATTGCATCGTAATTGAACACAACATGCACCAATCGGACCTTTCTCCATGGGAGCAAGGTCTCAAACTGTCTACGCTTTGATCGTTCCCTGGAAGACCAGTAGTAGTTTCCGAAGCACATCTGGAGGCCCTCTGTAATATGTGGACCTTCAGAGTGTTGATGAAGCACAGAAAAGGCATCGGTACTGAATACCACAGGCACCATGCGGTCTTTTCTCCATGTAAGTAATGTCTCAGATGGTCTGCGCTTTGATCGATTCCTGGAATACCACTAGTAGATTCCGAAGCACATTTCGAGTCATTCTATACTCTGTGGACCTTAAGAGTGTTGATGAAATACAGAAATTGAATCGGGATTGAAAACAATAACCACCATGCGGACTTTTCTCTATGGGAGTAATGTCTCAAACTGTCTACGGTTTGATCGTTGCCTGGAATCACAGTAGTAGTTTCCGAAGCACATCTGGAGGCACTCTGTAGTCTGTGGACCTTCAGAGTGTTGATGAAACAAAGAAATTGCATCGTAAATGAACACAACATTCACCATGCAGACTTGTCTCCATGTGAGTAGTGTCTCAAACTGTCAACGCTTTGATCGATACCTGGAAGAGCAGTAGTATTTTAAGAAGCACATCTGGAGGCTTTCTGTAATCTGTGGACCTTCAGAGTGTTGATTAAACATAGAAATTGTATCGTGATTGAATACCACAGACATTATGCGGACTTTCCTCCATGGGAGTAATATCTCAAATTGTCTGCGCTATGATCGATTTCTGGAAGGGCAGTAGTAGTTTAAGAAGCACATCTGGAGGCATTCTGTAAACTGTGGACCTTCAGAGTTTTGATTAAACACAGAAACTGTATCGTGATGAAATACCACAGGCGCCATGCCGACTTTTCTCCATGAGAGAAATGTCTCAAACTGTCTACGATTTGATCGATTCCTGCAAGACCAGTGGTAATTTGGGAAGCACTTCTGGCGGCATTCTGTAATCTGTGGACCTTCAGAGTGCTGATGAAACACAGAAATTGCATCGGGACTGAATACAACAGGCACCATTGGGACTTTTTCAATGGGAATAGTGTCTCAAACTGTTTACACTTTGATCGTTACCTGGAAGACCAGTAGGAGTTTTCGAATCACATCTGGAGGCATTCTGTAATCTGTGGAACTTTGAAGTGTTGATGAAACACAGAAATTGCATCGGAAATGAATACAACAGGCACCATGCGGACTTCTCTCAATGCGAGTAATGTCTAAAACTGTGTTACGCTTTGGTCGTTTCCTGGAAGGCCAGTAGTAGTTTCCGAAGCACATCTGGGGGCATTCTGTAGTCTGACTACCTTCGGAGTGTTGATGAAACACAGAAATTGCATGGGGATTGAATACAACAGGCACTGTCCAGACTTCTCTCCATGGGAGTAATGTCTCAAACTGTCTCCGCCTTGATCGATTCCTGTGAGACCAGTAGCAGTTATAGAAACACATCTGGAAGCAATTCTGAAATGAGTGGACCTTTAGAGTGTTGATGAAGCACAGAAATTGAATCGGGATTGAATTCAACATCCACCATGCAGATTTTTCTCGAAGGGAGTAATGTCTCAAACTGTCTACGCTTTGATCGTTCCTGTGAGACCAGTAGTAGCTTCCGAAACTCACCTGGAGGCATTCTGTAATCTGTGGACATTTAGAGTGTTGATGAAACACAGAAATTGCATTGGTATTGAATACAACAGGCACCCTGCGGAATTTTCTCCATGATATTGATGTCTCAAACTAACTATGCTTTGATCTTTACCAGGAAGACCAGTAGTACTCTCGGATACACATCTGGAGGCCTTCTGTAATCTGTGGAAGTTCTGAGTGTTGATGAAACAAACAAAATGCATCGGGATTGAATACAACATGCACCATGCGGACTCTTCTCCGTGGGAGAAATGTCTCAAATTGTATACGCTTTGATCGTTACCTGGAAAACTAGTAGTAGTTTCCGAAGCACATCTGGAGGCACTCTGTAATCTGTGGACCTTCAGAGTGTTGATGAAGCACAGAAATGGCATCGGGATTGAATACAACAGGCACCATGCCGACTTTTGTCCATGGGAGTAATGTCACAAACTGTCTATGCGTTTATCGATTCCTGGAAACCCAGTTGTAGTATCCGAAGCATATCTGGAGGCATTCTGTAATCTGCGGACCTTCAGAGTGTTAATGAAACACTGAATTTGCAGCGAGATTCAGTACAACAGGCAGCATGCGGACTTTTCTTCATGGGAATAATGTCTCTAAATGTCTACGGTTTGATCGTTACCTGGAAGAACAGTAGTAGTTTTCGAAGCACATCTGAAGGCATTCTGTAATCTGTGGACCACCAGAATGTTGATGAAGCACAGAAATGCCATCGGGATTGAATACAACAGGCACCATGTGGACTTTTCTCCATGGGAGTAATGTGTCAAACTGTCTACGATTTCATCGCTCCCTGGAAGACTGGTAGTAGTTTCCGAAGCACATCTGGAGGGATTCTGTAAACAGTGTACCATCAGAGTGTTGATGAAACACAGAAATTGCATAAGGTTTGAATACAACAGCCACCGTGCAGACTTTTCTCCATGGGAGTAATGTCTCAAACTGTCTACGCTTTGATCGTTCCTGGGAGACCAGTAGTAGTTTTCGAAGAACACCTGGAGGCATTCTGTAATCTGTGGACATTCAGAGTGTTGATGAAACACAGAAATTGCATCGGGATTGAATACCACAGGCGCCATGCGTACTTTTTTCCATGTGAGTAATGTCTCAAACTTTCTACGCTTTGATCGATTCCTGGAAGACCAGTAGAAGCTTCCAAAGCACATCTGGAGGCATTGCGTAATCTGTGGACATTCAGGGTGTTGATGAAACAAAGAAATTGCATCGGGAGTGAATACAACAGGCACCATGCTGACTTTCCTCTATGGGAGTAATGTCTCAAACTGTCTGCGATTTGATCGATGCCTGGAAGACCAGTAGTAGCTTCCGAAGCACATCTGGAGGCATTTTGTAATCTCTGGACCTTCAGAGTGTTGATGAAACACAGTCATTGCATCAGAATTGAATACAACAACCACCATGCGGACATTTCTCCATGGGATTAATGTCTCAAACTGTGTACGCTTTGATCGTTCCTGGGAGACCAGTAGTAGTTTCCGAATCACACTTGGAGATATTCTGTAATCTGTGGACACTCTGAGTGTTGATGAAACACAGAAATTGCGTCAGGATTGAATACCACAGGCACCACGATGAGTTTTCTCCATGATAGGGATGTCTCAAACTAACTACGCATTGATCTTTCCCTGTAAGACCAGTAGTAATCTCGGATACACATCTGGAGGCATTCTGTAATCTGTGGACCTTCTGACTGTTGATGAAACACAGAAATGGCATCGGGCTTGAGTACAACAGGCACCATGTGGACTTTTCTACATGGGGGTAATGTCTCAAACTGTCTACGCTTTGATCGTTCCCTGGCAGACCAGTAGACCTTTCCGAAGCACATCTGGAGGTATTCTGTAAGCTGTCGACCTTCAGAGTGTTGAAGAAACAAACAAATTGCTTGGCGATTGAATACAACAGGCACCATGCAGAATTTTCTCGATGGGAGTAATGTCTCAAACTCTAAACGCATTGATCTGTTCCTGGAAGAGCAGTAGCATTTTCCGAAGGACATCTGGAGGCATTCTGTAGTCTGTGGATCTTCAGAGTTTTTATGAAACAAAGAAATTGCATCGGGATTGAATACAACAGGCACGATGCGGACTTTTCTCCATGGCAATAATGTCTCTAAATGTCTAAGGTTTGATCGTTCCCTGGAAGACCAGTAGTAGTTGTCGAAGCACATCTGAAGGCATTCTGTAATCTGTTTGCCATCAGAATGTTGATGAAGCACAGTAATGCCATCGGGATTGAATAAAACAGGCACCATGCCGATTTTTCTCCATGGGAGTAGTGTGTCAAACTGTCTACGGTTTTATCGCTCCCTGGAAGACCAGTAGTAGTTTCCGAACCACATCTGGATGCATTCTGTAATCTATGGACCTTCAGAGTGATGATGAAACACAGAAATTGCATCCACATTGAATAAACTGGCACCAAGTGGACTCTTCTACATGGGAGTAGTGTCTCAAACTGTCTACACTTTGATCGTTCCCTGGAAGACCATTAGTAGTTTCCGAAGTACATCCACAGGCATTATGTAATCTGTGGACCTTCAGAGTGTTGATGAAACACAGAAATTGCATCGCGTAGAATACAACAGGCAACATGAGGACTTTTCTCCATGGGAGTAGTGTCTCAAACTGTCTACACTTTGATCGTTCCCTGGAAATACTGTAGTAGTTTCCGAATCACATCTGGGAGCATTCTGTAATCTATGGAGTTTCTGAGTGATGATGAAACACCGACATTGCATCGGGATTGAATACAACAGGCACCATGCGGACTTTTCTCCATGTGCAATGTCTAAAACTGTCTACGCTTTGATCGTTCCTGGGAGACCAGTAGTAGTTGTCGAAGCACACCTGGAGACATGCTGTAATCTGTGGACATTCAGAGTGCTGATGAAACACAGAAATTGCATCGGGATTGAATACCACAGGCACCATGCGTACTTTTTTCAATGGGAGTAATGTCTCAAACTGTCTACCATTTGATCGATTCCTGGAACACCAATAGGAGCTTCCAAAGCACATCTGGAGGCATTCTGTAATCTGTGGACATTCAGGGTGTTGATGAAACAAAGAAATTGCATCGTGATTGAACAACACAGTCACCATGCGAACTTTTCTCCATGGGACTAATGTCTCAAACTGTCTACGCTTTGATCGATTCCTGGAAGACCAGTAGAAGCTTCCGAAGCACATCTGGATTCATTCTGTAATCTGTAGAACTTCAGAGTATTGATGAAACACAGAAATAGCACCAGTGTGTGTACAAAAGGCACTATGCGGACTATCCACTATGGGAGTAATGTCTCAAACTGTCTGCGATTTGATCCATTCCTGGAAAACCAGTAGTAGCTTCCGAAGCACATCTGGAGGCATTCTGTAATCTGAGGACCTTCAGAGTGTTGATGAAACACAGAAATTGCATGGGGATTGAATACAACAGGCACCGTGCAGACTTTTCTGAATGGGAGTAATGTCTCAAACTGTCTACGCTTTGATCGTTTCCTGGGAGACCAGTAGCAGTTTTAGAAGCACATCTGGAGTCAGTTCTGAAATGTGTGGACCTTTAGAGTGTTTATGAAACACAGAAATTCCATCGAGATTGAATACAATATCCACCATGCAGATTTTTCTCCAAGGGAGTAATGTCTCAAAGTTTGTACGCTTTGATCGTTCCTGGGAGACCAGTAGTAGTTTTCGAATCACACTTGGAGATATTCTGTAATCTGTGGACACTCTGAGTGTTGATGAAACACAGAAATTGCGTCGGGATTGAATACCACAGGCACCACGATGAGTTTTCTCCATGATAGGGATGTCTCAAACTAACTATGCATTGATCTTTCCCTGTAAGACCAGTAGTAATCTCGGATACACATCTGGAGGCATTCTGTAATCTGTGGACCTTCTGACTGTTGATGAAACACAGAAATGGCATCGGGCTTGAGTACAACAGGCACCATGTGGACTTTTCTACATGGGGGTAATGTCTCAAACTGTCTACGCTTTGATCGTTCCCTGGCAGACCAGTATACCTTTCCGAAGCACATCTGGAGGTATTCTGTAAGCTGTCGACCTTCAGAGTGTTGAAGAAACAAACAAATTGCTAGGCGATTGAATACAATAGGCACCATGCAGAATTTTCTCGATGGGAGTAATGTCTCAAACTCTAAACGCATTGATCTATTCCTGGAAGAGCAGTAGTACTTTCCGAAGCATATCTGGGGCATTCTGTAATCCGTGGACCTTAAGAGTGATGATGAAACACAGAGATTGCATCGGGACTGAATACAACTGGCACCATGCGGACTTTCCTCCATGGGAGTTATGTCTCAAACTGTCTACGATTTGATCGACTCTTGGGAGACCAGTAGCAGATTCAGAAGCAGATCTGGAGGCATTTTTAAGTCTGTAGAACTTCAGAGTATTGATGAAACACAGAAATAGCACCGATGTGTATACAACAGTCACTATGCGGACTTTCCATTATGGGAGTAATGTCTCAAACTGTCTGCGATTTGATCGATTCCTGGAAGACCAGTAGTAGTTTCCCAAGCACATCAGGAGGCATTCTGTAATCTTTGGACCTTCAGAGTGTTGATGAAACATATAAATCGCATCGGGATTGATTACAACAGGCACCAGAAGAACTTTTCTCCATGGGAGTAATGTCTCAAACTGTCTACGCTTTGATCGATTCCTGGGAGATCAGTATTAGTTTCCGATGCACATCTCGAGGCTTTCTGTAATCTCTGGACCTTCAGAGTGTTGATGAAACACAGAAATTGAATCGGGATTGCATACCACAGGCACCATGCGGACTCTTCTCCATGGGACTAATGTCTATAACTGTCCACGTTTTGATCGATTCCTGGGAGACCAGTATTAGTTTCCGAAGCACATCTAGAGGCTTTCTGTAATCTCTGGACCATCAGAGTGTTGATAAAACACAGAAATTGCTTTGGGATTGAATACAACAGGCACCATGCGGACTTTTCTCCATGGGAGTAATGTCTAAAACTGTCTACGCTTTGATCGATTCCTGGAAGACCAGTAGTAGTTTCCCAAGCATATCTTTAGGCATTCTGTAATCTGTGTACCTTCGGAGTGTTGATGAAGCACAGAAATGGCATCGGGATTGAATACAACAGGCACCATGCAGACTTTTCTCGATTGGAAGAATGTCTCAAAATGTCAATGCTTCGATCTATTCGTGGAAGAGCAGTAGTAGTTTCCGAAGCACATCTGGACGCATTCTTCAATCTGTGGAGCTTCAGAGTGTTGATATAACACAGAATTTGCATTGGCATTGAATACAACAGGCACCATGCGAACATTTCTCCATGGGAGTAATGTCTCAAACAGTCTACGCTTTGATCGTTGAATGAAAGACCTGTAGTAGTTTCCGATGCACATCTGGAGGCATTCTGTAATTTGTGGAACTTCGTGGTGTTGATGAAACAAAGAAATTGCATCGGGATTGAATACACCAGGCACCATTCGGACTCTTCTCCATTGGACTAATGTCTACAAATATCCACGCTTTATCGATTCCTGGAAGACCAGTAGTAGTTTCCGAAGCACATCTCTAGACATGCTGTAATCTGTGGACCTGCAGAGTGTTGATGACACACAGAATATTCATATGGATTGAATACAACATTCACCATGCGTGCTTATCTCTATGGGAGGAATGTCTCAAACTCTCTACGCTTTGATCATATCCTGGAAGACCAGTAGTAGTTTCCGAACCACATCTGGAGGCATTCTGTAATCTGTGGACCATCAGAGTGTTGATGAAGCACGGAACTTGCATCGAGATTGCATACAACAGGCATCATGCGGACTTTTCTCCATGGGAGTAATGTCTCAAACTGTCTGCTATTTGATCGTACCCTGGAAGACCAGTAGTAGTTGCCAAAGCACTTCTGGAGGCACTCTGTAATCTGTGGACCTTCAGAGTTTTGATGAAACACAGAAATTGCATCGGGATTGAATACAGCAATCACCTTGCGTTCTTATCTATATGGGAGGAATGTCTCAAACTGTCTACGCTATGATCGTACCCTAGAAGACAAATAGTAGTTTCCGAAGCACATCTGGATTCATTCGGTAATCTGTGGACCTTCAGAGTGTTGATGAAACACGGTACTTGCATCTGGATTGGATACAAGCACTATGCGGACTTTTCTCCATGGGACTAGTGTCTGAAACTGTTTACACTTTGATCGTTCCCTGGAAGACCAGTAGTAGTTGCCTAAGAACATCTGGAGGCATTCTGTAATCTGTGAACCTTCAGAATGTTGATGAAACAAAGAAATTGCATCGGGATTGAATACAAATAGCACCATGCGCACTTTTCTATATTGGAGTAACGTCTCAAACTGTCTCCGCTTTGATCGTTCCCTGGAAGACCAGTTGTAGTTTCCGAAGCACACCCCGAGGCATTCTGTAATCTGTGGACTTTCAGAGTGTTGATGTAACAAAGAAATTGCATAAGGATTGAATACAACAGGCACCATGCAGACATTTCTGCATGGGAGTAATGTCTCAAACTATCTACGATTTGATCGATACCTGGGAGACCAGTAGCAGTTTCAGAAGCCCATCAGGAGGCATTCTGTAATCTGTAGACCTGCAGAATGTTGATGAAACACAGAATTTGCATCGGGACTGAATACACAGGCACTATGTGGACTTTTCTCCATGGGAGTAATGTCTCAAACTGTCTTGCGATTTGATCGTACCCTGCAAGACCAGTAGTAGTATCCGAAGCACATCTGGAGGCATTCTGTAATTTGTTGACCTTCAGTGTGATGATGAAATACAAAATTTGGATCGGGATTGAATACAACAGGCACCAAGCGGACTTTGCTCTATGAGAGTAATGTCATAAACTGTCTACACTTTGACTGTACCCTGGAAGGCCAATAGAAGTTTCCGTAGCACACCTGTGGGCATTCTGTAATTTCTAGGCCTTCATCGTGTTGATGAAACTCAGAAATTGCATCGGGATTGAATACAACAGGCACCATGCGGACTTTTCTCCATGGGAGAAATGTCTAAAACTGTCTTGGATTTGATAGTTCCCTGGAAGACCAGTAGTAGTTGCCGAAGCACATCTGGAAGCACTCTGTAATCTGTGGACCTTCTGAGCGTTGATGAAACACAGAAATTGCATCGGGATTGAATACAACAGGCACCATGCGGTCTTATCTCTATGGGAGGAATGTCTCAAACTGTCTACTCCTTTGATCGTACCCTGGAAGACCAGTAGTAGTTTCCCAAGCACATCAGGAGGCATTCTGTAATCATTGGACCTTCAGAGTGTTGATGAAACACGGAACTTGCATCGGGATTGAATACCAAATGCACCATGCGGACTTTTCCATATGGGAGTAATGTCTCAAACTGCCCACGCTTAGATCGATTCCTGGGAGACCAGTATTGGTTTCCGGAGCACATCTGGAAGCATTCTATAATCTCTGGACAATCAGAGTGTTGATGAAACACAAAAATTGCTTTGGGATTGAATACAACAGGCACCATGCGGTCTTATCTGGATGGGAGGAATGTCTCAAACTGTCTACGCTTTGATTGTAGCCTGGAAGACCAGTAGTAGTTTCCGAAGCACATCTGTAGGCATTCTGTAATCTCTAGACCTTCAGAGTTTTCATGAAACACAGAAAATGCATCGCGATTGAATACAAAAGGCACCGGGATTGAATACAGCAGCACTATGCGGAATTTTCTCCATGGGAGAGACGTAAAAAACCTTGACTACGACTTAATGGATTCCTGGAAGACCCGTAGTAATTTCCGAATCACATCTGTAGGCATTCTGTAAACTATGGACCTTCAGAGAGTTGATGAAACACAGAAATTGCATCGCGTCTGAATACAACAGGCACCATGCGGACTTTTCTCCATGGGAGTAATGTCTCAAATTGCCTACGATTTGATCGTTCCCTGGAAGACCAGTAGTAGTTGCCGAAGCACATCTGGAAGCACTCTGTAATCTGTGGACCTTCTGAGCGTTGATGAAACACAGAAATTGCATCGGGATTGAATACAACAGGCACCATGCGGTCTTATCTCTATGGGAGGAATGTCTCAAACTGTCTACTCCTTTGATCGTACCCTGGAAGACCAGTAGTAGTTTTCGAAGCACATCTGGAGGCATTCTGTAGTCTGTGGACCTTCAGAGTGTTGATGAAACAAAGAAATTGCATCAGGATTGAATACGACAGGCACCATGCGGACATTTCTCCATGGGAGTAATGTCTCAAACTGTCAACGATTTGATCGTACCCTGGAAGACCAGTAGTAGTTCCCGAAGCACATCTGGAGGCATTATGTAAACTGTGGACCTTCAGAGTGTTGATGAAACAAAGAAATTGCATCAGGATTGAATACGACAGGCACCATGCCGACTTTTCTCCATTGGAGTAATGTCTCAAACTGTCTACGATTTGATCGTTCCCTTGAAGACCTGTAGTCGTTCAAAAGCACATCTGGAATCATTCTGTAACCTGTGGACCTTCAGAGTGTTGATGAAACATATAAATTCCATCGGGATTGATTACAACAGGCTCCATAAGGACTTTTCACCATGGGAGTAATGCCTCAAAGTGTCTACGCTCTGTTCGTTCCCTGGAAGATCAGTAGTATTTCCCGAAGCACTTCTGGAAGCATATTGTAATCTGTTGACCTTTAGAGTGATGAAGAAACACAGAAATTGAATCGGAATTGAATAAAAAAGGCACCATGCGGACTTTTCTCCATGGGAGTAATGTCTCAAATTGTTTTCGATTTGATCGTTTCCTGGAAGACGAGTAGTAGTTTCCGGAGCACACCTGGAGGCATTCTGTAATCTCTGGACCTTCAGAGTATTGATGAATCACAGAAATTGCATCGGGATTGAATACAACAGGAAAAATGCGGACTCTTCTCCATGGGACTAATGTCTAGAACTGTCTACGCTTTGATCGATTCCCGGAAGACCAGTGGTAGTTTCCGAAGCACATCTGTAGGTATTCTGTAATCTTTGGACCTTCAGGAGGTTCATGAAACACAGAAATTGCATCGGAATTGGATACAACAGGCACCATGCGAAATTTGCTCTATGGGAGTGTTGACGCAAACTGTCTACATTTTGATCTTTCCCTGGAAGACGAGTAGTATTTTCCGGAGCACACCAGAAGGCATTCTGTAATCCGTGGTCATTCAGAGTGATGATGAAACTCAGAGATTGCATCAGGAATGAATACAACAGGCACCATGCGGGCCTCTCTCTATGGGACCATTGTCTCAAAACTGTCTATGCTTTGATCCTTACCTGGTAGACAATAGTAGTTTCTGAAGCACATCTGGAGGCGTTCTGTAGTATGTGGAACTTCAGAGTGTTGTTGACACACAGAAATGGCATCGGGATTGAATACAACAAGCACCATGCGACTTCTCTCCATGGGAGTAATGCCTCAAACAGTCTACGTTTTGATCGTTCCCTGGAAGACCAGTAGTAGTTTCCGAAGCACATCAGGAGGCATTCTGTAATCCGTGGTCATTCAGAGTGATGATGAAACACAGAGATTGCATCGGGATTGAATACAACAGGCACCATGCGGACTTTCCTCCATGAGAGTAATGTCTCAAACTGTCTGCGTTTTGAACGTTCCCTGGAAGACCAGTTGTAAATTCCGAAGCACACCTCGAGGCATTCTGTAATCTGTGGGCCTTCAGAGAGTTGATGAAACAAAGAAATTGCATCGGGATTGAATACAACAGGCACCAATTGTACTTTTCTCCATAGGAGTAATGTCTCAAACAGTCTACGATTTGATCGATTCCTGGGAGACCAGTAGCCGATTCAGAAGCACATCTGGAGGCATTAAGAAATCTGTGGACCTGCTGAGTGTTGATGAAACACAGATATTGCATCGGGATGGAAAACAACAAGCACCATGCGGACTTTTCTCCATGGGAGCCTTGTCTCAAACTGTCTACCCTTTGATCGTACAATGGAAGACCAGTAGTAGTATCCGAAGCACATTTGGAGGCATTCTGTAATATGTTGACCTTCAGTGTTATGAGGAAATACAAAAATTGCATCGGAATTGAATACAACACGCACCATGCAGACTTTTCTCCATGGGAGTAATGTCTCAAACTGTCAACGCTTTGATTGATCCCTGGAAGAGCAGTAGTAGTTTAAGAATCACATCTGGAGGCATTCTGTAATCTGTGGACATTAAGAGTGTTGATGAAACACAGAAATTGCATCGGGATTAAATACCACAGGCACCATGCCGACTTTTCTCCATGGGAGTAATGTCTCAAACTTTGTACGCTTTGATCGATTCCTGGAAGGCCAGTAGAAGCTTTCGTAGCACATCTGGAAGCATTCTGTAATCTTTAGACCTTCAGAGTATTGATGAAACACAGAAATAGCATCGGGAATGTATACAAGAGGCACCATGCGGTCTTTTCTCCATGGGAGTAATGTCTCAAACTCTTTACGATTTGATCGTTTCCTGTAAGTCCAGTAGTAGTTTTCGAAGCTCATCTGGAAGCATTCTGTAATCTGTGGACCTTCAGAGTGTTGATGAAATACAGATATTGCATCGTGATTGAATACAACATTCACCATGCGGACTTTTCTCCATGAGAGTAATGTCTCAAACAGTCTACGTTTTGATCGTTCCCTGGAAGACGAGTAATAGTTTCCGAAGCACATCTGGAGGGATTCTGTAATCTGTGGACGTTCACGGTGTTGATGAAACAAAGAAATTGCATCGTGATTAAATACCACAAGCACCATGCGGACTTTTCTCCATGGGAGTAACGTCTCAAACTGTCTACGCTTTGATCGATTCCTGGAAGAGCAGTAGTAGTTTAAGAAGCACATTTGGAGGCATTCTGTAATCTGTGGACCTTCAGAGTGTTGATTAAGCACAGAAATTTTATCGTGATTAAATACCACAGTCACCATGCGGACTTTTCTCCATGAGAGTAATGTCTCAAACTCTCTACGCTTTGGTCGTTCCCTGGAACACCAGTAGTACTTTCCGAAGCACATCTGGAGGCATTCTGTAATCAGAGTACATTCAGAGTGTTGATGAAACACAGAAATTACATGGGGATTGAATACAACAGGCACCGTGCAGACTTTTGTCCATGGGAGTAATGTCTCAAACTTTCTACGCTTTGATCGAATCCTGGGAGAGCAGTAGCAGTTCTAGAAGCACATCTGGAGGCAATTCTGAAATGTGTGGTCCTTTAGAGTGTTGATGAAACACAGAAATTGCATCGAGATTGAACACAACATTTCAAACTGTCTACACTTTTATCGTTCTTGTGAGACCAGCAGTAGTTTCCGAATTACACCTGCTGGCATTCTGTAATCTGTGGAAATTCAGAGTGTTGATGAAACACAGAAAATGCATCGGGATTGAATACAACAGGCACCATGCGGACATGTCTCCGTGGGAGTAATGTCTCAAACTGTCTACGTTTTGATCGTTACCTGGCAAACCAATAGTAGTTTACGAAGCACATCTGGAGGCGTTCTGTAGTATGTGGGCTTTCAGAGTGTTGATGAAATGCAGAAAAGTTATCGGGATTGAATACAACAGGCACCATGCGGACTTCTCTCCATGGGAGTGATGTCTAAAACTGTCTACGTTTTGATCGATTTCTGGAAGACCAGTAGTAGCTTCCGAAACACATCTGGGGGCATTCTGAAATCTGTAGACCTTCAGAGTATTGATGAAACACAGAAATTGCATCAGGATTGTATACAACAGGCACCATGCGAACTTTCCTCCATGGAAGTAATTTCTCAAACTGTCTACGCTTTGATCGATTCCTGGAAGACCAGTAGTAATTTCCGAAGCACATCTGGCTGCATTCTGTAATCTGTGGACCTTAAGAGTGCTGATGAAACACAGAAATTGCATCGGGACTGAATACAACAGGCACCATGCGGACTTTTCTCAATGGGAATAGTGTCTCAAACTGTTTACACTTTGATCGTTCCCTGGAAGACCAGTAGTTGTTTTCGAATCACATCTGGAGGCATTCTGTAATCTGTGAAACTTTGAAGTGTTGATTAAACACTGAAATTGCATCGGAAATGAATACAGCAGGCACCATGCGGACTTCTCTCAATGCGAGTAATGTCTAAAACTATGTTACGCTTTGGTCGTTTCCTGGAAGGCCAGTAGTAGTTTCCAAAGCACATCTGGGGCATTCTGTAGGCTGAGGACCTTCGGAGTGTTGATGAAGCACAGAAATTGAATCGGGATTGAATACAACATCCACCATGCAGATTTATCTCGAAGGGAGTAATGACTCAAACCGTCTACGCTTTGATTGTTCCTGGGAGACCAGTAGTAGTTTCCGAAGCTCACCTGGAGGCATTCTGTAATCTGTGGACATTTAGAGTGTTGATGAAACACAGAAATTGCATCGGTATTGAATGCAACTGGCACCATGCGGAGTTTTCTCCATGATATTGATGTCTCAAACTAACTATGCTTTGATCTTATCCTGGAAGACCAGTAGTACTCTCGGATACACATCTGGAGGCCTTCTGTAATCTGTGGAAGTTCTGAGTGTTGATGAAACAAAAAAGTTTATCGGGATTGAATACAACATGCAATATGCGGACTTTTCTCCATGGGAAAAATGTCTCATATTGTATACGCTTTGATCGTTCCCTGGAAAACCAGTAGTAGTTTCCGAAGCACATCTGGAGGCACTCTGTATTCTGTGGACCTTCAGAGTGTTGATGAAGCACAGAAATGGCATCGGGATTGAATACAACATTCACCATGTGGACTTTTCTCCATGGGAGAAGTGTCTCAAACTGTCTACACTTTGATCGTTCCCTGGAATACCAGTACTACTTTCCGAAGCACATCTGGATGCATTCTGTAATCTGTGGAACTTCAGAGTGTTGATGAAACACAGAAAGTGCATCGGGATTGAATACAACAGGCACCATGCCGACTTTTCTCCATGGGAATAATGTCTCTAATTGTCTTCGCTTTGATCGTTTCCTGGAAGACCAGTAGTAGTTTCCGAAGCACATCTGGAGGCACTCTCTAATCTGTGGACCTTCAGATTGTTGATGAAGCAGAAATATGGCATCGGGATTGCATACAACATGCACCATGCGGACATTTCTCCATGGGAGTCATGTCTCAAACTGTCTTCGATTTCATCGTTTCCTCGAAGACCAGTAGTATCTTCCGAAGCACATCTTGAAGCATTCTGTAAACTGTGGACCTTTAGAGTGTTGATGAAACACAGAAATTGCATTGGGATTGAATAGAACAGGCACCATGTGGACTTTTCTACATGGGAGTAGTAACTCAAACTGTCTACACTTTGATCGTTGCCTGGAAGACCAGTAGTTGTTTCCGAATCACATCTGGAGGCATTCTGTAATCTATTGTGCTTCTGAGAGTTGCTGAAAGAAAGAAATTGTATCGGGATTGAATACAACAGGCAACCAGCGGACTTTTCTCCATGGGAGTAATGTCTCAAATTATCTACGCTTTGATTGTTCCCTGGAAGACCAGTAGTACTATCTGAAGCACATCTGGAGGCATTCTGTAATCAATGGAGCTTCTGAGTGTTGATGAAACACAGAAATTGGATCGGAATTGAATACAACAGGCACCATGCCGACTATTCTCCATGGGAGTAATGTCTCAAATTGTCTATGGTTTGGTCGTTCCCTGGAAGACCAGTAGTAGTTTCAGAAGCACATCTGGAGGCATTCTGTAGTCTGCCTACCTTCAGAAATTTGATGAAGCAAAGAAATTGAATCGGGATTGAATACAGGCACGATGCGTATCTTTCTCCAAGGGAATAATGTCTCTAAATGTCTAAGGTTTGATCGTTAACTGGAAGGCCAGTAGTAGTTGTCGAAGCACATCTGAATGCATTCTGTAATCTGTGGACCTTCAGAAAGTTTATGAAACACAGAAATAGCCTCAGGATTGAATACCCCAGGCACCATGCGGAATTTTCTCCATGGGAGTAATGTCTCAAACTGTCTACGCTTTGATCGATTCCTGGAAGACCAGTAGAAGCTTCCGAAGCACATGTGGAGGCATTCTGTAATCTGTGGACCTTCAAAGTGTTGATGAAACACAGAGATTGCATCGGGATTGAACACCACAAGCACCATACGGACTTTTCTCCATGGGAGTTATGTCTCAAACTGTCAACGCTTTGACCGATTCCTGGAAGAGTAGTAGTAGTTTAAGAAGCACATCTCGATGCATTCTGTAATCTGTGGACCTTCAGAGTGATGATGAAACACAGAAAATGCATTGTGATTGAATACCACTTCCACCATGCGGAATTTTCTCTAAGGGAGTAATGTCTCGAACTGTCTACGCTTTGATCGTTTCCTGGAAGACCAGTAGAAGCTTCCGAAGCACATCTGGAGGCACTCTGTAATCTATAGACCTTCAGAGTATTGATGAAACTTAGAAATAGCACTGGTGTGTATACAACAAGCACCATGCGGACTTTCCTCTATGGGAGTAAAGTCCCAAACTGTCTGCGATTTCATCGATGCCTGGAAGACCAGTAGTAGCTTCCGAAGCACATCTGGAGGCATTTTGTAATCTGTGGACCTTCAGAGTGTTGATGAAACACAGACATTGCATCGGAATTGAATACAACAACCACCATGCGGACATTTCTCCATGGGATTAATGTCTCAAACTGTCTGCGCTTTGTTCGTTCCCTGGAAGACTAGTAGTAGTTTTCAAAGCACACCTGGAGGAATTCTGTAATCTGTGGACATTCAGAGTGTTGATGAAACCCAGAAATTTCATCGGGATTGAATACCACAAGCACCATGCGGAGTTTTCTCCATGATAGGGATGTCTCAAACTAACTATGCTTTGATCTTTCCCTGGAAGACCAGTAGTAATCTCGGATGCACATCTGGAAGCATTCTGTACCCTGTGGTCCTTCAGATTGTTGCTGAAACACAGAAATTGCATCGGCATTGCATACAACAGGCTTCATGTGGTCTTTTCTCCATGGGAGTAATGTCTCAAACTGTCAACGCTTTGATCGATTCCTGGAAGAGTAGTAGTAGTTTAAGAAGCATATCTGGAGGCATTGTTTAATCAATGGACCTTCAGAGTGTTGATGAAACACAGAAATTGCATTGTGATTGAACACCACACGCACCATGCGGAATTTTCTCCATGGGAGTAATGTCTCGAACTGTCTACGTTTTGATCGATTCCTGGAAGACCAGTAGAAGCTTCCAAAGCACATCTGGAGGCATTCTGTAATCTGTAGACATTCAGAGTATTGATGAAACACAGAAATACCATCGGGATTGTGTACATCAGGCACCAAGCGGACTGTCCTCTATGGAAGTAATGTCTCAAACTGTCTGCGATTTGATCCATTCCTGGAAGACCAGTAGTAGCTCCCGAAGCACATCTGGAGGCATTCTGTAATCTGTGGACCTTCAGAGTGATGGCGAAACACCGAAATTGCATCAGTATTGAATACAACAGGCACCATGTGGACTTTTCTACATGGGAGCAGTGACTCAAACTGTCTACACTTTGATCGTTGCCTGCAAGACCAGTAGTTGTTTCCGAATCACATCTGGAGGCATTCTGTAATCTATTGTGCTTCTGAGAGTTGCTGAAAGAAAGAAATTGTATCGGGATTGAATACAACAGGCACCCAGCGCACTTCTCTCCATGGGAGTAATGTCTCAAATTGTCTACGCTTTGATTGTTCCCTGGAAGAGCAGTAGTACTTTCTGAAGCACATCTGGAGGCATTCTGTAATCTGTGGAGCTTCTGAGTGTTGATGAAACACAGAAACTGGATCGGGATTGAATACAACAGGCACCATGAAGACTATTCTCCATGGGAGTAATGTCTAAAATTGTCTATGGTTTGGTCGTTCCCTGGAAGACCAGTAGTAGTTTCAGAAGATCATCTGGAGGCATTCTGTAGTCTGTGGACCTTCAGAGTTTTGATGAAACAAAGAAATTGAACCGGGATTGAATACAACAGGTACGATGCGGACATTTCTCCATGGGAATAATGTCTCTAAATGTCTGAGGTTTGATCGTTAACTGGAATACCAGTAGTAGTTGTCGAAGCACATCTGAAGTCATTCTGTAAACTGTGGACCATCAGAATGTTGATGAAGCACAGTAATGCCATCGGGATTGAATACAACTGGCACCATGCCGACTTTTCTCCATGGGAGTAACGTGTCAAACTGTCTACGATTTTATCGATCCCTGGAAGGCCAGCAGTAGTTTCCGAACCACATCTGGATGCATTCTGTAATCTATGGACCTTCAGAGAGATGATGAAACACAGAAATTGCATCCACATTGAATAAACAGGCACCAAGTGGACTCTTGTACATGGGAGTAGTGTCTCAAACTGTCTACACTTTGATCGTTCCCTGGAAGACCTGTAGTAGTTTCCGAAGTACATCTTCAGGCATTCTGTAATCTGTGGACCATCAAAGTGTAGATGAAACAAAGAAATTGCATCGGGATTGACTACAACAGGCATGATGTGGACTTTTCTCCATGGAAGAAGTGTCTCAAATTGTCTGCGCTTTGATAGTTCCCTGGAAGACCAGTAGTAGTTTCCGAAGCACATCTGGAGGGATACTGTAAACTGTGGACCATCAGAGTGTTGATGAAACACAGAAATTGCATAGGGATTGAATACAACAGGCACCGTGCAGACTTTTCTCCATGGGAGTAATGTCTCAAACTGTCTCCGCTTTGATCGTTCCTGGCAGACCAGTAGTCGTTTTCTAAGCACACCTGGAGGCATTCTGTAATCTGTGCACATTCAGAGTGTTGATGAAACACAGAAATTGCATAGGGATTGAATACAACAGGCACCGTGCAGACTTTTCTCCATGGGAGTAATGTCTCAAACTGTCTCAGCTTTGATCGTTCCTGGCAGACCAGTAGTCGTTTTCTAAGCACACCTGGAGGCATTCTGTAATCTGTGGACATTCAGAGTGTTGATGAAACATAGAAATTGCATTGGGATTGAATACAACAACCACCATGCGGACATTGCTCCATGGGATTAATGTCTCAAACTGTCTACGCTTTGTTCGTTCCCTGGAAGACTGGTAGTAGTTTTCGAAGCACATCTGGTCGCATTCTGTAATCTGTGGACCTTCAGATGGTTGATGAAACACAGAAATTGCATCGGGATTGAATACAACAGGCAGCGTGCAGACTTTTCTCCATGGGAGTAATGTCTCAAACAGTCTACGCTTTGATCGTTTGCTGGGAGACCAGTAGCAGTTTTAGAAGCACATCTGGAGGCAGTTCTGAAATGTGTGGACCTTTAGAGTATTGATGAAACACAGAAATTGCATCGAGATTGAATACAATATCCACCATGCAGATTTTTCTCCATGGGAGTAATGTCTCAAACTGTGTACGCTTTGATCGTTCCTGGAGACCAGTAGTAGTTTTCGAAGCACACTTGGAGGCATTCTGTAATATGTGGACATTCTGAGTGGTGATGAAACACAGAAATTGCATCGGGATTGAATTCCACAGACACCATGATCAGTTTTCTCCATGATAGGGATGTCTCAAACTGTCTAAGCTTTGATCGTTCCCTGGCAAACCAGTAGACATTACCGAAGCACATACTTAGGTATTCTGTAAGCTGTGGACCTTCAGAGTGTTGAAGAAACAAACAAATTGCATCGGGATTGAATACAACAGGCACCATTCAGAATTTTCTCGATGGGATAAATGTCTCAAACTCTCAACGCTTTGATCTATTTCTGGAAGATCAGTAGTAGTTTCTGAAGCACATCTGGAGGCATTCTGTAATCTGTGGACCTTCAGAGTGTTGATGAAACACAGAAATTGCATCGGGATTGTATACAACAGGTTCCATGTGGACTTTTCTCCATGGGGGTAAATTCTCAAACTGTCTACGCTTTGATCGTTCCCTGGCAGACCAGTAGACCTTTCCGAAGCACATCTGGAGGTATTCTGTAAGCTGTGGACCTTCAGAGTGTTGAAGAAACAAACAAATTGCATCGGGATTGAATACAACAGGCACCATGCACAATTTTCTCGATGGGAGTAATGTCTCAAACTCTTAACGCTTTGATCTATTCCTGGAAGAGCAGTAGTAGTTTCTAAAGCACATGTGGAGGCATTCTGTAATCTGTGGACCTTCAGAGTGTTAATGAAACACAGAAATTGCATCGGGATTTTATACCACAGGCACCATGCCGACTTTACTCCATTTATGTAATGTCTCAAATTTTCCACGGTTTTATCGATTCCTGGAAGACCAGTAGAGGCTTCCGATGCACATGTGGAGGCATTCTGTAATCAGTAGAGCTTCGGAGTATTGATGAATCAGAGAAATTGTATCGGGATTGTATACAACTGGCACCATGAGGACTTCCTCCAAGGGAGTAATGTCTCAAACTGTCTACGCTTTGATTTTTTCCTGTAAGACCACTACTAGTTTCCGAAGCACATCTGGATTCATTCTGTAATATGTGGACCATCAGAGTGTTCATGAAATACAGAAATTGCATCTTGATTGAATACAAGAGGCACCATGCGGAATTTTCTCCATGAAAGGGATGTCCCCAGTTGTCCATGTATTGATATTTCCCTTTAAGAACAGTAGTAGTCTCGATTGCACATCTGGAGGCAATGTGTACTCTGTGGACCTTCTGGGTGTTGATGAAAGACAGAAATTGCATCGTGATTGAATTCAACATGCTCTATGCGGACATCTCTCCATGGGAGTAATGTCTCAAACTGTCTACGGTTTGATCGTTCCCCATAATACCAGTAGTAGTTTCCGAAGCATATCTGTACGCACTCTGTAATCAGTGTACCTTCAGAGTGTTGATGAGGCACAGAAATGGCATCGGGATTGAATACAACTGGCACCTTGCAGACTTTTCCCCATGGGAGTAATGTCTCAAACTGTCTACTCTTAGATCGATTCCTGGGAAACGAGTATTAGTTTCCGAAGCACATCTGGAAGCATTCTGTAATCTCTGGGCGATCAGAGTGTTGATGAAACACAGATATTGCTTTGGGATTGAATACAAAAGGCACCATGCGAACTTTTCTCCATGGGAGTAATGTATAAAACTGTCTACGTTTTGATCGATTCCTGGAAACCCAGTAGTTGTTTCCCAAGCACATCTGTAGGCATTCTGTAATCTCTGGACCTTCAGAGTTTTCATGAAACACAGAAAATGCATCGCGATTGAATACAAAAGGCACCGGGATTGAATACAGCAGCACTATGCGGACCTTTCTCCATGGGTGATATGTCTAAACCTGTCTACGACTTGATGGATTCCTGGAAGACCCGTAGTAATTTCCGAAGCACATCTGTAGTCATTCTGTAAACTATGGACCTTCAGAGAGTTCACGAAACACAGAAATTGCATCGCGACTGAATACAACAGGCACCATGCGGACTTTTCTCCGTGGGAGTAATGTGTCAAACTGTCTACGATTTGATCGTTCCCTGGAAGACCAGTAGTAGTTGCCGAAGCACATCTGGAGGCACTCTGTAATCTGTGGACCTTCTGAGTGTTGATGAAACACTGAAATTGCTTCGGGATTGAATACAACAGGTACCATGCGGGCTTATTTCTATGAGAGGAATGTCTCAAACTGTCTACGCTTTGATCGTACCCTGGAAGACCAGTAGTAGTTTCCGAAGCACATCTGGAGGCATTCTGTAATCTGTGGACCTTCTGAATGTAGATGAAACACAGAAATTGCATCGGGATTGAATACAACAGGCACCATGCGGACTTTTCTCCATGGGAGTAATGTCTAAAAGTGTGTACGCTTTGATCGATTCCTGGAAGACCCGTAGATGTTTCTTAAACACAACTGTAGACATTCTGTAATCTATCTACCATCAGAGTTTTCAAGAAACACCGAAAATGCATCGGGATTGAATACAAAAGGCACCATGCACACTTTTCTCCGTGGGTATAATGTCTCTAACTGTCTCCGCTTTGATCGTGCCCTTGAAGACCAGTTGCAGTTTCCGAAGCACACCTCGAGGCATTCTGTAATCTGTGGACCTTCAGAGTGCTGATGAAACAAAGAAATTGCATCGGGATTGAATACAACAGGCACCATGCGGACTTTCCTCCATTGGAGTAATGTGTCAAACTGTCTACGATTTGATCGATACCTGGGAGACCAGTAGCAGTTTCAGAAGCACATCAGGAGGCATTCTGTAAACTGTGGACATACAGAGTGTTGATGAAACACAGAAATTGCTTTGGGATTGATTACAACAGGTCCCATGGAGACTTCTCTCCATGGGAGTAATGATTAAAATTGTCTACGATTTGATCGATTCCTGGAAGACCAGTAGTTGTCTCCCAAGCACATCTGTAGGCATTCTGTAATCTCTGGACCTTCAGAGTTCTCATGAAACACAGAAAATGCATCGTAATTGAATACAAAAGGCACCTTGCGAACTTTTCTCCATGGGAGTAATGTCTCAAACTGTCTCCGCTTTGATCGTTCAGTGGGAGACCAGTAGTAGTTGCCGAAGCACATCTAGAGGCACTCTGTAATCTGTGGACCTTCAGAGTGTTGATGAAACACAGAAATTGCATCGGGATTGAATACAACAGGCACCATGCGGGCTTATCTCTATGGGAGTATTGTCTCAAACTGTCTACGCTTTGATGCTTACCTGGCAGACAATAGTAGATTCCAAAGCACATCTGGAGGCGATCTGTAGTATGTGGAACTTCAGAGTGTGGTTGACACACAGAAATGGCATCGGGATTGAATACAACAGGCACCATGCGGTCTCTTCTCCATGGGACTAATGTCTAGAACTGTCTACGCTTTGATCGAATCCTGGAAGCCCAGTGGCTCAAACTGTCAACGATTTGATCGTTCCCTGGAAGACCAGTAGTAGTTGCCGAAGCACATCTGGAAGCATTCTGTATTCTGTGGACCTTCAGAGTATTGATGAAACACAGAAATTGCATCGGGATTCAATACAACAGGCACGATGCGGACTCTTCTCCATGGGACTAATGTCTAGACCTGTCTTCGCTTTGATCGATTCCTGGAAGACCAGTGGTAGTTTCCGAAGCACATCTGTAGGCATTCTGTAATCTGTGGACCTTCAGAGTGTTGATGAAACACAGAAATTGCATCGGCACTGAATACAACAGGCACTATGCGGTCTTTCCCCATGGGAGTAATGTCTCAAACTGTCTACGCTTTGTTCGTTCCCTGGAAGACATGTAAGAGTTGCCGAAACACATCTAGAGGCATTCTGTGATCTGTGGACCTTCAGAGTGTTGATGAAACACAGATTTTGCATTGGGACTGAATACAACAGGCACCATGCGGACTGTTCACCGTGGGTGTTATGAGTCAAACTGTCTACGTTTTGATCGTTCCCTGGAAGACCAGTAGTAATTGTTGAAGCACATCCGGAGGCTTTCTGTAATCTGTGGTCCTTGAGAGTGTCGATGAAGCACAGCAATTGCATCGGGATTGAATAAAACAGGCACCATGCTTGCATTTCTCTATGGGAGTATTGTCTCAAACTGTCTACGCTTTGATCCTTACCTGGCAGACAATACTAGTTTCTGAAGCACATCTGGAGGCGTTCTGTAATCCGTGGTCATTCAGAATGATGATGAGAGACAGAGATTGCATCGGGATTGAATACAACAGGCACGATGCGGACTTTTCTCCATTGGAGTAATGTCTCAAACTGTCTACGATTTGATCGTTCCCTGGAAGACCAGTAGTAGTTGCCGAAGCACCTCTGGAGTCATGCTGTAATCTGTGGACCTTCAGATTTTTGATGAAACATATAAATTGCATCGGGATTGAATACAACAGGCACCATGCAGGCTTTTCTCTATGGGAGTTTTGTCTCAATCTGTCTACGCTTTGATCCTTACCTGGCAGACAATAGTAGATTCCAAAGCACATCTGGAGGTGATCTGTAGTATGTGGAACTTCAGAGTGTGGTTGACACACAGAAATGGCATCTGGATTGAATACAACCGGCACCATGCGGTCTCTTCTCCATGGGACTAATGTCTAGAACTGTCTACGCTTTGATCTAATCCTGGAAGACCAGTGGTAGTTTCCGAAGCACATCTGTAGGCACTCTGTAATCTGTGGACCTTCAAAGTGTTGCTGAAACACGGAAATTGCATCGGGACTGAATACAACATGCACTATGCGGACTTTTCCCCATGGGAGTAATGTCTCAAACTGTCTACGCTTTGTTCGTTCAATGGAAGACCACTAGTAGTTTCCGAAGCACACCTCGAGGAATTCTGTAATCTGTGGACCTTCAGAGTGTTGATGAAACAAAGACATTGCATCGGGACTGAATACAACAGGCACCATGCGGTCTTTTCTCCATACTAGTAATGTCTCAAACTGTCTACGTTTTGATCGTTCACTGGAACACCAGTAGTAGTTTCCGAAGCACATCTGGAGGCATTCTGTAATCTGTGGACCTTCAAAGTGTTGATGAAACAAATACATTGCATCGGGATTGGATACAACAGGCTCCATGCGGACTTTTCTCCATGGGAGTACTGTCTTAAACTGTCTACACTTGGATCGCTCCCTAGGAGACCAGTGGTAGTTGCCGAAGAACATCTGGAGGCATTCTGTAGACTGTGGACCTTCAGAATGTTAATGAAACAAAGAAATTGCATCGGGATTGAATACAAAAGGCACCAGGTGGACTTTATTTCATGGGAATTGTGTCTCAAGGTTTCTACGCTTTGATCGATTCCTGGAAGACCAGTGGTAGTTTCCGAAGCACATCTTAGTGCATTCTGTAATCTCTGGACTTTATGAGTGTTGATGAAACACAGAGAATGCATCGGGACTGAATACAACAGGCACTATGCGGACTTTTCTCCATGGGAGTAATGTCTTAAACTGTCTACGCTTTGATCTATTCCTGGACATCCTGTAGTAGTTTCCAAAGCACATCTGTAGGCATTCTGTAAACTGTGGCCCTTCAGAGTGTTAATGAAACACAGAAAATGCATCGCGATTGAACACAAAAGGAACCATGCGGACTTTTCTCCATGGGAGTTATGTCTTAAACTGTCTCCGCTTTAATTGTTACCTGGACGACCAGTTGCAGTTTCCGAAGCATCCCATGGGGGCATTCTGTAATCTGTGGACCTTCAGAGTGTTGATAAAACAAAGAAGTTGCATTGGGATTAAATACGACAGGCATCATGCGGACTTTTCCCCATTTGAGTAATGTCGCAAACTGTTTACGATTTGATCGTTCCCTGGGAGACCAGTAGTAGTTTCAAAAGCACATCTGGAGGCATTCTGTAATCTGTGGACCCTCAGAGTGTTGATGAAACATATAAATTACATCGGGATTGATTACAACATTCTCCATAATGCCTTTTGACAATGGGAGTAATGTCTCAAACTGTCTACGCTTTGTTCGTTTCCTGGAAGACCAGTAGTAGTTGCCAAAGCACAACTGGATTCATTCTGCAATCTGTGTACCTTCAGATTGTTGATGAAACAAATAAATTACATCGGGATTGATTACAACAGTCACCATAAGGACTTTTCACCATGGGAGTAATGTCTCAAACTGTCTATGCTTTGTTCGTTCTCTGGAAGACTAGTAGTAGTTTCCGAAGCACACCTCGAGGAATTCTGTAATCTGTGGACCTTCAGAGTGTTGATGAAACAAAGACATTGCATCGGGACTGAATACAACATGCACTATGCGGACTTTTCCCCATGGGAGTAATGTCTCAAACTGTCTACGCTTTGTTCGTTCTCTGGAAGACTAGTAGTAGTTTCCGAAGCACACCTCGAGGAATTCTGTAATCTGTGGACCTTCAGAGTGTTGATGAAACAAAGACATTGCATCGGGATTGAATACAACAGGCACCATGCGGCCTTTTCTCCATACTAGTAATGTCTCAAACTGTCTACGTTTTAATCGTTCCCTGGAACACCAGTAGTAGTTTCCGAAGCACATCTGGAGGCATTCTGTAATCTGTGGACCTTCAAAGTGTTGATGAAACACGGAACTTGCATCGGGATTGGATACAACAGGCTCCATGCGGACTTTTCTCAATGGGAGTAGTGTCTGAAACTGTCTACACTTGGATCGCTCCCTGGAAGACCAGTGGTAGTTGCCGAAGAACATCTGGAGGCATTCTGTAGACTGTGGACCTTCAGAATGTTGATGAAACAAAGAAAATGCATCGGTACTGAATACAACAGGCACTACGCGGACTTTTCTCCATGGGAGTAATGTCTAAAACTGTCTACGCTTTGATCGATTCCTGGACGACAAGTAGTAGTTTCCGAAGCACATCTGTAGGCATTCTGTAGACTCTGGACCTTCAGAGTGTTGATGAAACACAGAAAATGCATCGCGATTGAATACAAAAGGAACCATGCGGACTTTTCTCCATGGGAGTTATGTCTCAAACTGTCTCCGCTTTGATTGTTACCTGGAAGACCAGTTGTAGTTTCCGAAGCATCCCATGGGGGCATTCTGTAATCTGTGGACCTTCAGAGTGTTGATAAAACAAAGAAGTTGCATTGGGATTGAATACTACAGGCATCATACGGACGTTTCCCCATTTGAGTAATGTCGCAAACTGTTTACGATTTGATCGTTCCCTGGAAAGCCAGTAGTAGTTTCAAAAGCACATCTGGATTCATTCTGTATTCTCTGTACGTTCAGTGTGTTGATGATACATATAAATTGCATCTGGATTGATTACAACAGGCACCATAAGGACTTCTCACCATGGGAGTAATGTCTCAATATGGGTGCGCTTTGTTCGTTGCCTGGGTGTCCAGTAGTAGTTGTCGAAGAACATCTGGAGGCATTCTGTAGTCTGTGGACCTTCAGAGTGTTGATGAAACAAGGAAATTGCATCGGGATTGAATACGACAGGCACCACGCTGACGTTTCTCCATTGGAGTAATGTCTCAAACTGCCTACTATTTGATCGTACCCTGGAAGACCAGTGGTACTTTCCGAAGCACATCTGGAGGCATTCTGTAGTCTGTGGACCTTCAGAGTGTTGATGAAACAAGGAAATTGCATCGGGATTGAATACAACAGGCACCATGCGGACTCTTCTCCATGGGACTAATGTCTACGACTGTCTACGATTTGATAGTTTCCTGGAAGACCAGTGGTAGTTTCCGAAGCCCATCTGAAGGCATTCTGTAATCCGTGGTCATTCAGAGTGATGATGAAGCGCTGAGATTGCATCGGGATTGAATACAAAAGGCACCATGCGGTCTTTTCTCCATGGGAGTAATGTCTCAAAGTGGCTACGCTTTGATCGTTCCCTGGAAGACCAGTTGCAATTTCCGAAACACACCTCGAGGCATTCTGTCATCTGTGGACCTTCAGGGTGTTGATGAAACACAGAAATTGCATCGTGATTAAATACCACAGGCACCATGCAGACTTTTCTCTATGGGAGTAATGTCTCAAACTGTCTACGTTTTGATCGTTTAATGGAAGACCAGTAGAAGCTTCCGTAGCACATCTGGAGGCATTCTGTAATCTGTAGACCGTCTGAGTAATGATGAAACACAGAAATAGCATCGGGATTGAATACAACAGGCACCAGGCGGACTACTCTTCATGGGAGTAATGTGTCAAAGTTTCTAATCTTTGATCGATTCCTGGAAGACCAGTGGTAGTTTCCGAAGCACATCTGTAGGCATTCTGTAATCTGTGGACCTTCTGAGTGTTGATGAAACACAGAAAATGCATCCGGATTGAATACGACAGGCACCATGCGGACTTTTCTCCATTGGAGTAATGTCTCAATCTGTCTACGATTTGATCGTTCCCTGGAAGACAAGTAGTAGTTTCAAAAGCATAACTGGAGGCAGTCTGTAAAATGTGGACCTTCAGAGTGTTGATGAAACATATAAATTGCATCGGAATTGATTACAACAGGCTCCATAAGGACTTTTCACCATGGGAGTAATGTCTCAAACTGTCTACGCATTGTTCGTTCCCTGGAATACCAGTAGTAGTTGCCAAAGCACATCTTGAAGCATTCTGTAATCTGTTGACTTTTAGAGTGTTGATGAAACACAGATATTGCATCGGGATTAATTAAAAAAGGCACCGTGCCGACTTTTCTCCATGGGAGTAATGTCTCATACTGTCTACACTTTGATCCTTCCCTTCAAGACGATTAGTAGGTTCCGGAGAACACCTCTAGGCATTCTGTAAACTCTGGACTTTCAGAGTATTGATGAAACACAGAAATTGCATCGGGATTGAATACAACAGGCACCATGCGGATTCTTCTCATTGGGACTAATGTCTACAACTGTCTACGCTTTGATCGTTTCCTGGAACACCAGTGGTAGTTTCCGAAGCACATCTGTAGGCATTCTGTAATCTGTGTACCTTCAGGAGGTTCATGAAACACAGAAATTGCATCGGAATTGGATACAACAGGCACCATGCGAAATTTGCTCCATGGGAGTAATGTCTCAAACTGTCTACACTTTGATCGTTCCCTGGCAGACGAGTAGTAGTTTCCGGAGCACTCCTGGAGGCCTCTGTAATCTCTGGACTTTCAGAGTATTGATGAAAGACAGAAACTGCATCGGGATTGAATACAACTGGCACCATGCGGATTCTTCGCATTGGGACTAATGTCTACAACTGTCTACGCTTTGATCGTTTCCTGGAAGACCAGTGGTAGTTTCCGAAGCACATCTGTAGGCATTCTGTAATCTGTGGACTTTCATACTGTTGATGAAACACAGATATTGCATCGGGACTGAATACAACAGGCTCTACTCGGACTTTTCCCTATGGGAGTAATGTCTCACACTGTCTACGTTTTGTTCGTTCCCTGGAAGACCAGTAGTAGTTGTTGAAGCACATCTAAAGGCATTCTGTAATCTGTGAACCTTCAGAGTGTTGATGAAACACAGATATTGCATCGGAACTGAATACAACAGGCACCATGCGGACTTTTCTCCATGGGTGTAATGTCTCAAACTGTCTACGAATTGATCGTTCCCTGGAAGACCAGTAGTAGTTGCCGAACAACATCTGGAGGCATTCTGTAATCTGTGGACATTCAGAGTGTTGATGAAACACAGAAAGTGCATCGGGAGTGAATACAACAGGCACCATGCGTACTTTTCTCCATGGGAGTAATGCCTCTAACTGTCTACGCTTTGATCGTTCCCTGGAAGACCAGTAGTAGTTTGCGAAGCACATCTGGAGGCATTCTGTAATCCGTCTTCATTCAGAGTGATGATGAGACACAGTGATTGCATCGTGATTGAATACAACAGGCACCATGCGGACTTTGCTCCATACTAGTAATCTCTCAACTGTCTACGTTTTGATCGTTCCCTGGTAGACCAGTAGAAGCTTCCGAAGCACATCTGGAGGCATTCTGTAATCTGTGGACCTTCAGAGTGTTGATGATACACGGAACTTGCATCGGGATTGGATACAACAGGCCCCGTGTGTACTTTTCTCCATGGGAGTAGTGTCTTAAACTGTCTACACTTTGATCGCTCCCTGGAAGACCAGTAGTAGTTGCCGAAGAACATCTGGAAGAATTCTGTATTCTGTGGACCATCAGAATGTTGATGAAACACAGAAATTGCATCGGGATTGAATACAACAGGCCCCATGCGGGCTTTCCTCTATGGGAGTATTGTCTCAAACTATCTACGCTTTGATCCTTACTGGGGCGACAATAGTAGTTTCTTAAGCACATCTGGAGTCGTTCTGTAGTATGTGGAACTTCAGGGTGTTGTTGACACACAGAAATGGCATCGGGATTGAATACAACAGGCAGCATGTGGACTTTTCTCCATGGGAGTAATGCCTCAAACTGTCTACACTTTGATCGTTCCCTGGAAGACCAGTAGTAGTTTCCGAAGCACATCTGGTGGCATAATTAATCCGTGGTCATTCAGAGTTATGATGAGACACAGTGATTGCATCGTGGTTGAATACAACAGGCACCATGCGGATTTTTCTCCACGGGAGTAGTGTCTAAAACTGTTTACACTTTGATCGCTCCCTGGAAGACCAGTGGTAGTTTCCGAAGCACATCTGGAGGCATGAAACACAGAAAATGCATCGGGACATAATAGTACGTGCACTATGCGGACTTTTCGCCATGGGAGTAATGTCTCAAACTGTCTAGACTTTGATCGTTCCCTGGAAGACCAGTAGTAATTTCCGGAGCACACCAATAGGCATTCTGTAATCTCTGTACCTTTAGAGTGTTGATGAAGCACAGAAATTGCATCGGGACTGAATACAATATTCACTATGCGGACTTTTCTCCATGTGAGAAGTGTCTCAAAATGCCTACGCTTTTATCGATTCCTGGGAGAATAGTATTAATTTCCGGAGCACATCTGGAGGCATTCTGTAATCTCTGGAATTTCTGAGTGTTGAAAATACACAGTAATTGCATCGGGATTTAATACAACAGGCACCATGCGGTCTTTTCTCCATGGGAGTAATGTCTCAAACTGTCTACGCTTTGATCGTTCCCTGGAAGACCAGTTGTAGTTTCCGAAGCACACCTCGAGGCATTCTGTAATCTGTGGACCTTCAGAGTGTTGATGAAACAAAGAAATTGCATCGGGATTGAATACAACAGGCGCAATGCAAACTTTTCTCCATACTAGTAATGTCTCAAACTGTCTACGTTTTGATCGTTCCCTGGTAGACCAGTAGAAGGTTCCGTAGCACATCTGGAGGCATTCTTTAATCTGTGCACCTTCAGAGTGTTGATGAAACACGGAACTTGCATCGGGATTGAATACAACAGGCCCCATGCGGGCTTTTGTCTATGAAGGTTTTGTCTCAAAGAGTCTATGCTTTGATCGTACCCTGGAAGAACAGTAGTAGTTTCCGAAGCACATCTGGAGGTATTCTGCAATCTGTGGACCTTCAAAGTGTTGATGAAACAAAGAAATAGCATCGGGATTGAATACGACAGGCACCATGCGGTCTTTTCTCCATGGGAGTAATGTCTCAAACTGTCTACGCTTTGATCGTTCCCTGGCAGACCAGTTGTAGTTTCAGAAGCACACCTCGAGGCATTCTGTAATCTGTGGACCTTCAGAGTGTTGATGAAACAAAGAAATTGCATCGGGATTGAATACAACAGGCGCAATGCGGACTTTTCTCCATACTAGTAATGTCTCAAACTGTCTACGCTTTGATCGTTCCCTGGTAGACCAGTAGAAGGTTCCGTAGCACATCTGGAGGCATTCTTTAATCTGTGCACCTTCAGAGTGTTGATGAAACACGGAACTTGCATCGGGATTGAATACAACAGACCCCATGCGGGCTTTTGTCTATGAGAGTATTGTCTCAAAGAGTCTATGCTTTGATCGTACCCTGGAAGAAGAGTAGTAGTTTCCGAAGCACATCTGGAGGCATTCTGCAATCTGTGGACCTTCAAATTGTTGATGAAACAAAGAAATAGCATCGGGATTGAATACGACAGGCACCATGCGGACTTTTTTCCATTGGAGTAAGTCTGAAACTGTCTACGATTTGATCGGTCCCTGGAAGACCATTAGTAGTTTCAAAAGCACATCTGGATTCATTCCGTAATCTGTGCACCTTCAGAGTGTTTTTGTTTAATAGAAATTGCATCGGGATTGAAAACAACAGGCACCATGCGGACTCTTCTCCATGGGACTAATGTCTACAACTGTCTACGTTTTGGTCGATTCCTGGAAGACCAGTTGTAGTTTCCGATGCACATATGTAGGCATTCTGTAATCCGTGGTCATTCAGAGTGTTGATGAAGCACAGAGATTGCATCGGGATTGAATACAAAAGGCACCATGCGGTCTTTTCTCCATGGGAGTAATGTCTCAAACTGTCTACACTTTGATCGTTCCCTGGAAGACCAGTTGTAATTTCCGAAACACACCTCGAGGCATTCTGTAATCTGTGGACCTTCAGGGTGTTGATGAAACACAGAAATTGCATCGTGATTAAATACCACAGGCACCATGCGGACTTTTCTCTATGGGAGTAATGTCTCAAACTGTCTACGCTTTGATCGATTAATGGAAGACCAGTAGAAGCTTCCGAAGCACATCTGGAGGCATTGTGTAATCTGTGGAACTTCTGAGTAATGATGAAACACAGAAATAGCATCGGGATTGTATACAACAGGCGCCATGGGGACTTTTCTCCATGGGAGTAATGTCTCAAACTGTCTACACTTTGATCGATCCCTGGAAGACGAGTAGTAGTTGCCGAACACATCTGGAGGCATTCTCAAATCTGTGGACAGTCAGAGCGTTGATGAAACACAGAAATTGCATCGGGATTGAATACAACAGGCCCCATGCGGGCTTTTCTCTATGTGAGTATTGTCTCAAACTGTCTACGCTTTGATCCTTACCTGGTCGACAATAGTAGTTTCCGAAGCACATCTAAAGGCATTCTGTAATCCGTGGTCATTCAAAGTGATGATGGAACACAGAGATTGCATCGGGATTGAATACAACAGGCACCATGCGGTCTTTTCTCCATGGGAGTAATGTCTCAAACTGTCTACGCTTTGATCGTTCATTGGACGACCAGTTGTAGTTTCCGAAGCACACCTCGAGGCATTCTGTAATCTGTGGACCTTCAGAGTGCTGATGACACAAAGAAATTCAATTGGGATTGAATACAAAAGGTACCATGCGGACTTTTCTCCATGGGAGTATTGTCTCAAACTGTCTACGCTTTGACCCTTACCTGGCCGACAATAGTAGTTTCTGAAGCACATCTCTAGGCGTTCTGTAATATGTGGAACTTCAGAGTGTTGTTGACACACAGAGATAGCATCGGGATTGAATACATCAGGCACCATGCGGGCTTTTCCCCATGGGAGTAATGTCCCAAACTGTCTACGATTTGATCGTTCCCTGGAAGACCAGTAGTAGTTGCATAAGCACATCAAGCGCATTCAGTAATCTGTGGACCTTCAGAGTGATGATGAAACACAGAAATTGCATCGGGATTGAATACAACAGGCCCATGCGGGATTTTCTCTATGGGAGTATTGTTTCAAACTGAATGGGATATGATCCTTACCTGGTCGACAATAGTAGTTCCTGAAGCACATCTGGTGGCATTCTGTAATCCGTGGTCATTCAGAGTGATGATGAAACACAGAGATTGCATCGGGATTGAATACAACAGGCACAATGCGGTCTTTTCTCCATGGGAGTAATGTCTCAAGATGTCTACGCTTTGATCGTTCCCTGGAAGACCAGTTGTAGTTTCCGAAGCACACCTCGAGGCATTCTGTAATCTGTGAACCTTCAGAGTGCTGATGAAACAAAGAAATTGCATTGGGATTAAATACAAAAGGCACCATGCGACTTTTCTCCATAGGAGTAATGTCTCTAACTGTCTACGATTTGATCGATACCTGGAGACTAGTTGCAGTTTCAGAAGTACATCAGGAGGCATTCTGAAATCTGTGGACCTTCAGAGTGTTGATGAACCAAAGAAATTGCATCGGGATTGAATACAACAGGCACAATGCGGATTTTTCTCCATACTAGTAATGTCTCAAACTCTCTACGTTTTGATCGTTCCCTGGTAGACCAGTAGAAGTTTCCGATGCACATCTGGAGGCATTCTTTAATCTGTGCACCTTCAGAGTGTTGATGAAACACGGAACTAGCATTGGGATTGGATACAACAGGCTCCGTGCGGACTTTTCTCCATGGGAGTAGTGTCTTAAACTTTCTACACTTTGATCGCTCCCTGGAAGACCAGTAGTAGTTGCCGAAGAACATCTGGAAGCGTTCTGTATTCTGTGGACCATCACAATGTTGATGAAACACTAAATTGCATCGGGATTGAATACAACAGGCCCCATGCGGGCTTTCCTCTATGGGAGTATTGTCTCAAACTATCTACGCTTTGATCCTTACTTGGCCGACAATAGTAGTTTCTGAAGCACATCTGGAGGCGTTCTGTAGTATGTGGAACTTCAGGGTGTTGTTGACACACAGAAATGGCATTCTGATTGAATACAACAGGCAGCATGCGGTCTTTTCTCCATGGGAGTAATGCCTCAAACTGTCTAAGATTTGATCGTTCCCTGGAAGACCAGTAGTAGTTTCCGAAGCGCATCTGGAAGCATAATTAATCCGTGGTCATTCAGAGTGATGATGAGAGACAGTGATTGCATCGTGATTGAATACAACAGGCTCCATGCGGATTTTTCTCCATGGGAGTAGTGTCTTAAACTGTCTACACTTTGATCGCTCCCTGGAAGACCAGTGGTAGTTTCCGAAGCACATCTGGAGGCATTCTGTAATCTCTGGACCTTAAGAGTGTTGATGAAACACAGAAAATGCATCGGGACATAATAGTACAGGCACTATGCGGACTTTTCTCCATGGGAGTAATGTCTCAAACTGTCTACAATTTGATCGTTCCCTGGAAGACCAGTAGTAATTTCCGGAGCACACCAATAGGCATTCTGTAATCTCTGTACCTTTAGAGTGCTGATGAAGAACAGAAATTGCATCGGAACTGAATACAATATTCACTATGCGGACTTTTCTCCATGTGAGAAGTGTCTCAAAATGCCTACGATTTGATCGATTCCTGGGAGAACTGTATTAATTTCCGGTGCACATCTGGAGGCATTCTGTAATCTCGGGAATTTCTGAGTGTGGAAAATACACAGAAATTGCATCGGGATTGAATACAACAGGCACCATGCGGAATTTTCTCCATGGGAGTAATGTCTCAAACTGTCTACGCTATGTTCATTCCTTGGAAGACCAGTAGTAGTTGCCGAAGCACATCTGGAGGCATTCTGTAATCTGTTGACCTTCAGAGTGTTGATGAAACACAGAAATTGCATGGGGATTGAATACAACAGGCACCATGCGAAATTTTCTCCATGGGAGTAATGTCTCAAACTGTCTACACTTTGATCGTTCCCTGGAAGACGAGTAGTAGTTTCCGGAGCACGCTTGGAGGCGTTCTGTAATCTCTGGACCTTCAGAGTATTGATGAAACACAGAAATTGCATCGGTATTGAATACAGCAGAAACCATGCGGACTCTTCCCCATGGGACTAATGTCTACAACTGTCAACGCTTTGATCGATTCCTGGATGGCCAGTGGTAGTTTCCGAAGCACATCTGTAGGCAATCTGAAATCTCTGGACCTTCAGAGTGTTGATGAAACACAGAAATTGCATCGGGATTGTATACAACAGGCACCATGCGGGCTTTTCTCTATGAGAGTTTTGTCTCAAACAGTCTATGCTTTGATCGTACCCTGGAAGAACAGTAGCAGTTTCCGAAGCACATCTGGAGGCATTCTGCAATCTGCGGACCTTCAGAGTGTTGATGCAACAAGGAAATAGCATCGGGATTGAATACGACAGGCACCATGCGAACTTTTTTCATTGGAGTAACGTCTCAAACAGTCTACGATTTGATCGGTCCCTGGAAGACCATTTGTAGTTTCAAAAGCACATCTGGATTCATTCCGTAATCTGTGGACCTTCAGAGTGTTTTTGTATAATAGAAATTGCATCGGGATTGAAAACAACAGGCACCATGCCGACTCTTCTCCATGGGACTAATGTCTACAGCTGTCTACGATTTGGTCGATTCCTGGAAGACCAGTTGTAGTTTCCGATGCACATATGTAGGCATTCTGTAATCTGGGGACCTTCAGAGTGTTGATGAGATACAGAAATTGTATCGGGACTGAATACACAGGCACTATGCAGACTTTTCTCCATGGGAGTAATGTCTAAAACTGTCTATGCTTTGATCGATTCCTGGACGACCAGCAGTAGTTTCCGAAGCACATCTGTAGGCATTCTGTAATATGTGGACCTTCTGAGTGTTGATGAAACACAGAAAATGCATCCGGATTGAATACAAAAGGCACCATGCTGACTTATCTCAATGGGTGTAGTGTCTTAAACTGTCTCCGCTTTAATCGTTCCCTGGAAGACCAGTTGTTGTTTCCGAAGCATATTATGGGGGCATTCTGTTAGCTGTGGACCTTCAGAGTGTTGATGAAACAAAGAAGTTGCATCGGGATTGAATACGACAGGCACCATGCGGACTTTTCTCCATTGGAGTAATGTCTCAATCTGTATACGATTTGATCGTTCCCTGGAAGACAAGTAGTAGTTTCAAAAGCATAACTGGAGGCATTCTGTAAAATGTGGACCTTCAGAGTGTTGATGAAACATATAAATTGCATCGGAATTGATTACAACAGGCTCCACAAGTACTTTTCACCATTGGAGTAATGTCTCAAACTGACTACGCATTGTTCGTTCCCTGGAATACCAGCAGTAGTTGCCAAAGCACATCTTGAAGCATTCTGTAATCTGTTGACCTTTAGAGTGTTGATGAAACACAGATATTGCATCGGGATTAATTAAAAAAGGCACCGTGCCGACTTTTCTCCATGGGAGTAATGTCTCATACTGTCTACACTTTGATCGTTCCCTGGAAGACGATTAGTAGGTTCCGGAGCACACCTGGAGGCATTCTGTAAACTCTGGACCTTCAGAGTATTGATGAAACACAGAAATTGCATCTGGATTGAGTACAACAGCCACCATGCGGACTCTTCTACATGGGACTAATGTCTAGAACTGTCTACGCTTTGATCGATTCCTTGAAGATCAGTGGTAGTTTACGAAGCACGTCTGTAGGCATTCTGTAATCTGTGTACCTTCAGGAGGTTTGTGAAACACAGAAATTGCATCGGAATTGGATACAACAGGCACCATGCGACATTTGCTCCATGGGAGTAATGTCTCAAACTGTCTACACTTTGCTCGTTCCCTGGAAGACGAGTAGTAGTTTCCGGAGCACTCCTGGAGGCCTTCTGTAATCTCTGGACCTTCAGAGTATTGATGAAAAACAGAAACTGCATCGGGATTGAATACAACAGGCACCATGCGGATTCTTCTCATTGGGACTAATGTCTACAAAGGTCTACGCTTTGTTCGTTCCCTGGAAGACCAGTAGTAGTTGTTGAAGCACATCTAGAGGCATTCTGTAATCTGTGAACCTTCAGAGTGTTGATGAAACACAGAAATTGCATCGGAACCGAATACAACAGGCACCATGCGGACTTTTCTCCATGGGTGTAATGACTCAAACTGTCTACGAATTGATCGTTCCCTGGAAGAGCAGGAGTAGTTGCTGAAGAACATCTGGAGGCATTCTGTAATCCGTGGTCATTCAGAGTGATGATGAGACACAGTGATTGCAACGTGATTGAATACAACAGGCACCATGCGGACTTTTCTCCATGTGAGTAATGTATCAAACTGTCTACGCTTTGATCGTACCCTGGGAGACCAGTTGTAGTTTCCGAAGCACACCTCGAGGCATTCTGTAATCTGTGGACCTTCAGAGTGTTGATGAAACAAAGAAATTGCATCGGGATTGAATACAACAGGCACAATGCGGATTTTTCTCCATACTAGTAATGTCTCAAACTCTCTACGTTTTGATCGTTCCCTGGTAGACCAGTAGAAGTTTCCGATGCACATCTGGAGGCATTCTTTAATCTGTGCACCTTCAGAGTGTTGATGAAACACGGAACTCGCATCGGTATTGGATACAACAGGCTCCGTGCGGACTTTTCTCCATGGGAGTAGTGTCTTAAACTTTCTACACTTTGATCGCTCCCTGGAAGACCAGTAGTAGTTGCCGAAGAACATCTGGAAGCGTTCTGAATTCTGTGGACCATCACAATGTTTATGAAACACAGAAATTGCATCGGGATTGAATACAAAAGGCCCCATGCGGGCTTTCCTCTATGGGAGTATTGTCTCAAACTATCTAAGCTTTGATCCTAACTTGGCCGACAATATTAGTTTCTGAAGCACATCTGGAGGCGTTCTGTAGTATGTGGAACTTCAGGGTGTTGTTGACACACAGAAATGGCATCGGGATTGAATACAACAGGCAGCATGCGGACTTTTCTCCATGGGAGTAATGCCTCAAACTGTCTAAGATTTGATCGTTCCCTGGAAGACCAGTAGTAGTTTCCGAAGCACATCTGGAAGCATAATTAATCCGTGGTCATTCAGAGTGATGATGAGACTCAGTGATTGCATCGTGATTGAATACAACAGGCTCCATGCGAATTTTTCTCCATGGGAGTAGTGTCCTAAATTGTCTACACTTTGATCGCTCCCTGGAAGACCAGTGGTAGTTTCCGAAGCACATCTGTAGGCATTCTGTAATCTCTGGACCTTAAGAGTGTTGATGAAACACAGAAAATGCATCGGGACATAATAGTACAGGCACTATGCGGACTTTTCTCCATGGGAGTAATGTCTCAAACTGTCTACACTTCGATCGTTCACTGGAAGACCAGTAGTAATTTCCGGAGCACACCAATAGGCATTCTGTAATCTCTGTACCTTTACAGTGCTGAAGAAGCACAGAAATTGCATCGGAACTGAATACAATATTCACTATGGGGACTTTTCTCCATGTGAGAAGTGTCTTAAAAAGCCTACGATTTGATCGATTCCTGGGAGAACTGTATTAATTTCCGGTGCACATCTGGAGGCATTCTGTAATCTCGGGAATTTCTGGGTGTGGAAAATACACAGAAATTGCATCGGGATTGAATACAACAGGCACCATGCGGACTTTTCTCCATGGGAGTAATGTCTCAAACTGTCTACGCTATGTTCATTCCTTGGAAGACCAGTAGTAGTTGCCGAAGCACATCTGGAGGCATTCTGTAATCTGTTGACCTTCAGAGTGTTGATGAAACACAGAAATTGCATCGGGATTGAATACAACAGGCACCATGCGAAATTTTCTCCATGGGAGTAATGTCTCAAACTGTCTACACTTTGATCGTTCCCTGGAAGACGAGTAGTAGTTTCCGGAGCACGCTTGGAGGCGTTCTGTAATCTCTGGACCTTCAGAGTATTAATGAAACACAGAAATTGCATCGGTATTGAATACAGCAGCCACCATGCGGACTCTTCCCCATGGGACTAATGTCTACAACTGTCAACGCTTTGATCGATTCCTGGATGGCCAGTGGTAGTTTCCGAAGCACATCTGTAGGCAATCTGAAATCTCTGGACCTTCAGAGTGTTGATGAAACACAGAAATTGCATCGGGATTGTATACAACAGGCACCATGCGGGCTTTTCTCTATGAGAGTTTTGTCTCAAACAGTCTATGCTTTGATCGTACCCTGGAAGAACAGTAGTAGTTTCCGAAGCACATCTGGAGGCATTCTGCAATCTGCGGACCTTCAGAGTGTTGATGCAACAAAGAAATAGCATCGGGAATGAATACGACAGGCACCATGCGGACTTTTTTCCATTGGAGTAACGTCTCAAACTGTCTACGATTTGATCGGTCCCTGGAAGACCACTAGTAGTTTCAAAAGCACATCTGGATTCATTCCGTAATCTGTGGACCTTCAGAGTGTTTTTGTATAATAGAAATTGCGTCGGGATTGAAAACAACAGGCACCATGCTGACTCTTCTCCATGGGACTAATGTCTACAACTGTCTACGTTTTGGTCGATTCCTGGAAGACCAGTTGTAGTTTCCGATGCACATATGTAGGCATTCTGTAATCTGGGGAACTTCAGAGTGTTCATGAGATACAGAAATTGTATCGGGACTGAATACACAGGCACTATGCAGACTTTTCTCCATGGGAGTAATGTCTCAAACTGTCTACGATTTGATCGATTCCTGGACGACCAGTAGTAGTTTCCGAAGCTCATCTGTAGGCATTCTGTAATCTGTGAACCTTCAGAGTGTTGATGAAACACAGAAAATGCATCGGGTTTGAATACAAAAGGCACCATGCGGACTTTTATCCATGGGATTAATGTCTAAAACTGTCTACGCTTTGATCGATTCCTGGACGACCAGTAGTAGTTTCCGAAGCACATCTGTAGGCATTCTGTAATCTGTGAAGCTTAAGAGTGTTGATGAAACACAGAAAATGCATCGGGTTTGAATACAAAAGGCACCATGCGGACTTTTCTCCATGGGAGTAATGTCCAAAACTGTCTACGCTTTGATCGATTCCTGGACGACCAGTAGTAGTTTCCGAAGCACATCTGTAGTCATTCTGTAATCTGTGGACCTTCAGAGTGTTGATGAAACACAGAAAATGCATCGGGATTGAATACAAAAGGCACCATGCGGATTTTTCTCCATTGGAGTAATGTCTCAAACTGTCTACGATTTGATCGTTCCCTAGAAGACAAGTAGTAATTTCAAAAGCACATCTGGATTCATTCTGTAATCTGTAGAAATTCAGAGTGTTGATGAAACATATAAATTGCATCGGGATTCATTACAACAGGCACCATAAGGACTTTTCACCATGGGAGTAGTGTCTCAAACTGTCTACGCTTTGTTCGTTGCCTCGGAGACCAGTAGTAGTGGCCGAAGCACATCCGGAAGCATTCTGTAATCTGTTGACCTTTAGAGTATTGATGAAACACAGAAATTGCATCGGGATTGAGTAAAAAAGGCACCATGCTGTCATTTGTTCATGGGAGTAATGTCTCAAACTGTCTACAATTTGATCGTTCCGTGTAAGACCAGTAGTAATTTCCGGAGCACACCAATAGCCATTCTGTAATCTCTGTAACTTCAGAGTATTGATGAAACACAGAAATTACACGGAACTGAATACAATAGGCACTATGCGGACTTTTCTCCATGGGAGAAGGGTCTCAAACTGCCTACGCTTTGATCGATTCGTGGGAGAACTGTATTAATTTTCAAAGCACATCTGGGGGCATTCTGTAATCTCTGGACCTTCTGAGTGTTGATGATACACAGAAATTGCATCGGGATTGAAAACGACAGGCACCATGCGGACTTTTCTCCATTGGAGTAATGTCTCAAACTGTCTACGCTTTGATCGTACCATGTAAGACCAGTAGAAGTTTCCGGAGCTCACCTGCAGGCATTCTGTAATCTCTGGACATTCAGAGTGTTGATGAAACACAGAAATTGCATCTTAATTGAATACAACAGGCACCATGCATGCTTTTCTCTATGAGAGTATTGTCTCAAACAGTCTATGCTTTGATCGTACCCTGGAAGAACAGTAGTAGTTTCCAAAGCACATCTGGAGGCATTCTGTAATCTGTGGACCTTCAGAGTGTTGATGAAACAAAGAAATTGCATCGGGATTGAATACAACAGGCACCATGCGGACTTTATCCATTGGAGTAATGTCTCAAACTGTCTACGATTTGATCGATCCTGGAGATCATTAGTAGTTTCAAAAGCACATCTAAATTCATTCTGTAATCTGTGGACCTTCAGAGTGTTTTTGAATAATAGAAATTGCATCGGGATTGAAAACAACAGGCACCATGCGGACTCTTGTCCATGGGACTAATGTCTACAACAGTCTACGTTTTGATCGATTAATGGAAGACTAGTTGTAGTTTCCGAAGCACATATGTAGGCATTCTGTAATCTGGATACCTTCAGAGTGTTGATGAGATACTGAAATTGTATCGGGACTGAATACACAGGCACTATGCAGACTTTTCTCCATGGGAGTAATGTCTCAAACTGTCTACGCTTTGATCGAATCCTGGACGACCAGTAGTAGTTTCCGAAGCACATCTGTAGGCAATCTGTAATCTGTGGACCTTCACAGTGTTGATGAAACACAGAAAATGCACCGGGATTGAATACAAAAGGCACCAAGCGGACTTATCTCCATGGGAGTAATGTCTAAAACTGTCTACGATTTGCTCGATTAGTGGACGACCAGAAGTAGTTGTCGAAGAACATCTGGCGGCATACTGTAGTCTGTGGACCTTCAGAATGTAGATGAAAGAAAGAAATTGCATCGGGATTGAATACAACAGGCACCATGCGAACTTTTATCCATTGGAGTATTGTCTCAAACTGTCTACGACTTGATCGGTCCCTGGAAGACCATTAGTTGTTTCAAAAGCACATCTGGATTCATTCCGTAATCTGTGGACCTTCAGAGTGTTTTTGTTTAATAGAAATTGCATCGGGATTGAAAACAACAGGCACCATGCGGACTCTTCTCCATGGGACTAATGTCTACAACTGTCTACGTTTTGGTCGATTCATGGAAGACCAGTTGTAGTTTCCGATGCACATATGTAGGGATTCTATAATCTGGGGACCTTCAGAGTGTTGATGAGATACAGAAATTGTATCGGGACTGAATACACAGGCACTATGCAGACTTATCTCCATGGGACTAATGTCTACAATTGTCTACGCTTTCATCGATTCCTGGATGACCAGTGGCAGTTTCCGAAGCACATCTGGAGGCATTCTGTAGTCTGTGGACCTTCAGAGTGTTGATGAAACAAGGAAATTGCATCGGGATTGAATACGACAGCCACCACGCGGACGTTTCTCCATTGGAGTAATGTCTCAAACTGCCAACTCTTTGATCGTACCCTTGAAGACCAGTGGTACTTTCCGAAGCACATCTGTAGGCATTCTGTAATCTGTGGACCTTCAGGAGGTTCATGAAACTCAGAAATTGCATCGGAATTGGATAAAACAGGCTCCATGCGAAATTTCCTCCATGGGAGTATTGTCTCAAACTGTCTACACTTTGATCATTTCCTGGAAGATGATTAGTAGTTTCCGGAGCACACCTGGAGGCATTCTGTAATCTCTGGACCTGCAGAGTATTAATGAAACACAAAAATTGCATCGGGATTGAATACAACAGGCACCATGCGGACTCTTCTCCATGGGACTAATATCTACATCTGTCTACGCTTTGATCGTTTCCTGGAAGAGCAGTGGTAGTTTTCGAAGCACATCCGTAGGCATTCTGTAATCCGTGGTCATTCAGAGTGATGATGAAGCACAGAGATTGCATCGGGATTGAATACAAAATGCACCATGCGGACTTTTCTCTATGGGAGTAATGTCTCAAACTGTCTACGCTTTGATCGATTAATGGAAGACCAGTAGAAGCTTCCGAAGCACATCTGGAGGCATTGTGTAATCTGTAGAACTTCTGAGTAATAATGAAACACAGAAATAGCATCGGGATTGTATACAACAGGCGCCATGGGGACTTTTCTCCATGGAAGTAATGTCTCACACTGTCTACATTTTGATCGATCCCTGGAAGACGAGTAGTAGTTGCCGAACACATCTGGAGGCATTCTCAAATCTGTGGACAGTCAGAGCGTTGATGAAACACAGAAATTGCATCGGGATTGAATACAACAGGCCCCATGCGGGCTTTTCTCTATGGGAGTATTGTCTCAAACTGTCTACGCTTTGATCCTTACCTGGTCGACAATAGTAGTTTCTGAAGCACATCTAAAGGCATTCTGTAATCCGTGGTCATTCAAAGTGATGATGGAACACAGAGATTGCATCGGGATTGAATACAACAGGCACCATGCGGTCTTTTCTCCATGGGGGTAATGTCTCAAACTGTCTACGCTTTGATCGTTCATTGGACGACCAGTTGTAGTTTCCGAAGCACACCTCGAGGCATTCTGTAATCTGTGGACCTTCAGAGTGCTGATGACACAAAGAAATTCAATTGGGATTGAATACAAAAGGTACCATGCGGACTTTTCTCCATGGGAGTATTGTCTCAAACTGTCTACGCTTTGACCCTTACCTGGCCGACAATAGTAGATTCTGAAGCACATCTGGAGGCGTTCTGTAATATGTGGATGTTCAGAGTGTTGTTGACACACAGAGATAGCATCGGGATTGAATACAACAGGCACCATGCGGGCTTTTCTCCATGGGAGTAATGTCTCAAACTGTCTACGATTTGATCGATACCTTGGAGTCTAGTAGCAGTTTAGGAAGCACATCAGGAGGCATTCTGAAATCTGTGGACCATCTGAGTGTTGATGAAACACAGAAATTGCATCGGGATTGATTACTACAGGCAACATGCGGACTTTTCTCCATGGGTGTAATGTTTCAAACTATCTACGATTTGATCGTTCCCTGGAAGACCAGTAGTAGTTTCCGATGCACATCAAGCGCATTCTGTAATCTGTGGACCTTCAGAGTGATGATGAAACACAGAAATTGCATCGGGATTGAATACAACAGGCCCATGCGGGATTTTCTCTATGGGAGTATTGTCTCAAACTGTCTACGATTTGATCCTTACCTGGTCGACAATAGTAGTTCCTGAAGCACATCTGGAGTCATTCTGTAATCCGTGGTCATTCAGAGTGATGATGAAACACAGAGATTGCATCGGGATTGAATACAACAGGCACAATTCGGTCTTTTCTCCATGGGAGTAATGTCTCAAGATGTCTACGCTTTGATCGTTCCCTGGAAGACCAGTTGCAGTTTCCGAAGCACACCTCGAGGCATTCTGAAATCTGTGGACCTTCTGAGTGTTGATGAAACAGAGAAATTGCATCGGATTGAATACAATAGGCTCCAGGCGGACTTTTCTTCATGGGAGCAATGTCTCAAAATTTCTACGTCGTCATCGATTCCTGGAAGACCAGTGGTGGTTTCCGAAGCACATCTGGAGGCATTCTGTAATCTCTGGACTTTAAGAGTGTTGATGAAACACAGAAAATGCATCGGCACTGAATACTACGGGCACTATGCGGACTTTTCTCCATGGGAGTAATGTCTAAAATTGTCTATGCTTTGATCGATTCCTGGACGACCAGCAGTAGTTTCCGAAGCACATCTGTAGGCATTCTGTAATATGTGGACCTTCTGAGTGTTGATGAAACACAGAAAATGCATCCGGATTGAATACAAAAGGCACCATGCTGACTTATCTCAATGGGTGTAGTGTCTTAAACTGTCTCCGCTTTGATCGTTCCCTGGAAGACCAGTTGTTGTTTCCAAAGCATATTATGGGGGCATTCTGTTAGCTGTGGACCTTCAGAGTGTTGATGAAACAAAGAAGTTGCATCGGGATTGAATACGACAGGCACCATGCGGACTTTTCTCCATTGGAGTAATGTCTCAATCTGTATACGATTTGAAGGTTCCCTGGAAGACAAGTAGTAGTTTCAAAAGCATAACAGGAGGCATTCTGTAAAATGTGGACCTTCAGAGTGTTGATGAAACATATAAATTGCATCGGAATTGATTACAACAGGCTCCATAAGGACTTTTCACCATTGGAGTAATGTCTCAAACTGTCTACGCATTGTTCGTTCCCTGGAATACCAGTAGTAGATGCCAAAGCACATCTTGAAGCATTCTGTAATCTGTTGACCTTTAGAGTGTTGATGAAACACAGATATTGCATCGGGATTAATTAAAAAAGGCACCGTGCCGACTTTTCTCCATGGGAGTAATGTCTCATACTGTCTACACTTTGATCGTTACCTGGAAGACGATTAATAGGTTCCGGAGCACACCTGGAGGCATTCTGTAAACTCTGGACCTTCAGAGTATTGATGAAACACAGAAGTTGCATTTGGATTGAATACAACAGGCACCATGCGGACTCTTCTACATGGGACTAATGTCTAGAACTGTCTACGCTTTGATCGATTCCTTGAAGATCAGTGGTAGTTTCCGAAGCACATCTGTAGGCATTCTGTAATCTGTGGACTTTCAGACTGTTGATGAAACACAGATATTGCATTGGGACTGAATACAACAGGCTCTACTCGGACTTTTCCCCATGGGAGTAATATCTCACACTGTCTACGCTTTGTTCGTTCCCTGGAAGACCAGTAGTAGTTGTTGAAGCACATCTAGAGGCATTCTGTAATCTGTGAACCTTCAGAGTGTTGATGAAACACAGAAATTGCATCGGAACTGAATACAACAGGCACCATGCGGACTTTTCTCCATGGGTGTAATGACTCAAACTGTCTACGAATTGATCGTTCCCAGGAAGAGCAGGAGTAGTTGCCGAAGAACATCTGGAGGCATTCTGTAATCCGTGGTCAATCAGAGTGATGATGAGACACAGTGATTGCAACGTGATTGAATACAACAGGCACCATGCGGACTTTTCTCCATGTGAGTAATGTATCAAACTGACTACGATTTGATCGTATCCTGGGAGACCAGTTGTAGTTTCCGAAGCACACCTCGAGGCATTCTGTAATCTGTGGACCTTCAGAGTGTTGATGAAACAAAGAAATTGCATCGGGATTGAATACAACAGGCAGCATGCGGACTTTTCTCCATGGGAGTCATGCCTCAAACTGTCTAAGAATTGATCGTTCCCTGGAAGACCAGTAGTAGTTTCCGAAGCACATCTGGAAGCATAATTAATCCGTGGTCATTCAGAGTGATGATGAGACACAGTGATTGCATCGTGATTGAATACAACAGGCTCCATGCGGATTTTTCTCCATGTGAGTAGTGTCTTAAACTGTCTACACTTTGATCGCTCCCTGGAAGACCAGTGGTAGTTTCCGAAGCACATCTGGAGGCATTCTGTAATCTCTGGACCTTAAGAGTGTTGACGAAACACAGAAAATGCATCGGGACATAATAGTACAGGCACTATGCGGACTTTTCTCCATGGGAGTAATGTCTCAAACTGTCTACACTTTGATCGTTCCCTGGAAGACCAGTAGTAATTTCCGGAGCACACCAATAGGCATTCTGTAATCTCTGTACCTTTAGAGTGCTGATGAAGCACAGAAATTGCATCGGAACTGAATACAATATTCACTATGCGGACTTTTCTCCATTTGAGAAGTGTCTCAAAATGCCTACGATATGAACGATTCCTGGGAGAACTGTATTAATTTCCGGTGCACATCTGGAGGCATTCTGTAATCTCTGGAATTTCTGAGTGTTGAAAATACACAGAAATTGCATCGGGATTGAATACAGCAGGCACCATGCGGACTCTTCCCCATGGGACTAATGTCTACAACTGTCTACGCTTTGATCGATTCCTGGATGGCCAGTGGTAGTTTCCGAAGCACATCTGTAGGCATTCTGTAATCTCTGGACCTTCAGAAAGTTGATGAAACACAGAAATTGCATCGGGATTGTATACAACAGGCACCATGCGGGCTTTTCTCTATGAGAGTTTTGTCTCAAACAGCCTATGCTTTGATCGTACCCTGGAAGAACAGTAGTAGTTTCCGAAGCACATCTGGAGGCATTCTGCAATCTGCGGACCTTCAGAGTGTTGATGCAACAAAGAAATAGCATCGGGATTGAATACGACAGGCACCATGCGGACTTTTTTCCATTGGAGTAACGTCTCAAACTGTCTACGATTTGATCGGTCCCTGGAAGACCATTAGTAGTTTCAAAAGCACATCTGGATTCATTCCGCAATCTGTGGACCTTCAGAGTGTTTTTGTATAATAGAAATTGCATCGGGATTGAAAACAACAGACACCATGCCGACTCTTCTCCATGGGACTAATGTCTACAACTGTCTACGTTTTGATCGATTCCTATACGACCAGTAGTAGTTTCCGAAGCACATCTGTAGGCATTCTGTAATCTGTGAACCTTCAGAGAGTTGATGACACACAGAAAATGCATCGGGATTGAATACAAAAGGCACCATGCGGACTCTTCTCCATGGGAGTAATGTCCAAAACTGTCTACGCTTTGATATATTCCTGGACGACCAATAGTAGTTTCCGAAGCATATCTGGAGGCATTCTGTAATCTGTGGACCTTCGGAGTGTTGATGAAACACAGAAAATGCATCGGGTTTGAATACAAAAGGCACCATGCGGACTTTTCTCCATGGGATTAATGTCTAAAACTGTCTACGCTCTGATCGATTCCTGGACGACCAGTAGTAGTTTCCGAAGCACATCTGCAGGCATTCTGTAATCTGTGAACCTTCAGAGTGTTGATGAAACACAGAAAATGCATCGGGTTTGAATACAAAAGGCACCATGCGTACTTTTCTCCATGGGAGTAATGTCCAAAACTGTCTACGCTTTGATCGATTCCTGGACGACCAGTAGTAGTTTCCGAAGCACATCTGTAGTCATTCTGTAATCTGTGGACCTTCAGAGTGTTGATGAAACACAGAAAATGCATCGGGATTGAATACAAAAGGCACCATGCGGATTTTTCTCCATTGGAGTAATGTCTCAAACTGTCTACGATTTGATCGTTCCCTAGAAGACAAGTAGTAATTTGAAAACCACATCTGGATTCATTCTGTAATCTGTAGACCTTCAGAGTGTTGATGAAACATATAAATTGCGTCGGGATTCATTACAACAGGCACCATAAGGACTTTTCACCATGGGAGTAGTGTCTCAAACTGTCTACGCTTTGTTCGTTGCCTCGGAGACCAGTAGTAGTGGCCGAAGCACATCTGGAAGCATTCTGTAATCTGTTGACCTTTAGAGTATTGATGAAACACAGAAATTGCTTCGGGATTGAATAAAAAAGGCACCATGCTGTCATTTATTCATGGGAGTAATGTCTCAAACTCTGTACAATTTGATCGTTCCGAGCAAGACCAGTAGTAATTTCCGGAGCACACCAATAGCCATTCTGTAATCTCTGTAACTTCAGAGTATTGATGAAACACAGAAATTGCACGGAACTGAATACAATAGGCACTATGCGGACTTTTCTCCATAGGAGAAGGGTCTCAAACTGCCTACGCTTTGATCGATTCGTGGGAGAACAGTATTAATTTTCAAAGCACATCTGGGGGCATTCTGTAATCTCTGGACCTTCTGAGTGTTGATGATACACAGAAATTGCATCGGGATTGAATACGACAATCACCATGCGGACTTTTTTCCATTGGAGTAATGTCTCAAACTGTCTACGCTTTGATCGTACCATGTAAGACCAGTAGAAGTTTCCGGAGCACACCTGCAGGCATTCTGTAATCTCTGGACCTTCAGAGTGTTGATGAAACACAGAAATTGCATCTTAATTGAATACAACAGGCACCATGCATGCTTTTCTCTATGAGAGTATTGTCTCAAACAGTCAATGCTTTGATCGTACCCTGGAAGAACAGTAGTAGTTTCCAAAGCACATCTGGAGGCATTCTGTAATCTGTGGACCTTCAGAGTGTTGATGAAACAAAGAAATAGCATCGGGATTATATACGACAGGCACCATGCGGACTTTTTTCCATTGGAGTAATGTCTCAAACTGTCTACGATTTGATCGATCCTGGAAGACCATTAGTAGTTTCAAAAGCACATCTAAATTCATTCCGTAATCTGTGGACCTTCAGAGTGTTTTTGAACCATAGAAATTGCATCGGGATTGAAAACAACAGGCACCATGCGGACTCTTGTCCATGGGACTAATGTCTACAACAGTCTACGTTTTTATCGATAAATGGAAGACCAGTTGTAGTTTCCGAAGCACATATGTAGGCATTCTGTAATCTGGGGACCATCAGAGTGTTGATGAGATACTGAAATTGTATCGGGACTGAATACACAGGCACTATGCAGACTTTTCTCCATGGGAGTAATGTCTCAAACTGTCTACGCTTTGATCGAATCCTGGACGACCAGTAGTAGTTTCCGAAGCACATGTGTAGGCATTCTGTAATCTGTCGACCTTCACAGTGTTGATAAACACAGAAAATGCACCGGGATTGAATACAAAAGGCACCAAGCGGACTTATCTCCATGCGAGTAATGTCTAAAACTGTCTACGATTTGCTCGATTAGTGGACGTCCAGTAGTAGTTGTCGAAGAACATCTGGAGGCATACTGTAGTCTGTGGACCTTCAGAATGTAGATGAAAGAAAGAAATTGCATCGGGATTGAATACAACAGGCACCATGCGGACTTTTTTCCATTGGAGTAATGTCTCAAACTGTCTACGATTTGATCGGTCCCTGGAAGACCATTAGTAGTTTCAAAAGCACATCTGGATTCATTCCGTAATCTGTGGACCTTCAGAGTGTTTTTGAATAATAGAAATTGCATCGGGATTGAATACAACATTCACCATGTGGACTTTTCTCCATTGGAGTAATGTCTCAAACTGTCTACGCTATGTTCGTTCCTTGGTAGACCAGTAGTAGTTGCCGAAGCACATCTGGAGGCATTCTGTAATCTGTTGACCTTCAGATTGTTGATGAAAATAGAAATTGCATCGGGATTGAATACAACAGGCACTATGCCGACTTTTCTCCATGGGAAAAATGTCTCAAACTGTCTACGTTTTGATCGTACGCTGGAAGACCAGTAGTAGTTTCCGAAGCACATCTGGAGCCATTCTGTAATCTGTGGACCTTCAGAAGGTTCATGAAACACAGAAATGGCATCGGGATTGAATACAACAGGCACCATGCGAAATTTTCTCCATGGTAGTAATGTCTCAAACTGTCTACAATATGATCGTTCCCTGCAAGACCAGTAGTAATTTCCGGAGCACACCTATAGCCATTCTGTAATCCCCTGTAACTTCAGAGTATTGATGAAACACAGAAATTGCACGGAACTGAATACATTAGGCACTATGCAGGCTTTTCTCCATGGGAGAAGTCTCTCAAACTGCCTACGCTTTGATCGATTCCTGGGAGAACAGTAATAATTTCCAAACACATCTGGAGGCATTCTGTTATCTCTGGACCTTCTGAGTGTTGCTGATACACAGAAATTGCATCGTGATTGAATACAACAGGCACCATGCGGACTTTTCTCCATGGGAGTAATGTCTCAAACTGTCTACGCTATGTTCGTTCCTTGGAAGACCAGTAGTAGTTGCCGAAGCACATCTGGAGGCATTCTGTAATCTCTTGACCTTCAGATTGTTGATGTAACAAAGAAATAGCATCGGGATTGAATACGACAGGCACCATGCGGACTTTTTTCCATTGGAGTAATGTCTCAAACTGTCTACGCTTTGATCGTACCATGGAAGACCAGTAGAAGTTTCCGGAGCACACCTGCAGGCACTCTGTAATCTCTGGACCTTCAGAGTGTTGATGAAACACAGAAATTGCATCTTGATTGAATACAACAGGAACCATGCGGGCTTTTCTCAATGAGAGTATTGTCTCAAACAGTCTAAGCTTTGATCGTAGCCTGGAAGAACAGTAGTAGTTTCCGAAGCACATCTGGAGGCATTCTGTAATCTGTGGACCTTCAGAGTGTTGATGAAACAAAGATATAGCATCTTGATTGAATATGACAGGCACCATGCGGACTTTTTTCCATTGGAGTAATGTCTCAAACTGTCTACGATTTGATCGGTCCCTGGAAGACCATTAGTAGTTTCAAAAGCACTTCTGGATTCATTCTGTAATCTGTGGACCTTCGGAGTGTTTTTGAATAATAGAAATTGCATCGGGTTTGAAAACAACAGGCACCATGCGGACTTTTCTCCATGGGAGTAATGTCTCAAACTGTCTACGCTTTGATCGTACCATGGAAGACCAGTAGAAGTTTCCGGAGGACACCTGCAGGCATTCTGTAATCTCTGGACCTTCAGAGTGTTGATGAAACACAGAAATTGCATCTTGATTGAATACAACAGGAACCATGCGGGCTTTTCTCTATGAGAGTATTGTCTCAAACAGTCTATACTTTGATCGTAGCCTGGAAGAACAGTAGTAGTTTCCGAAGCACAACTGGAGGCATTCTGTAATCTGTGGACCTTCAGAGTATTGATGAAACAAGAAATAGCATCGGGATTGAGTATGACAGGCACCATGCGGACTTTTTTCCATTGGAGTAATGTCTCAAACTGTCTACGATGTGATCTGTCCCTGGAAGACCATTAGTAGTTTCAAAAGCACATCTGGATTCATTCCGTAATCTGTGGACCTTCAGAGTGTTTTTGAATAATAGAAATTGCATCGGGTTTGAAAACAACAGGCACCATGCGGACTTTTCTCCATGGGAGTAATGTCTAAAACTGTCTACGCTTTGATCGATTCCTGGACGACCAGTAGTAGTTGTCGAAGAACATCTGGAGTCATACTGTAGCCTGTGGACCTTCAGAACGTAGATGAAAGAAAGAAATTGCATCGGGAATGAATACAACATTCACCATGTGGACTTTTCTCCATTGGAGTAATGTCTCAAACCGTCTACGCTATGTGCGTTCCTTGGTAGACCAGTAGTAGTTGCCGAAGCACATTTGGAGGCATTCTGTAATCTGTTGACCTTCAGATTGTTGATGAAAATAGAAGTTGCATCGGGATTGAATACAACAGGCACCTTGCCGACTTTTCTCCATGGGAAAAATGTCTCAAACTGTCTACCTTTTGATCGTACGCTGGAAGACCAGTAGTAGTTTCCGAAGCACATCTGGAGCCATTCTGTAATCTGTGGACCATCAGAAGGTTCATGAAACACAGAAATTGCATCGGAATTGGATACAACAGGCACCATGCGAAATTTTCTCCATGGGAGTGATGTCTCAAACTGTCTACAATATGATCGTTCCCTGCAAGACCAGTAGTAATTTCCGGAGCACACCTATAGCCATTCTGTAATCTCTGTAACTTCAGAGTATTGATGAAACACAGAAATTGCATGGAACTGAATACAATAGGCACTATGCGGACTTTTCTCCATGGGAGAAGTCTCTCAAACTGCCTACGCTTTGATCGATTCCTGGGAGAACAGTACTAATTTCCAAAACACATCTGGAGGCATTCTGTTATCTCTGGACCATCTGAGTGTTGATGATACACAGAAATTGCATCGTGATTGAATACAACAGGCACCATGCGGACTTTTCTCCATGGGAGTAATGTCTCAAACTGTCTACGCTATGTTCGTTCCTTGGAAGACCAGTAGTAGTTGCCGAAGCACATCTGGAGGCATTCTGTAATCTGTTGACCTTCAGATTGTTGATGAAAATAGAAATTGCACGGAACTGAATACAATAGGCACTATGCGGACTTTTCTCCATGGGAGTAATGTCTCAACCTGTCTACGCTATGTTCGTTCCTTGGAAGACCAGTAATAGTTGCCAAGCACATCTGGAGGCATTCTGTAATCTGTTGACCTTCAGATTGTTGATGAAAATAGAAATTGCATCGGGATTGAATACAACAGGCACTATGCCGACGTTTCTCAATGGGAGAATTGTCTCAAACTGTCTACGCTTTGATCGTACCCTGGAAGACCAGTAGTAGTTTCCGAAGCACATCTGGAGCCATTCTGTAATCTGTGTACCTTCAGAAGGTTCATGAAACACAGAAATTGCATCGGAATTAGATACAACAGGCACCATGCGAAATTTTCTCCATGGGAGTAATGTCTCAAACTGTCTACACTTTGATCGTTCCCTGGAAGACGAGTAGTATTTTCTGGAGCACTCTTGGAGGCATTCTGTAATCTCTGGACCTTCAGAGTATTGATGAAACACAGAAGCCGGCCGCGGTGGTCTCGCGGTTCTAGGCGCGCAGTCCGGAACCGTGTGACTGCTACGGTCGCAGGTTCGAATCCTGCCTCGGGCATGGATGTGTGTGATGTCCTTAGGTTAGTTAGGTTTAAGTAGTTCTAAGTTCTAGGGGACTAATGACCACAGCAGTTGAGTCCCATAGTGCTCAGAGCCATTTGAACCATTTTGAAACACAGAAATTGGACCGGGATTGAATACAGCTGGCTCTATGTGGACTCTACTCCATCGGACTAATGTCTACAACTGTCTACGCTTTGATCGATTCCTGGAAGACCAGTGTTAGTTTCCGAAGCACATCTGCAGGCATTATGTATTCTGTGGACCTTCAGAGTGTTGATGAAACACAGAAATTGCATCGGGACTGAATACAACAGGCACTATGCGGACTTTTTGAAACGTCCCCTTTGAAAAATTTATACACGACTGTGCTTAAACTGACACACAATAGTTTTTAGCGCAACGCAATCTGACTTTCAATAATCTCTACAAGAGAATAGCCCTGACTAACATTAACCTATATGTTTCACAAATCACTTACCTCGCAAAAATCTTCGTTACTCGAACTACTGCAATACAGCGAGCGCCACTACTGCCTGCTAACTAAAAGATTCAAACTACGGAAGTCACTAACTACTGATAGGCACAGTTAGCAAATGAAAGATTTTAATAGAGAACATACAATGTATTTACCTTTATAGTCATAATATATATATATCAGTTCATGACACCAACTCTTTCAAATTTCAAAACTCTGCCATCTCTCTCCCCACGTCCACCTCTGCTGGCGGCTCACCTCCAACTGCGAAACGCTACACGCTGTTAGCATCCAGCTGCCGCTTCCAAACACTACAATGGCAGACAACAATGCAAACCAGCCACAGACTGCACATGGCACAGCCAGTGACTTTTATACAGAGCGCTACGTGGTGGCGGCGTTACCAATAAAAAAAAAAACCTAAACAGCCTACTTACATAGCCCCCATGCTCCCCACAAAAAAAATTTACAAATTGTTTTGGGCAGTGGCCAATACAGATTTGAAAATTTTTTTCATAATCACAATGACAAAGAAATAAAAAGCACACACTTATCGATACGTTGTTGGGCAAAAGCTACAATTTTCTCACAGTCCATAAAGACAGTCCTGATCATTCATCAATGTAAAATTGCAGTGTTTTTCTCAAAGTCTGAGTAGTAAATGAAAATGCACACGGAAGTAGTGGATTTCCTTGCAGTCTTGAAAAGTAGTGTTGTCCTTCCAACAGAAAGACAGTGCTGACTCTTGACATGCAGACAGGTAATGGGCCACAACACAGCAAACCCACAGCAGAGTCAGTCGAAGTTTTGAAGAATATTGGTAGGTAGGTCATCATAGAGTAGACCCCTTGTAGTCCTGGTAGAGATTATGGTATTGGTGGGCCACCAGATGTGAAGGCCCACTGCAGTCCTTGTAGAAATAATTGTATCAGTGAGTCATACAATCACCGTCGAAGAGTGTTGTGTACAATATAGCAGGTCCATAAACCACCACTTGTCCACTAACAAAGAATTTGTTTGAAATGTCCTTAGAACCAGCAATGCTGTTATCCAGTCCCTTGTTGAATTATTAACACACGTGCAAACACTATCAGTCCCTACTTCTCACATATTGTCCATATACTATGACCAACAGAAAAGTGTGCAGTGAAATGTAATTTACAAGTTACTTAATTTGATGAACTGATGTCAATTACAATTTTATAACATGAAAATACAATAACAAAGGTAAAAAATACATCTTTAAAGAACATAACAATATAGATAACATTTGCAATAGTACAGGCTTTACAAAAGAATCTAAATAGCAAATACATCAGTGTTACAAAAATTACGACATAAGTACATACATAAAAGATCAGATTAACGTTTGAAACATCAACTTCACACATGAGTATTGGAACAAAACAGAATAAATAATGTGTAAACATCTTTACAAAGTAAATAACATGTTATTAATGCAAATTATATTTGAGGATAACTGTATTCCTCATCATAGTGATTGTAGCTTAGTATTAGAACAGAAAAAATTCTATGAAACAGTACACAGAGGCAGGAAGAAAACAAATACACAAGGATACACAAACACATAGTGGGATAACACAAAAGGAAAGGACACGGTTTGTTTTCAAGGTAAAATTTGGTACTGCAGTCAAACCCAAAACTTCATTCTGTAGATCTTTCGTCGTGTCTCAACATCTGCTTCCTCCAAAAATATCCTATCCAAGCATGGTTTCTGTATTTTGTTCACATCCTCTTTCAAAAATAGTTTTTCTCCACAGTACACTACTTTTTTTTAGCCAAACCATTTTCTTATACCTTCTCAATGCTTTTCTTCCAATTCACCATAGTTAGTTTCTTATATATTCTACCCCCTCTTAAGCTAACTTAAATCTACTGAGCTCAGATGCGTAACTAAGGGACGAGGCAATGGAGCAGCACAAAACAGTTAATACAAACAGCAATGACAAAAAAATGCAAGTAAGCAGAGCAAGCAGCAATAAATGTAATAACTTATACCTAAACATGACAAACCCACAAGCAGAAAAAATAGTACACTAAAGACAACAACACAAATAAGGGAAAATTATATTCACATCTTAATGTCTATATAATTAAAGAGGCGCACCACAAAAACTTATTGTAAAAAGAATATTACCATGTACTTGAAAAGAAAATTCTGTATGCAATTCCTGTGAAGGGAAATGTCTTTTTGAGCTCCTTCTTTTTTTAAGTACATCATAAAGTTATTATTTACTGGATCTGTAGGCTCAAAATATTTATATTAGTACATCCATTAAATTTTGTAGTAACCAAAGCTGCAGTGCAGCTAGAAACTAGGTATTAAACAAAATAGGCAAAGCAAGGCGTGAAACGTCTTTCACTAGCCATATGGCATTTCATAATGCAGTAAACTATCTTTCAACTAGCAAGACAATACTCGTGAAACGTTTCTCGTCGTTTCATTAAGCATTTTAATAATTATCACCAGTTCAGAGCTCCATGGTAAAATCATATGTTTTCAAGTTTGAGCCTGTCGTATTTGCGATGCTTTCTACAAAGGAATGAATGTCAATAGCGAGGATAATGGCCTCTTTCTTTTTCACCTAATAGCTTTCTTTTGTCAGACGACTACCTCTCAGCTGGGCGCCCAGAATGCATTACGTCAAGGTCACTTACCTTTCTTACTGAAATATTTACGACAGCAGTTTCCGCTACAATGACAGTCTCATATAAAAAAATTTCACAGGTCAAGAATTTGCGTTACACATCTGTAGAAACAAAATCCTATTGATATAACAGTGTCCAAAAAATTTTCGTTGGCATTGTAATACATTCACACATTTACATACATTTCATAATCTTGAAGTACGATTCTCGGTTTCCAACATCCTCTTTAACCTTACCTAACCTAACCTAACCTAATCTAACGTAAACAAATCAGAGTCTTTAACCACTACTCATTATTCTTACCTTATTACACATATACATATTCGTCGACACTTCTTCAATATTTCATCATAAGGAATACATAGCATAATCAAATTCCTCATATATGGTAGCATCATCTTATTGATCAGAATCATACCGCAACAGCATAATACACAGTCATTGTAATAATATCATAAACCTCAGTCAAATTCTCAAAATCGTCGTAGCTTCCTCCAATAATTTCAAAACCTAAAAAAAAAAATTCTCTGCTCATGTCAAAAGTGTCATCTACCGCAAATGTACTTTAAAAATCATGATCCCATACCAAATACATCACTCAAATCTCTCATAGTATCACAATGGTTCCTAAAAAATATGAACAGTTTACAAAGTACAGGCAAATTACAATTTCATAAGTGTGAAGTTATCCACCTGCGTAATTGCGTAAACATGTGTCACTGATGTAGTAAAAACATGTTTGTTTCTCTGTCAAATAATCAGATAGCTGTGTAATTCTGTGTTACAGAAATATGGTACCAATGTTCTACATCTACATGACTACTCTGCAATTCACATTTTAAGTGCTTGGCAGAGGGTTCATCGAACCACAATCATACTATCTCTCTACTATTCCACTCCCGAACAGCGAGCGGGAAAAACGAACACCTAAACCTTTCTGTTCGAGCTCTGATTTCTCTTATTTTATTTTGATGATCATTCCTACCTATGTAGGTTGGTCTCAACAAAATATTTTCGCATTCGTAAGAGAAAGTTGGTGACTGAAATTTCGTAAAAAGGTCTCGCCGCGACGAAAAACGTCTATGCTTTAATGACTTTCATCCCAACTCGTGTATCATATCTGCCACACTCTCTCCCCTATAACGTGATAATACAAAACGAGCTGCCTTTTTTTGCACCCTTTCGATGTCCTCCGTCAATCCCACCTGGTAAGCATCCCACACCGCGCAGCAATATTCTAACAGAGGACGAACGAGTGTAGTGTAAGCTGTCTCTTTAGTGGACTTGTTGCATCTTCTAAGTGTCCTGCCAATGAAACGCAACCTTTGGCTCGCCTTCCCGACAATATTATCTATGTGGTCCTTCCAACTGAAGTTGTTCGTAATTTTAACATCCAGGTACTTAGTTGAATTGACAGCCTTGAGAATTGTACTATTTATAGAGTAATTGAATTCCAACGGATTTCTTTTGGAACTCATGTGGATCATCTCACACTTTTCGTTATTTAGCGTCAACTGCCACCTGACACACCATACAGCAAACTGGAATTTTTCTCAAGGTTAGCGTCTATGTTATTTTTCTCTGCGCGAGCCGGCGCACGACGCTGCCTGCGGTGCGAGTCATTGTCTGCTATCTCTTTGTTGGCTTGCGTCGTTATTGGGATTAGGAGACCTAACTTCTACAAATTCACCTTGGCGAGAGGGCCCAGCTCTGTTTGAATCCCGCCAGTTCTGATGAAATTCCGGTCTGTCGTTATGATTATATCGTCTGTTGTCATGTCCATAGTTTCTTTCTTGTCGGTCACGTGGTGGAGAATTTCTCCCTGAATCGCGCTGGACCGTTGCGTCTTAAGTTATTCTGTCTCCCTTGATAATAATTATTTTGGTTCCCATATTGTCTGTTTCTCTGATTGTCTCTGTGTTAGTCACTACCGCGGTGAGGTGATCTTTCCCTGTAATTATTACTACTTTGCCAACGGTTGCCATTTGGGTGGTGTCTATTTTGGTCACGATTTGTATTATGAGAATAGCCTTGTCGTGTCCAGTTATTATTTCTTTTATCTCGGATTTGTGACGGATGTGACTTGTAATTGTTGTGTTCCTATTTTCGCGTTCCGCGATTGTCAGTGTCAATTCCCAATTCTTGTAACAGTCCCTGAAAAGCTTCAATGTCCTCTTTGCAACGTCCTGCCAAAATAATATGTAGTAAATGTTCAGGCAATTATCAATTTGATAAAGCAAATGCGGATGAGTTCTGAGGGGCTGTATGGGTTTGAAAGATACTGGTTCTTATGTAACATGTCTTCAAAATATTTCACAAGACTGGAAAATTCAGATTGTTCGAAATGTTTCATCATAATGATGCTATGTTTTACTCGGTCTTGTGTAGCTTGAGACCAATATGCTGAAAGGGAGGCATGATAAAATTCTCCTTCACTGTGACAAACGTGAATGACCGATCGCATTCTTACAGCTCGTTCATTCTCTAAGTAGCCACACATAAATTCTAATCTGTGCTCTAATGACCAGTTAGGAGAAAAACAATGGGAGAATTGATGGAGCCACGCTTGTGGATGAATGTCGTTGACAGAATTCTTAAAGGTTTTGAATTCACGTGCAGTAATGAACAGCTTATAGTCAAAATCATCGTGTCAGCGGGTAGCATATCGGTCATTGTTACGGTGTCGACGGTTCCATCTCAAAATTCGGTGCACCTTGCCAATTTCTTTCATAAATTCCGAAATGGCCTGTGTTATTATTTTGTGGTTTTTGCGTATTTCTAAGTCCCTCTTCCCGTATTGGAGCGCGAGTGTCCTTTGAAATACGTAATTCTTGTATTACCTGTGTCAGCTGATCGTGTACTTCCCGGATTTCTCTTTGGTGTTGCATATTAATTTCATTCTGATTTTGTTTTAATTTCCTAATTTGTTCGCACTCTTCTGTATTATTCAGATCATCATCTACCTTTGCAGATATGTTAATGAACTGATCCGAAAGTTCGGCTACTTTCTCCGATAGTGTAATTATTTCCTCATTGTGTTTTTCTGAAGCACATTTCATAGCGTCCATTTGTTTTGAAATCGTATCTACTGTGTCCTTTAAGTTTTTCTGAGTTATTGCAAGTTGCGTAACCGAATTGGTAGATGCAACTGAGTCAATTTTAGCTTGCAACGTCTCATGATTTTCATGAACAATAGTTTGCAGTTCTTTTATGGCTGATTCGTGATTCTGTGAAATATTTTCATGCCGCGAAAAAATAGGTTGGAAATGCTCACAAATTTGTGTTTTTACGTCATTACAGACTTTTTGACATTTCTATTCGATTTTATGCTACTCAGTAGTTAAATCTTAGTCAAGCGTATGTTCCACTGAGTCTAACTTTTGAAGCTTTTGTTCCATTGTGTCTAACTTTTGAAGATTTTGTTCCATTGTGTCTAACTGTTGCTGTGTTTGTCTCTGGTTTTGTTTCATTTGTTGCATTAATTCCAATAATAATGTATTAATGTCTGGAATCTGTCCCTCTATGCTTTTCGGCAGTGCATTTGCACCGGCAACATTCACATTTTGACAAGCAGAAAATGTGTCTTGACTTATTTAAGAAAACGATGAGGACGCAAAACCTGAATGTACAGTATTTGCAAGATTCTGTCCTGTCATTTCGGATTCCTGACGCGAGCTGTTGCCGACCGATCGATCGATAATGCTTCCCTGTTCACTAACTGTTTCACTGCCTACACCATTATTTGCAGCCCGCTCCATTTCCCTATGCACAATTACCAAATTACTACTTTGAACATTAGTTAATTCATTACACAGTGGCGCTAAAACACTGCTTTCGTCTTCACTGTCATTTCTCAGTTTACTTTGTAGCCTAGTATTACTTTTTTCACACGCCATTATTGTCACAAGATTTCACACTACAACACAGAAAAACACAATGTGATGAGCAAAAATAAGAGAACACATTGACATAGCAAATAATATCTAGTTAATTGAAAGCGCAGCTGCGAAATACTTGGTGCAAATCTAAATGCATGCCACAACTGTTTTACTGTACAAAAATGAAAGACTACAACCACAAAGGATATTCTCTCTATGATTACGCGCTAGCAAATAAACAAAAGCTACACTAATTACACAAACTACAAGAAAAAAATCAGAAGGTTCCAGTGATGTTTTCCTGGCAGGGTCGCCATATGAAATGTCCCCTTTTAAAAATTTATACACGACTGTGCTTAAACTGACACACAATAGTTTTTGGCGCAACGCAATCTGACATTCAATAACCCCTACAAGAGAATGGCCCTGACTAACATTAACCTATATGTTTCACAAATCACTTACCTCACAAAAATCTTCGTTACTCGAACTACTGCAATACAGCGAGCGCCACTACTGCCTGCTAACTAAAAGATTCAAACTACGGAAGTCACTAACTACTGATAGGCACAGTTAGCAAATGAAAGATTTTAATAGAGAACATACAATGTATTTACCTTTATAGTCATAATATATATATATCAGTTCATGACACCAACTCTTTCAAATTTCAAAACTCTGCCATCTCTCTCCCCACGTCCACCTCTGCTGGCGGCTCACCTCCAACTGCGAAACGCTACACGCTGTTAGCATCCAGCTGCCGCTTCCAAACACTACAATGGCAGACAACAATGCAAACCAGCCACAGACTGCACATGGCACAGCCAGTGATTTTTATACAGAGCGCTACGTGGCGGTGGCGTTAACAATAAAAAACCCTAAACAGCCTACTTACATTTTCCCCATGGGAGTAATGTCTCAAACTGTCTACGCATTGTTCGTTCCCTGGAAGATCAACAGTAGGTTCCCAAGCACATCTGGAGGCATTCTGTAATCTGTGGACATTCAGAGTGTTGATGAAACACAGAAAATGCATCGGGTTTGAATACAACAGGCACCATGCGGAATTTTCTCCAAGGGAGTTATGTCTCAAACTGTCTACGCTTTGATCGCTCCCTGGAAGACCAGAAGTAGTTTCTCAAGCACATCTGGAGGCATTCTGTAATCTGTGGAGATTCAGAGTGTTGATGAAACACAGAAATTCCATCGGGATTGAATACAACAGGCACCATTCGGAATTTTCTCCATGGCAGTAATTTTTTCAAACTGTCTCCGCTTTGATCGATTCCTGGACGACCAGTGTAGTTTTCGAAACCCATCTGGAGACATTCTGTAATCTGTGGACATTCAGACTGTTGACGAAACACAGAAATTGCATCGGTATTGAATACAACAGGCACCATGCGGACTTTTGTCCATGGGAGTAACGTCTCAAACTGTCTACGCTTTGATCGATACCTGGAAGACCAGTAGTAGTTTTCGAAGCACATCTGGATGCATTCTGTAATACACTCCTGGAAATGGAAAAAAGAACACATTAACACCGGTGTGTCAGACCCACTATACTTGCTCCGGACACTGCGAGAGGGCTGTACAAGCAATGATCACACGAACGGGACAGCGGACACACCAGGAACCGCGGTGTTGGCCGTCGAATTTCGCTAGCTGCGCAGCATTTGTCCACCGCCTCCGTCAGTGTCAGCCAGTTTGCCGTGACATACGGAGCTCCATCGCAGTCTTTAACACTGGTAGCATGCCGCGACAGCTTGGACGTGAATCGTATGTGCAGTTGACGGACTTTGAGCGAGGGCGTATAGTGGGCATGCGCGAGGCCGGGTGGACATACCGCCGAATTGCTCAACACGTGGGGCGTGAGGTCTCCACAGTACATCGATGTTGTCGCCAGTGGTCGGGGGAAGGTGCACGTGTCCGTCGACCTGGGACCGGACCGCAGCGACGCACGGATGCACGCCAAGACTGTTGGATCCTACGCAGTGCCGTAGGGGACCTCACCGCCACTTCCCAGCAAATTGGGAACACTGCTGCTCCTGGGGTATCGGTGAGGACCATTCGCAACCGTCTCCATGAAGCTGGGCTACGGTCCCGCACACCGTTAGGCCGTCTTCCGCTCACGCCCCAACATCGTGCAGCCCGCCTCCAGTGGTGTCGCGACAGGCGTGAATGGAGGGACGAATGAAGACGTGTCGTCTTCAGCGATGAGAGTCGCTTCTGCCTTGGTGCCAATGATGGTGGTATGCTTGTTTGCCGCTGTGCAGGTGAGCGCCACAATCAGGACTGCATACGACCGAGGCACACAGGGCCCACACCCGGCATTATGGTGTGGGAGCGATCTACAACACTGGCCGTACACCTCTGGTGATCGTCGAGGGGACACTGAATAGTGCACGGTACATCCAAACCGTCATCGAACCCATCGTTCTACCATTCCTAGACCGCTAAGGGAACTTGCTGTTCCAACAGGACAATGCACGTCCGCATGTATCCCGTGCCACCCAACGTGCTCTAGAAGGTGTAAGTCAACTACCCTGGCCAGCAAGATCTCCGGATCTGTCCCCCATTGAGCATGTTTGGGACTGGATGAAGCGTCGTCTCACGCGGTCTGCACGTCCAGCACGAACGCTGGTCCAACTGAGGCGCCAGGTGGAAATGGCATGGCAAGCCGTTCCACAGGACTACATCCAGCATCTCTACGATCGTCTCCATGGGAGAATAGCAGCCTACATTGCTGTGAAAGGTGGATATACACTGTACTAGTGCCGACATTGTGCATGCTCTGTTGCCTGTGTCTATGTGCCTGTGGTTCTGCCAGTGTGATCATGAGATGTATCTGACCCCAGGAATGTGTCAAAAAAGTTTCCCCTTCCTGGGACAATGAATTCACGGTATTCTTATTTCAAATTCCAGGAGTGTATGTGGACATTCAGAGTGTTTATGAAACAAAGAAATTGCTTCGGGATTGAATACAACAGGCACCATGCCTACTTTTCTCCATGGTAGTAATGTCTCAAACTGTCTACGTTTTGATCGTACCCTGGAAGACCAGTAGTAGTTTCCCAAGCACATCTGGAGGCGTTCGGTAAACTGTGGAGCTTCTGAGTGTTGATGAAACACAGAAATTGCTTTGGGACTGAATACAACAGGCACCATGCCTACTTTTCTCCATGGGAGTAATGTCTCAAACTGTCTACGATCTGATCGTTCCCTGGAAAACCAATAGTAGTTTCTCAAGCACATCTTGAGGCGTCCTGTAATCTTTGGACATTCAGAGTGTTGATGAAACACAGAAATTGCATCTGGTTTTAATACAACAGGCACCATGCGGGATTTCCTCCATGGGAGTAATGTCTCAAACTGTCTTCGATTCCGAATGCACAAAGTGTGTGGTCTTGTTTCCCAGTCTGTATTTGGTAGGGCTCGTAAGAGGCTGAATGTAACGAATGGGTGCGAAAGGGCAAGGGGCAGTGGCTATGTAGAACGAAAACACAATTCCTCAGGGGTGTGAGCGTTTCGAGATAAGTCGCATATATGTTATACTTGGTCGTCAGTGAGCGTGTGGCCTAATGGATAAGGCGTCGAATTTCGGTTCCAAAGATTGCAGGTTCGAATCCTGTCACGCTCGTGTTTTTCCAGTTCTGAAAAAGAAACATACCGTTTTAACGTAGCAATTGAGCAGTACGAAACCGTCTGAATGTTGCTGTTGACCATTTTCTGCTTGAGATGCTCTTGAGCTTGAAACACACACAACAAGACCGGTGTTAACTGGCGAAATGTTCGGCAGAGTGCCGTCACCGCGAGTTTTGACTGGCACTTGCACATCTAAAACAACGTCGGAAAGTAACTCTTTCGGGTTTTGAGTCACATAAAGTATGTGTGTTAATTTTGACGCCACTAGCTCTGCAGGTTTTCATGCAATTCCTTTACGTCTCAGAAATGATTATGAAATAAAAGTGAAGTACGTGACGAGTGTGACGTTAGGAAAACATTAGGCAGCTTGGAGAGATTCTGTATGGGACGACCCAACCCAAACGAGTACTGTGTGACGTGCTACCTGGCAGCTATTCACCGAGGCAGCCCGGCTAGCTCAGTCGGTGGAGCATGAGTTTCTTCCTCTGAGGGACGAGGGTTCGAGCACCACACTGGGCGGAATGGAATTTTGTTCTGCAGCAGATTTAAATTACCGTTTTTCTGATTAACGTGATGTAATGGAAATAGCAACATTAAACTTTGCCTACGTCTCCGTCACTCTCAAGGAAACTGTATTTGAAGGACAAGGTGATTTTGTAGACATGTGTGAAAGACATGTGCTGAAATGCAAATGGTGTTGTTTGGAGAGAACATCGGTTACGAGTCAGATGTGTAGCCAAGCAGTAATGGGTCGCCATTGCTGCAAATATTAGTCGGTAAAATGAAATGTTGTCAGCTGAAGTCTGATGATCCAGACGACCGTAAGGACGAAGTACGCAAAAGTACCGCTAGGCCGCGCATCTTTAGCTCAGTGGTAGAGCACTGGTATAGTAAAGCAGGGGTCGTGAGTTCTATCCTCAGAGGAGGATGAGGAATTTCCAAATCAGTTGCGCGTCGTGGCCGTATAGCAAACAGTTTCTGTGATGACGGACAATTAGCGACAGGAGTTTTACTAAGAATTACTCCCAGATGTGATTAAGGCGAATGGCGCAGATGAAGCATTTGCCAAAGCTTTGCAGCATAAGGTGGGACAAGGCAGTGTCAATTACATTTTATAGATATATTTCTCACATATCTCAGAGCCTCTCGCGGTCGTCGTCGTTGTCGTCGTCGCCGCCGCCGCTTCTGCAGAAGTAGCAAATGGCCATTGTAGCAAATGCGGCGAGGGACGCCCTGCCTTCGATTCCGAATGCACAAAGTGTGTGGTCTTGTTCCCCAGTCTATATTTGGTCGGTCTCTAGTAGGTTGAATGTAACGAATGGGTGGGAAAGAGCAAGGTACAGCGGCTGTGTAGAACGAAAACACAATTCCTCAGGGGTGTGAGCGTTTCGACATACGTCGCATGTAAATTATACTTGGTCGTCAGTGACCGTGTGGCCTAATGGATAAGGCGTCGGACTTCATATCCTAAGATTGCAGGTTCGAATCCTGTCACGCTCGTGTTTTTTCAGTTCTGAAAAGTAACATACCGTTTTAATGTAGCAATTGAGCAGTACGAAACCGTCTGAAAGTTGCTGTTGACCATTTTCCGCTTGGAGATGCTCTTGAGGTTGATACACACACAACAAGACCGGTGTTAACTAGCGAAATGGTCGGCAGAGTGCCGTCACCGCGAGTTTTGACTGGCACTTGCACGTCTAAAAATGATTCCGCCGCCAGCGGCCGTGCTGTGCGGACGTGCGGTGCGGCTGTTGCGGTGATTACATCGTCGCTGCGAGCGGCCGGCGCTGTGTGATGAGTGCGCGCTTTCTGCGTTAGTCATAGTTCACGATCACATTTTTAGATTGACATAATGGATCAGACAACGCGACGCGATACTTTGAAGTTGATTTCGATCCGAACTACGTCCGACCGAAATCTTACGCAGTTGATGCATTTATCGAAGAAACTTTTCAGATCCTAGAGGATGAATTGATTGGAATACACCTGTCGATTGTCAGTCCGACTGTGTTCCTTAAGTTATCCATTTCTGGCCAAATAGTAGAAGCATGTGGTAGGGTGGCAAAATTCAAACATTCAGACGGACACATAGGACAGGTCACGGTATCGCGTGCCGGAATGGGAATACGAACGGTTCGAATCTTTGAGCTCCCCTTTTAAATAACGCCCGAGGAGATTAACAACAAACTGAAAGACTATGGCGCCATTATCAGCAATGTCGCCGAAAAATGGTCTAGCTTGCACAAGTATCCAGTATTAAATGGAGTCAGGCAAGTTAAGATTGACATGCTGAAATATATCCCGTCGTATCTCTGGATTGGTGGATATAGAGCGATCATCATTTACGTTGGCCAGCCAAGAACCTGCTCGGGCTGTGGTTCTACCCAGCACGTCCGCGCGCAGTGTGTTCAACGCCGTGTGACGCAACTGCCGACTGGGGAGCGAGACCCGCCTAGTCAAATGGCCTCTCTACCCGTAACGTACGCCGCCGCACTACGCAGTGACATGTGTTTCGACAAGGTGGTAGTTGCTTATGCCGACGTTCCCGATGGTAGCGTAGCCATGGATACTAGCAGCAGGGAAGCTACAGGTCCAGCACACTCACAAGACGAGGAAACTGACAGGCGTGGAGAACAAGACCAGGCTAAGACGGCAGAAGAAGGCATGTGCAAATCACTCGAAGACTTCGGGCAACACAAAGAAGATACGGTTGCCACGTCGGAGGATAATGACCAGCAGCCTACAACTGTTACACCAAAGAAACGGAAGAAACGTCGAATAGCCCGTCAGGGAGCAGCAGAAGTCGCGCCAATTCTGCGTGACAAGGCGAAACAAATAGGCCAAGTACTGGCGGAGACGGCACAGGCAACTCCTCTGGAAAATCGAACAACAAAAAAGAAGACTCGAAATGAGGACACTGACCCCGACCGTGGAATCCACATTGAAGACGGTACAGCTAGTCTGAAGGACCTTCCACCTGTACCCAACACGTACACGCGGGAAGTTACGTACACGCGAGTCTGGGCGGATGACATGGAGGAGCAAAGCCATGATGCAGAGATGGCTGACATAGCACAACGTTCAGGACGGACGGCACCCGACCGTCGACAGGATGTGTCCACCCGGCAACAAACCACCATCAAAGATGCTCGTGCGGCAGATGATGATGCCGACTTCTTCTAAGTGGAGCAATCATCCACTTCCCTTGGCAAACAGTACCCCACCTGACATGGTATCGTCGACATGATATCTTTACAGGCGTACAGAATTGCAACCTAGAATATAAATAAAATTAGCAGCACCATCAACCTGAGAAATCTCCAAGATTTTCTGTACGCCGCTGATATTGACATCTTAATGCTGCAAGAAGTAACGGCTATCCGTTTGGACGACATCACTGGCTACAACGCCGTCATCAATCCTGGCAATGACAATAGCCTCGGCACAGCGATTATGACTAAAGAGGGGATCCTACTTACAGACGTGGCGCAACTGCCTAACAGTAGAGGTCTTGGTGTCACGATAAACAACACCAGGTTTATCAACATATATGCCCCGTCAGGAACAGGAAACAAGCGCCGCAGGGCCGAATTTTTCAAGGAGGACATCGCCCCCCTTTTCGCGGTGCGATTTGAACAAATAATATTTGCGGGTGACTTTAATTGCGTGCTGAGTCCCAAAGATCAGACGCCAAATTTTAACAAATCTCTGGAGCTGGAGGACATCGTCAGAGACTTGCAACTGTTTGATACGTGGGAACTAAAACACGGTGATAGGCTAGGTTTCACCTATATCACCAGCCATTCTGCCAGTCGTATCGACAGGATTTACGCAACATCCAATTTAAGGAGACACGTTTTACAGTCCGAGCTATGGCCCACGATTTTCTCTGATCATATCGCGTGCATATGTACGGTAAATTTAGAGAAACAAGGCACTTACAGGGCGAGAGGTCAGTGGAAGCTAAACGTTACTCATCTTTCGGATCCTTGATGTCACGCCGCCTTCCACACCACTTGGGCAGAATGTGAAACGAAGTTCCACTTGTACGGCACGGCGCTGAATTGGTGGCTAAACTGCGCGAAGCCCACAATATTAAAGACAATGAAAACTTACTCCCGTGAAAAAGTCGCCTGGCGGAAGCGGACAGTAGACTTTTACTTCAGCTGTCTGAGAGACGTGTGCGTTCGTGATGCTAGTCATAACAAATTATGGGCAAATCAACAGAATAAAAGCAAAATTGCTCAACCTGCAGAGACACAATCTCGAAGGCTGTAAAATACGAACGCGTTTGCAGAACGGTACACGAGAAGAAACAACATCGATGTACCACATTCTCCAAGAGAACAAAAGACAAAAACGGAAAATTCCGACGGAACTCAAAACTTCAGACGGGAGACTCTTGAAAGACCAAGCTGCAATACGAGACGAGATCCATCGACACTTAAGTGAATTGCTGGCCAATACACAGACAGATGAAACAGCGCAGCAAGCTCTCACTGCTAGGACGAAAGAGCGACTCACTCCTGAAGAAGCTGATGTGCTCGCAGCGAGAATAACGGACGAAAACGTCGAAGATGCCATCTCGAAGAGCCCAAAGAACAAATCACCAGGACCAGATGGGCTACCCGCTGAATTTTATCAAACTTTTCGCGAACAAATAATTGCTAATTTGACACTCGTATGCAATGAAATACTAAATGCCGACACTGACCTTCCGAAGGAATTCTGTGAAGGTACAGTGGTCTTAGTCCCCAAAACACCAGGAGGCAAAACCGTGGAGAATCTTCGACCCATAACACTTCTCAGTAGTGATTATAAAATCTTCGCCCGTATCATGATGCAAAGGTTGAATTCTGTTATTCGTACAGTGACAGGAGCCTACCAGACAAGTGTGGGAAAGGACAGAACGATATTTCAGACCTTATGCGACTACAGAGACATTATAGCGATATCGGAAGCCTGCAACATTCGCTGTGCTCTGATGTCGCTTGACTTTGAAAAAGCTTTTGATAAAGTTAATCATTCGTACCTGCTCCGGTGTATGACATCCATGCACTTACCCCAGAAAATTATAGCCTCCGTGAAAAACATACTGACGGATAGCACGTCAAGAATCAGTGTCAACGGACAACTCAGTCACCCGATCAATATTCAGAGTTCGGGAACACAAGGTTGCCCAATGTCCATGACGCATTTCGCAATTGCGCTTGAACCTCTCTTAGTATCTCTCTGACTCGGCAACTCCGTGGATTACATATACACGGACAGAAGATCATATGTCAAGCCTACGCCGACGATGTAGGGGTACTTGTGACTGACGACAGCGAGGTGGAAACAGTACTTGAAGTTGTGGCGACCTACGAAATGGCGTCAGGAGCTAAACTCAACCGCAATATATCTGGTATTATGAATCTTGGTCGGGGTATAGAGATCAGAGCCGCTGGAAGTATCAACACTGTGGAAAAAATCAAATGCCTTGGAATAGAATATACGAGTAATATTCGCCGCACAGCCGCTCTCAATTATCGAAAATTACTTGCCACATTACGGGCAAGCATAAAACAACACAGCTTGCGTAATTTAAACGTAATACAAAAAGTGCAACTGGCCAATACATACATCACTTCCAAAGTCAACTATGTTGCTCAAGTGCTGCCTCTGCCAAAAACCATTGCACACCAAATGCATGCAGCGCTTGGTTATTTTTTCAGCAGAGGTCAGATATTTAAGGTTTCATATGATACCTTGACGCTACCGACACGCAATGGAGGGCTACAACTGACAGACATCTACCTCAAAGCGCAAGCGCTATACGTTAGCAAAACTTATAAACAGTGGCAACGATCACCGCGGACCATAGTGGCTCATCTCTTACGTGAAATCACCCCAGTCAGCAGAGATCCACCAATCGATGTGCATCACATCTCCCACGAGCTGTACCACTATAAACATTTTCTGGTGGAATACAGCTATGTACGCCATAGAATACCGGAGAAGGACATATATCGGGTTAAGGAGGTTTACAACACCTTGCTGGAAGGAAAATTGCGCAATCGAATAGAAAACAAGTTTCGACATTATAATTGGAAAAACATATTGGACAACATATCTGACCCCCATCTACCATCCAATGTGCGATCGACGTGGTACCTCGCAGTCAATAGATAAATCCCAACCAACTCCAAACTGCACGTGATACGTCTGGCACACACACCAAACTGTTCCAGCTGCAATGTCGTCGACACTGCAGAACATCGCTTCGTCTGTGAAGATGTGAAAGACGTGTGGAATCTCTTCAGGCAAAAACTAGCACATGTGCTACGTACGTCACGTAACACAATTTCACCGACACACGTCCTTCTGCCTGATGACGTGCCATATCCTAACACTAAAAGAAGGTCAGCCAACTGGCTCAAAGGACTGACAGTCCGTTACATCTCAACGGCTATGACGAAAAGTGAAGCAGATTATTGGATGTACCTGATGACAGAACATCAAAAGCTCGAACGACAAATGAAATACAAAGACAACTACGCAAATTTCTTGAACCGAACATTGTCTCACCGACAGAGCTGAAGAACGATCAAACGACATGTAGTTCAACCTCAAGATTCCTTTTTTTTCCTTTATGAAATTATCTAATTATCTATTAAGCTTCTCATTCATTTTACGACAACAAGGTGGCTATTTCGTTTGCCCTTCACCCTCGTGTCGCAGCAATAATAGGTTGCTGACACACCCATGAGAAGCCATCAGGCTGATGTAAGCCTGGCTCTCCTATAAAAATCACTCCCACACAATGATGGAAGATAGTAGCGGAACTATTTTTTTTCCATAACCCCAAAAAAGGGATTTTATTTACTTGTATACATTTACTTCGTCACTCACCTATATCATATGGACCAAACGTAGCACAGAAGCTAGCCGAAGAAGGCACAAATGGCGAGCGGAAGGACGGGCTGTAGGGGAGGAAGGAGGCCCGATTTAAAAAGGAAAAAAAAAGTCGGTAGATCATGAGACTCTTAATCTCAGGGTCGTGGGTTCGAACACAACGCTGGGCGGAACGGAATTTTGTTCCGCTGCAGATGTAGATTACCGTTCTTCTGATTAACGTGATGTAATGGAAATATCAACTTTAAACTTTGCCTACGTCTCCGTCAATCTCAAGGAAACTGTATTTGAAGGTGAAGGTGATTTTGTAGACATGTGTGAAAGAAATGTTCTGAAATGCAAGTGGTGTTGTTTGGAGAGAACATCGGTTACGTGTCAGATGTGTAGCCAAGCAGTAATGGGTCGCCATAGCTGCAAATATTAGTCGGTAATATGAAGTGTTGTCAGATGAAGTCTGATGATCCAGACGTCCGTAAGGACGAAGTACGTAAAAGTACCGCTAGGCCGCGACTCTTTAGCTCAGTGGTAGAACACTGGTCTAGTTAAGCAGGGGTCGTGAGATCCATACTCACAGGTGCAAGACGAATTTTGGAAATCAGTTGCGCGTCGTGCCGTATAGCAAAAAGTTTCTGTGATGACGAACAATTAGCGACAGGCGTTTTATTAAGAATTACTCTCAGATGTGATTAAGGCGAATGGCGCAGACAAATTATTTGCCAAAGCGGTACAGCATAAGGTGGGCCGAGGCAGTCTCAATTACATTTTATAGATGTATTATTCTTATATCTCAGAGCATTTCGCGGTCGTCGTCGTTGTCGTCGCCGCCGCTTCTGCAGAAGAAGGAAATGGCCATCGTAGCAAATGCGCCGAGGGACGCCCAGCCTTCGATTCCGAATGCAAAAAGTGTGTGTTGTCGTTTCCCAGTCTATATTTGGTCGGTCTTTAGCTCTGCAGGTTGTCATGCAAATCCTTTACCTCTCAGAAATGATTATGAAATACAAGTGAAGTACGTGACGAGTGTGACGTTAGGAAAACACTAGGCAGCATAGAGAGATTCTGTATGGGACCACCCAACCCAAACGAGTACTGTGTGACGTGGTACCCGGCAAGTATTAACCGACGTAGCGCCCCTGACTTAGTCGGTAGAGCATGAGACTCTTAATCTCAGGGTCGTCGGTTCCTGCCCCACGCTGGGCGGAGCGGAATTTTGTTCCGCTGCAGATGTAAATAACTGTTTTTCTGATTAAAGTTGATGTAATGGAAATAGCAACTTTTAACTTTGCCTACGTCTCCGTCAGTCTCAAAGAAACTGTAATTGAAGATGAAGGTGCTTTTGTAGACATGTGTGAATGACATGTTCCGAAATGCAAGTGGTGTTGTTTGGAGAGAACATCGGTTACGTGTCAGATGTGTAGCCAAGCAGTAATGGGTCGCCATAGCTGCTAATATTAGTCGGTAATACGAAGTGTTGTCAGCTGAAGTCTGATAATGCAGACGAACGTAAGGACGAAGTACGCAAAAGTGCCGCTAGGCCGCACCTGTTTAGCTCAGTGGTAGAGCGCTGGTCTAGTAAACCAGGGGTCGTAAGTTCCATCCTCACAGGGGGAAGACGAATTTTGGAAATCTGTTGCCCGTCGTGCTGTATAGCAAACAGTTTCTGTGATGACGGACAATTAGCGACAGGCGTTTTATTAAGAATTACTCTCAGCTGTGATTAGGGCGAATGGCGCAGATAAACAATTTGCCAAAGCGGTACACCATAAGGTGGGACGAGGCAGTCTGAATTAGATTTTATAGATGTATTTCTCACATATCTCAGGTCGTCGTCGTCGTCGTCGTCGTCGTCGTCGTCGCCGCCGCCTCTTCTTCTGCAGAAGTAGCAAATGGCCATCGTAGCAAATGCGGCGAGGGACGCCCTGCCTTCGATTCCGAATGCACAAAGTGTGTGGTCTTGTTTCCCAGTCTATATTAGGTCGGTCTCGTAAGAGGTTGAATGTAACTAATAGGTGGGAAAGAGCATGGGGCAGCGCCTGTGTAGAACGAAAACACAAATCATCAGGGGTGTGAGCGTTTCGAGATGAGTCGTGTACAAGTTATACTTGGTCGTCAGTGACTGTGTGACCTAATGGATAAGGCGTCGGACTTAGGATCTGAAGATTACAGGTTCTAATTCTGTCACTCTCGTGTTCGTTTAGATCCTAACCACGTTATCGGAATCCATTTTTCGATCACGAGTAGTGTCGTTCATATTAAAATGACAAACACCGAGGGTTGTGAAGGTGTTATTCGCCGCCATACCGATGGACTTAAGTTCAAATACTCTGATGGTCACGTCGGACCAGTAACACTTGAACTCGCAGAGTACGGTCAACGCACGATTAGTGTGTTTGAACTACCTTTTGAAGTGCCAAAGGACGTAGTTGTCTCTGAGTTACAACCATACGATAACGTCATCGGTTACGTAGAGGAAAAATGGCAAACTTTCACGACCTACCATGTCCTTAATGGTGTGCGTCAGGTAAAAATTGAACTGAAAAAACATATACCATCATACCTGACAATTGGCGGTGTGCGAGCCATTGTCATGTACGACGGCCAACCCCGAACATGTGCGGGTTGTGGACAAGAAGGCACGTCAGATCCGCCTGGATGCGACGCCACCTGATCCGAACGCCGGTCGGCGAGGAAGCCTCCCCACATATGACAAGGTTGCCCAGGAAGGTAGCACCTCTGCACAGGGTCTTCCTGCTCTGTTGACGTCGTCTGATCAGGCAGATGCAACCGCTACTGAGATTCCTTCTGAGGTGCCACAGACACCAGATCCTGACCTTCCACATCATCGCAGCACTGTGACTGAAAATGCTGCTGAGATGGACGTTGCTCCGGGAGTGGTACCTACTTCTGCTTTCCTTCAGACTGATCCAGAGTCAGACGAAGGCCACCCGCAATCAGACTTGGAACGACCTGTTCGAAAACAAGGGTCGACACGAAAGAGAAAGAAACGTAGCCGTACACCCCCTGATGAATCCATTCTACGGATGGGTGCCAGAGATGCAGAACCGAAGATGGACGACAAACCGCTCTATGATGTCCAAAAGTCGATGCGAACGACCCGCCACAGGCGACCACTGGCAACGATCACCTCTCCTTACTGGCGCCGTCGCCCCCACAGGTCGACGTTGAAGAAAGTCTATATGCTGAGCCGAAAACTAAGTTTCCTCTCCATATGGATGATGAAAACAGTCTCCTGGGCAGACGACGTGGAGATCGAAGGGAATGGGGTGGACAGTGCTGATGATGGGGCGCCCCCATCGGTTGCGCCCGCGCCTGCAAACTCTCCACAATAGCAACCTCTTCAGCGGACCAGCAAGGTCGACGACCTCTCGCCCCTGAAGAAGCAGCCCCACCTGTGCCTGTGGGACTCCAACACCAGCATTATAGTGTCGCAACGATTAACCTCGCGACCATTCGTGCGCCCCACAAACTAGCGCTGGTCCGCGATATGATTTATGATGCGGACATTGATATTGCGCTTTTTCAGGAAGTGCATGTCGCCGATTTTTCACCACCACATGGCTTCACGGCGCATCTTTCTCCCGCTTCGGACACCGGTAGTGGTGTTGCCATCATCTTATGAGAAGGTCTTGCTGCCGAAGATGTCCTATACCTCCCCAACGGCAGAGGTATGGCCCTTACTCTCCTTGGTGTACGCATCCTCAACATTTATGCGCCGTCGGGCTCCAGCTACCGTCTTGAACGCAATGCCTTCTTCGCAGATGAAGTTACACCCCTTTTTATGGGACTTCAACTGCACCCAGCGACCTCAGGATCAATTGCCGCGTCACTCACCATGCGCAGCTCTGGAAACAGTCGTGACGCGGCTACAATTTGTCGACACGTGGAGACATGTTCACAGTGATCGTTTGGGCTTTACGTACTACACTGCTCACTCCTCTAGCCGACTGGATCGCATCTACATCTCGCGATCCCTAATTCAACACACACGACAGGCTGAAATCTGGCCTGTTGCTTTCTCAGATCATGAGGCTTACTTCAGTGACGTTGTTCTCACAAGACAGGCAGTATGGCACGGACGTGGTTTATGGAAACTGAACACGGCACTTCTTAATTCACCTGACTGTCGACTTCTAATAGAAGACACTTCGATCACATGTAATAGACGCCGTCCCACGTATCCGTCTACCATATCCTGGTGGATCCAGTGTGCAAAACCTGCTCTTAGAAAAACTTTGATCCGATATGGCAAAGATGTTGTCGCCTGGAGGAAGAGCACTACGGACTTTTACTACAGGATCCTACGAGAATGCTCCACGATGCCAGCTTCCCCTGAGCGCCATACAAGGGTAAACCATGCTAAGTCCCAAATCTCCAATCTCATGCAAAGGCACTTGGAAGGAGCGATAGTACGATCTCGTACTGCTGATCGCATGCCTCATGAACATCCATCTATGTACCATATCATCCAAGAGCGCCAACATCGTGGCCGAAAATTTATACCCATCCTAACAGACCAAGATGGGCGTCGCTACGTAACCCAATCTGCAATAGGGAATGTGCTTCACGTCCACTACCAGCAGCTCTACGCCGCAATTCAACATTCCCCAGAGTTGATCGAGGAAGTCTCACAGCTCAACTTCGGTGGTCTCCCAGGAGATGCGGCGATTGACTTGGTGTCAGAGGTGACTTATGATGAAGTCCGCGATGCGATCCGAGCAGGAACCATCAATCGCTCCCCAGGACCCTACGGTCTTCCCCTCGAATTTTATCGCACCTTTCGTGAGTTGTTAGAGTCCACCTTCACCTCCATATGTCGGGAACTGATGTCTCTGGAAGTACCTGTGCCAGACTCTTTCATGGAAGGAATTATTATTCCTGTACATAAACCGCATGGTGGCAACAATATCAGTGATTATCAGCCCCTCACCCTCCTTAACAGTGATATGAAAATCTTCACTCGCCTTTTGGCGGCACGACTTAAAACCGTTGCCCGATATGTTGTGTCGCCAGACCAAGCACCTCTGGGAGGGGATAATAATATCCGCACGGCTTTATGCCGCTACAGGGATATGATCGCCGTTACCCAGGCACAACGCCTCTCTCGGGCACTTGCGTCTTTGGACTTTAGTCAAGCTTTTGATAGGGTTGACCATTCGTTCCTTATGGCCGCTCTCCACCATATGGGTTTCCCAGTCGCCGTTATCACGGTAGTGATGCGCCTTCTGCGGGATGCTTCTTCCAGGATTATGTACAATGGCAGACTCACTCCTCCGATAAAAATAGGTCGATCCGTACGTCAAGGTTGCCCTCTATCAGCGATTTTGTACGGCTTTTCCTTGGAATCCTTGCTATCTGGGCTCAGACAACGTTTGGTAGGATTGTCCATAGATCGATACCGATTCTGTTGCACGGCCTATGCTGACGATGTAGTCATCTGTTTGCGTAATGCCGACGAGGTTAGAGCTGTTTTGACGTGGGTAGCGACTTATGGTGAGGCGTCAGGTAGCTCCTTAAACGTATGTAAGTCACAAGTTATGTTCATTGGCACGGGACTCCCTGTGGAGTGTGTTACACCTCTCACCACCGTTGATACCATTCGCTGTTTGGGAATAGACTTTTCATCTGATCTCCCGCGTTCAGCCACCATCAACTGCAGACGCCTCCTTTTAATGATCAAAGCAGGTCTTATGGATCATCGCCTTCGATCCCTAGATATTCTCCAACGAGCTCGATATGTCAATATATATATCGCATCCCGAGTGCCCCATGTAGCACAAGTCCTACCTTTCCCGCTTACTATGGCACGTCGCATGTTGGCAGCGATGGCATCTTTCGTCAGCTCTGGGCTGTTGTTCAAAGTGAACTATGGAACCCTTACTCTTCCCCATGAACGAGGTGGGATTGGTGTGTTTCACGTGCTGGATAGAGCTTGCGCCCTATTTGTGAGCTCCCAGATGACGGTATGGACACGATGCCCAATGAGCCTCACTGGTCTCCTCCTGACGGCATATACGCCGGTCTCACTGTCAGCCCCAGTGAATATCTAGGACATTCCGGTCCATTTCTATTGTATACGATACTTGTTTCTTGAACTCAGTTATCTACGCGTCACCTTACCAAGACAGCTTTTACTCAAGACAAAGGCAGTATACAATGTCCTCCAATTAGGTCGTCCACCTAACCCGATTGAACAAAAGTTCCCCCAGATAGACTGGCGTCATGTATGGCGCGCGGTTTTCGCCCATTACCTTGACATGAATGTTCAATCTGTCTGGTACCTAACTCTCAACAGTAAGAAAATCAATCAATCACGCCATCATCGTATCTACCTCGCCCAATCACCTCTCTGTTCCACGTGCGGAGTCCCAGACAATGATGAACATCGGTTTGTTTGCGAACCGGCGGCGGAGGTTTGGCACTTCATTCGTCTTATTGTCGTTTTTCTAACGCGGGACATTCCGGATCGGATTACTCCCCTTTCATTATTATTTCCGGATCGTGAATATTTTCCTCGGACAAAGACCAATGCTGTGAATTGGATTCGCGGACATGCCATTCACTACCTATTTGGACAAACTGTAGACTCTGTACTCGATTTTTGGACATAACTCAATGACTGTCATTATGTCGTTGTCCGTCACCCAAAATACAAACAATTTTTCTCGAACTTCCTTGGGAGTGCTTTCCACGACCCGCCTCGCAGCTGGAATGTATTAAGCCGATAGAGAGGAACGTTTCCTGTTTGAACCAATGAACATTTCTGAGCAATTGAACAGAACACATAAATTTCGAGAAGACGTGACTCAACATATTACCAGCGGGGCGCAGAAGGCCTCTGATCAATGACATAACAAAACTAAACAAAAACAAAAAAAATAACATAGCAACAATAAAAAAAAGAAAATTCAGAAAAAATAAGATTTTGTTTTGTTTGTAAGGATAGCCCTAACCTTGATTACCTATATTTACCCTGATAGATAGGCAGCTCTCTGGGGTAGGTTTAGTCAGGAGCCAACACCTGAAGTGGAACAGATTTTTCTTCTTTTTTTTTAGGATGAAAAGTGGCGGTGGCACTTGGTTCTTTTTTTTTAGTTCCATTTCATAAAAGGGTTAACTAATAAAAAAAAAAGTGGTAAGGGGTCTGGAACGTTCCAGCGCCTCGGCTGGGGCTATTCGCCCCAGCCAGGCCAGTGTTCAAACCTGGCCGGCGCTGGAATTTTCAGACTTCCGTACACTAGCTTTATAAAATATATATATATATATATATATATATATATATATATATATATATTGCAGATTCGAATCGTGTCACGGTCGTGTTTTTCCAGTTCTGAAAAAAAAAACATATCGTTTTAATGTAGCAATTGAGCAGTACGAAACCGTCTGAATGTTGCTGTTGACCATTTTCTGCTTGGAGATGCTCTTGAACTTGAAACACACACAACAAAACCGGTGTTAACTAGCGAAATGGTCGGCAGAGTGCCGTCACCGCGAGTTTTGACTGGCACTTGCACATCTAAAACAACGTCGGAAAGTAACTCGTTCGGCTTTTGAGTCACATCAAGTATGTGTGTTAATTTTGACGCCACTAGCTCTGCATGATGTCATGCAATTCCTTTACCTCTCAGCAATGATTATGAAATAAGAGTGAAGTACGTGACGAGTGTGACGTTAGGAAAACATAAGGCAGCATGGAGAGATTCTGTATGGGACCACGCAACATAAACGAGTACTGTGTGACATGCTACCCGGCAGGTATTCACCGAAGCAGCACGGCTAGCTCAGTCGGTAGAGCATGAGACTCTTAATCTCACGTTCGTTGGTTCGAGCTCCACGTTGGGCAGAACGGGATTTTTGTTCCGCTGCAGAAGTAAATTACCGTTTTTCTGATTAACATGATGTAATGGAAATAGAAACTTTAAACTTTGCCTACGTCTCTGTCAGTCGCAAGGAAACTGTAATTGAAGGTGAAGGTGATTTTGTAGACATGTGTGAAAGACATGTTCTGAAATGCAAGTGTTGTTGTTTGGAGAGCACATCGGTTACGTGTCAGATGTGTAGCCAAGCAGTAATGGGACGCCATAGCTGCAAATATTAGTTGGTAATATGAAGTGTTGTCAGCTGAAGTCTGATGATGCAGACGACCATAAGGACGAAGTACGAAACTTACCGCTTTACCGCGCCTTTTTAGCTCAGTGGCAGAGCACTGGTCTAGTAAACCAGGGGTCGTAACTTCCCTCCTCTCAGGAGGAAGACGAATTTTGGAAATCAGTTTCGCTTCGTGGCCATGTAGCAAACAGTATCTGTGATGACGAACAATTAGCGACTTGCGTTTTATTTAGAATTACTCTCAGATGTGATTAAGGCGAATGGCGCAGATAAAGCATTTGCCAAAGAGGTACAGCATAAGGTGGGACGAGGCAGTCTGATTTACATTTTATAGATGTATTTCTCACATATCTCAGAGCCTTTCGCGGTCGTCGTCGTCGTCGTCGCCGCTTCTGCAGAAGTAGCAAATGGCCATCGTAGCAAATGCGGCGAGGGACGCCCTGCCTTCGATTCCGAATGCACAAAGTGTGTGGTCTTGTTTCCCAGTCTATATTTGGTCGGTCTCGTAAGAGATTGAATGTAACGAATGGGTGGGAAAGAGCTAGGGGCAGCGGCAGTGTTGAACGAAAACACAATTCCTCAGGGGTGTGAGCGTTTCGAGATGAGTCGTATACAAGTTATAGTTGGTCGTCAGTGACCGTGTGGCCTAATGGATGAGGCGTCGGACTTCGGATCTGAAGATTACAGGTTCGAATGCTGTCACGCTCGTGTTTTTCCAGTTCTGAAAAAGATACATACCGTTTAATGTAGCAATTGAGCAGTACGAAACCGTCTGAATGTTGCTGTTGACCATTTTCTGCTTGGAGATGATCTTGAGCTTGAAACACACACAACAAGACCTGTGTTAACTAGCAAAATGGTCGGCAGAGTGCCGTCACCGCGAGTTTTGACTGGCACTTGCACATTTAAAACAACGTCGGAGAGTAACTCGTTCGGCCTTCGAGTCACTTCAAGTATGTGTGTTAATTTTGACGCCACTAGCTCTGCATGTTGTCATGCAATTCCTTTACCTCTCAGAAATGATTATGAAATAAAAGTGAAGTACGTGACGAGTGTGACGTTAGGACAACATTATGCAGCATGGAGAGATTCTGTATTGGACCACCCAACCCAAACGAGTACTGTGTGACGTGCTACCCGGCAGGTATTCACCGAGGCATCCTGCTAGCTCAGTCGGCGAAGATCGCTGTGGTCCCGTGATTAGCGTGAGAAGCTGCGGAACGAGAGGTCCTTGGTTCAAGTCTTACCTCGAATGAAAAGTTTAAATTTAGTGTCGAGGCGCGGCCGTCGTGCAGGTCGGACGTGCCTGGAGCGTTGTATACGTGCTCAGCTGCGGCCTGCGGTGCGGCACGTGGTGAGTCGAAGGCCGTTGCGGCGCGCATAACATCTTGTTGTTAACGAATAGAACCTAACATGGATCACCCAGAGCGGAAAGATACTTTGAGGTTTATGTTTGATGGAAGTTTTTCTCGACCGAAATATTACGAAGTCGAACGATTTCTCGATGAAGACATAAAATTGCCTCCCACCGATAGCATTGGTATCCATTTGTCTATTGTCAGTAGCACAGTTTATATCAAATTGCGTGACCCAAAATTGTGCGACAAAAGCATCGATTCATGTGGCGGTACCTATAAATTTCGACACAGTGACGGGAATGTTGGTGAGGTGACTGTTGTCCACGGTGGTCTTGGTATTCCCACCGTCATGATTTTCGAGTTGCCTTTTGAAATCACGGCTGAACAAATTAATGCTTCTATTAAGTCCTACGGCAAAATTATCAGTAAAATTGCCGAAAAGTGGGCTCCGTTCCATAAGTACCCTGTTTTGAACGGTGTGCGGCAAATTAAGATCGAATTGCAACGGCATATTCCATCCTACCTAACGATTTGTGGATATAGGGCGATAATCATGTATGAGGGACAGCCTCGTACATGATCAGTCTGTAATTCCACGGGACACGTCCGGGCACAGTGCATCCAACGACATGTAACGCAGCTGCCTGCGGGTGAACTGGGCCCTCCCCCGCAACTGACAATATTACCGACTACTTATGTAGCGGCGGTCCGTGCAAATACACCCACTGCGTCGGCTGCGGAAGTCGGACTTAGTGTGGCCGATGTTACGAATGGCGGAGATGTACCTAAGGAAATCTGTACCACTCAGGAAGCCTTGCCGGTCGCTGGCTTGCTAGCCGCGGTGCCCCGTGATGCCTCACGTGAGGAAGCCAGGGTTGACGTTGTGGAGGCGGCCACTACCGCCACTGACAGCCAGCAAGAGACAGAGACTCTTCCTCTTCCTTTAGAGAATGCGGAAGCCTCTGTCAGTAGGTCCTCCCCGAAAAAGCACAAGAAACGTCGGGTCGCTCGTCCTGCGGCAGCCCAATCGGCACCTCCCTTGCGTGAAAAGGCCAAACACGCGGGCCGCATGATCTGCGATGACACTTCGGGGACCGAAGACTGTCTTCCGTCGTTGGCCTCACCCATGAATATTGACGATGATGTCTCCAACCTTGACACGGGGAGGGCACGTATTTGTGCTCCATCGCGGACGGCCTAAGTTGCAGATGTGCAGGGTGACGGCCCCCAATGCGGTTCCGGAACTGCTGTGTCTGTTGATAATTGGGCGGATGATATTGAAGATATGACTGGCAATACCGAGCGTGAAGAACCGATGGCAACTGGAGATACGCTGCTTACGTCTCGGCGCAATGCAGCGTCCACGGACGGCGACGTCTAGACTTATTCGACCTCCGAAGCGGACGACTGTTGAAGGGATAAAAATCGTACCTGTTTTCATCTGCAGATGACCAGTCGTCCCACATCGCTCCGTTCACGACAATCCTATAAGATTTCTACCATGAATGTTAACCGCATTGTTTCTCAAGCAAAAATCCACAGCCTTCGACAATATTTACGGGCCGTTCGTACAGGAAGCACTGACTCCGCTCCTAGCCGACGTCCCCGGTTATGACGCCATTGTCAATGTAGGAACGGAGGCAGGTACGATCATTCTGTATCGGGAAGGCATTGAATGTTCTTGTTTGTCCATGTTACCTACCGGACGAGGCATTGCCGCACAGTTCCATGATGTACTCTTTCTTAATGTGTACGCCCCTTCCGGTTCCAACGCGCGAGCGGTGAGGAGGGAGTTTTACACGGGAGAGATAGCGAATCTAATCACCGACTTGCGTCTGCGTATTATTATGGGTGGTGACTTTAACTGCATTTTGCGCCGCACCGATCAAACGCCGAACTTTAACTTCAGCCAAGAACTGCTAACACTGGTTACAGAATTGCAGTTAGTCGACACGTGGGCGACCTTACACTCAGATGAAGTTGCCTTTACTCACTTTACGCAGGTCTTCCAGCAGGTTAGATCGCATATATGTGCAACGCGGTCTTTTAGCCGACGTGGGAACTTGCGAATATTGGCCCGTTAATTTCAGTGACCATATCGCTTACCACATCGTCTTTAATCACTCACCGCAGAAAGTTTATAGAGGCTTCGGACGATGTCAACTCAACTGTCGCCTCTTACAAGACGCCACTTTAGAGCTTGAGATCCTGTCAGCTTGGCACTCCGTAACATCAAGCAGGCCCACGTACCCCACGTGGATTGATTGGTGGACGCTTCATGCAAAGGGGAAACTCATTACTTGCATCAAGCACCACGCCCGGCTTCGTGCGCGCGGTGAGAAGGAAATCACTGAAATCTATTTATGTGCCCTGCGGGAATTGTACCGGGATTATCATCAGGTGCCTAATAACATCACGCACGTACGCAGACTCCAAGCCAAGATTACATCCTTGACGGGTTGCACCGCCATCGGCCACCAGATTCGAGCACGTGACTTCACAAACTTGCCGCAACAGCACACGTCTGTCCATCATATCGTCCAACTGTTACATGCAGCGCGCAGGAAACTTATTCATAAGTTGCAGGATGCAGACGGTGCTTGTTATACCCTACAGCGAGACATCAAAAACCATGTTACCAACCACTTTGCTGCACTTTACACCCGTGCTGGTGTGCCTCATGAGAAAGTGCGAGAATGGTATCATTCTGGACCCCCGCCGTACCGCATTACCGACGACCTCAATCGGGACTTGCTTGCTCCCTTTACCAAAGAAGAACTGAAGGATGCCCTGCTTGCTGCGCCACGAAATAAATCTCCGGGCACGGACGGGCTCTCTGTCGAGTTTTACGTCAAATATTGGCCTATATTAGGGGACAAACTCACGGAGATGTACAATGAAGTACTACATGGGATTGCTCTACCCCCAGCCTTCACAGAGGGGTTAACTGTTTTAATACCTAAGACGCCGACGCCGACCACTACCAAAGATCTGCGGCCCATTACTCTGCTCAATGCCGACTTTAAGCTTCTGACGCGCGCCCTCAATGCCCGATTACGACAGCTGTTACCCTGTCTTCTGGGACCATAACAAATGAGTGCGATCCGTGTTCGGTCGCTGTCCACCATTTTGCCGCTCTATCGGGATCTCGTCTCCCTCACCTGGGCCACCCGCACTCCTGTGGCCATAGCATTTCTTGACTTCGATAAGGCTTACGATCAAGCTGACTATCACTATCTCAGCGGCGTGATGGAATCAATGGGCTTAAGTCTTAATTTTATCCACCTCAACAACAACTGTATCAGTGGTACCCGTACACGCTTCCTGATCAATAAAACATTGACGGAGTACGTGCAGCTCTCACGGGGTATCAAGCAAGGCTGTCCTCTTTCAACGACGCTCTATGCAATCCTCATGGAACCCTTGTTGCGCCATCTACATCATAGCCTCCCTGGATTCCATTTTTATGGTATCAAGTCTGTGGTCCAAGCTTACGCAGACGATGTCAGCGTGCTTCTTAACGACGTCCGCGATGTCACCGCAGTGAAACGCATTCTTGAGGAATTCCAAAGAGATAGTGGTGCCATGTTAAACGTCAATAAATCCGCCGCCTTAACGCTTGGTCAAGAACGACCTATCACAGGCGACGCTTGGCTGCCCTTTGTACAGACTAGAAAACACCTTGGTCTCTACGTCACTGCCCGGCCTCTCTACATGTCTCACAAAAATTGGATACCCCAAATTCAGGCGATAAAAGCACTCCTGCGCGACCAGAACATGCGACACCTCGATCGTCTGCAGCGAGCCTTTTTCGTCAACTCTTATGCCCTCTCCAAATTACAATTTGTTGCCGCCGTCCTACCTATGCCACCCACAGTAGCAAGATCACTCCTAGCGGCGGCCGCCTGGTACGTCTGTAAGCTCAATATTTTTAAGGTTTCCTTCACCACGACAGCACTGCCATGCGATATGGGAGGCCTTGGCTTGAAAAACCCCGGCATTCATGCCCTAGCCCTGTATCTGAAACGCTCATGGCAGATACTCACCGCCAGCGAGGACACCGTCACGAAGCGGCTCTATCAACTGTCCCGCCCCCGCAATATATTTCCGCCTGTGGACATTGGCCACGTCGGCCCGCACTTTCAGCATATAGCACTGTATTACCTTGAAAGTAGCTATCTCGACGACGAGCTTTTCAAGAAGCCGACGGTAAAACTGTACCGCCACTTACTTCGGCCGTCACTGCCTGGCCCCTTGGAAAAGAAGTATCCGGCTTGCAATTGGTCCCTCGTTTGGGCTAACATCCATAATCCAACGCTTCCGACAGATGTTCGCTCCAAATGGTATGACGTGGTCGCTGAAACTATTCCGACGAAAGAAAAGCGGCACAGGATTAATCTTGCACCCAGTCCCTACTGCGACTTGTGCCACATGGTTGAGACTATTGCACATCTGTTTGTCTGCAAGGATCAAGGGCACATCTGGAATTGGACGGGCAAAAAACTCGCTGTGCTCAACCGGACTGCGCCTCATGCGATTCAGATCCACGACATTCTGCGCCCGGATTACCGACTCTTCCCTGCAGCCAAACATAACAGCTACCTATGGCTCATGGCACATTTTATCCACTATATTCTGTCCGGCAGTGCCCCTAATGTCTTAGATTTTCAAGTATATCTCTCACACCAACACTGGTGCACAACCAACCAATATGGACACCGGTATCAGTCAACATTTCAAAATTTTCTTCACATCGTCCTTGAGATGCCGTAGGACGTGGATAAGATGCATATCTGTATAACAATTAGTTTTTCCTGTACTACAATCAAGGATATACTCACTGCAAAGACTTCCATTTGTCTCATTGAGATTATGAATAAAGCCACGTATGAGATCAAGACTATGTCCTTCCCAGGAGCAGTTATTTCTGCGACATATTAAATTTGGTGTATTTTGAATGAAACAAAAGCGAAAAACAGACAGCAGAAACGAGCAAAGAAGATGGATAGGAAACAAACGACTATACAAATTAAAAAACAAAACAAAAACAAAAAAAGTCGGTAGAGGATGAGGCTCTTAACCTCAGTGTCGTGGGTTCGTGCCTCACGCTGGGCGGAACGGAATTTTGTTCCGCTGCAGATGTAAATTACTGTTTTTCTGGTTAACGTGATGTAATGGAAATAGCAACATTAAACTTTGCCTACGTCTCTGTCAGTCGCAAGGAAACTTTGTTGAAGGTGAAGGTGATTTTGTAGACATGTGTGAAAGACATGTTCTGAAATGCAAGTGTTGTTGTTTGGAGAACACATCGGTTACGTGTCAGATGTGTAGCCAAGCAGTAATGGGTCGCCATAGCTGCAAATATTAGCCGGTAATATGAAGTGTGTTGTCAGCTGAAGTCTGATGATGCAGACGACCGTAAGTACGAAGTACGCAAGACTACCGCTTGGCCGCGCCTCTTTAGCTCAGTGGTAGAGCACTGGTCTAGCAAGCTAGGGGTCGGAAGTTCCCTCCTCACAGGAGGAAGACGAATTTAGGAAATCAGTTGCGCGTCATGGCCGTATAGCAAACAGTATCTGTGATGACGAACAATTAGCGACAGGCGTTTTATTAAGAATTACTCTCAGATGTGGTTAAGGCGAATGGCGCAGATAAAGCATTTGCAAAGCGGTACAGCATACTTTCTTCGACGGAACTCGAGAGAGTTGCGCCCTTCGAGGATTGATTTCCGCAATCGTCGAAGCGATAGGTTTAGCAGCAGCAGCAGCAGCAGCAGCAGCAGCAGCAGCAGCAGTAGCAGTAGCAGTAGCGGTTCCCGTCGCAGTTCCAGCAGTTCCGGCAGCGCAGGCACCAGTGTCAGCAGCAGCAGCAGCCGCCGCCCCCGCAGCGCGACTCCTGTCGCCGGTGCAGCCCTTCCTGCTCGCCGTTCTCGTCGCCGCCTCACGCAGTCTGCCCCGTTCGTCGTTATCGCCGCCGCCTCCGCCAGCCCGCCGCCGAGCCCATCCTCCTCCGCCGCCGCAGCAGCAGGGCGGGGCCCCGGACCCCGCTCCCCGCCGTCGCAGCAGCAGCCGCCGCCGCCGTCTTCGCCTTCCTGGACTTGTGCAGTGTAGTGTAGTGTTCGTCTTCATCTTCGTCTTCGTTTAGTGTTTCTTTTTCCCTCCTCCCGTTCAGTTGTTTCATTTCACCATGACCACCCCTACCACCACCGCCACTATCACAGCCATAACTTACACCTCCCCCTCAGCAGCTGCCACCACCATTACTTGGTGTGCTCAAAAAACCCCCGCCCCCTACATCCCAACCCTCCTCACCCTTCCCTCCCCAGCTCCCTTTGTCGCTCCTTCTCCCCCAGCCACCTCACTTGAGCCCTTCCCTCCACTCCCCCACGCCACTTCATCTGCTCATGCAGCCCCCAGCAGGGTTGTGGCTCGGAGAGCCACCACCCATGCCGCACCTTCACCAGCACCAGCACCGGCACCAGCACCTGCGCCCGCACCTGCATCATCTGCAGCACCGGCCCCAGCACCACTGCCGGGACCTGCCTCCTCCCACCATCTCCCGGTTGCTCCTGTACCCCGCCCCTCATCCCTTCCTGTAAAACGTCTAAGTGGCACCCCTGCCTACTCCACTCCCAAGAAATCACAGCCCCTTCCCCCTCCTCCCCCCAAAGATGCCATGGATGTCTCCCCGCCCGCCCCTTCTACCGCTTCCTCTACCACCCCCTCCTACAGATACCTCCTTTCCCATCCAGATCCCTCTCTCCTGGAGGCCCGCAACCTCACCTAGCTCCTCCGCCAACTCTTTCCTGGCGCCCCTATCTCCCTTCTCACCCCCCGTAGGGACTCCGTCCTTATCGCCTCCTCTAGCCCCACCCTCCACACCGACATCCTATCCCGCATCCCCATTACCCGCTTCGGCCCCAATGCCTCTCTCACCCCTGCTCCTTCCCCTTCCTCCTCCCGTCAACCCCAACCCCCGCGTCGCCCGCCAACCCTCACCGCCGTGATCACTCGGCTTAGTCCGACGATCACGGAGGAGGAGGTGTTGGCAGAGCTTAAGGCGCATCCCTACCACGATGTTCGTTCCGTTCGCCGGATCCACAACCCTGCCGGCCCCACCCACCTTATGCGGGTTTTTTCTGAGCACGCTCCTTCGATCGACCTTCTCCTTAAGGAGGGTGCCCTCCTCTTCAACCGCCGCTACAAGGTCGACCCTTCCCGCTCCCCTCCCCAGTCCATCCGATGCCAGAGGTGCCTGCACTATAATGCACACCCAACATCTGAGTGCCGCAAGGCCCCTGTCTGCCCGCACTGCAAACAAGCGCACTTCCTCCGGCAGTGCCGCAACCTTCAGTCCCCTCTATCCTGCAACACCTGTAACCTCCCTCACCCCACAGACTCCCAGAAATGCAAGGCTCGGCCAGCCCCTTCCACTCCTGAACTCGCCATCCCTGTCCGCCCTCTGGATGACCCTACCCCCCCTGGTAACTCTCTTCGTCCCCCCCCCCCCATACCGCCGAGGACATCATCCGCTTTGTCACCATTGTCCTCCAAAACGTCCATCCTTTTCAGCGCCCCCACACCCTCCAGCAGATATCCCTCGCCACACGCTCTGTGTTCCATCTCAATACCTATGCCACCTACTCCCATAACCAGGCTCACTTCACCTTCTCCCATCTTGACACCCTCGTCTAAATTCCCATCATGGCGCGACAGCACCGTATCTTGTTCAATAACATCCGCTCCCTTCCTGTCAACAAGAACTTCCTTCTGCATACACTCACGACCCACCGTGTGGATGCCTTCCTCCTGAACGAAACCTTTCTCCAGCCCCACATCACCGTCCACACCTCCCCCTACCTCCTTCATCGCTCTGACAATCCCCTCCCAATAGCGTGTGGTGGAGTCGCCATTGGCCACCACCGCCAGATCCCTGTTCGGCTCCAACCCCTCCTTCCTGACCCCACAGAACATCTGATCCTCAGCCTCTTCTTCCCCGGCCTCACCATTACCTGTGCCACCATTTATGTCCTCTCCACTGCCCCTATTCCTTTCGACTTCCTTTCCCACATCGACCGTACCTTCTCCTCCTACGCGATTGCCGCCGACCTTAATATCCATAGTCGCTCCGCTGCCCAGCTACAGCGGTGGCATCGGTCCTCGCCACCCTCCAAGGAGATGTCCTTCCTCTTCCCCAACACACCCGCCCTGAATCCAATACCACTCCCGATGTTGTCCTGGCCTCCCCTAACCTCCTTGGCCGCATCGCGGTGGACGTCCTTGATCCTATTGGCAGTGACCATCTCCCTTACCATATCTGACGGTCGTCGTCCCCGTCCCGACCCTCGCCTTGACCCACCCCCCAAGTATGTCCATGATTACTCCCATGCCGAGTGGAATGCCTACTGGGATACCCTTACTGCCCGAGTCGATAGCCACCCCCTCACCTACCACCAACCTGATGACATCGCCCATGCCGCGTCCCTTCTCCAACAGACCTTGTCTGAGGCCGTGGAGGCCCACATCCCTACCATCGCTATCCACCCGCACCGTCCCACTTTACCCCCACAGGCCATCCTCCTCCTTCGAGAATCCCATCGTCTTTACCGTGCCTTCCTTCACACGTGTGACCGGGACACACTACGACGCCACCGGCAACTCCAGAGACACATCCGGAACATGCTCGCAGCTAAGAAACGCCGGGACTGGCGACAGACATGCACCTGTCTTAATGCTACCCTACCTCTTAACTCGTCCAAGTACTGGTCTGCCTTCCGCCGCCTTTACCGGATCTAAACCGCCCCCCTTACTATCCTCTACTCCATAATGACCGTCCCTTTCCTGACAACCTTAGTAAGGCCAACCATTTTGCCTCCTACCTCACGGATATCTTTACCGTCCCTGACGATCCCCAGTTCGATTATTCCCTCTTCCCCGATGTCCACGATCGAACTGACACCTCTGTCCCTCCACTCGCTCCTGGCTTCCAATACTTGGACAACATTACACACACCGAACTCAATACCCCTATCACTACTCAAGACATCCTAGCTATACTCCGCACCAAACGCAACACCGCTCCTGGTCACGACCGTGTTACTTACCGTCACCTCCGTGAAGCTCCCGCATCCTTCCTCTCCACCCTGGCCAGACTGTACAATGAGGTCTTGTCCACCGGCTTCTACCCCGACCTGTGGAAAAGCTCCCGGATCCTGATGTTCCTCAAACCTGATAAACCACCTTCCGCTGTCTCCTCCTACCGTCCTATAAGCCTTACCTCGGTCTTCAGCAAGGTCCTGGAATCCATTCTTACCCGCCGCATCCACCAGCACCTCCACCAGCACCGCTTCCTTCTCTCAACCCAATGTGGCTTTCGGCCATCCTTCTCTGCCGATGACCTTCTCTTTCACCTCACTCACATCCTATCAGAACGACTCAACTCCCGTCGCTCTGCCATCTTCCTCTCCCTCGACCTTGAACGCGCATATGACCGTGTATGGCATTCTGGTCTCCTCTTCAAGCTCCAAACCTTTGCCCTTCCCATAAAGTACGTCCGTCTGGTCGCCTCCTTCATCTCCCACCGACCTTCCTATGTCACCATCCATAACATGGATTCCTACACCTTCTAACCCTCCGCCGTTGTGCCCCAAGGCTCCGTCCTTTCCCCTCTTCTTTACCTTCTTTATACGGCGGACATGCCTCCGCCTGCACCCCCCATACACCTTCTCCAGTACGCCGATGACACCGCCTTCCTATCCCTCGCCCCCACCCTGCAACGCTCCCAGCACCTTCTCCAATCCCATCTTGACCGGTTCACCTCTTGGTGTAACCAGTGGTTGCTCAAGGTGAATCCTTCCAAGACCCAGGCAATCATCGTAGGCAAAACTACCCCTTCCTTCCGTCTCCTTGATTTCTATCTTACCATTTATGGCCATCCTATTAACCTCATCCCCACCCTCAAGTACCTTGGCGTCACCCTTGATCGTCGCCTCTCCTGGACCCCTCATCTCCTGACAATCCAAGCCAAGGCACGCTCCCGACTCCACCTCCTCAAGCTCCTCTCTGGCCGCACATGGGGTCTGGACCCGTCCACCGTCCTCCACACCTATAAATCCTTCATCCGTCCTATCCTTTGTTATGCCCATCCCGCCTGGATCTCCGCCCCTCCTACCTTTTACCAATCCCTTCAAATCCTTGAACGCCATGCACTCCACTTCGCCTATCGCATCCGCCTCCCTTCCCCCATGCGGATCCTCTATGACCTCATCCTCTTCCCACACCTCCTACTTTTCCTCGAACGGATACGGATCCTCTACACCTCCCGCAACCTTGATCCTCCCCACCCGCTTGTCTCTCCCATCCTTTCCCACCCCAACCCGCTGCCGCGCCTGTACTCCTGTATCCCACCTGCTCTCCATCTTTACACTCTCCACACCCTCTCCCAAGGTGGCTTCCCCCAACTCACCCTCCCAGATGATGCCCTCCTCCCCTCCATCTACCCCTCCTACCAACTTCGAGCCTTGCCTTCCCTCTCCTCTCCTTATCCTGTGGGCACCCTCTCTCCCTTCTCTCCCTCCCTCCTTCCCTCCCCTCCCCCTCTCCCTTGGCTTCCACACACCACCCCTCCCTCTCCCATCCTCTCCCCATTGGCATCAAACCCTCCCCCATTCCTTCCTACCCTCGCCCCTTCCCTCTGGCAGCTCCCCGGCCTTACTCGTGTGACAAGTGCATCACCAACCGCCGGAGATTGTCGCCGCAGTGATTATGCGTTTTGTCGTCCTGTTAGTGCATCCGTGTCTCTTGTTCCGTGCTCCATCGTTCACGTGTGCTACTTTGTATCTCTCCGTTATCTGCTGTGTGACTTGCTTTTAACTTGACTGCTCCACAGTGAACGGCTTCTGTTATTTTACTCTGTTTGTCTACTGTTTTTTAACCTCCATGTCCCTTTGTATCTCTTACTGCTTGTACTATGTTCTTGTCTGTGGCCGAATAGCGGCTTAGTTACGCCGCTGCTGGCCTACCTATGTATAGGTATGAAATAACAATAAAGAAAAAAAAAAGTACAGCATAAGGTGGGACGAGGCACTCTGAATTAAATTTTATAGATGTATTTCTCACATATCTCAAAGCCTCTCACGAACGTCGTAGTCGTCGTCGTCGTCGCCGTCGCCGTCGCCGTCGCCGCCGCCGCTTCTGCAGAAGTAGCAAATGGCCATCGTAGCAAATGCGGCGAGGGACGCCCTGCCTTCGATTCCGAATGCACAAAGAGTGTGGTCTTGTTTCCCAGTCTATATTTGGTCGGTCTCGTAAGAGGTTGAATGTAACGAATGGGGGGGAAAGAGCAAGGGGCAGCGGCAGTGTTGAACGAAAACACAATTCCTCAGGGGTGTGAGCGTTTCGAGATGAGTCGTATACAAGTTATAGTTGGTCGTCAGTGACCGTGTGGCCTAATGGATCAGGCGTCGGACTTCGGATCTGAAGATCCAACCCAAACGAGTACTGTGTGATATGCTACCCGTTAGCTATTCACCGAGGCAGCCGGCTATCTCAGTCGGTATAGCATGAGACTCTTAATCGCAGGGTTGTAGGTTCGAGCCCCACGCTGGGCGGAACGGAATTTTGTTTCGCTGCAGATGTAAATTACCGTTTTTCTGGTTAACGTGATGTAATGGAAATAGCAACATTAAACTTTGCCTACGTCTCTGTCAGTCGCAAGGATATTGTATTTGAAGGTGAAGGTGATTTTGTAGACATGTGTGAAAGACATGTTCTGAAATGCAAGTGTTGTTGTTCGGAGAGCACATCGGTTACGTGTCAGATGTGTAGCCAAGCAGTAATGGGTCGCCATAGCTGCAAATATTAGCCGGTAATATGAAGTGTTGTCAGCTGATGTCTGATGATGCAGACGACCGTGAGGCCGAAGTACGCAAGAGTACCGCTAGGCCGCGCCTCTTTAGTTCAGTGGTAGAGCACTGGCCTATTAAACCAGGGGTCATAAGTTCCATCCTCAGAGGAGGAAGACAAATTTTGGAAATCAGTTTCGCGTCGTGGCCGTATAGCAAACTGTATCTGTGATGACAAACAATTAGCGACAGGCGTTTTATTAAGAATTACTCTCAGATGTGATTAAGGCGAATGGCGCAGATAAAGCATTTGCCAAAGGGGTACAGCATAAGGTGGGACGAGGCAGTCTGAATTACATTTTTGCCGCGCTTCTTTAGCTCAGTGGTAGAGCACTGGTCTAGTAAACCAGGGGTCTTAAGTTCCCTCCTCACAGGAGGAAGACGAATTTTGGGAATCAGTTGCGCGTCGTGGCCGTATAGCAAACAGTATCTGTGATGACGAACAATTAGCGACAGGCTTTTTTGGGAGCCGTGGGCCCGAACACATCGCGCGCACGCTCCGACGTATCGTGCGGTGTTTACGTGTGCTTCGCGGTTGGCGGCGGTTCGGCGCGGTGCCTGTTTCTTCGCTGCTGTAGTCAGCTGAACTGTAAGTTACGATGGATTCTGAAGAACGCGAAAATAATATCCAATGTGAATTTGACAGAAACGTAACCCGACCGTCTGCTTTCGAAATTCATTCGTGGCTGAAAACTGACTTAAAAATTTCTGAAAGTGATGCGCTAGGCTTGCAATTAGACGCGTTCCTGAACTCTTTGTTCGTCAAACTGAAAAGTCCGGAACTGTGTGATGCCCTCGTCAGTGAAAACGGTGGTGTACGAAAATTTAAACACTCTGATGGGTCAATTAGCAATATTACTTTGTCGAATGCGGGTTTTGGTATCAGAAATGTGAGAGTATTTAATCTTCCGTTCGAAACTAGAAATGAGACAATAGCTCGTAGCCTTACGCCTTATGGTACAGTTTTGTCTGTTACGACTGAAAAGTGGTCATCCGCTTATATATATCAAGTGGAAAAGGGTATCAGTAGTGTTAAAATGATTGTGAGGAAGCACGTCCCTTCGTTTTTGGTTATGGCCGGCCACCGGGCTTTTATTTCGTACAGTGGTCAGCCGCAAACCTGCTCGTATTGTAATGCCACAGACCATTTTAGGCAAAATTGTCCTTGGCGTCGGCGCCCTGTGGAGCTGCCGCCCCGTGGCCAAGATGACGACGCGTCATACGCGGCCGTGTTGTTAGGTGTTCCCCGTTCACCGGCACGTTCCGTGGAAATGGAAACGCCTTTAATTGCTGCGGTCGCGATGGATACTGATCCCATTGCAACCGGTATTGATTCTGTTCAAGCCATGTCCGTCCCTTCGCAGGCAGTTCCCGTAGCTAGTGTAGTACTTCAGCCTCTGGCTGTGCCTGAAGTTCCGGAACGGACCGGATCAGAACCCGTTCAGGTGGTTACTCCCCCTGTTGTGGTTGTGGATTCGTCCCCATCAAATGCCGTACTTCAAGGTGTTCCGGACGGGGCTACTGCCACACAGGAACCAAAGCCACGGCGAGAAAGTGTTTCAGAGAGGCGTGGTAATACCGAACGCTTCCGCAGTGCCAGTAGTTCACGGATTTTAGAAAAGCGATCCCTTTCTCGCGGAGAACGTAGCCCGTCTCCGGAATGGAAGCAGGTTCCGCGTCCAAAGTCGAAACAAAAGCCAAAATCAGTGCAAAGGTCGGCGCACAAGCCCTTGCCCCGCCCCGTAGTCAAATCTCGGCCGTCGGTCGCGGCAGGACGTCGTCCACAGCGTCCTGTGGCGAGCAGTCAGCCAGCGCCTACGACAAGTGTGTCGGAAGACAGGCGGGAAGAGGTTGTCCGGCAGTTAAAAGAAATGTTGCACCACTCTGATGCAACGTTAGCGATGGACACTACGACGTCTCAGGCAACGAACCCGGCACAACTTTCGGTTAAGCGTAAGGCGGAAGACACCCCCCAGCGGCGCACGCGCCCCTCTTCGCAGGATTCGGCGTCTGCACCTCCCACACAAGAACCGCCTACTTCGGCTGCACCGTCTGTACGTTCTGACTGGGCAGACGATATGGAGGAGGAGGGTGGGTCCACTCCCCCAGTCTAATTTGTTTAAATTTGTGTAGTTTTTTTTCCCCTGTAGTCTATGGTAGCAGGCTCACCATCTGTCGTTGCTACTATAAATCTTAATAAATTGGAGTCATATGTAAAGTTTGCAAGTTTTGTGGGTTTTTTAAATAACATTGCTGCTGACGTAGTGTTTTTGCAGGAGGTTGTGACAGACCTAATTCACTCGATTCCGGGATATCAAGTCCTCTTGAACTTTGATGTCGAGTGTAATTGTGGTACTGCCATTTTAATTCGGGTTGGTCATGATTTTAGTAATGTTGCTACAATTCCGAATGGTCGTGGTATAGCTTGCACGATTAACAACGTACGATATATTAACGTGTACGCCCCTTCTGGAGCCGACGGACAGCCGCTTCGCAGCGTTTTTTATAGTAGTGATGTTTGTCACCTTTTACATGGCCCCCACCTGCCTGTAGTCATGAGCGGCGATTTTAGTTGTGTGCTGGACGATAGAGATCAGGAGCCGCGGCCGTATAAGTGCCTTGAATTGCAGACGCTCGTTACGGAGATGAATTTAATTGACTCTTGGTGTTGTTTACACCCACGAGACGTGGGATTTACTTTCTTTTACCCCACGGGTAGGAGTCGGCTTGACAGAATTTATGTTTCTCGGGAGAAACAGCACTGTCTCACGGAGTCCTGTGTTCACCCCGTGATTTTTTCCGATCATTGCGCGTATGTCTGCAGATTTCATTCTCTGTTGGCGATTAAACCCCGCGCAAATCGGTTATGGAAGTTTAATGTGAGACATATTTCACACCCACAATTTGCGCCGGTTATCGTGCGTGTGTGGCAGAGGGTGCTGAAATATCGCGGCCTATATGCCTCCACTTTGTCTTGGTGGGTAGAATCTGTTAAGCCGGCTTTACGCAAGACCATCCTGGAGTTTAGTCAGAATGTTGCTCATTGGGAGCGATGTACATTGCAATTTTATGAGAGCTGTTTAAATGATGCCATCCACTTGCACACAGATAATCCCGCTCTTCGGATGGCGACAATTCGGCAAATAAAACACCGTCTTCTTAACTTGAAAAGGTACTCATTGCGCGGATCTGTCGTACGGAGTCGGGCCCCCGGGAAGCTTGTCGATGAAGCACCCTCCGTCTTTCACCAGCTGCGCGAACGCCGGCGCGCTACGCGACGTTACGTCACGGAGCTGAAATCAGCTGACGGTGCGCGTCTTTACAGCCAGGCGGCAATTCTTGCCGAGACCCGCCGTCACTTTGTGGAAATTTTCAGTGAGAAACGCACGGATGCCGCTGCCATTTCCGAGCTTCTCCATGACGTTCCATACGTCTTATCAGTAAGGGACCGCCGTCACCTCACTGAAGAATTTACCGTAGAGGAAGTGCGTGATGTCTTAAAACTATGTTCCCCTAATAAATCCCCGGGTGCAGATGGCTTGCCACCGGAATTTTATCTACACTTTTGGCACTTGTTTGGCTCGGCCCTGACTGATGTTTTTAATGAAATTTTAAATGGCGTGGACGTCCCTGCGTCCTTCGTGGAGGGTATTGTGGTATTGGCTCCAAAGGTTACAGTCACAAGGAAACTGTGCAATCTTCGACCGATCACCGTTCTTAATGGCGCTTATAAACTCTTTACCAAATGTGTCTCCTTTCGCTTGAAACTAGTCATGAAAAAACTGATTAGTCCCTTTCAATACTGTGCAGTGCCGAAACGCACTATCTATGGTGCTGTCTCGACGTACCGAGATGCCATTGCCTATGCTTCGACGAATAGAATTCCTTGTGGCATTTTATCCATCGATTTCGCAATGGCATTTGACAGAGTTAGCCACCTATATCTCCGGCGAGTGCTACAGAAATTTGGTTTCGGTGTAAAGTTTATCACTATGATTTTTAACCTTTTCAATAATTCCACCTCACGGATTAGCATCAATGGATTTTTGTCGGAACCTGTGCCACTCCGCTGTTCTGTTAAACAAGGGTGCCCTCTGTCAATGGCACTTTACGCAATTTCCATAGATCCTTTGTTGCGTAATTTGCACAGTTCTTGCAGGGGAATACGGATTGGGGATGAGAAGCACGTTTGTCGCGCTTACGCCGATGACCTTGGCCTCTTGGATCCTCGGCCACACACTTCGACACAATACGCGCAGTTCTCACCCAGTATGATCGTGCATCCGGTGCGAGCATCAATACCCGAAAGACGGTTTTTCTGCCCGTTTATGCGGCGACGCGGGCTTCAAACGCCCGTGGTTTACTGTGAAACGGGAACACAAAATTTTGGGTGTTCGTTTTCAACCCAATCTGCTACAGACTGCGTCTTACAACTGGCGCATTGTCTTAAATGGCATACGAGCTATGGCTAGCCTGTGCGTGACTCGCACCCTCGCATTAACACAGCGGGTGCTTTTAATAAATATTTTCTTGCTCAGCAAAGCTTGGTACCTCGCACAGTTATTTCAGGTACCCAAGAATTTGGGCAGAGCCATAACACAGGCAGTCTAGTGGCTGTTGTGGCGGGGACATATTTTCAAGGTGGCTTACGACACATGTACTTTGCCGCGCGAACAGGGAGGACTCGGCCTTATTCATTTCGCAACGAAAGCCGCGGCGTTGCTCGTTCATCGGACGAGCGTCACCATTGAACAGGATCCGTCCGGCACAACGGCTGTCTTGTTCGATATTCAACGTCCTCTGTAGGACGTGGTCCCTGTCGACCCGACTACAATACCGTTTCAGCTGCGGAATGTTCGAGAATACATTCAGAAAAGTTATCTCGCCGCCTACGTACTTGACCATCGAACGCGGACTGTGAAAGGTGTCTACCAGGGACTAAGAGGACGGCCAGTCGGCAATAAGATGGAGGCGCGCTACCCGCGGTCTGCGTGGAGGACGGCGTGGGCTCACGTTCACGCTCCTTACCTGTCAGCGGAAGTCAGCAGCTTTTGGTACCAAGTGGTTAACAGAATTATCCCCACCAACGAAAAGCTGCGCCGCATCCATTTATCTCCGTCGAGCTTGTGTGAAGACTGTCGACAAGACGACACGTTAGAACATCGTTTCGTGTGCCTGCGGTCATTGTCGATCTGGAACCTTGCCGCCAGGATGCTCGCACTTATTAACCGGACCAGCGCTGCCAGTTTTTCTGCGGACACGGATTTGATCCCAGACTTTAATCCGTATCCGCCTACGAAGCGTGCCGCTACCGCATGGATCGTGGCTCACACTGTGTTCGCCATCCTGCGTTTAAGACTTACGGGTGACTATGCCTTTTTGGTTTATTTGGCTACGCAACATGACCTTACTAAAACCAGGAACGATTATCTTAAACTCTTTGCCAATTTCCTGCAAATTGCACTCGCATTTGCCCACGACAGACTGCTATAATACGGACTTCACTGCTGCAATCTTTATTTCCCTCAGTGCTCTGAACTGTTTTTCAGTACGAAATCGTGGTCCTTGCAAATTGAATGCTACAGGAAGAGTGCCTATCGTACAAGAACTGCCATGGGGAAATTACGACGAATGTTCCCAATGTATTATCCTGTGTTCGTGTGTGTTTTGTGTTCGCTGTCGTTTAGTGTTTTTTTTATGTTTTCTCTTTCTCTTTTTTTTCCAACGTCTGATTCGTGCGTCATCGGCGTCCCATCACGAATGCGTTGCGCACGACGCTGCCATGGAGTTATTTGGGTTTCAATAAAGGAGGACTTTTACTTAATTTTAATTTATTTTTAACACGTCGGGGAGAATTGTGTTTTCCTTTTCCTTAGACGACAGACAGTTTGTAAAGGTCGGGAGTGTACTTATTCCTTTGATAATGTGCGTCGATACTTTACCATTAAATACGAGGGTCGGTCAAAAAGTAATGCCTCCCATTTTTTTTCTATTTAAAAAAATTAAGTTAAGTGAAAAATTTGAATTTGGCGCCATTCCTCAAACCTTCTTCTGCAATCCACTGCAGTAGTAACTTTCTGTGTCAACAGGTAGCAGCACAGCAGAAGTTTGTAAGATGGCCGACATCGATGTTCGTTTGAGACAGCGTTGTGTGATTGAATTCTTGAATGCAGAAGGTGAAACGCCCATACGCATTCATGAAAGACTGAAGAAGGTGTATGGTGTTGTGACAGTGGATGTCAGCACTGTTATACGATGGGTTCGTCGTTGTAAGGAAGCTGAAGGGCAAACACCGTTGACTGACGAAAAGCGGAGCGGCAGGCCGGTGAGTGCAGTGACTCCACACAACATTCAGCAAGTTGATGACATCATTCGTGGTGACCATCGGGTGACTGCAGATGAAGTGTGTCGCATTATTTCTCTTAGTAAAGGCAGTGTGATCACGATTATTAAACAATTGGGGTACTCAAAAGTTTGTGCACGGTGGGTTACAAGAATGTTAACCGATCAGAATAAAGAGGCAAGGAAAACAATAGCCTCCCAACACTTGCAGCGCTTCCGTTTGGAGGGAGATGAGTTTCTGAAAAAAATTGTGACCGGGGACGAAACATGGCTGCATTTTTTTGAACCCGAATCAAAGAGGCAGTCAATGGAGTGGCGTCACACAAGCTCGCCGAGGAAGAAAAAATTCAAAACTGTGCGATCGGCAGGGAAAGTTATGGCAACAGTTTTCTGGGATACAAAGGGTGTGATTCTGGTTGATTTTTTGGAGCAGGGATGCACAATAAATTCTGTTCAATACGTCACAACCCTCAGAAAACTTAAAGCACGTCTTCAGCGAGTTCGCCCAACAAAATCAATGGCAGATGTTCTTCTTTTGCATGACAATGCAAGACCACACACCAGTCGTCACACCTCTGACGAGATTGTCAAAATTGGATGGGAAGTTTTGCCTCATCCCCCATACAGCCCTGACCTGGCACCATCAGACTTCCATCTGTTCGGGCCACTAAAAGAAGCTCATCGTGGGATTCATTTTGAAGATGAGGAGGCCGTCAAAACATCCGTGCGTCAATGGCTTAGGAAGCAGAGCTGTGATTTTTACCGTGCTGGGATACATGCCCTTGTTCAAAGATGGACCAAAACTGTAGAGATGGGCGGAGATTACATTGAAAAATGACAAAATGATCCTCAATGTTGTGGTTTGCAACCTATGTAATTGCATTTAAATTTCCTGACAATTAAACGTAGAGAAAAAAATAGGAGGCATTACTTTTTGACTGACCCTCGTATATTTACTGGCCGCCACGAAGCTTTGGAACATAATATCATGGAACGCGTGAAGGATGTACCGCCCCTATGGCTGAGAGGACTACTCAGGCATTATTTGCTTTTTATTCCCTTTTTTCAACCTAAATTCTTTATTTTATCGATTTTCGGTGCAATGCGCCTGATACGCTGTCATACTTTTATTTTCTAATTTTTAATTTATGAAGTGTAGGCGCAAAGCGACTGATTCCCTGTCGTCATAAGCATGAGCTTCGACTTCAAGAGAACTTTATTTTTCTTCGATGCTTCGATTGCGGTCAATGAACACAAGAAATTTTCCACTTAGGAATTCAGTGTCTCCGCTTTCATCACTTCAACTGGAACGTGCACGTCTTACACAGGACGTCATCGGCCACGGAACATGCACCGAGAAGTTTCCTCTTTTCAGACTACATGAAGAGTTAACAAATTCGTCTTCTAAGTTTGGAAGAAGCAGAGTATTTTTATTTATAGCTAAAGAAGCTCGCCGAAGAAGGCGTAATTGGAGAGCGCAAGGACGGGCTATAAGGGGAGTTGAGAGGCCCTAAAAAAAAGGGCTGAACGGAATTTTGTTCCGCTGCAGATGTAAATTACCGTTTTTCTGGTTCACGTGATGTAATGGAAATAGCAACATTAAACTTTGCCTATATCTCTGTCAGTCGCAAGGAAACTATTTCAAGGTGAAGGTGATTTTGAAGACATGTATGCCAGACATGTTCTGAAATGCAAGTGTTGTTATTTGGAGAGCACATCGGTTACGTGTCAGATGTGTAGCCAAGCAGTAATGGGTCGCCATAGCTGCAAATATTAGACGGTAATATGAAGTGTTCTCAGCTGAAGTCTGATGATGCAGACGACAGTGAGGCCGAAGTACGCTAGGGTACCGCTAGGCCGCACCTCTTTAGCTCAGTGGCAGTTCCGCTTGAGACGCGACAGCGATCGGACGTGCTGTGTATTCGATTCGCCGTTACCCTCGGGTTGTGAATATTTACCTTCTGTGTGTGACGTTTCTTTGTCTTCTGTTTTTCGTTGTTTCTTTGCCTTAGTGTTTTTTTTGTGTCTTGCGTTGTATTGCGGCTTTTGCCGCATTAATTAAGTGTTATGGCTTCTCGGTTGTTTCCGCGGAAGTGTACTCTTGGTTTTCAGTTTGACAAGGCTACCAGGAATGTCCAACCGACATCGTTGGAAATTCACGAATGGATTGTGGACACGATTGGCATTACATCAGACCAGGTACATACGGCGTATTTTGATACAGAATTATACTGCTTTTTTGTGAAATTGTTGAACCCGGTTTTGCTGGATAAGATATTACTTAAACATGGTTTGCAAGTGTCGTTCCGTCATAGGGATGGTTCTGTTAGCAGTGTTACTGTCTCAAATGCTGAAATTACGTATACCACAGTTCGGGTGTATAATTTACCCCCTGAAGTTGACAACAGCTATCTTAAGGAAGCTTTGCTTGGTTATGGTACTGTTCGGTCAATTCGAAATGAACGTTGGTCTGCACAACATAAGCTGCAATGTTATAATGGTGTCAGATCAGTTGAAATGCATATTAAGTCTAATATACCGTCCCATCTGGTTGTATGTGGTTATCGTGTACATCTTACTTATGAGGGGCAGCTTGGTACATGTTTCCTATTTAATGAACATGGTCATGTTCGAGCTAATTGCCCTAAGCGGGTATTTGTGCTTAAAAATGGCCTAGCACAGCGCCGCAAATTAACGGTTGCCGATCTTGTGCCAGGAGCTTCCTCCACTGTTTCCTATCTGCCTCCTGCAGTAGCTTCGTCACAACAGGTGTCACCCTCCCCTGATGCAGGTTTTCCTCCGCTACCCACTCGCCCAGACGTATCGGCGTCTCCTATACCGATTCCGTCTGTTTCCAACAACAAACGCCGTCGTGCTAGTGATACCGGTAGCACTGATGACGAAGCTGCTGTTACGCAGCCGGTTTGCGAATCTGATGAGAGAATTCCAGAATCTCCCATGCCTGTTTCGGATTCTGTTCCCGCTGTGTCTCCTGCTTTGCCTGATGACGTCAAACTTGCTGCCAGGCCGTCGGCGCAAGAGCCACAACATTCGGTCGAGGTGTTGTTGACATCCCCACCGCCACAGGCATCACAACATGTTGACGACACTTCGGTGGAGACGGCTGATTGTCGGAAAACCGCTCCTAGAACTGCGCGCTCCGCATCAGCAGACTCCAAACCTATCTTACCACCTCCTACACTTCCAATACCTACACATTCTGAAACCGGTGCCGATGTTCCTGATGCAGTTTTCCCCATGATGGCTCCTCCTTCTGACTTCTCTCGCCCTGCTAATCCTTCGGACGCTTTGGTTGACGTGCCTGATCTCGAACCCCCCACTCCGCCTGCTCTTGAATCTGGTGTGCATCAGATACGTCGTCGGGTGAAAGTGCCCCCCAATCTCCACGCGGTGCGGAAGAAACATAAGCATGCGAAGGACGACTCTGATTCCGTTGATTCTGGACAATCACCCTCTGCCATGTCTGATGTTGATGATATGGATGTAGTTGCTTCTAGTGTGGTGTAATTTGAGTTTTCTTCCCATTTTTTGGTTGATGTTGCAGGTGTGTACGTTTATATCCTTAAATATAAATGGCATTCAATCTGCTCTGAAGTCAGCGTCTCAGCAGCAGTTTATTTATGACTCTGCAGCTGATATTGTTTTCCTGCAGGAAGTCTCCGTTGCACACCTGTTTGTTCCTGGTTTTCGCACTATTATAAATTTTGCACCTGAGTTTTCTGCAGGTACTGCTTTCCTAATTCGTGACGGTATCCCCGTTACCGAAATTGAGCTTTTGACTCGGGACGGGGCATTGGTTGTCGGTTATTTGACACGACCTTGGTTAACATTTACGCCCCCTCTGGTTCTAGCAAGCGGCAGGAAAGATCTCGTTTTTATAAAGAGTATCTGATTTACCTTTTACGAAAAAATCCTACGACCTTGATATTGGGGGGCGATTTTAATTGTGTGTTACAAGCTAAAGACCAATCCCCTCATTTTAATTATTGTTTCGAGCTACATTCTCTTGTACGTCAATTACGACTACGCGATGCGTGGGAGGTTAAACACCCCACTTTAGTTAAATTTACATTTTTTACTGCCACCTCAAGTAGTCGACTTGACCGATTGTATATTTCTGATCCCCTTAGTGTTTCTGTTTTAGATGTAGATGTTATTCCAGCCAGTTTTACGGATCATTGTGCCCTTGCTGTTATAATTAATTTGGAGCGTCAACCTCTTAAACTTTATAGGCCGCTGTGGAAATTAAATGTCTGCTTGCTCGATGACCCTGACATCGAACCTCTAATACAGACGGCGTGGGACATTTGTTTACGTTCTCTGCGATACTATCCGTCTAAGCTTCATTGGTGGATCCACTGTGTGAAGCCAAAACTACGTCGCACTTTAATGTCCTACTGTTATAATAGAGCACGAGATCTGAAACTGACTTTTGAATATTACTATTCGGTGTTTCGCGAACTTTATGATAATTCTACAATGAAATGTGCCCACCTTTCTGAGATTCGGAAAATTAAGGCCAAGCTTCTTAGTATTAAGCGGCTTCAGATGGAAGGATTGAAGATTAAATCTAAACCACCGTCCACGTTAGCACATGAAATGATTTCTATGTACCATCTGTTTCGTCACCACAAGAACCGTCGACGTGTATTGATTGACGGCCTTATGGCAGCTGATGGTCGCCGGCTTACCTTACAGAATCAAATAACCCATGAACTTACCTGCTACTATGAGACGTTATATACTGCGGCTGATTCTGATCCGATTGATGTTGACGATATTTTAACTGCTATCCCATCAGTTTTAACAGAGGACCATAATGCGAAATTTTTAGCTCCTTTTACTGCAGACGAAATTTCAGCTTTCATTGCTTGTTCAGCATCTCACAAATCTCCTGGTCCTGATGGCCTACCTAAGGAGTTTTTTGTTCGCTTTTGGCCTATTATAGGGCCTGTTTTTACGGATATTGTGAATGAAATCTTGAATGGTGGCACAATTCCAGCCGATTTCAAGAGAGGTTCGGTTGTCCTGATACCTAAATCTGCTGGTTTGAAGACAGCTAGTGACTTTCGTCCTTTAACCCTTTTAAATTTTGACTATAAGACGGCTGCTAGGGCTGTTAATGGACGTCTATCCCTCTTGCTTACACCTGTGATACCTCCTTGTCAAAGCTGCTTTCCAGGGCGCTCCATATTGACGTCTCTGGCGGGGTATCGTGATGTCGTGTCGATTGTCGCTGTCACCAATATTTCCTGTGCGCTTTTATTTGTTGATTTTAGTAAGGCCTTTGATCGTGTGTCCCATTCGTTTTTAGAGCTTCTGCTGCACCGGCTCGGTTTTAATGAACAGGCGCTGCTGGTACATAAGAATATGACGACTGGCATTTCTGCTAAGATTGACATTAATGGGCAGCTAACAAAGGTCATTGATATTCAACGTGGCTTCCCGCAAGGTAGTCCTTTATCCATGACCCTTTATGCTCTCTCCCTTCAACCACTCCTCACAGGTCTCAACTCGACACTTCGTGGTCTTACGATCTCTGGGGTTACCCAGACGGCAACAGCTTATGCTGATGATTTGGTTGTTTTGCTTCGTTCCACCGCAGAACTGCCGCAGTTGAAAATGGAACTCGATAAATTTTCTGCGGCCTCAGGTTCTCGTATCAATCCCCGTAAAAGCAAGCTCCTGAATTTGCGGGGCTATGAACGTGTGATTGTTCCGTTGGTTACAGCTGTTGAACACCATACACAATTATGTATCTATCTTTAACGTTGTCCTATTCGGATGGCTGCAAAAAATTGGCAAGTGGCCATTTCCAAGCTGCAAGGTGTTTTATTAGAACACTCATGGCGTTCGATACCACTACTGCAAAAAAAGCGTGTATTAGACACTTATGTTTTATGTAAAGTATATTACGTTGCTCAGCTGTTTCCGCTTCCCCGAATGCAGGGTGCAAAAATGGTCCAGCTTATTAACAGATATATTTGGCGGGGGCATATTTTTAAATTACTTTGTGATGTTCTTACGAAGCCGCGTCTTGAGGGCAGCTTGTCGTTCACCGATGTCCGTGTCAAGGCTGCTGCCCTTTATGTTAAGCGAACCCTCCATCATTCATTATCTGAGTCCCCGACTGTTACTTCGAGATTATTCCATGTCGTTCGTCCTGCGAGCTTGTCACCGCCCATTAACGTTGGGCCTCTAAATGCGAAGCTACGGCATGTTCGGGACTTCTACATTGAGATTAGTTACCTAGATCTCCACTAACAACGTCGTCCTGTTATTACTACGCTAACCCTGCTTGACAAATGGCACCGGTCTTCTTCTTCCAACCTGATTGTTTTGCATTATCCCAGTTTTAATTGGCGTAACATATGGACGAATATTAGCTTACCCGTTCATTCAGCAACTGTTGCCTCCCTATGGTATAAGGTAGTTAATTAGCTGATTCCTACGAACGAACGGCTTCATCGTATAGGTTTATGTGTCTCTCCGCTTTGTCAAACGTGTGGTTGTGTTGATACACTCCTACGCCGATTTACATGCGCTGACCGTCATAGCATGTGGCACTGGCTGCGCCGACAATTGGCTTTACTCACAAGGAGCTCCGAATCGGCATTTAAGACTGATATTCTCTGCTGGCCGGACACGGTTTTTTATCCCCGGACCAAGAACAACACCGTTATGTGGCTTCTTGGCCGTTACATTTTTGCAGTGGTTGATGATCATGGTATTACCGATTTAATTTCGTTTACTGGTTACATTCTTCATGAGTACTGGACGCAAAAGTCTTTCCCACACCTTAAGAGGGACTTTGCGAATATGCTTACTATTGTTTTCGAAAAGCAGTGAGTTGGTTAAGTTTCAATTTCTATTGATCGCTCCTGCGCCTGAATCATTAATGGCACCGGTATAGGGGCATACTGAGCTAACTTCATGACAGGGAAGACATTCTCGCTAGTTCTTAGGTACAATCTTGGCAGGAAGGCTAAATAACTGTTTGGATAGACAACGCTTCATAAGTCCCGTGTTCACATATAAGTATCATAATACTCCGAACCAAAGACAATTACAACGTATTGGTGACACTGTGCTTCGGTGCAGGGAGGAGGAGACGTCATGGCCAGGCCTCGGGATACGACCCCTGCCCAACGCGCCTCCACCTACCTGCCCTGGGTCATTACAAAGGAAAAACGAAAAGACAGTGTTAAAAAAATATGAATAAAGAAAAACCTAAAAAGGACATAATAAACATAAACGAAAAAAAACAGCGGTCTAAGGCAAGCAAAAAAAGAAATGTGAAAAAAAGTGGTTATGGCGTAAAAAAGAAAGTGGTAGAGAACTGGTCTACTAAACCAGAGGTCGTAAGTTACATCCTCACAGGAGGAAGACGAATTTGGGAAATCAGTTTCGAGTCGTGGCCTTATAGCAAACAGTATCTGTGATGACGAACAGTTAGCGACAGGCGTTTTATTAAGAATTACTCTCAGATGTGATTAAGGTGAATGGCGCAGATAAAGCATTTGCCAAAGCGGTACAGCATAAGGTGGGACGAGGCAGTCTGAATTACATTTTATAGATGTATTTCTCACATGTCTCAGAGCTTCTCGCGGTCGTCGTCATCGTCGTCGTCGTCGTCGTCGCCGCCGCCGCTTATGCAGAAGTAGCAAATGGCCATCGTAGCAAATGCGGCGAGGGACGCCCTGCCTTCAGTTCCGAATGCACAATGTGTGTGGCCTTGTTTCCCAGTCTATATTTGGTCGGTCTCGTAAAAGGTTGAATGTAACGAATGGGTGGAAGTAGCATGGGGCAGCGGCTGTGTAGAACGAAAACAAAATTCCTGAGTGGGTGTGAGCGTTTCGAGATGAGTCGTATACAAGTTATAGTTGGTCGTCAGTGACCGTGTGGCCTAATGGATCAGGCGTCGGACTTCGGATCTGAAGATTACAGGTTCGAATGCTGTAACGGTCGTGTTCTTCCAGTTCTGAAAAGGAAACATACCGTTTGATGTAGCAATTGAGCAGTACGAAACCGTCTGAATGTTACTGTTGACAATTTTTGGCTTGGAGTTGCTCTTGAGCTTGAAACACACACAACAAGACCGGTGTTAACTAGCGAAATGGTCGGCAGAGTGCCGTCACGGCTAGTTTTGACTGGCACTTGCACATATAAAACATCGTCGGAAATCAACTCGTTCGGCTTTTGAGTCACATCAAGTATGTGTGTTAATTTTGACGCCACTAGCTCTGCATGTTGTCATGCAATTCCTTTACCTCTCAGAAACGATTATGAAATAAAAGTGAAGTACGTGACGAGTGTGACGTTAGGAAAACATTAGGCAGCATGGAGAGATTCTGTATGGGACCACGAGACCCAAACGAATACTGTGTGACGTGCTACCCGGCAGGTAATCACCGAGGCAGCCGGCTAGCTCAGTCGGTAGAGCGTGAGACCCTTGATCCCAGGGACGTGGGTTCTAGCCACTCGCTGGGCGGAACGGAATTTTGTTCCGCTGCAGATGTAAATTACCATTTTTCTGATTAACATGATGTAATGGAAATAGGAACTTTAAACTTTGCCTATGTCTCTGTCAGTCGCAAGGAAACTGTATTTGAAGGTGAAGGTGATTTTGTAGACATGTATGAAAGACATGTTCTGAAATGCAAGTGTTGTTGTTTGGAGAGCATATCGGTTACGTGTCAGATGTGTAGCCAAGCAGTAATGGGTCGCCATAGCTGCAAATATTAGACGGTAATATGAAGTGTTGTCAGCTGAATTATGATGATGCAGACGACCGTGAGGCCGAAGTACGCAAGAGTACCGCTAGGCCGCGCCTCTTTTCTCAGTGGTAGAGAACTGGTCTACTAAACCAGGGGTCGTAAGTTCCATCCTCTGAAGAGGAAGACGAAATTTGGAAATCAGTTGCCCGTCGTGGCCGTATAGCGGACTGTATCTGTGATGACGAACAATTAGCGACAAACGTTTTATTAAGAATTACTCTCAGATGAGACTAAGGCGAATGGCGCAGATAAAGCATTTGCCAAAGCGGTACAGCATGTAACGTTCCCTCTTTCTGTTTATTTAGGTTTGATATGTTTGATTGTTATTCTTTATTTCTATTATTCGGAATCTTTATTTTTATTAAATTGAGCCTTAAACTTACGTAATAAATACTTTGCGGGAACTACGATTTGCAGCATAAACAAAAATTAATTTCGGAAATGTTATCCACTGAATATTAAAAGTAAAGCTTTTGAACAACGCGCGTCACTGACTAGATGCATTCAGAGGGTACGTACATTCGCGTGCGAGTGGCTGCGGTCTGATGAGAAATTTTCATTGTGAAATAATTTCGTCGTAACACACTCGGAGATTGCGAACGTACATTCAGAGTAGAGGCAAGTACGTTCTATCATTCCCCGTGGCCTGGGTAAAAGAATGGCAATTATTTAAATCTAAGAGTATTTCTTTTGCATCGGACTAGTATTTTTATAAGAAAAAGAAGATTGCAGGTTCTGAATGTCTCGGCAAAACGAATCGGAAGTAATTTGAGCGGCCACGAAAGGAAAGTAGAGAGCACAATCACGCACCTCTATTGTTGAGCAGCGCCGTTTTGAAGATCTTCGGTTCCATCTAAAACTCGCCTTCTCTGCGTAACATAAATACTCCATAGGCATGGGAATAAGGCTTGTTGTGCGATGAAAATAATATAAAACACATCTTGCGTCTTTTAACTCTTTCACTTACCACACACACACACACACACACACACACTATTAATTAGACAGTACGACATCCCACCAGCCCATCAGAACAAAAAGTTGTCGTTCATACCAGAAATAAAAAACGAAGGGCGAAATTGTTCCTATGTTTCTCAAAGATAAAAAGTTTACCAGATATTTCTCTGGTGTGTCACTGGAACAATTTTTCAGCACCTCTGCGATTAAATCACAATATTTTCAGTTCCTTTACATCGCCCCCTTGGGCGAATTGTCTGAAGAAATGTCAATTTTGCGGACAATGAGCCCAAACACTTTGCACACTGGTAGTCCTTGTCTGTTATTCACACGTAATGGGATTGCACTGTCAGTGTCTCTCTCCCGATCACTTCATTCTACAAACATGGTTTTGATGCCAGTTTTGACACATGACAATGAGGACAAATCATTTATATAAGGATACACCGAACACATGTAAAACACACATAAACTTACATACTATACACACAAAATTATTACATCGTCCTTGACACAAAATCATCACATTTGGATAATTGTTACATCCTCCTATTACCTTCTTTCTTCTCTCTTTTTTTGTATTCTATACACAAAATTATTTTATTATTTCTTGGTACATCGCATTATACAAAGGTATTACATTGTTTTATACATAGTCTATCGCTATATAAACAGTCTTCTTTTACACCTGCTGCTCATAAAATTCATAATTCTTAAGTTTTTTTTTTTTTTATTAAAAAAATTTTTCAGGAAAGTCACATATTTATTAGAGTGTTCGGATCTAGATTGTGGGTTAATAGTCGTGTCTGGGGCAGCAAGAGGCGTTAGCTCTTGCTTAGAGTTGGTTCTGCTTTCCATTGCTTTTCTCTTCTACGCCACGATCTGCTTAGTGACATCCTTTCCGTATTTTACTATTGTCTCGTCATGGGTAATATAAACAACAAACAAAAATTCACATGGATTAATACTTAGTCTAACTTAATACTAATACATATATATACATATAAACATAGGCGTTGTTCAAAGGTAACGTGGGGGCGTGAATCATGAGCTGGGGTAGTCAGACTTTATTTCGGGTTTCTGGAATCTGTGTTTCTACATGTCTTGGCACTTCGTTGGGTGTCCAATTAAACGTAGATTTTGCTTTGATTTAAATTGTCCTTGTATGTTATGCCGCTAGCCAATAATGTGTCATATGCACATAACTGCACTCGCAACAATCAGTTTGGTGGCGCGCTGCGCGCCGTGTGGAACTCGGCAGTTGCGCGGGCCCACCGCCGTAAAGCGATGCCGCGCGTCTCGGTCCAAACTTTTCAGTGTCTCGTGCAGTGTTCGCAGAGTTTGCAAAAAAACCAACCGCACTTGTTTCCACTTGCTGTACACCTTGACTGTGGGAAGGGACCACTCGGTGCCTCCGAAGTCCACTGCACAAAGGTAATACTGCACTTCACTATTTGGCTAGCAACGGCACACTGTCCTATGTAGTGCACAAACACTTGTACCGCCGCAGTCTTCGTCGATTCACTATGTCTCTTTTACCTCGAAGGAAAAGGTTCGTGATATGAAACGTATTTTCACTTGTCTATTTGCATATAGCTCACAGGTCATTGACACTAAATAACATTGTCACACTGTCCTGTCCATTCAGAAACAAAACTGTAGCTCATGATATCACTAGCTTGTCTTTTATGATAAATGCCCACGTTCGTTATTTGTTCCAGCGATTTTTTACTGAACCTTGTCGGCGTACCTTTTTGCTCATAACATTTTTATTACATAAATTGGTAGGTGATTGTGTTCTCAGAAAGTACGTGCCTCTAATACTATGTTTCGCGATCGTGACACTGTCTGATATCTCATAGAGCATAGGAGAACACGTTTGAGAACAACAGCATTTTTTTACTCTATGTCGTGCTACTGATGCACTTATGTATTGAAATAACAATACTAGGACATGAACGCACTATAAGTGCTTTTAGAAGTTGTCTCCAAATGAGGCAAAGTTTGTTCATTCTCTACCCGCGAGTTACTATGTGGGAGGGGGGGGGGGGGGGGGGATTCTGTCATCCTTTCGTCACCCAAGTTTGTAACAACGCATGGTACACACACATCATAAACATAAAGGAATAAAATAATAATAGGAAATGAGTAAACAGACTTAAATAAATCACTATACATAAATTGCTAGGTAGTACAAACAACAGATTAATAATGAAGCTTGGCTGCTGTGCGCTACTGCCTCTAAAGTCTGTGCTCGCGAATATGGTGTTTTTTTTTTGTGTTCATATTTGTGTTACTTCTTCTCCTTCCATCAAATATCTTCCGCTCAGATTGGTCAAAATATTATAAACACATAAAAAAATATAATCAATGTACTGCATCCCTCTAAAGTCAGCGTACATCCTTCGTATTTTCATACTAAAAAAAATAGATTATTAAAATTCTTTGGCGTTACTTGGTATCACGTAGTGTGTTTCTCAGTGATCTTGGTAATGTTTTATTACGTCAATCGTCAGTCATAGTGACATTAATGTAACTTCATGACTTTTCCCCGCCGATTGAAGTCTCGAAGTATCTCGCCGAGCGCCACCTGTAAATAATTGTGTTTGTTTCGGCGTTACCTCATTTTTTCGGCTAGTTGGCTACCTGTAACTTACCTTATACATACTCCTTTATTTTTTTTTATAAGGGACGGTGTTATGTTTGCTTCAGTTAACATTCACAGATTGTATCTCAACATCGTACTTGCATTGAAACATGTATATAAAGTTAAAAATAATTATCTGTATGACAGTAAGATCACACAAGTTGTTATTCATGTATCCTATCTTTAGGTGCACTTTTCTTAGATCAAGTTACAGTGCGTACCCTACACTTTCATTAGCAGTTAGGAATCCTTTTTTATAATTGCAGCATACAAAAAAAAATTAAGGTCGTGGTTTGTGCGATATATTTATAGATAAAAACTCGTGGTGTGGATACGTCAAAGACACAAAATACTTTCTCAGCAACCTATCGTGTACTTGCGTCACAAAATTAACCTTTGTACCTTAGGGAGTCCAATATTTTTCTTTGTAACTTACCCTGTACCTTACTGCCTTGATACACAAGTGGCAAAAAAAAAGAATAAATAACTTACATCTATTTTGCTGTGAGGTCTGTGCCAATTGTTCGCTCCAGATACCTCCGTACATAAACTTAAAACTAAAATACCACTGTGACCAAACAAAAAAACATTCTGTCAAAACTTACAAGTACACTTCGTGTTAAACATCGCTAGTCACCAACTGACGTGTATGTCCTACCTTACCTGTGTCTTGCGTCTACGTTCACTGACAAATGTAAAGAGAAATAGTGAAATGCTCTGATTCACTTAGCTGCATAAGATGTATTTTCTTTATCCTAATCGTGCTCGTTCCTTTTTTTTTACAGTAACTTATTTTATACTTGTGCATTTTTAGATATGACGTATGATAATTATAGTAGAATTTTCTTAAGTCTCTGTGTGCATAGAGCCCTTTGATCTTAGCACTGTGAGGGTATGCAAGTAAATAACAACCGTCGTGCGGAATATGTGCGATTACGTACAGACGAGTATATTTCATTTGCCACTTAGCGTTTTTCTTAGCTAGCAAGGAAGATTTCACGTGAGTTTTGAGTAACACCTTTTCTCTGATTATAAATCTGGTAACACCATGTAGCCGTTTATCATAATGCTTCTTTCGGCATTGGGCCTGTTGTGTGATAGAGATTAATACTTGCCTTATTTTTTCATTTAGGTCGACGGGTTGTCTAGGAAAAGACGGGATAGGGTTTACCCATTCGTTATTTTCTTTCTTATTGCATATTAGTTCTGACAGCGTAACTGCAGTGTCGTATATTGGGAGATTGTTTACCACCTGTTCTAAAACGTTTAAGTATTCAATCCATTTAGACTGCTTGTTGGCTACGTATGTCGTCATAAACCTATTCAATTCACGGAATATTCTTTCAATAGGGTTTGATTGCGGGCTATACCGGGTTATCAGTATTTGTTTAACCTGTTGTTCTTTCAGAAATTTTTTCCAAGCATGGCACGTAAAATTGGTTGCGTTATCTGTTAAGATCGCCTGTGGTTTCCCAACAGACGGGAAGTAGTCGTTTAGCATACGTCTGATAATAGGCTTAGCTGCAGTTGTTTTCGTGGCATATAATTTCACATACTTTGAAAATACATCATATACTCAAATAATATATTTTACACCTCCACTGGCAGAGGGTAAAGGACCCATAGCATCTATGCATACTAGCTCTAGTGGTTTTTTTGGTACAATAGGATGCAACTCTGTCTCGCAGTTCAGATTGACAGGCTTAACCTTCTGACAAATAATACAAGTTTTCAAAATTTGTTGTGTGCGTCGAAGCATATTGGGAAAGTAACAGTACATATTTAATTTCTTATAGCACTTGCGGGCACCGTAGTGTCCCCAAGCGTAGTGAGTATGCCAAATTAAAGTTTTCTTATATGCTTCGGGCACACAAACGCACCATGTATCGCTGTACATGTTCCTCCTGTAAAATAATACATCCTTGTGTAATTTGTAATGTTGTCTTATGGGTAAAGGGGGGTTATTGTTTAACTGGAATCTAACTTTTCTCCACCGGTCATCTTCTTCCTGTAATTTGGCCATATTATTGCACATATCCAAAAAATATTTCCTGAATTTAGTGTCCTTGATGAGCATAACTTTAAATTCTGTGTTCTCTCCTACCAATTCTTCGAACTCAGGTAGTCCTTGTGGTAATCTTGACAGTGCGTCGGCGATTACGTTATCCTTGCCATTCACATATATAATTTCAAAATCATAAGACTGCAAAAATAACGTCCACCGCGCAAGGCGATTGTGTAGCAACCTACAAGTGAATAAAAAGCTTAATGCCTGATGGTCGCTGTAGATTCGTATATGTTTGCCAAATAGATAATAGTGGAATTTTTTAATAGCCCACAAAATAGAAAGGGCTTCCAATTCTGTTGTGGAATACCTGCGCTCGCATTCTGACAGAGTACGGCTAGCAAAACTAATTATCTTAACATTGTCGGAGCTAGCGCCTATGTCCAGCTGAAATAGACAGGCTCCTAGTCCCGAAAATGAAGCATCCGCCGCTGTACAGAAATCATTGCTCGTGTCAGGATGTTCTAGTATTTTAGAATTAACCAAAGCATGTTCTATTTTTTCAAACTCGATCTGGCATTGAGGCGTCCAGATCCACTGTTTGTCCTTCTTTAAGAGGCCCAATAATTCAGGGCTATTGAGCAATTGGTTCGGCACGAACCTGCGAAAGAAAGAACACAATCCCACAAATACCTTTAGCTGTCGTTTTGTGCACGGCGCGGGAAAGTTTTTTATGGCTAACAGTTTTTCTGGGTCGGGTCTTATCCCTGCCGGCAAAATTATGTGACCGAGAAATTTTATGTCTTTTCTCACAAATTTTGATTTGCTAAGGTTTGCTGTGACACCTGCCGCTGAAAGCCTCCGTAACATTCTTTCCAAAAGCTCTATATGTTCTTCCCATGTAGGTGTTGCTGTTAATATGTCATCTATATAAACTGTGAGTTTGTCAAGAAGGTCAGGTCCTAAAACAGTGTCGAGCGCAGTTATGAAAACGCCGGCACTAACGTTCAATCCGAACGGTAGAACACAATACTGGTAGGACCTACCTGCAAATATGAATGCTGTATACTTCCTACTATCAGGTGATAGTGGGATTTGCCAATATGAACTACGGAGGTCTACACTAGTTAAATATTGCACCCCATGAAAACGCTGCAGCTTTTCTTCCAGGTTTTCAGCTCGGGTGGTTACTGGAACTATAATCTTATTAATTTCCCTTGCGTCGAGAACGAGTCTCACCGAATTGTCGGCTTTCTTGACCGCTAATAGTGGACTGCAATAAGGCGATAATGAAGTCTCTATGATATTCCACGAGAGCATTTTCTTTATTTCTTGAGCCACTGCCTCTCTTTGTGACCAAGGTATAGAATAGATATTCTTACAGAAAGTGTCGTGGGGCCGGACATCCATGCTATACTGATACGTCCTAATGACCCCAGGTCTTTTATCAAACACACGAGCATAGCGTAACAATACACTTCTAAGATCACCCTTCTGTTGTTGTGAGATTTCCGAGCATTCAGATATTTTCTGTTCAATTTCATGCTGCTCTACCTGCTGATACCACAGTTCACTGGAGTCGCTATTTCGTGAAGTATTGACCTATAGGATTTGGATGTGTATATTTCGACAAGCTTTGTCGTTCCTACTCTTGACTTTTATTAAATCCACACTACAGTTCTTTCCGTTAATATATAAATGACACTTTCCAGATTCCAAGTCAATTTTAGTATACTTTTCCCTTAAGAAGTCCATGCCGAAAATGCACCGTTCTGTTAACCCTTCTACAACTAGAAAAATTGACTGAAAAACAATGTCTTCAATCTGCACTTCGACCATGGTTTGCATTTTAATTAACTTGGATTTACCGCCTATGGCTTCTAATATCCGACAATTTTGTACTGGATAGTTCGGTAAAGTCTTTAAATAGTGCCTTGGACATCACACTAATTTTCGCACCAGTATCTACAAGGATATGCGTAGGTACTTTTCCTACTACGGCCTGTAAATTAGCTTGTACTATACCATCACCTTCACATGACTGTGGTTCTTCCTCCTTGGTCAATAAATCTCGCATATCCGTTTCATCTTGGTACCTGAGCAATTTACTTTCATGACAGCATGGATCGCCCCCACGACAATGTATGGCCAACATTGGGGAGCATAATGAGGCCATGTTTAGTTTAACGCTCCACGGTTCATATCTGTTTGTGTTTCGTTTGCGACTTCAATTATGTTTACCCCTGACGTGTTGCTCCTTAGTTGAGTATTTCTGTCGTGGTTTTGCCCTGAGTTTAGCGAAATAGTGTCACCTAGCGTTTCTGATTGATAGGCTTGGCTGTTAGCAGGATATTGCCACTGCCTACTTTGATGATCTCCCGTGTGGTTGCGGTTAAATTCAGGCTGGAAATTATTATAACTATTTCCCCACTGGTTCCTATTGCCATTTCTGTACCAGTTACGTTTTCGGTCACCGGAATAACCAGAAAAATTCCTATCCCCGTTTTTTTCCTTTTCTATTGTATTGGGGATGGCAGGTCTGATTGTAGCAGTTGTAATTTCCTCCCGAACTCGGGCCTGGCATCTGTGCTGTAGGGGCGCGATCGACAAAAGCCGGTCGCGATTCAGCCGCGCACGCTACATTGTTGACGCCGTAATGCGGCTGGCGCTGTATAAGCTGGTTGCTACCGCTGCCACGAAAATTGTTTTGGTAGGCTTGATTTTGCCTAGCATCCTCATTAATTAAATCGATAGAATCTAATACAGATAGGAAATATTCGAGATTGCTCTCTGGTACTTGTACTAATTTTTCTCTGATACTGATAGGTAATTTTGCCTTCAGGATGCGCAGTACGTCTGTGTGTGTGACGGGCTCGTCCCAGAATCGCGTTTTGTTTAAGTATTTTTCAAAATACTTCCGGAGTGATCCAAATTTTGGATTGTATGGCTCCGGGTTAAACAGAGCTTTTCTCAATCTCTCTTGTACACCATGGGACCAATACTTAGATAAAAATGCAGCTTCAAATTGTTCTAATGTCTGACAATTTTCCGACATTTCCATTACCCATAGGGCACCATCCCCTTGAATATATCCAGTTACATACTGTATTTTTTGCTTTTCAGACCAGGTCTTAGGCAACACATTCTTAAATGACTTTATAAAAATTAACGGGTGGACGGATTTTTTTTCCTCTAACAGAACAGCCGACAAAGTTGGTTCGGTTGTCTGGTGTCTCTCTCGTTTGTCGCGGTAATGTTGATTACCGTAACGACCTTGGTTTGGTGAAAACATGGGTACATAGGGATAAAGATAACTGTTTGCTGCGTCGTCACTCTTACCTGTGCGTCTGTCATCAAATTCCTCTTCTGAATGTTGTTCTCTTTCGTTCTGTGTATGGTGTTTACTCTTTAGTTGCTCGTCTACATGTTTTTTCCAGTCAGGTAAGTCCTGTATCAGAGTCTTTTGTAACTGAGCTAGGTCAGTTGGAAGTTTAGTTACAGACGTGTTTTGGGTAGTGTACACCTGTTCTACAGTGTTAGTTATTGCTTTTTTCAGTTCTGTTTCTAATGTATGGTTGATATGTTTGTCTTTTTCCTCTAAAAATTCGCCAAACTGCTGTTTTTGTTGTTTCGTCATGTCATCAACTTGGTCTACAGCCTCCTGCATTTTGACACTAAGCTCGGTCTGTTGAAAACTCATAGCTTCAAAATTTTCGGTTAAGGTACGGATCTGTTCTGGCATATCCTTAACTGTGGACTTTAAGTTATCAATGTCCTGGCTCATGTAATTTAAATCTTCGCGTACTACCTCTATCACTTGATCTGCTACCTCTCTTTTTACCTGGGTCAGTCGAGTCGTCAGATTATTTTGGATGTCGGTCAGGTTCTTCACGTCATTGTCTATTTTGTCCATTTGTGTCGTTACACTGGCTATCTGGGTAGTGACAGCGTTTATCTGCGCTGTGACATTGTCTGTGTGAGCTTGCATTTGTGCTGCAACATTTTCTACTCGTGTGTTAACAGTACCTATCTGAGCTGCAACATTTTCTGTGTGAGTTTGCATTTGTGACGCAACATTTTCTACAACTTGAGCTGCAAACTGCGACATTAAATTTGTCTGCATATCTCTAAACATGCGTATAAGGTCTGTTTCTACTGGGTCTTGTGTATTGTCAGTATTCGTATTTGTTTCTGTAGTCGACATATTGTCGCCCGTCGCCTGCGACTTAGCACTGCCGGTCGCTGCGACTGTGTTTTCGGTATTCTCAGTACTTTCGGCCTCAAAGTTTTGTAAGGGTTGGACTATTGATTCCTCATCTGACGAACTATCCATGATTTTGTCTGAGATCTGAGTTTCACCATGCCGATTCACAACACAAAACAGCGTGCAGCCGAACTTCACTATCACTACAGCTCGTACTACACGTAAATAAATCACAGATGGCTTTGCACTCGTCCGTGAAAATTCACGTAGTAAAATATGTCTCTGGCAAAACAGAAGACTGATAAATGACTCTTACTTTTTTCGCGCTCAATCAATAAAATTGTCCGCCATCTTGTGATGCATTTACATATAATAGAAAATAAACTAATGCAATTTTTACGTAAACTAAAAGGAAATGGAAAAGAATTTGGAAAAAGGAATTGATGCGTTCTACGCAGTGGGTGTCGAAAAAATGAAAAAAAACTGTCCCACATTTACTTTCAACTAAAGCGGATTAGTGCTGTTGTTCTTACCTTACGTGTGTTTTCTGACGGTTTTGTAGTGAGAAGAATTAACATTAAATGGTCCAAAACTTTTTTCGAAAATTAGTAATTTCCATGTGGTTTTTCGTTTCTGGTACGTAGCTCGCATGACATGCAACAGAAACAATATGTTGTAGTGGCAATAGTGGATGGCAAGAAAAAAAGCTTAAATATTTCAACTAACAATTCTACTGATTTTTACTGAAATTATGGTCATGGCACTCGGTCGCCATTGTAACGTTCCCTCTTTCTGTTTATTTAGGTTTGATTTGTTTGATTGTTATTCTTTATTTCTATTTTTCGGGATCTTTTTTTTTATTAAATTGAGCCTGAAACTTACGTAATAAATACTTCGCGTGAAGTACGATTTGCAGCATAAACAAAAATTAATTTCGGAAATGTAATCCACTGAATATTAAAAGTAAAGCTTTTGAACAACGCGCGTGACTGACTAGATACCTTCAGAGGGTACGTACATTCGCGTGCGAGTGGCTGCGGTCTGATGAGAAATTTTCATTGTGAAATAATTTCGTCGTAACACACTCGGAGATTGCGAACGTACATTCAGAGTAGAGGCAAGTACGTTCTATCATTCCCCGTGGCCTCGGTAAAAGAATGGCAATTATTTAAATCTAAGAGTATTTCTTTTGCATAGGACTAGTATTTTTATAAGAAAAAGAATATTGCAGGTTCTGAATGTCTCGGCAAAACGAATCAGAAGTAATTTGAGCGACCACGAAAGGAAAGTAGAGAGCACAATCACGCACCTCTATTGTTGAGCAGCGCCGTTTTGAAGATCTTCGGTTCCATCTAAAATTCGCCTTCTCTGCTTAACATAAATACTCCATAGGCATGGGAATAAGGCTTCTTGTGCGATGAAAAAATATAAAACACATCTTGCGTCTCTTAACTCTTTCATTTACCACACACTCACACACTAGTAATTAGACAGTACGACATCCCACCAGCCCATCAGAACAAAAAGTAGTCGTTCATACCTCTCAAAGATAAAAAGTTTACCAGATATTTCTCTGGTGTGTCACTGGAACAAATTTTCAGCACCTCTGTGATTAAATCACAATATTTTCAGTTCCTTTACAAGTATAAGGTGGGACGAGGCAGTCTGAATTACATTTTATAGATGTATTTCTCACATGTCTCAGAGCCTCTCGCGGTCGTCGTCGCCGCCGTCGCCGCCGCCTCTTCTGCAGAAGTAGCAAATGGCCATCGTAGCAAATGCGGCGAGGGACGCCCAGCCTTCGATTCCGAATGCACAAAGTGTGTGGTCTTGTTTCCCATTCTATATTTGGTCGGGCTCGTAAGAGGTTGAATGTAACGAATGGGTGGGAAACAGCAAGGAGCAGCGGCTGTGCAGAACGAAAACACAATCTCTCAGGGGGGTGAGCGTTTCGAGATGAGTCGTATACAAGTTATAGTTGGTCGCCAGTGACCGTGTGGCCTAATGGATCAGGTGTCGGACTTCGGATCTGGAGATTACAGGTTCGAATCCTGTCACGCTCGTGTTTTTCCAGTTCTGAAAAAGAAACATACCGTTTTAATGTAGCAATTGAGCAGTACGAAACCGTCTGAATGTTGCTGTTGACCATTTTTTGCTTGGAGATGCTCTTGAGCTTGAAACACACACAGCAAGACGGGTGTTAACTAGCGAAATGGTCGGCAGAGTGCCGACACCGCGAGTTTTGACTGGCACTTGCACATCTAAAACAATGTCGGAAAGTAACTCGTTCGGCTTTTGAGTCACATCAAGTATGTGTGTTAATTTTGACGCCACTAGCTCTGCATGTTGTCATGCAATTCCTTTACCTCTCAGAAATGATTATGAAATAAAAGTGAAGTACGTGACGAGTGTGACGTTAGGAAAACATTAGGCAGCATGGAGAGATTCTGTATGGGACCACCCAACCCAAACGTGTGCTGTGTGACGTGGTACCTGGCAGGTTTTAAACGAGGCAGCCGGCTAGCTCAGCCGGTAGAGTGTGAGACTCTGAATCCAAGGGTTGTGGGTTCGAGCCCCACGCTGGGCGAACGGAATTTTGTTCTGCTGCAGATGTAAATTACCGTTTTTCTGTTTAACGTGATGTAATGTAAATAGCAACTTTAAACTTTGCCTACGTCTCTATCAGTCGCAAGGAAACTGTATTTGAAGGTGAAGGTGATTTTGTAGACATGTGTGAAAGACATGTTCTGAAATGCAAGTGTTGTTGTTTGGAGAGCACATCGGTTACGTGTCAGATGTGTAGCCAAGCAGTAATGGGTCGCCATAGCTGCAAATATTAGAAGCTAATATGATGTGTTGTCAGCTGAAGTCTGATGATGCAGGCGACCGTAAGGCCGAAGTACTCAAGAGGGCCGCTAGGCCGTGCCTCTTTAGCTCAGTGGTAGAACACTGGTGTAGTAAACCAGGGGTCGTAAGTTCCATCCTCACTGGAGGAAGACGAATTTTGGAAATCAGTTTCGCGTCGTGGCCGTATAGCAAACAGTATCTGTGATGACGAACAATTAGCGACAGGCGATTTATTAAGAATAACTCTCAGATGTGATTAAGGCGAATGGCGCAGATAAAGCATTTGCCATAGCGGTACAGCATAAGGTGGGACGAGGCAGTCTGAATTACATTTTATAGATGTATTTCTCGTATATCTCAGAACCTCTCGCGGTCGTCGTCGTCGTCGTCGTCGTCGTCGTCGTCGTCGCTTCTGCAGATGTAGCCAACGGCCATCGTAGCAAATGCGGCGAGGGACGCCCTGCCTTCGATTCCGAATGCACAAAGTGTGTGGTCTTGTTTCTCAGTCTATATTTGGTCGGTCTCGTCAGAGGTTGAATGTAACGAAGGGGTGGGAAAGAGCAAGGGGCAGCGGCTGTGTAGAACGAAAACACAAATCGTCAGGGGTGTGAGCGTTTCGAGATGAGTCGTATACGTGTAATTGTTTGTTCTCAGTGACTGTGTGGCCTAATGGATAAGGCGTCGGACTTCGGATCTGAAGATTACAGGTTCGAATGCTGTCACGCTCGTGTTTTCCAGTTCTGAAAAAGAAACATACCGTTTTAATGTAGCAATTGAGCAGTACGAAACCGTCTGAATGTTGCTGTTGACCATTTTTTGCTTGGAGATGCTCTTGAGCTTGAAACACACACAGCAAGACCGGTGTTAACTAGCGAAATGGTCGGCAGAGTGCCGACACCGCGAGTTTTGACTGGCACTTGCACATCTAAAACAATGTCGGAAAGCAACTCGTTCGGCTTTTGAGTCACAACAAGTATGTGTGTTAATTTTGACGCCACTAGCTCTGCATGTTGTCATGCAATTCCTTAACTCTCAGAAATGATTATGAAATAAAAGTGAAGTACGTGACGAGTGTGACGTTAGGAAAACATTAGGCAGCATGGAGAGATTCTGTATGGGACCACCAAACCCAAACGAGTACTGTGTGACGTGCTACCTGGCAGGTACTAACTGAGGCAGCCGGCTAGCTAAGTCGGTAGAGCGTGAGACTATTAATCCAAGGGTTGTGGGTTCGAGCCCCACGTTGGGCGAACGGAATTTTGTTCTGCTGCAGATGTAAATTACCGTTTTTCTGATTAACGTGATGTAATGTAAATAGCAACTTTAAACTTTGCCTACGTCTCTATCAGTCGCGAGGAAACTGTATTAGAAGGTGAAGGTGATTTTGTAGACATGTGTGAAAGACATGTTCTGAAATGCAAGTGTTGTTGTTTGGAGAGCACATCGGTTACGTGTCAGATGTGTAGCCAAGCAGTAATGGGTCGCCATAGCTGCAAATATTAGAAGCTAATAGGAAGTATTGTCAGCTGATGTCTGATGATGCAGGCGACCGTAAGGCCGAAGTACGCAAGACTACCGCTAGGCCGCGCCTCTTTAGCTCAGTGGTAGAGCACTGGTGTAGTAAACCAGGGGTCGTAAGTTCCATCCTCACAGGAGGAAGAGGAATTTTGGAAATCTGTTTCACGTCGTGGCCGTATAGCAAACAGTATCTGTGATGACGAACAATTAGCGACAGGCGTTTTATTGAGAATTACTCTCAGATGTGATTAAGGCGAATGGCGCAGATAAAGCATTTGCCAAAGCGGTACAGCATAAGGTGGGACGAGGCAGTCTGAATTACATTTTATAGATGTATTTCTCACTTATCTCAGAGCCTCTCGCGATCGTCGTCGTCGTCGTCGTCGTCGTCGTCGTCGTCGTCGCCGCCGCTTCTGCAGAAGTAGCAAATGGCCATCGTAGCAAATGCGGCGAGGGACGCCCTGCCTTCGATTCCGAATGCACAAAGTGTGTGGTCTTGTTTCTCAGTCTATATTTGGTCGGTCTCGTCAGAGGTTGAATGTAACGAATGGGTGGGAAAGAGCAAGGGGCAGCGGCTGTGTAGAACGAAAACACAAATCCTCAGTTGTGTGAGCGTTTCGAGATGAGTCGTATACATGTAAATGTTGGTCGTCAGTGACCGTGTGGCCTAATGGATAAGGCGTCGGACTTCGGATCTGAAGATTACAGGTTCGAATGCTGTCACGCTTGAGTTTTTCCAGTTCTGAAAAAGAAACATACCGTTTTAATGTAGCAATTGAGCAGTACGAAACCGTCTGAATGTTGCTGTTGACCATTTTTTGCTTGGAGATGCTCTTGAGCTTGAAACACACACAGCAAGACCGGTGTTAACTAGCGAAATGGTCGGCAGAGTGCCGACACCGCGAGTTTTGACTGGCACTTGCACATCTAAAACAACGTCGGAAAGCAATTCGTTCGGCTTTTGAGTCACATCAAGTATGTGTGTTAATTTTGACGCCACTAGCTCTGCATGTTGTCATGCAATTCCTTACCTCTCAGAAATGATTATGAAATAAAAGTGAAGTACGTGACGAGTGTGACGTTAGGAAAACATTAGGCAGCATGGAGAGATTCTGTATGGGACCACCCAACCCAAACGAGTACTGTGTGACGTGCTACCTGGCAGGTACTAACTGAGGCAGCCGGCTAGCTAAGTCGGTAGAGCGTGAGACTATTAATCCAAGGGTGTGGGTTCGAGCCCCACGCTGGGCGAACGGAATTTTGTTCTGCTGCAGATGTAAATTACCGTTTTTCTGATTAACGTGATGTAATGTAAATAGCTACTTTAAACTTTGCCTACGTCTCTATCAGTCGCGAGGAAACTGTATTTGAAGGTGAAGGTGATTTTGTAGACATGTGTGAAAGACATGTTCTGAAATGCAAGTGTTGTTGTTTGGAGAGCACATCGGTTACGTGTCAGATGTGTAGCCAAGCAGTAATGGGTCGCCATAGCTGCAAATATTAGAAGCTAATATGAAGTGTTGTCAGCTGATGTCTGATGATGCAGGCGACCGTAAGGCCGAAGTACGCAAGACTACCGCTAGGCCGCGCCTCTTTAGCTCAGTGGTAGAGCACTGGTGTAGTCAACCAGGGGTCGTAAGTTCCATCCTCACAGGAGGATGACGAATTTTGGAAATCAGTTTCACGTCGTGGCCGTATAGCAAACAGTATCTGTGATGACGAACAATTAGCGACAGGCGTTTTATTAAGAATTACTCTCAGATGTGATTAAGGCGAATGGCGCAGATAAAGCATTTGCCAAAGCGGTACAGCATAAGGTGGGACGAGGCAGTCTGAATTACATTTTATAGATGTATTTCTCACTTATCTCAGAGCCTCTCGCGATCGTCGTCGCCGCCGCCGCCGCCGCCGCCGCCGCTTCTGCAGAAGTAGCAAATGGCCATCGTAGCAAATGCGGCGAGGGACGCCCTGCCTTCGATTCCGAATGCACAAAGTGTGTGGTCTTGTTTCTCAGTCTATATTTGGTCGGTCTCGTCAGAGGTTGAATGTAACGAATGGGTGGGAAAGAGCAAGGGGCAGCGGCTGTGTGGAACGAAAACACAAATCCTCAGGGGTGTGAGCGTTTCGAGATGAGTCGTATACATATAAATGTTGGTCGTCAGTGACCGTGTGGCCTAATGGATAAGGCGTCGGACTTCGGATCTGAAGATTACAGGTTCGAATGCTGTCACGCTTGAGTTTTTCCAGTTCTGAAAAAGAAACATACCGTTTTAATGTAGCAATTGAGCAGTACGAAACCGTCTGAATGTTGCTGTTGACCATTTTTTGCTTGGAGATGCTCTTGAGCTTGAAACACACACAGCAAGACCGGTGTTAACTAGCGAAATGGTCGGCAGAGTGCCGACACCGCGAGATTTGACTGGCACTTGCACATCTAAAACAACGTCGGAAAGCAACTCGTTCGGCTTTTGAGTCACATCAAGTATGTGTGTTAATTTTGACGAAATTAGCTCTGCAGGTTGTCATTCAATTCTGTTACTTCTCAGAAATGATTATGAAATAAAAGTGAACTACGTGACGAGTGTGACGTTAGGAAAACATTAGGCAACATGGAGAGGTTCTGTATGGCACCAATCAACCCAAACGAGTACTGTGTGACGTGCTAACCGGCATATACTCACCGAGGCAGCGCGGCTAGCTCAGTCGGTAGAGCATAAGGCTCTAAATCCCAGGGTCGTGGGTTCGAGCCCCACGTGGAGAGGAACGGAATTTTGTTCCTCTACTGATGTAACTTACCGTTATTCTGATTAACGTGATGTAATGGAAATAGCAACTTTAAACTTTGCCTACGTCTCCGTCAGTCGCAAGGAAACTGTATTTTAAGGTGAAGGTGATTTTGTAGACATGTGTGAAAGACATGTTCTGAAATGCAAGTGGTGTTATTTGGAGAGCACTAGGTTTACATGTCAGATGTGTAGCCAAGCAATAATGGGTCGCCATAGCTGCAAATATTAGACGGTAATATGAAGTGTTGTCAGCTGAAGTCTGATGATAGAGACGACCGTAAGGGTGAAGTACGCAAAAGTACCGCTAGGCTGCGCCTCTTTAGCTCAGTGGCAGAGCACTGGTCTAGTAAACCAGGGGTCGTGAGTTCGATCCTCACAGGAGGCAGATGGATTTTGGATATCAGTTGCGCGTCGTGGCCTTATAGCAAACAGTATCTGGGATGACGAACAATTAGCAAGAGGCGTTTTATTAAGAATTACTCTCAGATGTGATTAAGGCGAATGGCGCAGATAAAGCATTTGCCAAAGCGGTACAGCATAAGGTGGGACGGGGCAGTCTGAAATATATTTTATAGATGTATTTCTCACATATCTCGGAGCCTTCCGCTGTCGTCGTCGTCGTCGTCGTCGTCGTCGTCGTCGCCGCCACTTCTGCCGAAGTAGCAAATGGCCATCGTAGCAAATGCGGCGAGGGACGCCCTGCCCTACATTTCCGAATGCACAAAGTGTGTGGTTTAGTTTCCCAGTCTATATTTGGTACGCCTCGTAGCAGGTTGAGTGTATCAAATGGGTGTGAAAGAGCAAGGGGCAGCGTCTGTGTAGAACGAAAACACAACTCCTCAGTGGTGTGAGCGTTTTGAGATGAGTCGTATATAAGTTCCACTTGTTTGTCAGTGACCGTGTGACCTAATGGATAATTCGTAGGACTTCGTATTCGAAGATTGAGTGTTTGATTCCTCTCACGGTCGTGTTTTTCCAGATCTGAAAAAGAAACATACTGTTTTAGTTTAGCACTTGAGCAGTACGAAACCGTGTGAATGTTGCTGTTGACCATTTTCTGCTTGGAGATGCTCTTGAGCTTGAAACACGCACAACAAGACCGGTGTTAACTAGCGAATTGGTTTGCATATTGCCGCCGCCGCGTGTTTTTGACTGGCACTTGCACATCTAAAATAACGTCGGAAAGTAACTCGTTCGGCTTATGAGTCACATCAAGTATGTGTGTTAATTTTGACGAAACTAGCTCTGCAGGTTGTCATGCAATTCTGTTACCTCTCAGAAATGATTATGAAATAAAAGTGAACTACGTGACGAGTGTGCCGTTAGGAAAACATTAGGCAACATGGAGAGGTTCTGCATGGGACCAATCAACCCAAACGAGTACTGTGTGACGTGCTAACCGGCATGTATTCACCGAGGCAGCGCGGCTAGCTCAGTCGGCAGTCTGCCTGCGGCAGCGGTGGTGAGCGGACCTCCAGGGCCAGCGCGCTGTGGCAGGAAGTGTTTACGTCAGGCGGTGAGTCGCGTGCTTACAGCGTCTGCTTATTAGTATTCGTTCCGTTCTGTAGGATCTGATATGGAATTCTGAATCCGACTAACAGGAAAGATACCTTGAAGTTTACCTTTGATAGGAACTTTTCGAAACCAAATTCGTTTGAAGTTGAAGCATGGTTAGAGGAAACAGCTAAGATTACTTTTGATGACATTGTAGGGATAAATTTCTCTATCGTGACTAGTGTTGTTTATGTGAAATTAACGTCCTCTGAAATGTGTGATAGAATTGTCGAGTCCAGTGGAGGTGTACTGAAGTTTAAACATAGAGATGGTACCGTCAGTGACGTCAGCATTACGCATGCTGGACTGGGCTTCCGAACGGCACGTATTTTCGAACTCCCGTTTGAAATATCAGCCGCGCAAATAAATTCTGCATTAACACCTTACGGGAGGGTCATTAACAATTTTGCGGAGCGTTGGTCCAAAGCCCACAAATTTCCGGTGCTTAACGGCGTCAGGCAGGTTAAGATCGATCTACAGAAGCACATACCTTCATATATTTACATAGGTGGACATCGCGGAATTGTCATATATGATGGGCAGCCAAAAACGTGTGCCGGCTGTGGTGCGCCCGGCCACGTGCGCTCTGAATGTATACAAAGACGCGTGACGCAGATACCTGTCGGTGAAGCCGCTAGCCCCCCTGTGACGACGGCACTGTCACTGACATACGCTGCCGCGGCTTCTGGTCTTCCACCCGCGATCCCGCCTGTAGATGCCCCTCGTTTGAATGATGTTTTGGCCGATAACGTCGAAGAACCGAGTGCTGACGCGGCACCGCCGCTACCACACTCAGAGATGGAGGTAACGACGGATGACTCCCCAGTGGTTGATGCCACTGGTACTGAGGATGAAGCAGACGCTGTGTTCCCGGCGGATCAACCCCAGAGTCAACAGTCCACTTCGGATGTTGATGATACCGCGAACCCTAACAGGAAGCCTTCCAAAAAGAAGCGGAGACTTGCACATCAAGGAGCCAATCAGCTCGCCCCACAGCTCCGCGAAAGAGCGAAACGAATAAGCAGCCAAATGAGTCAGAACACTTCTGAACCCTCTGCAGTTGGTCTCCCTGCGTCTGGTCGAATGGACATTGATCCTGTAGTGTCTCCCCCTGTGAATCCACGACGGGTGGAAGATAGTGATACCTCGAGTAGAGTCGTTTTGCCGTATACCCACGCTCAAGGAAACGCAGGATCGCTTTTGTCAGAGGCCACTCTCACTGGGAATTGGGCACAGGAAATGGAAGTATTGGATGCGAGCAATGATGCGGCTGTCATGCGGACCATTGAGACGGAATCTTCGGCACCCCCCACAGAGCAGCATACACCAACCGTACCGGGAACTACAGGAACTCCGACTGACGCGCTTGGCCTCAATTTCGTTAGCCATCCTTCTAAGACTGTTTAATTAATAGTATGTGCCTTCTCCCATGAACGAGCCCCAAGCCTATAAAATTGCCACGTTAAACATCGATAAGATACAGTCGTACTGGCGGATCCGTAATTTACAAGATTTTGTATACGCAGCGGATATCGATATAATGTTACTTCAAGAAGTCGCTGCGATTGAACTTGACCGAATAACTGGTTATACTACTCTCTCCAATTCCGGGAGCGGTTCGAATTTAGGGACAGCGATTCTGTTAAAAGACGGGATTGTAGCGACCGACGCAGAAAAACTGCCTGATCATAGAGGGATCGCTGTCACTTTCCATCGGACACGCATAATCAATGTTTACGCCCCGTCCGGCAGTAGCAATAGGCGTGCTAGGGCTGAGTTCTTCACAAGCGCCATAGTCCCACTTTTTAGGGGAACCTACGATCGTATAATTTTTGCGGGTGACTTCAATTGTGTCTTAAGTCCAAAAGACCAGACGCCTAATTTTAACAAATCTGGAGAACTAGAACGTATCGTCCAAGAAATGAACCTCATTGACACATGGGAGCATACGCACGGAGCGGCACCTGGGTTCACTCATGTCACGAACCACTCTGCAAGCCGGCTAGACAGAATCTATGTGTCGGCGTGTATGAAGACTCAAGTCCTCCATTCCGAAGTTTGGCCCACAATTTTTTCCGATCATGCCGCATATATTTGTACTGTTAACATGGTCAAGCAAGGCACATTTCGCGGCAGAGGTTTCTGGAAACTTAACAATGCTCTCCTTAACGATGTTGACTGTCACCATGTCTTTAACGAAACATGGGAGGCATGTGAACGACGGGTTGCACAGTATGCCTCCGTTACTGAATGGTGGATAACACATGCCAAACCAACTTTATCAAAAATGTTTAAACGTTACGCTAGGGACAAATCCTGGTGGCAACGGCAAACGTCTGAGTTTTATTTTACTTGTCTCAGGGAGCTCTACCAGTCCGATGTGACTGTACCTGAAAATTTTATGCAGATTAAAAAAATTAAGGCAAAATTATTAAAACTTCAGCGGCAGCAGGCAGAAGGCTTTCAAATAAGGTCCAGGCCCCAGAATGTGATAGACGACGAAATGACATCCATGTTTCACGTCATTCGTGAAAATAAGATGGGGCGGCGGAGATTAATAACTCGTCTTCAGTTGAGTGAAGGCGTTGCGCTCACGCGGCAACAAGACATACGGAACGCACTTCACAATCACCTGGCAGATCTGCTGGCAACGACACATACCGACGATGGAACTCACGATGAATTACTCAATAACTTGCAAAGGACTTTGGGTGCTGCTGAAGTCGAAACTCTCATGCGAGAAATTGATGAAGACGAATTGGATTCTGCGCTATCACGAAGTCCGAAAAATAAATCACCGGGACCCGACGGTCTCACTGCCGAATTTTATCTTACTTTCTGCGACAAATTGAAGCCCAAGTTGTTGAGTATGTTTAATGAAATTTTACGGCCTGATTTTAATGTTCCTCAGGCTCTCGTGGAAGGCATCGTGGTTTTAATCCCTAAACGCCCAATGTGCAGTTCTGTTGACGATTTTCGGCCGCTTACTTTACTGAACAGTGACTACAAAATTTTAGTACGTATTATTTCTAATAGATTGAAAATGTTGATGAATACTGTCGTTGGTCAGTACCAGACCAGTGTAGGTGTCGGTAGGATGATCTTCCAAAATTTGTCTCAATACAGGGACATCATAGCCATTGCCGATGCGTGCAAGATACGGTGTGCGCTAGTTTCCCTTGACTTTTCAAAGGCATTCGACAGAGTCAACCATCAGTTTCTCATCCGGACGATGCATGCCATGGGATTTCCACTACGTTTTATTAATCTTATACATGAGCTCCTTCGTAAAGGAGTAACTCGACTCATGGTGAATGGCCAGCTGAGCGCATCGATTAATATTACTAATTCAGTGCGACAGGGATTCCCTATGTCAATGGCCTTGTTTGCCATTGCCATTGAGCCTTTGCTTGTCACCTTGACACAGCGTCTACAAGGATTAACCATCCACGGCATTAAGATTGTTTGTACTGCATATGCGGATGACGTCGGATTTTTGGTCATGGACGAAGGTGAAGTCGAGGAAGCCCTTCAGATCGTCAAAAACTACGAACTTGTTGCGGGTGCGAAGTTGAATGCCAGGAAATCTGGCATTATGAACATAGGACGCGGCATCTCGCTGCACCATCACGGTCAGTTGCAACTACTTTCTAAAATGAAATGCCTTGGTATTGAGTACAGGAGCAACATACAGCACACAATTGCGGTGAACTATAGGAATCTCCTGGCAAGTATGCGTGCTTGCATGCAGACCCACTACCTAAGGAGCCTTGATGAACTGCAGAAAGTCACCTTCGCTAATGTCTACCTCACCTCAAAGATTAACTACGTTGCACAAGTACTGCCCATGCCACAGGAGACAGCGAAGCGTATGATGTCCGCTCTAGGCCATTTTGTCACACGTGGACACATTTTTAAAGTCAAGTACGATACGCTCACTCTCTCCACGACCGATGGAGGCTTAAATTTAACAGATGTTCGTTCCAAGTCACGAGCTTTGTACGTATGCACCACCTACAAACGGTGGAGGTCGTTACCGAACAGTCTAACGGCTCACTTGTTAACTGAAATAGCGCCGGCCTGCCTGCAGCCTCCCGACTCTGTTCAACATATTCCGCCTGCGCTGACTCACTTTAAGAGCTTTTTCATTGAGTTAAGTCACGTACGGTCAACTCTCCCAGAAAATGAGCTTTCCGTGGTGAAGTTATTTTATAATAAACTACTGGCAACCAAGAACAGGAACAACATCGAACACAAATACCCCAATCATCGCTGGCCAGTGATATGGAAAAACATACATAGCCGTGATTTACCAACGTCAGTGAAAGCCTCTTGGTACAGGGTCGTGAACCGTAAAATAAGTACCAATTCACGACTTTATGCTCTACATTTGGCTGATTCACCCTTGTGCCTTACGTGCAACTTGCCTGATACTGATGAACATCGTTTTCTGTGCACCACTGTCCAAGCAGTTTGGCCATGCACTCGCCCAAAACTGGCTACGATTATGAAGACTTCCCAGCTTTGTATTAAACCTGAAGATTTCCTGTATCCGTATTCAGTGCCGTACCCGAACACCAAACGGAACTCTGTCAATTGGTTGAAGGGTCATTATGTTCATTATTTACAGACGCAAGAACCCAAGAGTGAGGCGGCGTTCTGTCTTTACCTGGCATTACAGTTTCACATACTTTCACAGACGAGACATTACAGGAAACGATATGCGAATTTTTTAGAAGTCGTTCTTCGATGAAAGAAGTATTTTTTTTCTTTCCTTCATTCTACATTGCTTTGTTTTTTTTTCTTTTCTTCTTCAAATGTCACAGTGACGCATACTGAACAGTGTTACGACAAGGACTAGTTTATTTTCTTCTGTTTTTCTAGAGGACCAGAGTTCCTTGTTTCATTTTCTATTAAAAAAAACAAAAAAAAATAAATAAATAAATTATAATAAAAAATAAACAATTATAAAAGTTGATTAAAAAACCAACAACACAACGAAAGCACTAAAAAGAACAACAAACAACAGAAAGAGTGTTGCAGACCAGAAGTAGGGGATTGCTGCCTGGGGTGAAGTACGGTGGGGACTTCGTGGGCCCTCTCGCCGCTACAGTAGCCGTGAAGGCCTAGGACAAATCTCTGAAAATGGAATACAACACACGCACAAAAAAAAATTCTACTTTGTCACCATTGCGGGACTATGCATTAGGTTTAAAAATATCTTTGGTTTGGACATTGGAATAGTTCAGAAGAATAAGTAATTCAGAAAACATGGCAGATGAAGCCGACGCCGACGAAGGCGATTTATGGCGAGCGCAAGGCGGGGCTGAAGGGGAGGAAGGAGGCCCTAAAAAAAAAAAACGAAAAAAAAGTAAAAAAAAGTGGCAGAGCACTGGTCTAGTCAACCAGGGATCGTGAGAGCAAGGGGCAGCGTCTGTGTAGAACGAAAACACAAATCCTCAGTGGTGTGAGCGTTTTGAGATGAGTCGTATATAAGTTCCACTTGTTTGTCAGTGACCGTGTGGCCTAATGGATAAGGCGTCGGACTTCGTATCCGAAGATTGCGTGTTTGATTCCTCTCACGGTCGTGTTTTTCCAGATCTGAAAAAGAAACATACCGTTTTAGTGTAGCACTTGAGCAGTACGAAACCGTGTGAATGTTGCTGTTGACCATTTTCTGCTTGGAGATGCTCTTGAGCTTGAAACACACACAACAAGACCGGTGTTAACTAGCGAATTGGTTTGCATATTGCCGTCGCCGCGTGTTTTTGACTGGCACTTGCACATCTAAAATAACGTCGGATAGTAACTTGTTCGGCTTATGAGTCACATCAAGTATGTGTGTTAATTTTGACGAAACTAGCTCTGCAGGTTGTCATGCAATTCTGTTACCTCTCAGAAATGATTATGAAATAAAAGTGAACTACGTGACGAGTATGACGTTAGGGAAACATTAGGCAACATGGAGACGTTCTGTATGGGACCAATCAACCCAAACGAGTACTGTGTGACGTGCTAACCGGCATAGATTCACCGAGGCAGCGCGGCTAGCTCAGTCGGTAGAGCATAAGGCTCTTAATTACAGGGTCGTGGGTTCGAGCCCCACGCGGGGAGGAACGGAATTTTGTGCTTTTGCAGATGTAACTTACCGTTTTTCTGATTAACGTGATGTAATGGAAATAGCAACTTTAAACTTTGCCTACGTCTCCGTCAGTCGCAAGGAGACTGTATTTGAAGGTGAAGGTGATTTTGTAGACATGTGTGAAAGACATGTTCTGAAATGCAAGTGGTGTTATTTGGAGAGCACTTCGTTTACGTGTCAGATGTGTAGCCAAGCAGTAATGGGTCGCCATAGCTGCAAATATTAGACGGTAATATGAAGTGTTGTCAGCTGAAGTCTGATGAACCTGACGACCGTAAGGATGAAGTACGCAAAAGTACCACTAGGCCGCGCCTCTTTAGCTCAGTGGCAGAGCACTGGTCTAGTAAACCAGGGGTCGTGAGTTCGATCCTCACAGGTGGCAGACGAATTTTGGATATCAGTTGCGCGTCGTGGCCTTATAGCAAACAGTATCTGGGATGACGAACAATTAGCGAGAGGCGTTTTATTAAGAATTACTCTCAGATGTGATTAAGGCGAATGGCGCAGATAATGCATTTGCCAAAGCGGTACAGCATAAGGTGGGACAGGGCAGTCTGAAATATATTTTATAGATGTATTTCTCACATATCTCAGAGCCTTCCGCGGTCGTCGTCGTCGTCGTCGTCGTCGTCGTCATCGCCGCCGCCACTTCTGCAGAAGTATCAAATGGCCATCGTAGCAAATGCGGCGAGGGACGCCCTGCCTTACATTTCCGAATGCACAAAGTGTGCGCTTTAATTTCGCAGTCTATATTTGGTAGGTCTCGTAGCAGGTTGAATGTATCAAATGGGCGGGAAAGAGCAAGGGGCAGCGTCTGTGTAGAACGAAAACACAACTCCTCAGTGGTGTGAGCGTTTTGAGATGAGTCGTATATAAGTTCCACTTGTTTGTCAGTGACCGTGTGGCCTAATGGATAAGGCGTCGGACTTCGTATCCGAAGACTGCGTGTTTGATTCCTATCACGGTCGTGTTTTTCCAGATCTGAAAAAGAAACATACCGTTTTAGTGTAGAACATGAGCAGTACGAAACCGTGTGAATGTTGCTGTTGACCATTTTCTGCTTGGAGATGCTGTTGAGCTTGAAATACGCACAACAACACTGGTGCTAACTAGCGAATTGGTTTGCATATTGCCGTCGCCGCGTGTTTTTGACTGGCACTTGCACATCTAAAATAACGTCGGAAAGTAACTCGTTCGGCTTATGAGTCACATCAAGTATGTGTGTTAATTTTGACGAAACTAGCTCTGCAGGTTGTCATGCAATTCTGTTACCTCTCAGAAATGATTATGAAATAAAAGTGAACTACGTGACGAGTGTGACGTTAGGAAAACATTAGGCAACATGGAGACGTTCTGTATGGGACCAATCAACCCAAACGAGTACTGTGTGACGTGCTAACCGGCATATATTCACCGAGGCAGCGCGGCTAGCTGCAGTCCGCCTTTCGCCGCCGTGCAGTGCGGACGTGTTGTTGTTTCCGCCTGCGGAGCGCGCGCGCTCGCTGTTGTTTACATTTCAGCGGCCGTCACTTACGTGTCGCTTACGTGCACTAGAGCCATGGCCAATCGTTTTCGAAAATCAACTTTACGATTCAACTTCTGCAACGAATACGCACGACCAAAGGCCTTGGAAGTGGAACGCTTCCTACGCGACGTTGGTTAGATCCCAGCTTCCGACATCTTGGGCATCCATTTGTCCATATTAAGCAGTACTGTGTACGTGAAAGTTGTCAACGACGCGGTGTGTGAAAGAATACTTCGTGACACTAACCATGGATTACGCTTTTGCCACGCCGACGGCAATGTCGGAGCGGTCACTGTCGACCATGCCGGCTTAGGAATGCGCACTATACGAGTTTTCGATCTCCCGTTCGAGCTACCGGCGGAGGACGTTATCGCGGCTTTCCGCCCCTATGGTACTGTACATGGCCACACTGCCGAACGCTGGGCGCAATTCCAAACGTACCCCGTTCTTAACGGTGTACGGCAGATCACCAACGACCTCCATCGCCACGTGCCATCTTACCTGCAAATTAGCGGGTGCCGCTCGGTTGTCATATACGACGGCCAACCCAAGACCTGTTCCGGGTGCGGAAAAGAAGGCCACCTCAGATCTGAGTGTCTTCAGCGACGGATCACCCAATTGCCAGGCGCTACCGTGGCACCTACGGCTCCGACGACGATTTTACCGATCACCTACGCATCGGCGCTCTCTTCTCCTCCCACCGGCCGCCGCTCATCGGACCACGTACCGGTGACCCTTCCAGCTGCTATGGATACCGCCGGGGCCGACACGTCGCGCTCAAAGCCAGACGCTACTACGGCGCCATTACCAACAGCGACGACTTCCGACACCCACCAGCCTGAACATATGGACACCCCTTCATTTGACGTTCCCGCGACGGCCTTCCTCTCAGAGCGACGCGACTCCCTTCCGTCTTCCGACATAGAGGGACGAACCCGCAAACAACGTTCACCTAAGAGGCGCAAGAGGAGGCGTCGTACGGTCTCGGAACGAGACGGATCACCTCCCCCTGATGCTCCAGAGGCCGTCCGACACGACGAGGCCTCAGAGAACCTACACGACGATACGAATGACGACAACATGACGCCGACTGTGGATGTTTCGATGCCAACTCTACTGGCTCGCTCAGGTGCTCCTGAACCAATGGACTCCACCGATGCTACTGCCGCCGAGACGTCCTCCGCCTCTACGACCGAAGTGGAACGTACGACCATCACAACGACAGCGCCCTCAATGGTGTGGAGTGAGGACGTCGATGAGGACCCGGACCACACGCTGGGGACAGAGTTACCCCAGACGGAAGCATCGTTACGCCGCTGATAACGCCATCAGGTGGCGCACGGCACGACTCGCCGTTGCCTCGCCCCTCTTCATCCTCCGCCGGTGGAGTTCCCCTTCACGGCGGGGGACGGCTCCAAACCTACCGAATAGCGACGATCAACACTAACACCATCAGCTCACCCGTGAAACTTCAACTGCTGCGAGAGATGATATGGGCGTCAGACGTCGATATAGCACTACTACAGGAAGTACACTTGGCCACACTTCCAGACGTCGCGGGATATAACACTTATCCTTCTCCTGGTGACCACCTGGGACGCGGCGTAGCCATCTACGCCAGAGAAGGCATTCCAGTGGCCGATATCACATACCTTCCATCTGCCAGAGGCATGGCCGTCACCGTCATGGGGACGCGTATCGTCAACATTTACGCTCCGTCGGGCTCCACCCGCAGACGCGACAGGGCACTCTTCTATTCAGAAGAAATCGCTCCTCTGTTTCTTGGACGCTGCGACCATTACTTGTTTGGGGGTGATTTTAATTGTGTCTTGCACCCTAAAGATCAAGTGCCCCACTACAACACCTGTCAAGAACTGCGTCTTGTCGTCCGAGATCTGTTGCTCCGCGACACTTGGGAAGTTCAACACGGCGACGCCCCTGGACATAATTACCAGACGAGTCACTCCGCGAGCCGCCTGGACAGAATTTACGTCTCTCGGGAACTAACACCTGCAGTCCAAGGTGCAGAACTTTAGCCCCTGGCCTTTTCGGACCACTGTGCCTACATCTGCAACATTCTCTTCCCCAAGCAAGTGGTCTGGCGTAGTCGTGCACGGTGGAAGCTAAACACCTCCCATCTTCATGATCCCGAATGTCTTCAACGTGTCACCGAGACATGGGCCACCTGTGAACGTCGCTTACCTAAATACTGCACGACCTTGACCTGGTGGCTGGAATATGCCAAACCTGCCATTCGACGTACTTTGATACAGTATGGAAAGGAAGTTGCTATGTGGCGCCGGCACACTACCGACTATTTCTACGCCGTTCTCCGCGACCTGGACGCCCAACCGCCCACACCCGACACCCAGAGGGAACGCAGCAGGATTAAGACCCAAATTGTAACTTTGACACGCCGTCGACTGCAGGGGGCTATGGTGCGAACCCGATATCAAGATTCGGCGGAACAGGAACATCCGACCATGCACCATATCGCCTCCGATAGGAAACATCGGCGACAACAACTCATCACCGAGATCACAACCTGTCGCGGCCAGCACGTCACTTGCCAGGCCGAAATCGTCAGTGCCTTTGTTGACCACTACCGCACAATGTACCAGGAGGAGACTACCAACAACCACGCTGAGGAGTCTGTGTTACCACACGTAACTCGCACCCTCACCAGCGACGAAGCGGATGAGCTGATGGAGCCCATTACGCGTGACGAAATCCACGATGCAATCAAAAAAGGTGCTCTGAATAAGTCACCTGGCGTCGACGGATTGCCGATAGAATTTTATCGCGCTTTCTTCACACTAATGGCGTCACGGTGGACAACGATGTTTCATGAACTGCTGACGATGAGGAACGGCGTACCGCCGTCCTTCGTCACGGGAATTATTATACCCATCCACAAACCGACACCAGGTGTGACGACAGCACATTACCGTCCCCTGACTCTGCTTAACGCAGACTGTAAAATTTTTACACGCCTCCTGGCAACGCGATGCCGCAAGGTCCTGCCTACCATTCTATCCCCGGAACAGACAACTCCGGGCGGCTCAGTTAATATACAAACGGCCACAGGAGAATGTCGCGATTTAATTGCACTGGCAGCGACGTGCAGACTCCGCGCCGCCGTGGTTGCCATTGATTTTGACAGCGCATTCGACAAAGTGCGGCATCCTTTTCTGTTCTCCGTGATGAACCGCATGGGTTTTCCACCAGCCTTTATCGACGTAATCCGGCGCCTGTACGGCACCGCCAAATCGCTGATTCAGGTTAATGGCCGTGTGGCGGGACCAGTGGCGATCCGACGTTCCGTACGGCAAGGCTGCCCACTTTCGACCCTACTCTATGCCATAGGCCTGGAGCCGCTCATCGGGAGTCTGACGAGCCACCTTTCTGGTCTCACTTTGCGACAGCACAGTTTTCGATGTCGTGCGTATGCGGACGACCTCCTCCTCTTGATCCGCTCACGGAGTGAAACACACACGGTACTTGATTTGATATCAACGTACGGCACTGCAGCGGGCAGTAACATGAATGTGACTAAATCCGCGGCGATGCCCTTTGGACGCGGCCTCTCACACGACGACTTAGCACCTCTTCCGTGTGTACAGAAACTACGATACCTTGGTATCATTTTCACCTCCACCGTGCGCCGCTCCGCTGCCATCAATTTTCGGCGTGCTCTTCAAACCATCCGCACGACGGTGCGACAAAATCTTCTCCGACGACTCGATTCTTTACAACGTGTCCAATACCTCAATCAACATGTGGCGTCCAGAATGGTCCACATTGCACAGGTCCTCCCGCTGCCATCAACTATTGGACGTAGCCTCCAGGCTGCCTTCGGATACTTCCTTACGGCTGGTACGCTCTTTAAGGTCCGCTACGACACGCTCACCCTTCCCCCGCGAGCGGGTGGCCTCGGTCTTGTCAATGTGCGACTCCGCGCGGCGTCCTTGTACATGTCCACCATGCACAAGCAGTGGTACGGGGGCACCTCCCTTACGCGCAGCTTGCTGGAAATTCTTGTGCCCGCGACCATAACACCACCAGTACCAGTCGGACACATCAAGCACCATCTGACGCACATTTCTGATTTCATCGTCGACTTCAGTTATGCTCACACACACCTACCGACCATGCGTTCTCCTCGACCTAAAGATTTTTACACCCCACTCCTTCGTTCCATATCCAGCAACAATATCGAACTGCGACATCCGTCCACGCGGTGGCCCAAGGTTTGGCGTCACATCCACCAGCCTTTTCTTCCCTCCAAAGTCCGGACAACATGGTACCAGGTCGCAAATGAAAAATTCGCCACAAATCATCGTCTTCACGCCATAGGACTAAAGGACTCTCCACTCTGCTCCATGTGCCACCTCATGGATGACGATGTCCATCAACTGACTTGTGCTGCCACCAGTGACGTCTGGAAACTTGCCCAACAGTTCGTTGCCTGTTACCTCCGTGTTCCGCCGGACTCGATTGACCCATGGACTTTTATCCGTCCTGAGAATACTTATTTCCCCGCCACCAAAAATCATGCGATTGTATGGGTCAAGGGATGGACCATCACCTACATGTATAATGATGGCGACAAATCACGCCTTGATTTCTGGCAGTACTTACAAACTGCCCACAGCGAAGTCGAATAGCGACCGCGCTACCGCGCCTTCTTCGCTAATTACCTACACGCGATCTTCACGTCACCCCCGCTCAGTTGGATGGTACCACACGCCGACAGCACCCCCGACCCCCCTGCTGACATCTGAGACCCCTCGCGCTGCTTTCTACATTGTAACCCATAGTGGAGTAGGCGCATGGACACACGCCTCCTTTCTTTTATGCACTACACCAGATAAACACTGGCTTTTCCCTCACTCCACTGTAAATTGCTTTACACCTCTTAGCTTCCATCAGTATTACTAGTTTTTTTTCCTACACCTTGTTCATACTAAAAAAACTTGCTCACCTTATACGAATATCATGTCTTGTGTTATTTTCGCCGGAAGGATGGCATTTTTCTTGGATTTAAGATTGTACCAATAAAGATCTTTTGTTCATTTACCCTGTTCCTGGTGAATAAAAAAAAAAAAAAGCTCAGTCGGTAGAGCATAAGGCTCTTAATCCCAGGGTCGTGGGTTCGAGCCCCACGTGGGGAGGAACGGAATTTTGTTCCTCTGCAGATGTAACTTACCGTTTTTCTGATTAACGTGATGTAATGGAAATAGCAACTTTAAACTTTGCCTACGTCTCCGTCAGTCGCAAGGAAACTGTATTTGAAGGTGAAGGTGATTTTGTAGACATGTGTGAAAGAAATGTTCTGAAATGCAAGTGGTGTTATTTGGAGAGCACTTCGTTTACGTGTCAGATGTGTAGCCAAGCAGTAATGGGTCGCCATAGCTGCAAATATTAGACGGTAATATGAAGTGTTGTCAGCTGAAGTCTGATGATCCAGACGACCGTAAGGATGAAGTACGCAAAAGTACCGCTAGGCCGCGCCTCTTTAGCTTAGTGGCAGAGCACTGGTCTAGTAAACCAGGGGTCGTGAGTTCGATCCTCACAGGAGGCAGACCAATTTTGGATATCAGTTGCGCGTCGTGGCCTTATAGCAAACAGTATCTGGGATGACGAACAATTAGCGAGAGTCGTTTTATTAAGAATTACTCTCAGATGTGATTAAGGCGAATGGCGCAGATAAAGCATTTGCCAAATCGGTACAGCATAAGGTGGGACGGGGCAGTCTGAAATATATTTTATAGATGTATTTCTCACATATCTCAGAGCCTTCCGCGGTCGTCGTCGTCGTCGTCGCTTCTGCAGAAGTAGCAAATGGCCATCGTAGCAAATGCGGCGAGGGACGCCCTGCCTTACATTTCCGAATGCACAAAGTGTGTGGTCTAGTTTCCCAGTCTATATTTGGTAGGTCTCGTAGCAGGTTGAATGTATCAAATGGGTGGGAAAGAGCAAGGGGCAGCGTCTATGTAGAACGAAAACACAACTCCTCAGTGGTGTGAGCGTTTTGAGATGAGGCGTATATAAGTTCCACTTGTTTGTCAGTGACCGTGTGGCCTAATGGATAAGGCGTCGCACTTCGTATCCGAAGATTGCGTGTTTGATTCCTCTTACGGTCGTGTTTTTCCAGATCTGAAAAAGAAACATACCGTTTTAGTGTAGCACTTGAGCAGTACGAAACCGTGTGAATGTTGCTGTTGACCATTTTCTGCTTGGAGATGCTCTTGAGCTTGAAACACGCACAACAAGACCGGTGTTAACTAGCGAATTGGTTTGCATATTGCCGTCGCCGCGTGTTTTTGACTGGCAATTGTACATCTAAAATAACGTCGAAAAGTAACTCGTTCGGCTTATGAGTCAAATCAAGTATGTGTGTTAATTTTGACGAAACTAGCTCTGCAGGTTGTCATGCAATTCTATTACCTCTCAGAAATGATTATGAAATAAAAGTGAACTACGTGACCAGTGTGACGTTAGGAAAACATTAGGCAACATGGAGAGGTTCTGTATGGGACCAATCAACCGAAACGAGTTCTGTGTGACGTCTAACCGGCATGTATTCACCGAGGCAGCGCGGCTAGCTCAGTCGGTAGAGCATAAGGCCCTTAATCCCAGGGTCGTGGGTTCGAGCGGAATTTTGTTCCTCTGCAGATGTAAATTACCGATTTTCTGATTAACGTGATGTAATGGAAATAGCAACTTTAAACTTTGCCTACGTCTCCGTCAGTCGCAACGAAACTGTATTTGAAGGTGAAGGTGAGTTTGTAGACATGTGTGAAAGACATGTTCTGAAATGCAATTGGTGTTTTTTGGAGAGCACTTCGTTTACGTGTCAGATGTGTAGCCAAGCAGTAATGGGTCGCCATAGCTGCAAATATTAAACGGTAATATGAAGTGTTGTCAGCTGAAGTCTGATGATCCAGACGTCCGTAAGGATGAAGTACGCAAAAGTGCCGCTAGGCCGCGCCTGTTTAGCTCAGTGGCAGAGCACTGGTCTAGTAAACCAAGGGTCGTGAGTTCCATCCTCACAGGAGGCAGACGAATTTTGGATATCAGTTGCGCGACGTTGCCTTGTAGCAAACAGTATCTGGGATGACGAACAATTAGCGAGAGGCGTTTTATTAAGAATTACTCTCAGATGTGATTAAGGCGAATGGCGCAGATAAAGCATTTGCCAAAGCGGTACAGCATAAGGTAGGACGGGGCAGTCTGAAATATATTTTATAGATGTATTTCTCACATATCTCAGAGCCTTCCGCGGTCGTCGTTGTCGTCGTCGTCGTCGTCTTCGCCGCCGCCGCCGCCGCCGCCGCCGCCACTTCTGCAGAAGTAGCAAATGGCCATCGTAGCAAATGCGGCGAGGGACGCCCTGTCTTACATTTCCGAATGCACAAAGTGTGTGGTCTAGTTTCCCAGTCTATATTTGGTAGGTCTCGTAGCAGGTTGAATGTATCAAATGGGTGGGAAAGAGCAAGGGGCAGCGTATGTGTAGAACGAAAACACAACTCTTCAGTGGTGTGAGCGTTTTGAGATGAGTCGTATATAAGTTCCACTTGTTTGTCAGTGACCGTGTGGCCTAATGGATAAGGCGTCGGACTTCGTATCCGAAGATTGCGTGTTTGATTCCTCTCACGGTCGTTTTTTTTCAGATCTGAAAAAGAAACATACCGTTTTAGTGTAGCACTTGAGCAGTACGAAACCGTGTGAATGTTGCTGTTGACCATTTTCTGCTTGGAGATGCTCTTGAGCTTGAAACACGCACAACAAGACCGGTGTTAACTAGCGAATTGGTTTGCATATTGCCGTCGCCGCGTGTTTTAGACTGGCATTTGCACATCTAAAATAACGTCGGAAAGTAACTCGTTCGGCTTATGAGTCACATCAAGTATGTGTGTTAATTTTGACGAAAATAGCTCTGCAGGTTGTCATGCAATTCTGTTACCTCTCAGAAATTATCATGAAATAAAAGTGAACTACGTGACGAGTGTGACGTTAGGAAAACATTAGGCAACATGGAGAGGTTCTGTATGGGACCAATCAACCCAAACGAGTACTGTGTGACGTGCTAACCGGCATGTATTCACCGAGGCAGCGCGGCTAGCTCAGTCGGTAGAGCATAAGGCTCTTAATTGCAGGGTCGTGGGTTCGAGCCCCACGCCGGGAGGAACGGAATTTTGTTCCTCTGCAGATGTAACTTACCGTTTTTCAGATTAACGTGATGTAATGGAAATAGCAACTTTAAACTTTGCCTACGTCTCCGTCAGTCGCAAGGAAACTGTATTTGAAGGTGAAGGTGATTTTGTAAACATGTGTGAAAGACATGTTCTGAAATACAAGTGGTGTTATTTGGAGAGCACTTCGTTTACGTGTCTGATGTGTAGCCAAGCAGTAATGGGTCGCCATAGCCGCAAATATTAGACGGTAATATGAAGTGTTGTCAGCTGAAGTCTGATGATCCAGACGACCGTAAGGATGAAGTACGCAAAAGTACCGCTAGGCCGCGCCTCTTTAGCTCAGTGGCATTCTGGCTCTAGCTGCCGACGCGTACGGACGTGTCACCGTTGCTGCGTGTAGTCAGTGTTTCGCCAGTGTTTACCTTTGCGTTTCGGTGTTTTTGAGTTTTGTGATTTTCTTCGTGTGTAACTCGTGTTTTTTCTGCCTTCTGTGTTCTGTTTTTGTGTTTTCTACCGACGATTATTTGTCGTTTGTGGAGTTTTCGGTAATTACCGGTATCTCCCCTTGATTACTGCATACCATGTCTACAACTGTGAGGAAGAATACGCTGGTTTTTGCCTTCGCTAAGGTAACACGACGTGTTCAGCCGACTGCTATGGAAATTCATGATTGGCTTGATCAGGTACTTGGCATAAACTCTGATATGGTGTATACCACTCAGCTAGATACTGACAACTACTGTGTTTTCGTAAAGTTTTTGGATCCCGTTTCGGTCGATAAAATTATTGGAAAATTCGGGTATCATGTCGAATTTTTGCATAGAGACGGCACTACAAGTAAAGTGGCTATCAGGAGAGCTGATGCTCTTTATAGATCTGTGCGGGTGTTAAATTTACCTATCGAGAAAGATAATGAGAAAAACAAGGTTGCCCTGTCTCAATATGGTGAGGTAAAGGACATAGTTAACGAACGTTGGTCGAAGCAATTTAAAATTCAGAGCTTCAATGGTATTCGTTCGGTAGAGATGGAAGTAAAGACGAATATCCCATCTCATATAACTGTTGACGGGCATAAAGCACACGTGATTTATACTGGTCAAACCCCTACGTGCCATATATGCAATGAATCGGTTCATTTAAGGCAGGACTGTCCCCGTCGTGTCTTTGTACTAAAAACAAATTTAGTCCAACGCCGCAAGATGACCTTGAGCGAAGTTTTGGCAACCGATAACACAGCCAAACAGGGTGAGGGTTCGGATCCTGTACCTAGTACTGGAACTATTGCTGTTGATGGCAGTGATTATCCACCCCTGGTAACACGCTTCAGTTGTGATTCCTCTGCCCGTGAGTTAGACGTACTAACCAAGAAACGACCACTTGAACATACAGATGATCATTCTGATGATGACACCTCCCGACAATCTCCTGCTGTACGTAAACAGAAAGCTGGCGATGAAAATCTGCATGTGCCCCAAGACGGAATGCAAGTAGATTTAATTGCAGTTTCTGATACATCTCGCTCACTGCCAGAAAATGCAACGGCAGCTGCCGACAGCGAGAAAGTAGAAGTCCCCCAAGCAGTGACAACTTGCCCAGCTATAAACAGCGATAATCAGCTGTTTACCGACGGGAAGTTCGCGGAAGCGGTAGAACAACAACACCGCGACACCCCAACAGCACAGCAACCGGCACCAGAGTGTAAACAAGTGAAAGTGTTTACTCCTGAACCGGAAAATAAGCAAACACCGTCGCAAGCGTGACAACAACCGAAGGTAGCATGTAAACAGCAGGCAGTGTTTACAAACCAGGTCTCTCTCGTCACTCTTGCTGAAGCTGCCGCGTCGAGTGTTGCCACAACAAAATCAGGTCAGGGATTCCAGGGCGTCCACCGCCGTACGCTAAAACCACAACCGAATCTTACTGCTTCTCGCACCCAAGCCAAACAAAAAGCGGATAAGTCGGACGTAAAATCACAGAAAAATATACGATATGAAATTGTCAGAGAAGGTGCTCCAGATGAGCCTCCTGACACACTCAAAGTCGAACAGCCCCTAAGTACTAAGGTGTGGGATGACAATGGCAGACAAACTAACGTTTAGCGACCGTGTTACTAGGACTGCTACCAAGTTCTGAATGACTGTAGTTCTAAACCGGATTTCAGCATACCAAAAGTACAACAGTTTTTTTTTGACCAACTTTGTCCGTGGCCAATAGCAAGTTAGGGATGCAAGCATACTCTATCACAACGATCAATATAAATAAAATTCGAACCTCATTAAAGCTAGCTGCTCTCAAGGAATTTTTGTATGACTCTGGAACCGATATCGCTTTGCTACAGGAGGTTGTAACGACGGAATTTGTAATACCAGGATACACCGCAATTGTTAACGTATCTTGTGACACACATACAGGAACAGCGGTTCTGCTCAGGGAAGGGATTCCCGTATCTCAAGTGGAGCGGTTGGAATCTGGAAGGGCAATTAGTATTAACGTTTTAGGTACCACATTGATTAACTTATACGCGCCCTCAGGAAATAGTAGTAGACAGGACAGGGCAGCATTTTATAAAGAGGAACTTATATATTTATTACGTCGAAACCCAAACAGTTTTATAATGGGCGGTGATTTTAACTGTGTGTTAAATCGTAAAGATCAACAACCACATTTTAACGGTTCTTTAGAACTTAAACGCCTAGTAACCGACCTAAAACTAAAGGACGCATGGGAACTAAAATATCCATCGAAGGTTGAATATACGTATATAACACAGACTTCGCGCAGTAGAATAGACAGAATCTATGTTTCCCAAAACTTGGAAAGATGTCTACTACATTCAGAAATCGTACCTGTATATTTTAGTGACCACTGCAGTATGAAGGCGTGCATTAATTTAGCTCCACAGCCGATTCCGATTTTTAGGAACCAGTGGCATCTACATGTCTCTCTCTTAAAAGAGCAAGATTTGGCAGAAGCGGTATCGGATGCGTGGACCTTATGTCTGCGATCGATCGAGAGGCACCCCACAGTATTAGACTGGTGGATTAAGGTTGCAAAGCCGAGACTGAGAAAAGTGTGTATCAGATACAGCAGAGAAAGAGCGTGGGAGTTAAAAAACAGTATGGAATTTTATTACAGTTTGTTGCGAGACCTCTATGAACAGGCAAACGTGTCAACCATAAGATTACAAGACATCAGACACACCAAAGCGAAATTACTCGCCATTAAGAGACAACAGATGTAAGGTTTGAAACTGAAGTCAAAGGCGAAGTCGGTGGTAGATGATGAAACAACATCCTTATATCATCTGCTTCGGCATGCAAAGAATAGGCGACGCACTGTTATTAGTGAACTTAAAACCCCCAATGGGACAACACTGACGTCTCAGAAGGAGATTCTAAATGCAGTATACCAGTACTACTATGCATTATATTCCTCCAGCCCACCTGACGAGGGGTCTCTGCAAGAGTTTCTCAGTGTTTTATCCCCACAATTGACAAGTTCTGAAAACGACGAAATCCTTTCTGAAGTCAGTAACGAAGAGGTTCGTGAGACAATAACCAAGTCCCTGGTGAATAAATCTGTTGGACCCGACGGACTCCCTGTAGAATTTTACAGAAAGTTCTGGTTTCTAATTGGTGACACGTTTACATGCATTGTCAATGAGATTTTTAACGGGCAGACGATACCTGCAGATTTTAAAGACAGCAAAATTGTACTTCTACCGAAAAACAAAGGGACGAAAAGTTTAAACAACTACCGCCCTATTTCACTTTTAAACTCTGACTACAAAATAGTATGCAGGATTTTAAAAAAGAGACTTTCCCCTCTGACCGACAAATTAATTAGTCAACATCAGTCATGTGCAGCAAATAGAAGTATTTTTAATACGATTTCTGAATATAGAGACATCATCGCCTTAGCATCGGTTTCGAATATCAAATGTGCTTTACTTTTTATAGATTTTACTAAGGCTTTAGACTCGGTGAATCACCGCTTCCTATTTGAGGTACTGACAAAAATGGGACTCGTCCACAAAACAGTTAATGTTATAAAAAACGTTGCTACTGGTCTGAACGCTAAATTAGCTGTCAACGGTCAGCTGACGCGGCAAAATCAAATAAACCGCGGCATCCCACAGGGAAGTCCATTATCTATGTTTTTGTTTGTTGTGTCGTTAGAGCCCTTTTTAAGAAGTGCTCATGAACGGTTAAAGGGCATAACTATAACTGGCAGGAAAACTGTAGTGAGAGCCTATGCTGACGATGTTGGTGTCGTCATAAGAGGGCAAGATGATGTAATTCGACTAGGGGCCATTCTTCAAAACTACTGCCGCGCATCGGGTGCGACAACAAACGAAAATAAAATTACAATCCGGGGAATGCGGGGTCTTGAACGGATACAAATCGATTGGGCGAAGTCAGTTACCACACATAAAACCCTGGGGACAATCCTGACGGCATGTCCAATGAGGATGACAGCCCTCAATTGGAAAGAGGTTTTAACAATGATTCAAGGGGGACTTATTGAGAACTCACAACGACTTATGAACCAGGTTCAGAGGGTCAGGTTCATTAACTTATGCATTCTCTCAAAGGCATTCTATATGGCACAAGTTTTTCCCTTGCCGAAGTTGATAGCTCAGAAAATAATGTCGAGGGTTGCAAATTTCTTATGGAAGGGGGAAATCTTCAGGGTTAACCTAAGAACTGCGACTTTACATCGTAGAAATGGAGGCCTCGGACTGGTGGACATACGCAATAAAGCTTCTGCGCTTTTCATAAAAAGGTCTTTAAACATATTTCACGCCAACCCCGGCAGTATTACTACACAATTGTTTAAATGTGTCCAACCAGAAAGCCTTCAACCACCGGCAGACGTACAAAAAATTAACCCCCGACTGCGATACGTTAGGATCTTGTACACAGAATTGAGCTATGTTAACGAGAAACTCAGAACTTCACTGCACATTACAGCCAGAGATATCATGAGACAAAGACAACAATATGAAGGACAAAATAAAATTGCCACGAAATATATGAGTCACAACTGGGATGCAATTTGGGAGAATATTAGTTTTAACGGGCTCAATTCAGATGTGGTAACGGCATGGTACAAAGCCGTCAATAATATTGTCAGCACCAACGAGCGGCTTTATAAAATTGGGAAAGCTGAAACCCCCTTATGTCAGAAATGTAAACTAGTTGACACTGTGATTCATAGATTTACGTGTGCTGGAAATCTCAACAATTGGCATTGGCTCAGGAAAAGTCTTGCACTACTGCAACGAACGTCACCCAATTCCATTACTCCTATGGTGCTTTTCAGACCTGAAACTAAATATTACCCGAAAACCAAAAATAATGCAAGACACTGGTTAATGGGACAGTTTGTCCATTACATTATCAATAAAATAGGTGGTGACGACGAAACGGAATTCAAGCTTTTTATGCAAATGGAGTACAGCAACATTCAGCAATATGCAGACCACAGGAAAATGTATGGAAACATGTTGATCATTTTATTCGAACGAATAGGTGTTGGTTAAAGCGCAAAGTCTAACACTAAATGTACTATTTTAGGGGTAATGAAGAAGTGAAGTATGAATCTACGTTCAAGATGAAGGAAATGCCTCTTCTTTCATCCATTCATGTTACGTCTGCCACCCAATAAGTGTCTCATAAATGCTCGCTGTATTTTTGCAGTATAATCACATGTTTCTTACTAGAATGTCTGTTGACTGAAAACTCGAATGACGGCTTTGCAATGGGATCTCACCACCAGATGTCGTACAACCAGTGCTCCTTACCACAATGAAGAGAGCAGGCGAAAAATATACAAGACTATACCCGCTTTTCTATAACAATTAAAATGCACTGAAGGAGCCATTCGGTGGAAGTGATGGTGGGGGCATCGTGGCCAGGCCTCAAGTTCTTTGACCCCTGCCCTCGTTGTCCCCGTCATGCGACTACTGATATGCATCCTTATACAAAACAATAAAAAGCGGTCCAAGGCGCCAGACTAAAGGAAAAGTGGCTAGGATACCTGGTTTTAAAAAAATGAGAAACAAAAGTGGTTAAAAAAAAGTGGTAGAGCACTGGTCTCGTAAACCAGGAAAAAGAAAAACAAAAAAAAAGTGGCAGAGCACTGGTCTAGTAAACCAGGAGTCGTGAGTTCGATCATCACAGGAGGCAGACGAATTTTGGATATCAGTTGCGCGTCGTGGCCTTATAGCAAACAGTGTCTGGGATGACGAACAATTAGCGAGAGGCGTTTTATTAAGAATTACTCTCAGATGTGATTAAGGCGAATGGCGCAGATAAAGCATTTGCCAAAGCGGTACAGCATAAGGTGGGACGGGGCAGTCTGAAATATATCCTATAGATGTATTTCTCACATATCTCAGAGCCTTCCGCGGTCGTCGTCGTCGTCGTCGCTTCTGCAGAAGTAGCAAATGGCCATCGTAGCAAATGCGGCGAGGGACGCCCTGCCTTACATTTCCGAATGCACAAAGTGTGTGGTCTAGTTTCCCAGTCTATATTTGGTAGGTCTCGTAGCAGGTTGAATGTATCAAATGGGTGGGAAAGAGCAAGGGGCAGCGTCTGTGTAGAACGAAAACACAACTCTTCAGTGGTGTGAGCGTTTTGAGATGAGTCGTATATAAGTTCCACTTGTTTGTCACTGACCGTGTGGCCTAATGGATAAGGCGTCGGACTTCGTATCCGAAGATTGCGTTTTTGTTTCCTCTCACGGTCGTGTTTTTCCAGATCTGAAAAAGAAACATACAGTTTTAGTGTAGCACTTGAGCAGTACGAAACCGTGTGAATGTTGCTGTTGACCATTTTCTGCTTGGAGATGCTCTTGAGCTTGAAACACGCACAACAAGATCGGTGTTAACTAGCGAATTGGTTTGCATATTGCCGTCGCCGCGTGTTTTTGACTGGCACTTTCACATCTAAAATAACGTCGGAAAGTAACTCGTTCGGCTTATGAGTCACATCAAGTATGTGTGTTAATTTTGACGAAACTAGCTCTGCAGGTTTTCATGCAATTCTGTTACCTCTCAGAAATGATTATGAAATAAAAGTGAACTACGTGACGAGTGTGACGTTAGGAAAACATTAGGCAACATGGAGAGGTTCTGTATGGGACCAATCAACCCAAACGAGTACTGTGTGACGTGCTAACCGGCATGTATTCACCGAGGCAGCGCTGCTAGCTCAGTCGGTAGAGCATAAGGCTCTTAATCCAAGGATCGTGGGTTCGAGCCCCACGCGGGGACGTCAGCCAGCGGCTGCGCCGGAGGTCGGACGTGCCGTGCTGTGTGCTGTGCTCCGTTAGCTCCGCGTGGTAAGTCTCTGCTCTTACTGCAACGCGTCGCTGTCTATAGTATTTGTGTAGACATGAAAAAGAATTAAGAGATGTCGCAGCCGCAACGAAAAGATACTTTGAATTTCACGTTTGATCGCAACTTTGTCCGACCGAGGTCATTTGATGTTGAACAGTGGTTAGAGGATGATATTAAAATAGGACTTGATGATATTATCGGCATACATTTCTCGATTATGAACAGTGTGGTTTTCGTGAAACTTTCCAGTCCAGAATTGTGTGAAAGGATAGTTCGATCTTGTGGTGGCATTCTGAAATTTAAACATGCTGACGGAAATGTTGGGGAGGTTACCGTTGCAAATGCTGGTCTAGGTATTCGGACCGTGCAAGTCTTTGAACTTCCCTTTGAAATTACAAGTGACCAGATAAATGCTGTTATTGCTCCATACGGGAAAGTTTTCAGTAATATTGCCGAACGGTGGTCTGCTGCACACAAATTCCCTGTTTTGAATGGTGTGCGCCAATTAAAAGTCGAATTGCAGAAGCACATTCCGTCGTTTATAAACGTCTGCGGATATAGAGCTGTTGTGATGTATGATGACCAACCGAAAACGTGTGCTGTCTGCAATTTACCAGGCCACGTTCGTGCAGAATGTGTTCAAAGGCGAGTGGCGCAACTGCCTGCCGGCGATGCCGTCAGGCCCCCTGCTATGTCAACGCTGCCCGTGACATATGTCGCCGTAGCGCGCGGTTTTGCAAGTGCCACTGCGCCCCCCGAAGTTACTACGAATACCGACCCACAAGCGACCGACCAACCGACCGACTCAGGTGTAGCATCTGTAGACACTCAACCCTCCTGCGAAGACATATCTGCTCGTGCCCTTGTCGCCGTGGAATCGCCCAATGAGGCAATGGATACGGACGCGACCTCAGTCGCTTCGGGTAGTGCTCCTCTGCATCCTGGAGCTTCTTTAGGAGGTATCAAAAGCGTATCAGGTGCACAGAAAACGGACTCGCAACCAGCCGTTTCTAGTGGTGCTCCTCCGAATCCTGCAGCTGCCTTAGGCACTGACCACAGCCCGTCAAGTGCAATGAAATCAGAACTGGCGTCAGTCACTTCGGGTAGTGCTACTTTGCAACCTGAGGCTTCTCCAGGTACCGTCCAAAGTCCACCACGAGACGCATCTCCCAAGAAATCTAAAAAACGGAGGATCGCGCGTCAAGGTGCAGAGCAGACTGCACCGCAACTGCGTGAACAGGCGAAGCAAATAGGGGGCAAAATACGTCAATCTGCATCTGAGAACCTGCAGTGCAATCAGCAGTCATCTAACGAAGACCCTGTGTCCTTGGATAGTACCTCAGGTTCTGCCAGTTTGCCCTCCGATGACGTAGCAATTACCCGAACCGAAGATAAAAATCACCAGCAAACACCTCAATATAGTGCACCACTTAATGACGAACCGATGACAGGGCTGTCGAATCCGTGGGCAGACGATGTCGACGACACTACAAAGGAGGACGCAATTATGGACACCACAGGAACCGTTACAGTCACCACGATGGCCACACCACGAGATGACGTCGTCTTGAATGTCATCGCCGCGACGGATACTGTCCCAGACACGGAGAAGCCGACTGATCCCTTCCCAAGTCATGAATATTTCTAGTCTGAACGGTTTTACTGACTTGTGTCCACATGTCTCTCGGGTCAGATTTCTTAATGTTTTTTCGAAATGATATGTTGCCAGAGTTTTTCCTAATTACACTCCCGTCTTGGCTAACGTAGTTCCGTTGCAGGCCTATAAGATCGCTACGCTGAACATCAATAAAATTTGTAGCCCATTTAATTTACAAAATTTAAAAGATTTCCTGTATGCAGCTGATGTGGACATTTTGTTTTTACAAGAAGTAACAAACATCAAACTTGACTTCATACAGGGGTATAATGCTATAGTCAATCCTGGAATTGGATGTGATTTGGGTACCGCATTTCTTTTCAAAGAGTGCGTCATCATTACAGACTTAACAAAACTGCCCAACGGCAGAGGCATTGCCGGCACGCTTTATAACACCAGGATTATTAATGTCTATGCCCCATCTGGTTCTACCAATCGGTGCCAACGAGCACAGTTTTTTAAGGAGGGAATTGTTCCTTTGTTTGGTGTACACTGCACCCATACCATCCTTGGAGGCGACTTTAACAGTGTCATACATGCCAAAGACCAAACTCCGAACTACAACAAATCGCCGGACCTGGAACGTATCGTCACCGACCTCCGTTTAACTGATTCGTGGGAGCAAAAGAACGGCGCGGCACCCGGCTTTACCCACCTCACTAATCATTCAGCGAGCCGGTTGGATCGAATATATGTCTCGCCCAATCTGAAACACCGCATCCTGCAGTCTGAAATTTGGCCAACCGTTTTTTCAGACCACGCTGCATATACAGGGTGATTCAAAAATGCATGTAAATATTTTAAGAGTGTATTTGTGAGGTAAATATAAGTCAAAAATGTTCTATACAATTTTTGCTATACTTGGCTTATTACAGAGTTATGAACAAAACATGATAATACATTCAATACAACGTAAAGTATTTACTTCCCAGAGTTCACAGTATAATTACAGTGCATTTGGACTAAAAACGCAAACTGGTAAATAAACGTGACGTAACAAACTGAAACAATTCCTCGCGAATACTATATTACTTTAGTTCCTGTTGATTGAACTAAATCAATGCAAAATAACTAAGGAAAATACGTGAAGAATTTACAGTCTGTACTGTACTGTATTTGCACAAATCTTAATGCAATGCATGTTCAAAATGCTGTCCCTGAACATGCAGACAGACCCGTGCTCGTCGCCGCAATGATCTCTGCACATTACACAGTCCGTTCAACTCTCCACGAATAATTTCACAACCACCTTCAATTCTTTGTTGTAGCACTTCTCTGTTCGGTACTGCAGAAGAATACACCAATGTCTTTAGTCGGCCACATAAATAAAAGTCTAAAGGGTTCAGGTCAGGTGATCTGGCTGGCCAAGCAATTGGGCCTCCGCGACCTATCCATCGATGTGGATACGCATCATTGAGGTACGCCCTTACGTTGCGGCTGTAATGGGCAGGAGCACCATCGTGCATAAACCACCAGGTGGCTCGTGTTGCAAGAGGGACATCCTGTAACAATCCAGGCAATTCCCCCTCCAAAAATTCGCGGTAAGCGTGCCCAGTCAGCCTTGGAGGTAGAACATGAGGTCCGAGTAAGTCATTCTCCACAATACCACACCAAATGTTTATGGGGAATTGATGTTGACATCCACGCACAATTCTCGCGCCAGGATTCTCGACAGCCCACTGGTGCATATTATGCGAATTGATTACACGCACGAGTAAACATGGCCTCATCTGTGAATAATATCCGCCGAATGAACATTGGATCATTCAAATGACGCTCTTGTAACCACTGGCAGAATTGCTGACGGCGAGGATAGTCTGCAGGTGTCAATTCGTGCACTTTGTGCAGGTGAAATGGTTGCAACTGTTGTCTCCGAAGCAGCCGCCATACAGTAGATTGTGGAAGTCGTACAGCTGCACTAATTTGTCTCGTACTGATGGCTGGATCTTGGTCTACCAGGTCCTAAACATGTTCCTCGACGTTCACTGCATGCTCAAGTGGTCGACCTGAATGTGGCCCAGGACGAATGCCATACTCCCGCATACGTCTGTCCACAGATACAAACGTCTGATGACTTGGTAACCATCGTCTTGGAAACAGCTCACTGTACCTTCGTCTTGCTGCAAGTGCGTTTCCATCTGCTGCACCACACACAAGGTCCATATCAGCATACTCATTGTTTGAGTACATCATGTGCACGAAACCTGTAGCCTTCCGACGATGAATGAACGACAGGAAGTACGTTTCCGTTACCAACAACATCAGCGCCATCTTCTGTACAGTAGGAGTAAACAGCAATTGCAAACACAAACAAACACTATTCATGCAGTTTCGAATCAACTGTTGGGAGATACGTATGTGCATTACGTACCAGAATATGGCATCCTGCTGCTTGCACTGACGTCGTTTTGATACGGACATGACTTTCGTATTTTAACGATAACTCTGGAATTAAACGTTTATGGAAAAACATTTATAGAACATTTTTGTCTTATATTTACCTCACAAATATACCCTTAAAATATTTACATGCATTTCTGAATCACCCTGTATATGCGCATTAAATTTGGAACGACAAGGAACCTGTCGATATAAAGGGCCATGGAAACTTAATGTTTCACACTTAAAAGATTCTGCCTGTCGAGAAGCCTTTCTCACCACTTGGAGAGCCTGCGAGACCAAACTCATCTCTTACCACTCGACTTTGGATTGGTGGCTCAAATGCGCCAAACCTCAGATCCGGAGATGTTTCATCAACTACTCCCGGAAGAAGAGCTTTTGGCGGAAAGGAACGATAGAATTTTACTTTCATTGTCTCCGAGAACTCTACCTGCAAGGTGCTACAGCTATTGGGAACCATGGGAGAATTAAAAAAATCCAGGCAAAAATACTGACATTAAGGTGACAACAGCTTGAAGGATACCAAATAAGGTCAAGAGCAGAGACTGTGGCGCAAAAAGAAACCACTTCGGTATATCATGTGATTCGTGAAACTAAACGAGGATTCCGCAAAATACTGACGGAGCTTAAAACTGATAATGGAACCACCTTGACAATGCACAACGACATAAAAGCAGAAATACTAACCCATTTCGACAACTTGTTTTCACATAAAGAGGTAGACGAAAAAGCACAGGTCGATTTACTGACCCACCTGCAAGGACGCGTTGGTAACGCGTACGCGGAAGCTCTAATAGCGGAGGCGACCGAAGACGATGTACACTATGCTGTCTACCAAAGTGCAAAAAATAAATCCCCTGGAGCTGACGGCATACCAGCAGAATTTTATCAAGTATTCTGGGAACATAGAATTACATGCATCTGTAATGAACTTCTGAACCTCAATAAGGAGATACCGAAAGATTTTCGCGAAGGTATGATAGTGTTAATCGCAAAAATATCGGCTGGCAAGAAAATTGGAAATTTGAGACCAATCACTCTGCTGAACAGTGACTATAAAATTTTTTCGCGGCTCTTAGCCCACAGACTTAAAAATGTAATGGCCAGCGTAACCGGCCCATATCAGTCTAGCGTGGGCAAAGGTAGGAAAATTCAGCAGACGCTGTCCGACTACCGCGACATAATTTCAATAGCAGAAGTATGTCGACTAAAATGTGCCATCGTGTCGTTAGATTTCGATAAAGCCTTCGACAGGATCAGGCACTCCTACCTCCTGAAAACGATAGGCGCAATGGGTTTTCCGCCGAGATTCGTCGACCTCATACGACGTTTGGTAACGAATAACTCCTCCAGAATCATCATAAATGGACAGCCTAGCCGGCCATTCGAGATCGCATGTTCCGTCAGGCAAGGTTGTCCGTTGTCCATGGCACTTTTTTCCATGGCCATCGAACCTTTGCTCGCTACCTTGACTCAGCGGTTACAAGGATTGCAAATACGAGGAAACAAAATAATATGTAAAGCTTATGCGGACGATGTTGGGTTTCTCGTTATGAATGTAGCGGAAGTCGAGACGGCAATGCACATAATAGAAAAATACGAACGAGCGTCAGCCGCGAGGTTAAACAAAACCAAGTCCGGCATATTCAATATCGGACGTGGCATTGGCATGCGCACACACGGTCAGTTACGTGAGCTAACAGCCTTGAAGTGTCTCGGCATTGATTTCCGAAAAAATATACGTCAAACTATTGCGGCCAACTATAGACAAGTACTAACTACCATACGAGCTAGTGTACGGACACATAGTATTCGACAAATAAATGGAATTCAGAGGGTGTCTTTAGCGAACGTCTCTATTACTTCCAAAGTCAATTATGTCGCCCAGATACTACCAATACCCGCCGGCATCGCCAAACAAATTATGTCAGCAATAGGCTATTTTGTTAGCCGTGGCCACATATTTAAAATCCAGTATGACACTCTGACGCTCGCCACTAATAATGGCGGCTTAAACTTAACGAATGTTACTAAAAAGTCGCAGGCTCTGTACATCTCCAATACGTTTCAACAATGGAGACAATCCGGCAGCTGTATCGCCGCGCACTTGAAATCTGAAATAGCTCCAGATGACCTCTCTCCATCCATTAATGTGCAGCACATACCGAGCGGACTTTACCATTTACGATGGTTTTTAATAGAATATAGCTACCTACATTCAAGAATTCCGGAAAAAGACATGACAAACGTAAAAGGAATATATGGCAAAGTGATGGGAGAAAAGAAGAACAACAAAATAGAACAAAACTATCCATGTTCTAACTGGAAAGTGATATGGGCAAATATTCATAACCGTAACTTAGCTACTCATCTAAAAGCAACATGGTACTTTGTTGTAAATAGGAAAGTTGCAACAAACTCGAAACTTCATACGATCCACTTAGAGGATTCGCCTTTGTGTGCAACGTGTAGTTTAATTGATAACGAAGAACATCGTTTCGTGTGTGACAAGGTTAAAGATATCTGGCTGAATGTCCGACGAAAGCTGGCACTCATCCTTCGAACGTCACCTAACGCTATAACGCCTGCGGACTTTTTGACACCGGATGATGTACCCTTTCCTAACACGAAACGCAACGCAGTCAATTGGCTGAAAGCGGCAACGGTCCATTACCTCTTCACGAAGGAAGAGAAAAGCCAAGAGGATTTTTGGATCTATCTGCTAACTGAGCATCACATGTTACTGAAGACTAGTAAATATAAAGAAACATACGCAAATTTTTTAATCAAGACCTTGATGTAAAAGAATTAACAAGAAATATCTGCGGACACAGAAGACAAACGTAAGAGAGTGTTCACCACTACTAACTAACTTTACAATCGTGGAAAAAAAAATTATTTTAGTTTTTACCGGAATTGCCGTTCTTTGAGTTCAACGTTTATTAATTTATTTTTGAAGAAGCCATTATAAATAGTTGCTTCTCACCGAATATGGTTTGTTTTTTAAGCATTTTCAGAGAGAAGAGGCAGTTTCGGAATGCCCTCTGACGTTTCTTTGTCAAGGAAGCCTATTTGCTTTAAGTGTGACAACAAAAAACAGCGATGAAGAAGGAAACAAACTGAACATAACTTCTGTTTCTACCTACTGAAGACTTCATTCTTTTTTCACATTATCATTAAGCCCAAAGAAGGGGTACATAAGTTTCTCCACGATAAAGGGATTAACTTTGTCTCATCAGTTTATGGTTATGTACATGGCGTGAGAAGCGGCCGCCGATGAAGGCGAATTATGGAGAGCGCAAGGATGGGCTAAAAGGGGTGATGGGAGGCCCACAAAAAAAAAAAAAAAAGGTCGGTAGAGTATAAGGCTCTTAATCACATGGTCGTGGGTCCGAGCCCCACGCGGGGCGGAACGGAATTTTGTTCCTCTGCAGATGTAAATTACCGTTTTTCTGATTAACGTGATTAATGGAAATAGCAACTTTAAAATTTGCCTACGTCTCCGTCAGTCGCAAGGAAACTGTATTTGAAGGTGAAGGTGATTTTGTAGACATGTGTGAAAGACATGTTCTGAAATGCAAGTGGTGTTATTTGGAGAGCACTTCGTTTACGTGTCAGATGTGTAGCCAAGCAGTAATGGGTCGCCATAGATGCAAATATTAGATGGTAATATGAAGTGTTGTCAGCTGAAGTCTGATGATCCAGACGACCGTAAGGATGAAGTACGCAAAAGTACCGCAAGGGCTGCGCCTATTTAGCTCAGTGGCAGAGCACTGGTCTAGTAAACCAGGGGTCGTGAGTTTGATCCTCACAGGAGGCAGACGAATTTTGGATATCAGTTGCGCGTCGTGGACTTATAGCAAACAGTATCTGGGATGACGAACAATTAGCGAGAGGCGTTTTATTAAGAATTACTCTCAGATGTGACTAAGGCGAATGGCGCAGATAAAGCATTTGCCAAAGCGGTACAGCATAAGGTGGGACGGGGCAGTCTGAAATATATTTTATAGATGTATTTCTCACATATCTCAGAGCCTTCCACGGTCGTAGTCGTCGTCGACGTCGACGTCGACGTCGTCGTCGCCGCCGCCGACGCCTCTTCTGCAGAAGTAGCATATGGCCATCGTAGCAAATGCGGCGAGGGACGCCCTGTCTTACATTTCCGAATGCACAAAGTGTGTGGTCTAGTTTCCCAGTCTATATTTGGTAGGTCTCGTAACAAGTTGAATGTATCAAATGGGTGGAAAGAGCAAGGGGCAGCGGCTGTGTAGAACGAAAACACAACTCCTCAGTGGTGTGAGCGTTTTGAGATGAGTCGTATATAAGTTCCACTTGTTTGTCAGTGACCGTGTGGCCTAATAGATAAGGCGTCGGACTTCGTATCCGAAGATTGTGTGTTTTATTCCTCTCACGGTCGTGTTTTTCCAGTTCTGAAAAAGAAACATTTCGTTTTAGTGTAGCACATGAGTAGTACGAAACCGTGTGAATGTTGCTGTTGACCATTTTCTGCTTGGAGATGCTCTTGAGCTTGAAACACGCACAACAAGACCGGTGTTAACTAGCGAATTGGTTTGCATATTGCCGCCGCCGCGTGTTTTTGACTGGCACTTGCACATCTAAAATAACGTCGGAAAGTAACTCGTTCGGCTTATGAGTCACATCAAGTATGTGTGTTAATTTTGACGAAACTAGCTCTGCAGGTTGTCATGCAATTCTGTTACCTCTCAGAAATGATTATGAAATAAAAGTGAACTACGTGACGAGTATGACGTTAGGAAAACATTAGGTCACATGGAGAGGTTCTGTATGGGACCAATCAACCCAAACGAGTACTGTGTGACGTGCTAACCGGCATGTATTCACCGAGGCAGCGCGGATAGCTCAGTCGGCTCTTAATCCCTGGGTCGTTGGTTCGAGCCCCACGCGGGGCGGAACGGAATTTTGTTCCTCAGCAGATGTAAATTACCGTTTTTCTGATAAACGTGATGTAATGGAAATAGCAACATTAAACTTTGCCTACGTCTCCGTCAGTCGCAAGGAACTGTATTTGAAGGTGAAGGTGATTTTGTAGACATGTGTGAAAGACATGTTCTGAAATGCAAGTGGTGTTATTTGGAGAGCACATCGTTTACGTGTCAGATGTGTAGCCAAGCAGTAATGGGTCGCCATAGCTGCAAATATTAGACGGTAATATGAAGTGTTGTCAGCTGAGGTCTGATGATCCAGACGACCGTATGGACGAAGTACGTAAAAGTACCGCTAGGCCGCGCCTATTTAGCTCAGTGGCAGAGCACTAGTCTAGTAAACCAGGGGTCGTGAGTTCGATCCTCACAGGAGGCAAACGAATTTTGGACATCAGTTGCGCGTCGTGGCCTTATAGCAAACAGTATCTGGGATGACGAACAATTAGCAGCTTCGGAGCCTCCTGCTCAAGTTTCGCCTCCTTGTAGTCCATGTTTGCCGGAAGCTAGTATTGATGTAGACCAGTCCGTTTGGTCGGATGTTTCCCCCGCGACCCCGGACCCTGACTGTGGACCAGCGCGGGTGGTGTCGGATACAGAACTTGACCCTCCTACGTCACCGGTGGCTGCCGCTTCCTTGCCCGTCATCCGACGCAAGTTGCGCGTTCAGCCGAACGTCAATGCTGTTCGTAAAAAACTGAAACGTAACGGATCCGCGGAAGGGGGTAGCAGTCCCCTTCCCTCGGATGCCTCCGTCTCCCCTACTATGGACTGTGATGTTGATGCGTCGGTGTAGGTGGTTTCTTCTCTCGCTTCTCTTTCCATGGTTCAAGCATACACCTTTATTACCTTAAATGTTAACCTATTGAGTCCGACGTTCGCATTGCCTCTTTGCGGCAGTTTCTCTACGACTCCTGTGCGGACGTAGTATTTTTGCAGGAAATATTGTTTTCTGATCTCTCTCTAACTGGATTTCAAACTGTTTTTAATGTCGCACCGGAAAACTCAACAGGAACAGCTCTTTTCTTTCGAGAAGGTATTCCTGTTACTGACATGGAATTCCTTGACTCTGGCCGTGGGATTGGTTGTCGTCTTTTTGATCTCTGCCTAGTTGTTTTGTATGCCCCCTCTGGTTCGGATCGCACTGAGGCTCGATCGCGCTTTTATAAGGAAGAGCTTGTTTGTCTTTTGCGCAAAAGTCCTCGGAGTCTTCTGCTCGGAGGCGATTTTAATTGTGTTTTACGCCCTGAAGACCAGTCCCCCAATTTTAATTATTGCCGAGATTTTCATGACTTGGTTCGTACGATGAACTTGCGTTATGTTTGGGAACACAAATATCCAACCCTGGTGAAATTTACGTATTTTACCGCGTCCCCATGCAGTAGACTCGACAGATTCTACTTTTTTGATTTTTTATGTGATACAGTTCTTTCTGTCGATGTTATTCCTACTAGTTTTTCTGACCATTGTGCTTTTACTGCAACTGTAAATCTTAGTCACCAACCTGCAAAACTTTATCGTTCCCAACGGATGTTAAATGTTTCCCACCTTGCCGACAGTGCCATTGATGAAGTTGAAAGTGCCGTGTGGGAGCGATGTCTTCGCTCTGTCCCACGTTACCCCTCCTTGCTCGTTTGGTGGACTGCGTTTGCCAAGCCCAAGATTCGTCAGTCTTTGATTTTTTACTGTGCCGCAAGGGCGCGTGATTTTAAGAACACGTATGAATTTTACTACTCTGTCCTGCGTGAACTGTATGATGCGGCGGGTCCTTCTCCTCTGCGGATCCATGATGTTCGTCGTATTAAAGCCAAGCTCTTGACCCTCAAACGACGACAGTTGGATGGTCTGCGAGTAAAGTCGAAACCTCACTCTCTTGTTGAAGGTAACCTGACTTCTTTGTACCACCTGCTGCGACATCAGACTCGACGTCGTCGCTCCTTCATCTCTTCTCTTATGGTGGATGATGGACGACAGCTTATTGCACAGGAGGAAATGACTCGTGCTCTTCATCAGTATTACGCTAGTCTCTATTCTGCCGATGATTCTGGTGCGTCACTTTCTGATGATGTCCTTGAGGATCTTCCTGCGACGATCTCGCCTGACGCGAACGGCAAATTTCTCCGGGAGTTCGAGATAGATGATGTTTTTGATTTTATTGCTCGCTCTCCGTCCGGTAAATCGCCGGGTCCAGACGGCCTGCCTAAAGAATTTTATCTCCGTTTTTGGCCTCTTTTGGGTGGCACTTTTACGCAGATTTTAAATGAGATTGTCAGGGGGATGGATGTGCCAGCCGATTTTAAAGTAGGGAAAATTGTTTTAATTCCGAAGTCCTCTGGTCGTTTATCTGCTGCCAATCTTCGTCCGCTCACATTGCTGAACTTTGATTACAAGACAGCTGCTAGAGCGTTCAATAGCCGATTGTCTTCTCTGCTTCGGGGTGTGATTGGTGCACATCAATGTTGTTTTCCTGGTAGATCTATTCTGACCTCAGTAGCCGAATATCGGGATGTTGTCTCGGTTGCGGCGGTTACAAATGTTCATTGTGCCTTTGCTTTCCTCGATATATATAATTCTTTTGATCACGTCAGACATGTGTTTTTAGATCGTGTTTTAGATACAGTAGGTTTTAACGCTTCATCACGTGGTGTTCTTGGCAACTTGTATAGGGGAATAACTGCTCGGGTGTCAGTCAATGGGCAGCTGACGCCGCCCATTGCTATCCGCCGAGGGGTACCTCAGGGTAGTCCGCTCTCTATGTCTCTATTCATATTGTCCCTGGAACCGCTGCTTCGGACTCTTGCTTTCAAGCTCCAGGGTATGACCCTCTCTGGTGGGAAGTTCACTGTTAAGGCGTACGCGGACGATGTCGTTGTTCTCCTCCGTCAACGTGATGATATCACATTGTTGAAAGGGGCAGTTGATGCATACTGTTGTGTCTCTGGAGCGCGTCTCAATCAGGGTAAATGTAAGTTCCTTGATATTCGAGGGTTTCGCGATACTGATGTCCCTTAGGCCACTTTTGTCGATCGCCATACGTCATTGGGGATAATCATCGATCGGTGTCCCATTGAAATGGCGGCTCTTAATTGGAAATCTGTCACCGAGAAGATACAAGGGGCTCCGATGGTCCATGAGCAGCGATCTGCTACCATTTTGCAAAAAGTCAGAATTTTAGACACATACGTGTTATGTAAAGCCTATTATGTTGCTCAGCTGTTCCCACTTGCCATTATGGTGGCGAAAAATTTGCGCCAATTGTCTAGCAGGTTTATATGGAAGGGTCATCTATTCAAGTTGCGTTACGAGGTTATGACGAAACCGCGTATCTCCGGAGGCTTGGGCCTCACTGACATTACTCGCAAGACATCTGCCTTGTACATCCTCCGTACGACTCTCATGGTTACGCAAGAAGTGACTTCAATTACATCCAGACTTTTTACTGTTCTGCGTCGGAAGAGCCTTGCTCCACCTGTCGACGTCGGTCGTCTCAATTTTAAGTTGAAACACGTCCGGGAATTTTATATTGCGGTTAGTTACATCGGTGACGTCTTCTTGCGACGACCGGTGCCAACGGCCAAGAGCTTGATTGCCCGTTGTGAGGGGCTGGCTGGTGCCAATCCAATCGAACTGGCGTCTCCATCAGTGTCCTGGAGGAACGTCTGGAAGAATGTTAGTCTGCTTATCCACTCTATGGCTGTGGGGTCCACGTGGTATAGGGTAGTTAATGGTTTGGTCCCCACCAACGTACGACTGCACCGTATTGGTCTTTCTGACACGGACAACTGCACTCGGTGTGGTCTCCTGGACACACTTGAGCATCGATTCACCTGCAGTGGGAACCTTGCTAATTGGCTTTGGCTCAGGAAACAACTGGCTTTTGTCACTAGGACTCCTGAAACCGCTTATACCATTGACATCATCGTACGGCCCGATTCTTCCTTTTATCCGCGAACGAAGCTCAATACCGTTATGTGGTTGCTTGGACACTTCGTACATTTTTTGCCAGGACTCCGTAAAGATTTTGCAAATATGCTTAGCCTGACATTTGCAAGGGAGGGTGTTGGCTAAGGTCGCCTGTGTGAGCCGATTTCTTTTATACTGTAGCTGGTTATGCTGCCTTTATGTAAAATTCTTCTCTTCACGTGGACTGAAGTTTACGTGGACCTTTAGGGCGAACAAGAAAAACAAACGTAAGACCAAGAACCGAGACAGTAGGGGAAAGTACGACGCCGTTGTACAGGTGCCATTCGGAAACAGGACGGTGGAATCATCGTTGCCAGGCCTCTGGTTTCGACCCCTGCCCGCTTTCTTTCCGCAGGCCTGAAACTGATTGTCACCCCTAAATTTTAAACAATGGCACACGAAAACGACCCAAAAAAATGGTAAAAAAAAGAAAAAAAGGGGCAGAGCACTGGTCTCGTAAACCAGGGGTCAATAAAAAAAAGTGACAGAAAAGAAAAAAAAAGTGGTAGAGCATTGGTCTAATAAACCAGGGGTCGTAAGTTCCATCCTCACAGGAGAATGATGAATTTTGGAAATCAGTTGCGCGTCGTGGCCGTATATTACACAGTATCTGTGATGACGAACAATTAGCGACAGGCGTTTTATTAAGAATTACTCTCAGTTGTGATTAAGGCGAATGGCGCAGATAAAGCATTTGCCAAAGCGGTACAGAATAAGGTGGGACGAGGCAGTCTGAATTACATTTTGTAGATGTATTTCTCACAAATCGCAGAGCCTGTCGTCGTCGTCGTCGCCGCCGCCGCCGCCGCCGCCGCCGCCGCCGCCGCCGCCGCCGCTTCTGCAGAAGTAGCATATGGCCATCGTAGCAAATGCGGCGAGGGACGCCCTGCCTTCGATTCCGAATGCACAAAGTGTGTGGTCTTGTTTCCCAGTCTATATTTGATCGGTGTCGTAAGAGGTTGAATGTAACGAATGGGTGGGAAAGAGCAAGGGGCAGCGGCTTTGTAGACGAAAACACAAATCCTCAGGGGTGTGAGCTTTTCGAGATGAGTCGTATACAAGTTATAGTTGGTCGTCAGTGACAGTGTGGCCTAATGGATAATGCGTCGGACTTCTGATCTGAAGATTACAGGTTCGAATGCTGAAAAAAAATGAATAAGGCGTCGGACTTCGTATCCTAAGATTGCTATTTCGATTCCTCTCACGGTCGTGTTTTTCCAGTTCTGAAAAAGAAACACACCGTTTTAGTGTAGCACTTGAGCAGTACGAAACCGTGTGAATGTTGCTGTTGACCATTTTCTGCATGGAGATGCTCTTGAGCTTGAAACACGCACAACAAGACCGGTGTTAACTAGCGAATTGGTTTGCATATTGCCGTCGCCGCGTGTTTTTGACTGGCAATTGTACATCTAAAATAACGTCGAAAAGTAACTCGTTCGGCTTATGAGTCACATCAAGTATGCGTGTTAATTTTGACGAAACTAGCTCTGCAGTTTGTCATGCAATTCTTTTACCTCTCAGAAATGATTATGAAATAAAAGTGAACTACGTGACGAGTGTGACGTTAGGAAAACGTTAGGCAACATGGAGAGGTTCTGTATGGGACCAATCAACCCAAACGAGTACTGTGTGACATGCTAACCGGCACGTATTCACCGAGGCAGCGCGGCTAGCTCAGTCGGTAGAGCCTGATGCTCTTAATCTCAGGTCGTAGGTTCTATCCCCACGCTGGGCGGAACGGAATTTTGTTCCTCTGCAGATGTAAATTACCTTTTTTCTGATTAACGTGATGTAATGGAAATAGCAACTTTAAACATTGCCTACGTCTCCGTCAGTCGCAAGGAAACTGTATTTGAAGGTGAAGGTGATTTTGTAGACATGTGTGGAAGACATGTTCTGAAATGCAAGTGGTGTTGTTTGGAGAGCACATCGGTTATGTGTCAGATGTGTAGCCAAGCAGTAATGGGTCGCCATAGCTGCAAATATTAGACGGTAATATGAAGTGTTGTCAGCTGAAGTCTGATGATCCAGACGACGGTAAGGACGAAGTACGCAAAAGTATCGCTAGATTGCGCCTCTTTAGCTCAGTGGCAGAGCACTGGTCTAGTATACCAGGGGTCGTGAGTTCGATCCTCACAGAAGGCACACGAATTTTGGATATCAGTTGCGCGTCGTGGCCTTATCGCAAACAGTATCTGGCTTTTGCAGAAGTAGCAAATGGCCATCGTAGCAAATGCGGCGAGGCACGCCCTGCCCTCGATTCCGAATGCACAAAGTGTGTGGTCTTGTTTCCCAGTATATATTTGGTCGGTCTCGTAACAGGTTGAATGTATCAAGTGCGTGGGAAAGAGCAAGGGGCAGCGGCTGTGTAGAACGAAAACACAACTCCTCAGTGGTGTGAGCGTATTGAGATGAATCATATTTAAGTTACACTTGTTTGTCCTTGACCGTGTGTCCTAATGGATAAGGGGTCGGACTTCGGATCCGAAGATTGGAGGGTCGAATCTTCTCACGGTCCTGTTTTTCCAGTTCTAAAAATGAAACATACCGTTTTAGTGTAGCAATTGAGCAGTGAGAAACCGTCTGAATGTTGCTGTTGACCATTTTCTGCTTTGATCGTTCCCGGCAACACCAGTAGTAGTTACCGAAAGCACATCTGGAGGCATTCTGTAATCTGTGGACCTTCAGAGGGTTGATGAAACACTGAAATTGCATCGGGATTGAATACAACAGGCACCATGCGGACTTTTCTCTATGGGAGTAATGTCTCAAAGTGTCTACGCTTTGATCGTTCCCTGGAAGACCAGTAGCAGTTGCCGAAGCACATCTGGAGGCATTCTGTAATCTGTGGACCTTCAGAGTGTTGATTAAACATAGATATTGCATCGCTATTGAATACAAAAGGCACCATTGCGGACTTTTCTCCATGTGAGTAATGTCTCAAACTGTCTACGGTTTGTTCGATACCTGGAAGACCAGTAGTAGTTCCCGGGTCACATCTGGAGGCATTCTGTAATCTGTGGAGCTTAAGAGTGATGATGAAACACAGAAATTGCATCCTGATTGAATACAACAGGCACCATTCGGACATTTCTCCATGGGAGTAATGTCTCAAAATGTCTACGCTTTGATCGTTCCCTGGAAGACCATTAGTAGTTCCGAAGCACATCTGGAGGCATTCTCTAATCTGTGGAGGTTCAGAGTGTTGATGAAACACAGAAATTGCAAAGCGATTAAATACAACAAACACCATGCGCAGTTTCCTCCACGGGAGTAATGTCTCAAATTGTCTATGCTTTGATCGATTCCTGGAAGACCAGTAGTAGTTTCCGAAGCACATCTGGAAGCATTCTGTGACCTGTTGGCATTCTGAGTGTTGATGAAAAACAGAAATTGCAACGGAATTGAATACAACAGGCACCATGCGGACTTTTCTCCGTGGGAATAATGTCCCAACCTGTCTACGCTTTGATAATTCCCTGTAAGACCAGTAGTAGTTTCCAAAGCACATCTGGAGGCCTTCTGTGATCTGTGGAACTTCAGAGTGTTGATGAAACATAGATATTGCATCGGGATTGAATACAGCAGGTACCATGCGGATTTTTCTCCATTTGAGTAATGTCTCAAACGGTCTACGTTTTCATCGTTCCCTGGAAGACCAGTAGTAGCTTCCGAAGCACATCTTGAGCATACAGTAATCTGTGGAGCTTATGAGTGTCGTTGAAACACAGAAATTGCATCGGGATTGAAAACAACAGGCACCATACGAACTTTTCTCCATGGGAGTAATGTCTCAAACTGTCTACGCCTTGAATGATTCCTGGAAAACCAGTAGTAGTTTCCGAAACACATCTGGAGGCATTGCAGCGGCATTGAATACAACAGACAAAATGCTCACTGTTCTCCATGGGAGTAATATCTCAAACTGTCTACGCTTTGATCGTTCCCTGGAAGACCAATAGTAGTTTCCGAAGCATATCTGGAGGCATTCTGTAATCTGTGAACTTTGAGAGTTTTGATGAAATACTGAAATTGCATCGGGAATGAATACAACACGCACCATGCTGTCTTTCCTCCATGGGAGTAACGTCTCAAACTGTCTACGCTTTGAACGATTCCTGGGAGACCAGTAGTTGTTTCCGAAACACATCTGGATGCATTCTGTAATCTGAGGACCTTCAGAGTGTTAATAAAACACAGAAATTGCATCGGGATTGAATACAAGACTCTCCATGAGGACTTTTCTCCGTGGGAGTAATGTCTCAAACTGTCTACGCGTTGATCGTTCCCTGGAAGACCAGTAGTAGTTTCCGAGTCACATCTGGAAGCATTCTGTAATATGAGGACCTTCAGAGTGTTGATGAAACACAGAAATTGCACCGCGATTAAATACAACAAACAGCATGCGCAGTTTCCCCCATGGGAGTAATGTGTAAAATTGTCTACGCTTTGGTCGTTCCCTGGAAGACCAATAGTACCTTCCGAAGCACATCTTCAGCATACGGTAATCTGTGGAGCTTCAGAGTGTTGATGAAACACAGAAATTGCATCGGGATTGAATTCAACAGGCACCATTCGAAAATTTCTCCATGGGAGTATTATCTCAAACTGTCTACCCCTTGATCGATTCCTGGAAAACCAGTAGTAGTTTCCGAAACTCATCTGGAGGCATTCTGTAATCTGAGGACCTTCACAGTGCTGATGAAACACAGAAATTGCCGCGGCATTGAATACAACAGACACCATGCTCATTTTTCTCCATGGGAGTAATATCTCAAACTGTCTACGATTTGATAGTTCCCTGTAAGACCAATAGTAGTTCCTGAAACACATCTGGAGGCATTCTGCAATCTGTGGATCTTCAGAGTGTTCATGAAACACAGAAATTGCATCGGGATTGAATACAACAGGCACCATGCGGACTTTCCTCCATGGGAGTAATGTCTCAAACTGTCTACGCTTTGACGTTCCCAGGAAGACCAGTAGTAGTTTTCGGAGCACATGTGGAAGCATTCTGTAAACTGGGGAGCTTAAGACTGTTGATGAAACATAGTATTTGCATCGGGATTGAATAAAACAGGCACCATTCGGACTTTTCTCCATGGGAGTAATGTCTCAAGCAGTCTACGCCTGGATCGCTTCCTGGAAGACCAGTAGTAGTTTCCGATTCACATCTGGAGGCATTCTGTAATCTGTGGACTTTCAAAGCGTTGATGAAACACAGAAATTGCCTCGGGATTGAATACAACAGTCACCATGCGCACTTTCCTCCTTGGGAGTAATGTCTCAAACAGTTTACGCTTTGATCGTTCTCTGGAAGACCATTAGTAGTTTCAGAAGCAAATCTGGAGGCATTCCATAATATGTGGATTTTCAGAGTGTTGATGAAACACAGTGATTGCATCGGGAGTAAATACAACATGCACCATGCGTACTTTTCTCCTTGGGAGTAATGTCTCAAACTGTCTACGCTTCGATCGTTCCCTGGAAGACCAGTAGTAGTTTCCGAGTCACATCTGGAGGCATTCTGTAATCTGAGGACCTTCAGAGTGTTGATGAATCACAGAAATTGGATAGGTATTGAATACAACAGGCACCATACGAACTTTTCTCCATGGGAGTAATGTCTCAAACTGTCTACGCCTTGATCGTTCCCTGGAAGACCAGTAGTAGTTTCCTAGTAACATCTTTATTCATTCTGTAATCTGAGGACCTTCAGAGTGTTGATGAAACACAGAAATTGCATCCTGATTGAATACAACAGGCACCATTCGGACTTTTCTCCATGTGAGTAGTGTCTTAAACGTTCTACGCTTTGATCGTTCCCTGGAAGACCAGTAGTAGTTTTCGAAGCACATCTGGAGGCATTCTGTATTCAGTGAACCTTCAGAGAGTTGATGAAATACTGAAATTGCATCATGATTGAATACAGCATTCACCATCGGACTTTTCTCCATGGTAGTAATGTTTCAAACTGTCTACGCTTTGATCGTTCCATGGAAGACCAGTAGTAGTTTTCGGAGCACATCTGGAGGCATTCTGTGATTTGTGCACCTTCACAGTGTTGATGATACACAGACATTGCAACAGCATTAAATACAACAGGCACCATGCTCACTTTTCACTATATGTGAGTAATGTCTCAAACTGTCTACGCTTTGATCGTTAGCTGGAAGACCAGTAGTAGTTTCAGAAGCACATCTTTAGGCATTCTGTAATCTGTCACCTTCAGAGTGTTGATGAAACACAGAAATTGCATAGGGATTGAATAGAACAGGCGTCATGCGAACTTTCCTCCATGGGAGTAATGTGTCAAACTCTCTACGGTTTGTTCGATTTCTGGAAGACCAGTAGTAGTTTCCCAAGCCCATCTGGAAGAATTCTGTAATCTGTGGTCCTTCAGAGTGTTAATGAAACGAAGATATTGCATCATGATTGTATACAAGAGGCACCATGAGGACTTTTCTCCATGGGAGTAATGACACAAACTGTCGACGCTTTGATCGTTCCCTGGAAGACCAGTAGTAGCTTCCGAAGCACATCTTGAGCATTCGGTAATCTGCTGAACTTCAGAGTGTTGATGAAACACAGAAATTGCATCGGGATTAAATACAACAGGCACCATACGAACTTTCATCCAGAGGAGTAGTGTCTCAAACGGTCTACGCCTTGATCGTTCCCTGGAAGACCAGTAGTAGCCTCCGAAGCACGTCTGGAGGCATTCTGCATTCTGTGGAGTTTCAGAGTGTTGCGATGAATCACAGAAATTGCATCGGGATTGAATACAACAGGCAAAACGCGGAATTTTCACCCATAGGAGTAATGTCTCAAACTGTCTACGCTTTGATCGTTCTCTGGAAGACCAGTAGTAGTTTCCGAGTCACATCTGGAGGCATTCTGTAATGTGTGGACCTTCAGAGTGTTGATGAAACACAGAAATTTCATCGAAACTGAATGCAACAGGCACCATGCCGACTTTTCTCTATGGGAGTAGTGCATCAAACTGTCTACGCTTTGATCGATCCCTGTTACACCAGTAGTATATCCCGAAATACATCTGGAGTCATTCTGTAATCTGAGGACATTCAGAGTGTTGATGAGACTCAGAAATTGCAACGGGATTGAATACAACAAACATCATGCGGACTTTCCTTCATGGGAGTAATGTCTAAAACTGTCTACGCTTTGATCGTTCCCTGGCAGACCAGTAGTAGTTTTTGGAGCACATCTTGAGGCATTCTGTGACCTGTGGACCTTCACAGTGCTCATGAGACACAGACATTGCATCGGCATTGAATACAACAGGCAGCTTGCTCACTTTTCTCCATGGGAGTAATGTCTCAAACTGTCTACGCTTTGATCGTTCCCTGGAAGACCAGTAGTAGTTTCCGAAGAACATCTGGAGGCATTCTGCGATCTGTGGACATTCACAGTGCTGATGAAACACAGACACTGCATAGGCATTCAATACAAGAGGTACCATGCGGACTTTTCTCCATAGGAGTAATGTCTCAAAGAGTCTACGCTTTGATCGTTAAAGGGAAAAACAGTAATAGTTTCCGAAGCACATCTGGAGGCATTCTGTAATCTGTGGAGTTTCAGAGTGTTGATGAAACACAGAAATTGCATCGGGATTGAATACAACACGCTCCATGCTGACTTTTCTCCATGGGAGTAATGTCTCACACTGCCAACGATTTGATCGTTCCCTGGAAGACCAGTAGTAGTTTCCGAAGCACATCTGGTGGCATTCTGTAAGCTGTGGACCTTCAGAGTGTCGATGAAACACTGAAATTGCATCGGGATTGAATACAACAGGCACCATGCAGACTTTTCTCCGTGGGAGAAGGGTCTAAAACTGTCTACGCTTTGATCGTTCCCGGGAAAACCGATAGTAGTTTCCGAAGCAAATCTCCAGGCATGCGGTAATCTGTGGAGCTTCAGAGTGTTGATGAAACACAGAAGTTGCTTCGGGATTGAATACAAATGGCACCATGCAGGCTTTTCTCGATGGGAGTAATGTCTCAAAGTGTCTAAGCTTTGATCGTTCCCTGGAAGACCAGTAGTACTTTCCGAGTCACATGTTAATTCATTCTGTAATCTGTGGACCTTCAGAGTGTTGATGAAACACTGAAATAGCATCGGGATTGAATACAACAGGTACCATGAGGGCTTTTCTCCTAGGGAGTAATGTCTCAAATAATCTACGCTTTGATCGTTCCCGGGAAAACCAGTAGTAGTTTCCTAAGCACATCTGGAGGCATTCTGTAATCTGTGGAGTTTCAGAATGTTGACGAATCACAGAAATTTCGTCGGGATAGAATAAAACAGGCACCTTTCGGACTTTTCTCCACGGGAGTAATGTCTCAAACTGTCTACGCTTTGATCGTTCCCTGGAAGACAAGTAGTAGTTTCCGAAGCACATCTGGAAAAATTCGTTAATCAATGGACCTTCGGAGTGCTGCTGAAACACAGGAATTGCATCAGGATTGAATACATCAGGCACCATGCGCACTTCTCTCCATGGGAGTAATGTCTCAAACTGTCTACGCATTCATGATTCCCTGGAAGACCAGTAGAAGTTGCCGAAGCACATCTGGAGGCATTCTGTAATCTGTGGACCTTCAGAGAGTTGATAAAACACAGAAATTGCATCGGGATTGAATACAACAGGCACTATCCGGACTTTTCTGCATGGGAGTAATGTCTCAAACTGTCTACGGTTTGTTCGATTCCTGTAAGACCAGTAGTAGATTCCCAAGCACATCTGGAAGCATTCTGAATTCTGTGGACCTTCAGAGTGTTAATAAAACAAAGAAATTGCATCTGGGTTGAATACAAGAGGCTCAATGCGGACCCTTTCTCCATGGGAGTAATGTCTCAAACTGTCTACGCTTTGATCGTTCCCTGCAAGACCAGTAGTAGTTTCCGAAACAAATCTTGAGGCATTCTGTGATCTGTATACCTTCAGAGCGTTGATGAAATACAGTAATTTTATAGGGACTGAATACAACAGGCACCATGCGGACTTACCTCCTTGGGAGTATTTTCTCAACTGTCTACGCTTTGATCGTTCCCTGGAAGACCAGAAGTAGTTTCCGAAGCACATCTGGAGGCATTCTGTAATCTGTGGAGTTTCAGACTGTTGATGAATCACAGAAATTGCATCGGGATTGAATACAAGAGGCACAATGTGGACTTTTCTCCATGGGAGTAATCTCTCAAACTGCCTACTGTTTGATCGTTCCCTGGAAGACCAGTAGTAGATTCCGAAGCACATCTGGGGCATTCTGTAATCTGTGGACCTTCAGACTGTCGTTCAAACACTGAAATTGCATCCGGATTGAATACAACTGGCACCATGCGGACTTTCCTCCATGGGAGTTATGTCTCAAACTGGCTACGATTTGATCATTCCGCGGATGAGCGGTAGTAGTTTCCGAAGCGCATATGGAGGCATTCTGTAATCTGTGGAGCTTACGAGTGTTGATGAAACACAGAAACTGATGGAACACAGAAATTGCATCGGGATAGAATACACCAGGCACCATTCGGAATTTTCTCTGTGGGAGTAATGTCTCAAACTGTCTACGCTTTGATCGTTCCCTGGAAGACCAGTAGTAAATTCCGAAGCACATCTGGAGGTATTCTGTAATCTCTGGAGTTTCAGAGTGTTGATGAAACAAAGAAATTGCATCGGGATTGAATACAATAGGCACCATGCGGACTTTTCTCTATGGGAGTAATGTCTCAAACAATCAACGCTTTGATCGTTCCCGGGAAGACCAGTAGTAGCTTCCGAAGCACATCTGGAGGCATTCTGTAACCTGTGGAGTTTCAGAGTGTTGATGAAACACAGGAATTGCATCAGGATTGAATACAACTGGCACCATGCGCACTTTTCTCCATGGGAGTAATGTCTCAAACTGTCAACGCTTTGATCGTACCCTGGAAGACCAGTAGTAGTTTCCGAGTCATATCTGGAGGCATTCTATAATCTGTGGAGCTTACGAGTGTTGATGAAACACAGAAACTGCATCAGGATTGAATACAACAGGAACAATTCGGACTTTCCTCCATGGGAGTAATGTCTCAAACTGTCTACGCTCTGATCGTTCCCTGGAAGACCAGTAGTAGTTTCCGATGCACATTTGGAGGCATTCTGTAATCTGTGATCCTCTAGTGTTTTGATGAAACACAGAAACTTCATCGGAATTGAATATAACAATCACCATGCAGACGTTTCTGTATGGGAGTAATTGCTCAATCTGTCTACGCTTTGATCGATCCCTGGAAGACCAGTAGTACTCTCCGAAGCACATGTGGAGGCATTCTGTAATCTGTGGAGCTTAAGAGAGTTGATGATACACAGATATTGCATCGGGTTTGAATACAACAGGCACCATTCGGACTTTTCTCCGGTTGAGTAATGTCTCAAACTGTCTACGCTTTGATCGTTCCCTGGAAGACCAGTAGTAGTTTCCGTGTCACATCTGTAGGCATTCTGTAATGTGTGGACCTTCCAAATGTGTTAATGAAACACAGAAATTGCATCGGGATTGAATACAACAGGCACCATGCGCACTTTTCTCCATGGGAGTAACGTCTCAAACTGTCTACGCTCTGATCGTTCCCTGGAAGACCAGTACTAGTTTCCGAAGCACATCTGGAGGCATTCTGTAATCTGTGAACCTTCAGAGTTTTGATGAAACACAGAAACTTCATCGGAATTGAATATAACAATAACCATGCAGAATTTTCTGTATGGAGTAATGTCTCAATCTGTCTACGCTTTGATCGATCTCAGGAAGACCAGTAGTACTTTTCGAAACACATTTGGAGGCATTATGTAGTCTGAGGACCTTCAGACTGTTGATGAAACACAGATGTTGCATCGGAATTGAATACAACAGGCACCATGCGGAGTTTTCTCCATGGGAGTAATGTCTCAAATAATCAACGCTTTGATCGTTCCCTGGAAGACCAGCAGTAGTTTCGAAAGCACATCTGGAGGCATTCTGTAATGTGTGGACCTTCAGAGTTTTGGTGAAACACAGAAATAGCATCGGGATTGAATACAACAAGCACCATACGGACTTTTCTCCATGGGATTAATGTCTCAAACTGTCTACGGTTTGTTCTATTCCTGGAACGCCAGTAGTAGTTCCCGAGTCACATCTGGAGGCATTCTCTAATCTGTGGACCTTCATAGCGTTGATGAAACATAGATATTGCATTGGGATTGAATAGAACTGGCAATATGCGGACTTTTCTCCGTGGGAGTAATGTCTCAAACTGTCAACGGTTTTTTCTATACCTGGAAGACCAGTAGTAGTTCCCGAGTCACATCTGGAGACATTCTGTAATCTGTGGACCTTCAGAGTTTTGATGAAACACAGATATTGCATCGGGATTGAATAACAGGCAACATTCGGACTTTCCTGCACGGGAGTAATGTCTCAAACTGTCTACACTTTGATCGTTCCCTGGAAGACAAGTAGTAGCTTCCGAAGCACATCTGGAGAAATTCGGTAATCTGTGGACCTTCAGAGTGTTGATGAAACAGAGGAATTGCATCAGTATTGAATACAACTGGCACCATGCGCACTTTTCTCAATGGGAGTAATGTCTCAAACTGTCTACAGTTTGTTCGATTCCTGGAAGACCAGTAGTAGTGCCCGAGTCACACCTGGAAGCATTCTCTAATCTGTGAACCTTCATAGTGTTGATAAACATAGGTATTGCATCGGGATTGAATACAACGGGCACCATGCATACTTTTGTCCATGGGAGTAGTGTCTCAAACTGTCAATGGTTTTTTTATACTTGGAAGACCAGTAGTAGTTCCCGAGTCACATATGGAGACATTCTGTAATCTGTGGGCCTTCAGATTGTTGATGAAACACAGATGTTGCATCGGAATTGAATACAACAGGCACCATGCGGAGTTTTCTCCATGGGAGTAATGTCTCAAACAGTCTATGCTTTGATCTATCCCTGGAAGACCAGTAGTAGTTGCCGAAGCACATCTGAAGGCAATTTGTAATATGTGGACTTCAGAGTTTTGATGGAACACAGAAATTGCATCGGAATTTAATACAACAGGCATCATGCGGACTTTCCTTCATGGAAATAATGTCTCAAACTGTCTACGGTTTGTTCCTTTCCTGGAAGAACAGTAGTAGATTCCCAAGCACATCTGGAAGCATTCTGCAATCTGTGGACCTTCAAGGTGTTAATGAAACAAAGAAATTGCATTGGGAGAGAATACAAGAGGCACATTGCCGACTTTTCTCCATGGGAGTAATGTCTCAAACTGTCTACGCTTTGATCGTTCCCTGGACGACCAGTAGTAGTTTCCGAAACATATCTGGAGGCATTCTGTGCTCTGTGAACCTTCAGAGTGCTGATGAAACACAGAATTTTCATCGGGATTTAATACAACAGGCACCATGCAGACTTTCCCCCATGGGAGTAATTTCTCAAACTGTTTACGCTTTGATCGTTCCTCGGAAGACCAGTAGTAGATTCCCAAGCACATCTGGACGCATTCTGTAATCTATGGAGCTTCAGAGAGTTAATGCAACAAAGAAATTGCATCGGGATTGAATACAACAGGAGCCAGGCGGACTTTTCTCCATGGGAGTAATGTCTCAAACTGTCTACGCTTTGTTCGTGCCCTGAAACACCAGTAGTAGTTTCCGAAGCACATCTGGAGGCATTCCGGAATCTGTGGACGTTTAGAGTGTTGATGGAACAAAGAAACTGCATCGTGATAGATTACAACATGCACCATGCGGACTTTCCTCCATGGGAGTAATGTCTCAAACTGTCTACGCATTGGTCATTCCCTGGAAGACTAGTAGTAGTTTCCAAAGCACATCTGGAGGCATTCTGTAGTCTGTGATCCTTCAGAGTGTTGATGACACACAGAAATTGCCTCGGCATTGAATACAACAGGCACCATGCGGAATTTTAACATATGAGTAATGTCTCAAACTGTCTACGATTTGATCGTTCAATGGAAGACCAGTAGTAGTTTCCGAAGTACAACTAGAGGCATTCTGTAATGTGTGGAGAATCAGAGTGTTGATGAAACACATATATTGCATCGAGATTGAATACAACAGGCACAATGCTGACTTTCCTCCATGGGAGTAATGTCTCAAACTGTCTACGCTTTGATCACCCCTGGAAGACCAGTAGTAGTTTCCGACGCACATCTGAAAAATTCTGTAATCTGTGGACCCTCAGAGTGTTGATGAAAGACAGAAAATGCAACGGGATTGAATACAACAGGCACCATGCTGACTTTCTCCATAGAAGTAATGTCTCAAACTGTCTACGGTTTGATCGTTCCCTGGAAGACCAGTAGTAGTTCTGAAAGCACATCTGGAGGCATTCTGTAAACTGTGGATCTTCAGAGTGTTGATGAATCACAGTAATTTCATCGCGATTAAATACAACAGCCACCATGAGGACTTTTCTCAATATGAGTAATGTCTCAAACTGTCTACACTTTGATCGTTCCCTGGAAGACCAGTAGTAGCTTTCGTAGCATATCTGGAGGCATTGTGTGATGTGTGGACCTTCACAGTGCTGATGAGATACAGACATTGTATCGGCATTGAGTACAACAGGCACCATGAACACTTTCCTCCATGGGAGTAATGTCTCATACTGTCTACGCTTTGATCGTTCAATGGAAGACCAGCAGTAGATTCCGAGTTACACCTGGAGGCATTCTGTAATCTGTGTAACTTCAGAGTGTTGATGAAGAAATTTGCACCGGGATTGAATACAACAGGCACCATGCGCACTTTCCTCCATGGGAGTAATGTTTCAAACTGTCTACGCTTTGATCGTTCCCTGGAAGACCAGTTGTAGCTTCCGAAGCACATCTTGAGGCATTCGGTAATCTGTTGAACTTCAGAGTGTTGATGAAACACGGTTATTGCATCTGGATTGAATACAACAGGCACCATGCGGACTTTTATCCGTGGGAGTAATGTCTCAATCTGTCTACGCTTTGATCGATGCCTGGAAGACCAGTATTAGTCTCCGAGTCTCATCTTCATTCATTCTGTAAACTATGGACTTCTGAGTGTTGATGGAGCACAGAAATTGCATCGGGATTGAATACAACAAGCACCATGCTGACTTTTCTCCATGGGTATAATGTCTCAAACTGTCTTCGCTTTGATCGATCCCTGGAAGACCAGTAGTAGTTTCCGAAGCACATCTGGTGGCATTCTGTAATGTGTGGACCTTCAGAGTGTTGATGAAACACAGAAATTGCATCGAGATTGAATACAACATGCACCATGCGGACTTTCCTCCATTGGAGTAATGTCTCAAACTGTCTACGCTTTTATCATTCCCTGGAAGACCAGTAGTAGTTTAAAAAGCACATCTGGAGGCATTCTGTAATCTGAGGACTTTCAGAGTGGTGATGGAACACAGAAATTACATCGGGAATGAATACAACAATCACCATGCGGACTTCTCTCCATGCGAGTAATGCCACAAACAATCTACGCTTTGATCGTTCCCTGGAAGACCAGTAGTACTTTAAGAAGCACATCTGGATTCATTCTGATATCTGTGGACCTTTAGAGTGTTGATGGAACAAAGAAACTGCATCGTGATTGATTACAACATGCACCATGCAGACTTTCCTCCATGGGAGTAATGTCTCAAACTGTCTACTCTTTGATCGTTCCCTGGAAGACCAGTAGTAGTTTCCTAAGCACATCTGGAGGCATTCTGTAATGTGTGGACCTTCAGAGTGTTGATGAAACACAGAAATTGCATCAGATTGAATACAACGCGCACCATGCGGACTTTCCTCCATGGGAGTAATGTCTCAAACTGTCTACGCTTTGATAATTCCCTGGAAGACTAGTAGTAGTTTCCAAAGCACATCTGGAGGCATTCTGTAGTCTGTGAACCTTCAGAGTGTTGATGACACACAGAAATTGCCTCGGCATTGAATACAACCGGCACCATGCAGACTTTCTTACATATGAGTAATGTCTCAAACTGTCTACGCTTTAATCGTTCAATGGAAGACCAGCAGTAGATTCCGAGTTACACCTGGAGGCATTCTGTAATCTGTGTACCTTCAGAGTGTTGATGAAACAAAGAAATTGCACCGGGATTGAATGCGACAGGCACCATGCGCACTTTCCTCCATGGGAGTAATGTTTCAAACTGTCTACGCTTTGACCGTTCCCTGGAAGACCATTAGTAGCTTCCGAAGCACATCTTGAATCATTCGGTAATCTGTGGAACTTCAGAGTGTTAATGAAACACGGTTATTGCATCTGGATTGAATACAACAGGCACCATGCGGACTGTTCTCCGTGGGAGTTATGTCTCAAACTGTCTTCGTTTTGATCGATCCCTGGAAGACCAGTAGTAGTTTCCGAAGCACATCTGGAGGCATTCTGTAATCTGAGGACTTTCAGAATGTTGATGGAACACATAAATTGCAACGGGATTGAATACAACAATCATCCTGCTGACTTTTCTCCATGGGAGTAATGTCTCAAACTGTCTACGCTTTGATCATTCGCTGGAAGACTAGTAGTAGATTCCGCAGCACATCAGGAGGCAATCTGTAATCTATGGACCTTCAGAGTGTTGGTAAACCCAGAAATTGCATCGGGATTGAATACAACGGGCACCATGGTAACTTTTCTGCATGGGAGTAATGTAGAAAACTGTCTACCCTTGGATCGTTCCCTGGAAGACCTGCAGTAGTCTCCGAAGCACATCTGGAGGCAATCTGTGGTCTGTGGACCTTCAGAGTGTTAATGAAACACAGGAAATGCATCGGGATTGAATACTACAGGCACCAAGAGGACTTTTCTCCATGAGAGTAATGTCTCAACCAATCTATGCTTTGATCGATCCCGGGAAAACCAGTAGTAGTTTCTGAAGCACATCTGGAGGGATTCTGTAATCTCTGGAGTTCCAGAATGTTGATGAAACACACAAATTGCATCAGGATTGAAAATAACAAGCACTATGTGGACCCCCCCCCCCCCCCCCCCCCCCTGTGGGTTCGGGGGTAAGAATAGGCCCACGGTATTCCTGCCTGTCGTAAGAGGCGACTAAAAGGAGTCTCAAACGTTTCGGCCTTATGTGATGGTCCCCTACCGGGTTTGACCTCCATCTTCTAAATTCTTCCGAAGAGCGAGCTGATTGGGGAAGGGCGCCTTACAAGGTGCAATGTGTCCATCGCTCATTACCATCTCTAGCTTGGTTGGTCGTCATCGCATAGCTGTCCCGCCCACTCACCATTTCTAGGGCGTGGCTTTGTTCTTCGGTGCGGTTTTTTTGCAGTCTGCTCTGCTGTGTCGCTTTATGCGCCAATGACGATCATGGACTACATTTCACCTGAAATCCAGCACGGTAGCCAGTCCGTTGTGGTGGGGCCGCCATGTACCCTGTCGGTTGTAGCCCCCTGACAACACAGGGATCGCTCTACTGATGCCTGCGCCGTTAACTCCCCGCGTATGCCAAGGAGTAGATGCCTGTCTCCTTGGGGCATCGGGACTCCCGGCAATGGCCATCCCGCCAGGTGGTCGTTGCTGAGGCTGGGTGGCGCCCGTGGGGAGGGCCCTTGGTCGGAGTAGGTGGCATCAGGGCGGATGACCCGCGATGAAGCGTGGTACATCATCTCTTGCTGGCGGCCAGCCGCCAGCAGTCTCTAAGCGTTCTCGGCCTCAATATAACGCTCAGGCATATGATCCACAATCGTTCCCCTCCCTGGCCACACCATGGGAGGAACGAAAGGCTACGGTTGGCAGCGAACCTTATTCACCTCGCTATTTAGTCTGTACACGAGTCGATGGGGAATCGTTTATGGCGACCAAGCCTCAGTTTTTTGTCGAGCACTTGGAGGACAAGTTTGGGGAGGTGGAGGGCTTGTCCAAAATGCGCTCTGGGGCAGTATTGATCAAAACGGTATCCTCTGCACAGTCACGGCAGTTACTCGCTTGTGACAAGTTGGGGGATGTTTCCGTCACGATCACACCCCATAAGAGTCTCAACATGGTCCAGGGCATTATATTCCATAGGGACCTACTCTTGCAGTCAGACGACGAGCTACGCGCCAATTTAGAACGGCGGGGTGTTCACTTCGTCCGGCGCGTCCATGGGGGTCCGAGGGATAATCAGGTAGCCACCGGTGCCTTCATCTTGGCCTTCGAGGGTGACGTCCTACCCGAAAAGGTCAAGGTGATGGTCTACCGATGTGATGTGAAGCCCTATATCCCTCCCCCGATGAGGTGTTTCAAATGCTGGAAGTTCGGCCACATGTCATCTCGGTGTACTTCCAGCATGACATGCAGAGATTGTGGACGCCCTTCACATCCTAATACTGCATGTGCGCCGCCTCCCATCTGTGTGAACTGCGGCGAACACCATTCCCCTTGCTCGCCAGACTGCAAGGTTCTACTGAAAGAACGAAGGATCATGGAATATAAGACCCTGGACCGCATGACCTATACTGAGGCTAAGCGGAAATACGAGAGGCTACATCCTGTGGCTCTGACCAGCTCCTATGCCACCGCTGCCAAAACAGTAGTTTTGTCATCTGCTGCTCCGATTCCACTGAACACTCTGAGCCGGAATACTACACCTGCCCCCTTGATGGTGGGGGGCACTTCCCCATCTGTTGCTCCTGCACCACCTACCTCAGGAGCAACGACCCCCCAACCATCGGGGACACAAGTCCCCAACTCTAAGCCGGAGAAGCGTCCGACTTCTTCGGCGACTCTCTCTCGCAAGGGATCCCTCGGGTCCCTCCCTTCCCAGGTTTCCACCTCTGGGAAGGGTGACGTCAGCCAATGGCTGAAAAGCAGGCCAGCGGCTGGTCGCAGGGCTTCCCGCTCCTCCTCCGTCCCGGAGACTGACTCGGTGGAGCCCTCCCAGCCAGTAAAGCCCAAGGAGCAGAGAGAGAAGACGAAGAAGAAGAAGGCCTCTAAGGCCAAGGAACGCGCGGTGGCATCCGCCAGCACCGCTCCATACAGGCTCTGCATCTGAGGATGAGGTGGAGATCCTGGCGTCCGCTGAGGACCTGGATCTCGCCATACCCTCAGACGCCAAGGACGCCGATTGTTCTGGTCCTCGATCGGTGACAGCAGGTGACCCAGTGACGTGATCTGCCTCCTCGGTCCCTTCACGCCTATTTCGCCCATGGACAATGTGATTCTCCAGTGGAACTGCAGCGGTTTTTTCCACCACCTTGCTGAGCTCCGCCAACTCGTCAGCAGTCACCCTTTCTTCTGCATTGCCCTCCAGGAAACATGGTTTCCGGCAATGCGGACCCCTGCCCTACGAGGGTATCGGGGTTATTATAAGAACCGGGCAGCTTATGAGAGGGTGTCTGGTGGAGTCTGCGTCTACGTCCTTAACTCTATCTACAGCGAGTGTGTGCCTCTTCATACACCCTTAGAGACTGTCGCTGTAAGGATGTGGACGCCTCAGCCTATTACTGTCTGCAGTTTGTACCTTCCGCCGGATGGTGATGTCTCTCGTCATGTGTTGTCTGCATTGATAGGACAACTGCCGCCTCCCTTTGTGTTGCTGGGCGACTTTAACGCCCATAACCCCTTGTGGGGTAGCGCCGCGATCACTGGCCGGGGCAGAGATGTCGAGACTCTTCTGTCACAGCTTGACCTCTGCCTTTTAAACACGGGAGAGGCGACCCACTTTAGTGCAGTCCATGGCTCGTTTTCGGCCATTGACCTTTCTATTTGCAGCCCCGGACTTTCACCATCCATCCACTGGAGGGTCCATGACGACTTATGTGGTAGTGACCATTTCCCCATCTTTCTGTCACTGCCACAGCGTCACTCTTCTGAACGCCCCTCCACATGGGCTCTGAATAAGGCTGATTGGGACTTATTTACATCTGTCGCAGTGATCGCACCTCCTTCCACTCATCTGATTGATGCGGTGGTTCAGTCGGTCACCACCAGCATCGTTTCTGCGGCGGCATCTGCGATTCCCTGTACATCCGGGTCACCTCGGCGGAGGACTGTGCCGTGGTGGTCGCCCGAGATCGCAGAGGCGATTCGAGATCGCCGGCGGGCTCTTCAGCGCCATAAGCGGCACCCGTCGTTGGAGACCCTCATTGCTTTTAAACAGTTCCGCGCCCGAGCCCGACGCCTTATTCGCCAACGGATGCAGGAGTGCTGGGAACGTTATGTTTCCACCATTGGCGTCCGTACCTCTGCATCGCAGGTTTGGGCCAAGATTCGGCGACTCCAAGGCTATCGGCCACCTGTCTCTGTCCCTGGGCTTTCGCTGAATGGAGCAGTGTGCACCGACTCCGACACGATTGCGGACCGGTTAGCAGAGCATTTTGCTCAGTGTTCCGCGTCAACGAACTACCCGTTGGCCTTCCGCTCCCGGAAAGAGCGGTTGGAAAGTCGGAGGCTTTCCTTTCACACGCGCCACGCGGAGTCGTACAATGCTCCTTTCAGCGAATGGGAATTCCAGAGCGCACTTTCTGCTTGCCCTGATACGGCTCCTGGACCAGACCGCATTCACAGCCAGATGCTGAAACACCTCTCAGTGCCTTGCCAGCGACGCCTCCTAGATCTTTTCAATCGCGTCTGGGTCGAGGGTGTTTTCCCGTCTCAATGGCGGGAAAGCATAGTCCTCCCCGTATTGAAACCTGGCAAGAACCCGCTGGAGGTGGACAGCTATCGCCCCATAAGCCTCACCAACGTTCCTTGCAAGTTGCTGGAACGTATGGTGAGCCGGAGGTTGAGTTGGCTCCTCGAGTCTCGGGGCCTTCTGGCTCCGTCTCAGGGTGGGTTCCGTAAAGGCCGCTCTGCCGTCGATAATCTGGTCTCCCTGGAGTCTGCCATCCGTACAGCCTTTGCGCGCCGCCAACATCTGGTTGCCGTCTTCTTCGACATGCGGAAGGCATACGATACGACTTGGCGCCATCACATCCTGGCCACACTTCATGGGTGGGGCCTTAGGGGCCCGCTCCCGATTTTTATTCAGTATTTTCTTTCGTATCGTTCCTTCCGCGTGCAAGTAGCTGCGTCGCATAGTTCCTCCCGGGTCCAGGAGAACGGGGTCCCACAGGGGTCTGTCCTCAGTGTGTCCCTGTTTTTAATTGCCATCAATGGGCTCGTTGAGGCGGTGGGGTCGTCCGTCGCGGCTTCTTTATATGCGGACGACTTCTGCCTATATTACAGCTCCAGTGGCATCGCCGCTGCTGAACGGCAGCTGCAAGGTGCCATCCGCAAGGCGCAGTCATGGGCTGTAACGCACGGCTTCCAGTTTTCGGCCGCGAAGACCTGCGTTATGCATTTCTGCCGGCGTCGCACGGTTCACCCTGAGCCGCGCCTTTACCTTGACGGTGAACCTCTTGCTGTGGTCGCGACGCATCGGTTCTTGGGACTGGTGTTCGATACCCGGTTGACTTGGCTGCCCCATATTAGGCAGCTGAAGCAAACATGCTGGCGGCACTTAAACGCTCTCCGTCGCTTAAGCCACACCAGGTGGGGTGCCGACCGGTCCACCCTCCTCCACCTATATCAAGCGCTGATCCAGTCCCGCCTTGATTATGGGTGTGTGGCGTACGGTTCTGCCTCGCCTTCAGCATTGCGATTGCTGGATCCCATACACCACTGCGGGATCCGCCTCGCCACGGGAGCGTTCCGGACAAGCCCCGTCGACAGCATACTCGTGGAGGCTGGTGTCCCTCCATTGCGGTTCCGGCGTGACCGCCTTCTGGCCGCCTATGCCGCACACGTTTATAGCATGCCAGGGCATCCAAACTACCGTCTCCTGTTCCCGCGCTCGATCGTCCATGTTCCGGACAGGCGGCCCCGGTCAGGGTGTCCCATTGCGGTTCGCCTCCGGGACCTTCTCCGTGGCCTTGACTTTTTTCCTCTGCCACCTGTTTTCCGGGCCAATCTCCGTCTGCCCCCGTAGAGTGTGCCCCGACCGTGCCTTCGGCTCGACTTGGCACAGGGTCCGAAGGTCTCAGTGCCTCCGGAGGCCCTCCGCCGCCGCTTTCTTTCCATCCTGGCAGAGTTTCCGAACGCGGCGGTGGCCTACACCGACGGTTCGGTGGTCTCTGGCCACACTGGTTACGCTCTCACTCTACGGGATTATTGTGAGCAACGGTCATTGGCAGCTGGCTCCAGTGTATACACTGCCGAGTTGGTTGCCATCTGTCGTGCCCTAGAGTTTCTCCGCTCCCGCTCAGGTGAGTCCTTTGTCATCCGTAGTGACTCCCTGAGCGGTTTACGAGCTCTGGACCAGTGTTTCCCTCGTTCCCGTCTGGTGATGGCCATCCAGGAGTCCCTCCATACTCTCGTCCGTTGCGGCCGCTCTGTCACCTTTGTTTGGTCCCCGGGTCACGTCGGCATCCCGGGTAACGAGCGGGTTGACGAACTGGCGAAACAGGCGGTCAGTTCCCCGGCCATGGAGATCGGTCTTTTAGAGAGTGACGTCCGATCCGTATTGCGGCAGAAGGTCCTTGCTGCTTGGCGTGATGAGTGGCGCACCCTGCCCTCTCCCAACAAACTTCGGGCAGTCAAGGAGACAACCAGTGTGTGGCGCTCCTCCATGCGGGGGTCTCGCAAGGACGCTGTCGTCCTCTGCCGGCTCCGCATAGGACATACCCGGCTCACGCACGCGTATCTCTTGTGCCGTGACGACCCGCCTCTCTGTCGCTGCGGATTGGCCCTGACCGTGGTACACGTCTTACTAGACTGCCCACTTTTAACTGCCCTCAGGCAGACGTTCGCGCTGCCTGATACACTCCCTGCTCTTTTAACCGATGACTCTACTATGGCTGACTTAGTTCTCCGTTTTATTCGAGCAGGGGGTTTTTATCATTCAATATGAGAGTCCCTTTTTATTTTTTTAGTGTCGACTGTGGCTTTTGGCCTGGGGTTTTAGTTTGTGGTGTTTTAATGTGTCCCTTGGTTGTTGGCCTTTCCAGTTTTATTTTCATGGTCGGCCAATGACCGTCGCACTCTGTGTGTCTTTTAAACTCTTTTCTCTGGTCTTCGTCTATGTCTTTCTTGTACTGTGTCGTCCCTTGTCGTCTCCGTTATGTGTTTATTGCTTGTTGAACTTTTCTTCGTGTATTATTATGGTCGTGGAACATGGGACCGATGACCTAAGTAGTCTGGTATCTTTAACCCCCACAAACCAACCAACCAACTATGTGGACTTTTTTCCATGGGGGTAATGTCTCAAACTGTCTACGCTTTGATCACCCCTGGAAGACCAGTAGTAGTTTCCGATGCACATCTGGAAACATTCTGCAATCTGTGGAGCTTAAGAGTGTCGATGAAACACAGAAATTGCATCGGGATTGAAAACAACAGGCACCATGCGGACTTTTCTCCATGGGAGTAATGTCGCAACCGATCTACGCTTTGATTGTTCCCGGGAAAACCAGTAGTAGTTTCTGAAGCACATCCGGAGGGATTCTGTAATCTGTGGAGTTTCAGAAAGTTGATGAAACACAGAAATTGCATCGGGATTGAAAACAACAGGCACCATGTGGACTTTTCTCAATGAGAGTAATGTCTCAAACTGTCTACGCTTTGATCACCCCTGGAAGGCCAGTAGTAGTTTCCGAAGCACATCTGGAGGCAATCTGTGGTCTGTGGACCTTCAGAGTGTTAATGAAACACAGAAAATGCATCGGGATTGAATACTACAGGCACCAAGAGGACTTTCCTCCATGGGAGTAATGTCGCAACCAATCTACGCTTTGATCGTTCCCGGGAAAACCAGTAGTAGTTTCTGAAGCACATCTGGAAGCATTCTGTAATCTGGGGACCTTCAGAGTGTTGATGAAACACATAAAATGCATCGGGATGGAATACAACAGGCACCATTAGGACTCTTCTCCACAGGAGTAATGTCTCAAACAGACTACGCTTTGATCATTCCCTGGCAGACTAGTGGTAGTCTCCGATGCACATCTGGAGGCATTCTGTAATCTGTGGACCTTCAAAGTGTTGATGAAACACAGAATTTGCCTCGGGATTGAATACAACAGTCACCATGCGCACTTTCCTCCATGGGAGTAAAGTCTCAAACAGTCTACACTTTGGTCGTTCCCTGGAAGACCAGTAGTAGTTTCCGATGCACATCTGGTGTCATTCTGTAATCTGTGGACTATCAGAGTATGGTTGAAACACAGAAATTGCATCGGGATTGAATACAACAGCCACCATGCGCAATTTTCCTCAATGGGAGCAATGTCTTAAACAGTCTACGCTTTAATCGTTTCCTGGAAGACCAGTAGTAGTTTCCAATGCACATCTGGAGGCATTCTGTAATCTGAGCGCTATCAGAGTGTTGCTGAAACACAGAAATTGCATCGGGATTGTATACAACAGACACCATGCGCACTTTCCTCCATGGGAGTAATGTCTCAAACAGACTACGCTTTGATCGTTCCCTGGCAGACCAGTGGTAGTCTCCGATGCACATCTGAAGGCATTCTGTAATCTGTGGACCTTCAAAGTGTTGATGAAACACGGAATTTGCCTCGGGATTGAATACTACAGTCACCATGCGCACTTTCCTCCATGGGAGTAAAGTCACAAACAGTCTACGGTTCGATCGTTTCCTGGAAAACCAGTAGTAGTGTCCGATGCACATCTGGAGCCATTCTGTAATCTGTGGACCTTCAAAGTGTTGATGAAATACAGACATTGCATCGGGATGGAATACAACAGTAACTATGCGCACTTTCCTCCGTTAGAGTAATGTCTCAAACAGTTTACGCTTTGATTGTTCTCTGGAAGACCAGTAGTAGTTTCCGATGAACAACTTGGGGCATTCTGTAATGTGTGGACTATCAGTGTGTTGTTGAAGCACGGAAATTTCATCGGGATTGAATACAACAGTAACCATTCGTACTTTCCTCCATGGGAGTAATGTCTCAAACAGTTTACGCTTTGATCGTTCCCTGGCAGACCAGTAGTAGTTTCCGATGCACATCTGGAGGCATTCTGTAATCTGTGGACCTTCAAAGTGTTAATGAAACACAGAAATTGCATCGGGATTGAATACAACAGTCAAGATGCCCACCTTCCTCCACGGGAGTAACGTCTCAAACTGTCTACGCTTTGATCGTTCCCTGGAAGACCAGTAGTAGTTTCCGATGCACATCTTGGGCCATTCTGTGATGTGTAGACTGTCAGAGTGTTGATGAAACACAGAAATTGTATCGGGATTGAATACAAAAGTCACCATGCGCACTTTCCTCCGTTAGAGTAATGTCTCAAACAGTTTACGCTTTGATTGTTCCCTAGAAGACCAGTAGTAGTTTCCGATGCACATCTGGAGGCATTCTGTAATCTGTGGACCTTCAAAGTGTTGATGAAACACAGAATTTGCCTCGGGATTGAATACAACAGTCACCATGCGCACTTTCCTTCATGGGAGTAATGTCTCAAACAGTCTACGCTTTGACCGTTCGATGGAAGACCAGTAGTAGTTTCCGATGCACATCTGGTGTCATTGTGTAATCTGTGGACTGTCAGAGTGTTGTTGAAACACAGAAATTGCATCGAGATTGAATACAACAGTCACCATGAGCAATTTTCCTAAATGGGTGTAATGTCTTAAATAGTCTACGCTTTGATCGTTTCCTGGAAGACCAGTCGTAGTTTCCAATGCACATCTGAAGGCATTCTGTAACCTGGGGGCTATCAGAGTGTTGTTGAAACACAGAAATTGCATCGGGATTGTATACAACAGTCACCATGCGCACTTTCCTCCATGGGAGTAATGTCTCAAACAGTCTACGCTTTGATCGTTCCCTTGAAGACCAGTAGAAGTTTCCGATGTACATCTGGGGGCATTCTGTAATGTGTGAACTATCAGTGTGTTGTTGAAGCACCGAAATTTCGTCGGTATTGAATACAACAGTCACCATTCGTACTTTCCTAAATGGGAGTAATGTCTTAAACAGTTTACGCTTTGATCGATCCCTGGCAGACCAGTAGTAGTTACCGATGCACATCTGGGTCATTCTGTAATCTGTGAACTATCAGAGTGTTGTTGAAACACAGAAATTGCATCGGGATTGAATACAACAGTCACCATGCTGCAATTTGCCACCATGGGAGTAATGTCTTAAACAGTCTACGCTTTGATCGTTTCCTGGAGGACCAGTAGTAGTTTCCAATGCACATCTGGAGGCATTCTGTAGTATGTGGGCTATCAGAGTGTTGTTGAAACACAGAAATTGCATCGGGATTGTATACAACAGTCACCGTTCGTACTTTCCTCAATGGGAGTAATGTCTCAAACAGTCTACGTTTTGGTCGTTCCCTGGAAGACCAGTAGTAGTTTCCGATGCACATCTGGAGGCATTCTGTAATCTGTGGACTATCAGACTGTTGTTGAAACACAGAAATTGCATCGGGATTGAATACAACAGTCACCATGTGTACTTTCCTCCATGGGAGTAATGCCTCAAACAGTCTACTCTTTGATCGTTCCCGGGAAGACCAGTAGTAGTTTCCGATGCGCATCTGGATGCATTCTGTTATCTGTGGACTATCAGAGTGTTGTAGAAACACAGAAATTGCATCATGATTGAATACAAGTCACCGTGCGCACTTTCCTCCATGGGAGTAATGTCTTAATCAGTTTACGCTTTGATCGTTCCCTGGCAGACGAGTAGTAGTTTCCAATGCACATCTGGTGTCATTCTGTAATTTGTGGACTTTCAGAGTGTTGTTGAAACACAGAAATTGCATCGGGATTGAATACAACAGTCACCATGAACAATTTTCCTCCATGGGAGTAATGTCAAACAGTCTATGTTTGATCGTTCTGTGGCAGACCAGTAGTAGTTTCCGATGCACATCTGGAGGCATTCTGAAATCTGTGGACCTTCAAAGTGTTAATGAAACACAGAAATTGCATCGGGATTGAATACAACAGTCACCATGCGCACTTTCCTCCATTTGAGTAATGTCTCAACAGTTTACGCTTTGATAGTTCCCTGGAAGACCTGTAGTAGTTTCCGATAAACATCTGGGGGCATTCTGTAATGTGTGGACTATCAGAGTGTTGATGAAATACAGACATTGCATCGGGATTGAATACAACAGTCACCATGCGCACTTTCCTCCATGGGAGTAATGTCAAAAACAGTCTACGCTTTGATCGTTCCCTGGAAGACCAGTAGTAGTTTCCGATGAACATCTTGGGGGCATACTGTTATGTGTTGACTATCAGTGTGTTGTTGAAGCACAGACATTTCATTGGGATGGAATACAACGGTCACCATTCGTACTTTCCTCCATGGGAGTAATGTCTCAAACAGTTTACCCTTTGATAGTTCCCTGGCAGACCAGTAGTAGTTTCCAATGCACATCGGGTGTCATTCTGTAATCTGTGGACTCTCAGAGTGTTGTTGAAACACAGAAATTGCATCGTGATTGAATACAACCGTCACCATGCGCAATTTTCCTCCATGGGAGTAATGTCTTAAACACTCTACGCTTTGATCGTTTCCTGGAGGACGAGTAGTAGTTTCCAATGCACATCTGGAGGCATTCTGTAATCTGTGGGCTATCAGAGTGTTGATGAAACACAGAAATTGCATCGGGATTGTATACAACAGTCACCATTCGAACTTTTTCAATGGGAGTAATGTCTCAAACAGTCTACGCTTTGATCGTTCCCTGGAAGATCAGTAGTAGTTTCCGATGCACATCCGGATGCATTCTGTTATCTTTGGACTATCAGAGTGTTGTAGAAACACAGAAATTCCTTCGGGATTGAATACAACAGTCACCATGCGCACTTTCCTCCATGGGAGTAATGTCTCAAACAGTCTACGCTTTGATCGTTCCCTGGAATACCAGTAGTAGTTTCCGATGCAAATCTGGAGGCATTCTGTAATCTGTGGACTATCAGAGTGTTGTTGAAACACAGAAATTGCATCGGGATTGAATACAACAGTCACCATGCGCACTTTCCACCATGGGAGTATTGTCTCAGACAGTCTACGCTTTGGTCGTTTCCTGGAAGACCAGTAGTAGTTTCCGATGCACATCTGGATGCATTCTGTAATCTGTGGACTTTCAAAGTGTTGTTGAAACACAGAAATTGCATCGGGATTTAATACATCAGTCACCATGCGCAATTTTCCTCCATGGGAGTAATGTCTCAAACAGTCTACGCTCTGATCGTTCCCTGGCAGACCAGTAGTAGTTTCCGATGCACATCTGGTATCATTATTTAATCTGTGGACTATCAGAGTGTTGTTGAAACACAGATATTCCATCGGGATTGAATACATCAGACACCATGCGCATTTTCCTCCATGGGAGTAATGTCTCAAACAGTCTACGATTTGATCGTTCCGTGGAAGACCAGTAGTACTTTCCGATGCACATCTGTAGGCATTCTGTAATCTGTGGACTATTAGAGTGTTGTTGAAACACAGAAATTGCATCGGGATTGAATACAACAGTCACCATTCGTACTTCCCTCCATGGGAGTAATGTCTCAAACAGTCTACTCTTTGATCGTTCCCTGGAAGACCAGTAGTAGTTTCCGATGCACATCTGGATGAATTCTGTTATCTGTGGACTATCAGAGTGTTGTAGAAACACAGATATTGCATCGGGATTGAATACAACAGTCAAGATGAGCACTTTCCTCCACGGGAGTAATGTCTCAAACAGTCTACGATTTGATCGTTCCCTGGAAGACCAGTTGTAGTTTCCGATGCACGTCTGGTGGCATTCTGTAATCTGTGGATTATCAGAGTATTGATGGAACACAGAAATTGCATCGGGATTGAATACAACAGTCACAATTCGCACTTTCCTGCATGGGAGTAATGTCTCAAACAGTCTACGCTTTGATAGTTTCCTGGAAGACCAGTAGTAGTTTCCGATGCACATCTGGAGGCATTCTGTACTCTGTTAACCGTCAAAGTGTTGATGAAACACAGAAATAACATCGGGATTGAATACAACAGTCACCATGCGCACTTTCCTCCATGGGAGTAATGTCTCAAAGAGTCTACGCTTTGATCGTTCCCTGGAAGACCAGTAGTAGTTTCCGATGCACGTCTGGAGGCATTCTGTAATCTTTGGACCTTCAAAGCGTTGATGAAACACAGAAATTGCATTGGGATTGAATACAACAGACACCATGCGCACTTTCCTCCATGGGAGTAATGTCTCAAACAATTTACGTTTTGATTGTTCCCTGGAAGACCAGTAGTAGTTTCCGATAAACATCTGGGGGCATTCTGTAATGTGTGGACTATCAGAGTGTTGTTGAAACACAGCAATTGCAATCGGGATTGAATACAACAGTCACCATGCGCAATTTTGCTCCATGGGAGTAAATTCTCAAACAGTCTACGCTTTGATCGTTCCCTGGCAGACCAGTAGTAGTTTCCGATGCACATCTGGTGGCATTCTGTAATCTGTGGAGCTTCAAAGTGTTGATGAAACACAGAAATAGCATCATGATTGAATACAACAGTCACCATGCGCACTTTCCTCCATGGGAGTAATGTATCAAACAGTTTACGCATTGATTGTTCCCTGGAAGACCGGTAGTAGTTTCCGATGAACATCTGGGGCATTCTGTAATGTGCGGACTATCAGAGTGATGTTGAAACACAGAAATTGCATCGGGATTTAATACATCTGTCACCATGCGCAATTTTCCTCCATGGGAGTAATGTCTCAAACAGTCTACGCTTTGATCCTTCCCTGGCAGACCACTAGTAGTTTCCGATGCACATCTGGTATCATTATTTAATCTGTGGACTATCAGAGTGTTGTTGAAACACAGAAATTGCATCGGGATTGAATACAATAGTACCATGCGCAATTTTCCTCCATGGGAGTAATGTCTCAAACAGTCTACGATTTGATCGTTCCCTGGAAGACCAGTAGTAGTTTCCGATGCACATCTGGAGGCATTCTGAGGCCTGTGGACTATCAGAGTGTTGTTGAAACACAGAAATTGCATCGGAATTGAATACAACAGTCACCATGCGCACTTCCCTCCATGGGAGTAATGTCTCAAGCAGTCTACGCCTGGATCGCTTCCTGGAAGACCAGTAGTAGTTTCCGATTCACATCTGGAGGCATTCTGTAATCTGTGGACTTTCAAAGCGTTGATGAAACACAGAAATTGCCTCGGGATTGAATACAACAGTCACCATGCGCACTTTCCTCCTTGGGAGTAATGTCTCAAACAGTTTACGCTTTGATCGTTCCCTGGAAGACCAGTAGTAGTTTCCGATGCACATCTGGAGGCATTCTGTAATCTGTGGACTACCGAGTGTTGTTAAAACACAGAAATTGCATCGGTATTGAATACAACAGTCACAATGCGCAATTTTCCTCCATGGGAGTAATGTCTCAACCAGTTTACGATTTGATCGTTCCCTGGAAGACCACTAGTAGTTTCCGATGCACATCTGGATGCATTCTGTAATCTGTGGACTTTCAAAGTGTTGATGAAACACAGAAATTGCATCGGGATTGAATACAACAGCCACCATGCGCAATTTTCCTCCATGGGAGTAATGTCTCAAACAGTCTATGTTTTGATCGTTCCCTGGCAGACCAGTAGTAGTCTCCGATGCACATCTGGAGGGATTCTGTAATCTGTGGATTTTCAAAGTGTTGATGAAACACAGAAATTGCATCGGGATTGAATACAACAGTCACCATGCGCAATTTGCCTTCATGGGAGTAATGTCTCAAACAGTCTACGCTTTGATCGTTCCCTGGCAGACCAGTAGTAGTTTCCGATGTACATCAGGTAACATTCTGTAATCTGTGGACTATCAGAGTGTTGTTGAAACACAGAAATTGCATCGGGATTGAATACAACAGTCACCATGCGCAATTTTCCTCCTTTGGAGTAATGTCTCAAACAGTCTACGCTTTGATCGTTTCCTGGAAGACCAGTAGCTGTTTCCGATGAACATCTGGAGGCATTCTGTAATCTGTGGACTATCAGATTGTTGTTGAATCACAGAAATTGCATTGGGATTGAATACAACAGACACCATGCGCAATTTTCCTCCTTGGGAGTAATGTCTCAAACAGTTTACGCTTTGATCGTTCCCTGGAAGACCAGTAGTAGTTTCCGTTGCACATCTGGAGGCATTCTGTAATCTGTGGACTATCCGAGTGTTGTTGAAACACAGAAATTGCATCGGGATTGAATACAAAAGTCACCATGCGCACTTTCCTTAATGGGAGTAATGTCTCAAACAGTCTTCGCTTTGATCCTTCCCTGGCAGACCACTAGTAGTTTCCGATGCACATATGGTATCATTATTTAATCTGTGGACTATCAGAGTGTTGTTGAAGCACAGAAATTGCATCGGGATTGAATACAACAGTCACCATGCGCAATTTTCCTCCATGGGAGTAATGTCTCAAACAGTCTACGATTTGATCGTTCCCTGGAAGACCAGTAGTACTTTCCGATGCACATCTGGAGGCATTCTGTAATCTGTAGACCTTCAAAGTGTTGATGAAACACAGAAATTGCATCGGGATTGAATACAACAGTCACCATGCGCACTTTCCTGCTTGGGAGTAATGTCTCAAAGAGTCTACTCTTTGATCGTTCCCTGGATGACCAGTAGTAGTTTCCGATGCACATCTGGATGCATTCTGATATCTGTGGACTATCAGAGTGTTGTTGAAACACAGAAATTACATCGGGATTGAATACCACAGTCACCATGCGCACTTTCCCCCATGGGAGTAATGTGTCAAAAAGTTTACGCTTTGATCGTTCCCTCTAAGACGGGTAGTAGTTTGCGATGAACACATATGGGCATTCTGCAATGTGTGGACTATCAGAGCGTTGTTGAAACACAGAAATTGCATCGGGATTGAATACAACAGCCAGCATGCGCACTTTCCTGAATGGGAGTAATGTCTCAAGCAGTCTACGCCTGGATCGTTTCCTGGAAGACTGGTAGTAGTTTCCTATGCACATCTGGAGGCATTCTGTAATCTGTGGACCTTCAAAGTGTTGATGAAACACAGAAATTGCATAGGGATTGAATACAACAGTCACCATGCGCATTTTCCTCCATGGGAGTAATGTCTCAAACAGTCTACGATTTGATCGTTCCCTGGAAGACCAGTAGTACTTTCCGATGCACATCTGGAGGCATTCTGTATTCTGTGGACTATCAGAGTGTTGTTGAAACACAGATATTCCTTCGGGATTGAATACATCAGACACCATGCGCATTTTCCTCCATGGGAGTAATGTCTCAAACAGTCTACGATTTGATCGTTCCGTGGAAGACCAGTAGTACTTTCCGATGCACATCTGTAGGCATTCTGTAATCTGTGGACTATTAGAGTGTTGTTGAAACACAGAAATTGCATCGGGATTGAATACAACAGTCACCATTCGTACTTCCCTCCATGGGAGTAATGTCTCAAACAGTCTACTCTTTGATCGTTCCCTGGAAGACCAGTAGTAGTTTCCGATGCACATCTGGATGAATTCTGTTATCTGTGGACTATCAGAGTGTTGTAGAAACACAGATATTGCATCGGGATTGAATACAACAGTCAAGATGCGCACTTTCCTCCACGGGAGTAATGTCTCAAACAGTCTACGATTTGATCGTTCCCTGGAAGACCAGTTGTAGTTTCCGATGCACGTCTGGTGGCATTCTGTAATCTGTGGATTATCAGAGTATTGATGGAACACAGAAATTGCATCGGGATTGAATACAACAGTCACAATTCGCACTTTCCTGCATGGGAGTAATGTCTCAAACAGTCTACGCTTTGATAGTTTCCTGGAAGACCAGTAGTAGTTTCCGATGCACATCTGGAGGCATTCTGTACTCTGTTAACCGTCAAAGTGTTGATGAAACACAGAAATAACATCGGGATTGAATACAACAGTCACCATGCGCACTTTCCTCCATGGGAGTAATGTCTCAAAGAGTCTACGCTTTGATCGTTCCCTGGAAGACCAGTAGTAGTTTCCGATGCACGTCTGGAGGCATTCTGTAATCTTTGGACCTTCAAAGCGTTGATGAAACACAGAAATTGCATTGGGATTGAATACAACAGACACCATGCGCACTTTCCTCCATGGGAGTAATGTCTCAAACAATTTACGTTTTGATTGTTCCCTGGAAGACCAGTAGTAGTTTCCGATAAACATCTGGGGGCATTCTGTAATGTGTGGACTATCAGAGTGTTGTTGAAACACAGCAATTGCAATCGGGATTGAATACAACAGTCACCATGCGCAATTTTGCTCCATGGGAGTAAAGTCTCAAACAGTCTACGCTTTGATCGTTCCCTGGCAGACCAGTAGTAGTTTCCGATGCACATCTGGTGGCATTCTGTAATCTGTGGAGCTTCAAAGTGTTGATGAAACACAGAAATTGCATCGGGATTGAATACAACAGTCACCATGCGCACTTTCCTCCATGGGAGTAATGTATCAAACAGTTTACGCATTGATTGTTCCCTGGAAGACCGGTAGTAGTTTCCGATGAACATCTGGGGCATTCTGTAATGTGCGGACTATCAGAGTGATGTTGAAAGACAGAAATTGCATCGGGATTTAATACATCTGTCACCATGCGCAATTTTCCTCCATGGGAGTAATGTCTCAAACAGTCTACGTTTTGATCCTTCCCTGGCAGACCACTAGTAGTTTCCGATGCACATCTGGTATCATTATTTAATCTGTGGACTATCAGAGTGTTGTTGAAACACAGAAATTGCATCGGGATTGAATACAATAGTACCATGCGCAATTTTCCTCCATGGGAGTAATGTCTCAAACAGTCTACGATTTGATCGTTCCCTGGAAGACCAGTAGTAGTTTCCGATGCACATCTGGAGGCATTCTGAGGCCTGTGGACTATCAGAGTGTTGTTGAAACACAGAAATTGCACCGGAATTGATTACAACAGTCACCATGCGCACTTCCCTCCATGGGAGTAATGTCTCAAGCAGTCTACGCCTGGATCGCTTCCTGGAAGACCAGTAGTAGTTTCCGATTCACATCTGGAGGCATTCTGTAATCTGTGGACTTTCAAAGCGTTGATGAAACACAGAAATTGCCTCGGGATTGAATACAACAGTCACCATGCGCACTTTCCTCCTTGGGAGTAATGTCTCAAACAGTTTACGCTTTGATCGTTCCCTGGAAGACCAGTAGTAGTTTCCGATGCACATCTGGAGGCATTCTGTAATCTGTGGACTACCGAGTGTTGTTAAAACACAGAAATTGCATCGGTATTGAATACAACAGTCACAATGCGCAATTTTCCTCCATGGGAGTAATGTCTCAACCAGTTTACGATTTGATCGTTCCCTGGAAGACCAGTAGTAGTTTCCGATGCACATCTGGATGCATTCTGTAATCTGTGGACTTTCAAAGTGTTGATGAAACACAGAAATTGCATCGGGATTGAATACAACAGCCACCATGCGCAATTTTCCTCCATGGGAGTAATGTCTCAAACAGTCTATGTTTTGATCGTTCCCTGGCAGACCAGTAGTAGTCTCCGATGCACATCTGGAGGGATTCTGTAATCTGTGGATTTTCAAAGTGTTGATGAAACACAGAAATTGCATCGGGATTGAATACAACAGTCACCATGCGCAATTTGCCTTCATGGGAGTAATGTCTCAAACAGTCTACGCTTTGATCGTTCCCTGGCAGACCAGTAGTAGTTTCCGATGTACATCAGGTAACATTCTGTAATCTGTGGACTATCAGAGTGTTGTTGAAACACAGAAATTGCATCGGGATTGAATACAACAGTCACCATGCGCAATTTTCCTCCTTTGGAGTAATGTCTCAAACAGTCTACGCTTTGATCGTTTCCTGGAAGACCAGTAGCTGTTTCCGATGAACATCTGGAGGCATTCTGTAATCTGTGGACTATCAGATTGTTGTTGAATCACAGAAATTGCATTGGGATTGAATACAACAGACACCATGCGCAATTTTCCTCCTTGGGAGTAATGTCTCAAACAGTTTACGCTTTGATCGTTCCCTGGAAGACCAGTAGTAGTTTCCGTTGCACATCTGGAGGCATTCTGTAATCTGTGGACTATCCGAGTGTTGTTGAAACACAGAAATTGCATCGGGATTGAATACAAAAGTCACCATGCGCACTTTCCTTAATGGGAGTAATGTCTCAAACAGTCTACGCTTTGATCCTTCCCTGGCAGACCACTAGTAGTTTCCGATGCACATATGGTATCATTATTTAATCTGTGGACTATCAGAGTGTTGTTGAAGCACAGAAATTGCATCGGGATTGAATACAACAGTCACCATGCGCAATTTTCCTCCATGGGAGTAATGTCTCAAACAGTCTACGATTTGATCGTTCCCTGGAAGACCAGTAGTACTTTCCGATGCACATCTGGAGGCATTCTGTAATCTGTAGACCTTCAAAGTGTTGATGAAACACAGAAATTGCATAGGGATTGAATACAACAGTCACCATGCGCACTTTCCTCCTTGGGAGTAATGTCTCAAAGAGTCTACTCTTTGATCGTTCCCTGGATGACCAGTAGTAGTTTCCGATGCACATCTGGATGCATTCTGATATCTGTGGACTATCAGAGTGTTGTTGAAACACAGAAATTACATCGGGATTGAATACCACAGTCACCATGCGCACTTTCCCCCATGGGAGTAATGTGTCAAAAAGTTTACGCTTTGATCGTTCCCTCTAAGACGGGTAGTAGTTTCCGATGAACATCTATGGGCATTCTGCAATGTGTGGACTATCAGAGCGTTGTTGAAACACAGAAATTGCATCGGGATTGAATACAACAGCCAGCATGCGCACTTTCCTGAATGGGAGTAATGTCTCAAGCAGTCTACGCCTGGATCGTTTCCTGGAAGACTAGTAGTAGTTTCCTATGCACATCTGGAGGCATTCTGTAATCTGTGGACCTTCAAAGTGTTGATGAAACACAGAAATTGCATAGGGATTGAATACAACAGTCACCATGCGCATTTTCCTCCATGGGAGTAATGTCTCAAACAGTCTACGATTTGATCGTTCCCTGGAAGACCAGTAGTACTTTCCGATGCACATCTGGAGGCATTCTGTATTCTGTGTACTATCAGAGTGTTGTTGAAACACAGAAATTGCATCGGGATTGAATACAACAGCCACCATGCGCACTTTCCTGAATGGGTGTAATGTCGAAAGCAGTCTACGCCTGGATCGTTTCCTGGAAGAGTATTAGTAGTTTCCTATGCACATCTGGAGGCATTCTGTAATCTGTGGACCTTCAAAGTGTTGATGAAACACAGAAATTGCATAGGGATTGTATACAACAGTCACCTTGCGCACTTTCCTGCATGGGAGTAATGTGTCAAACAGTCTACGATTTGATCGTTCCCTGGAAGACCAGTAGTAGTTTCCGTTGCACATCTGGAGGCATTCTGTAATCTGTGGTCCTTCAAAGTGTTGATGAAACACAGAAATTGCATAGGGATTGTATACAACAGTCACCTTGCGCACTTTCCTGCATGGGAGTAATGTGTCAAACAGTCTACGATTTGATCGTTCCCTGGAAGACCAGTAGTAGTTTCCGTTGCACATCTGGAGGCATTCTGTAATCTGTGGACCTTCAAAAAGTTGTTGAAACACAGATATTGCATCGGGATTGATTACAACAGTCACCATGCACAATTATCCTCCATGGGAGTAATGTCTCAAACAGTCTCCGCTTTGATCGTTCCCTGGAAGACCAGTAGTAGTTTCCGATGCACATCTGGAAGCATTCTGTAATCTGTGGACTATCAGAGTGTTGTTGAAACACAGAAATTGCATCGCGATGGAATACAACAGTCACCATGCGCAATTTTCCTCCATGGGAGTAATATCTCAAACAGTCTACGATTTGATCGTTTCCTGGAAGACCAGTAGTAGTTTCCTATGCACATCTGGAGTCATTCTGTAATCTGTGGACCTTCAAAGTGTTGATGAAACACAGAAATTGCATCGGGATTGAATACAACAGTCACAATGCGCATTTTCCTCCATGGGAGTAATGTCTCAAACAGTTTACGCTTTGATCGTTCCCTGGATGACCAGTAGTAGTTTCCGATGCACATCTGGAGGCATTCTGTAATCTGTGGACTATCAGAGTGTTGATGAAACACAGAAATTTCATCGGGATTGAATACAACAGTCACCATGGGCTCTTTCCTCCATGGGAGTAATGTCTCAAACAGTCTACGCTTTGATCGTTCCCTGGCAGACCAATAGTAGTTTCCGATGCACATCTGGTATCATCATTTAATCTGTTGACTATCAGAGGGTTGTTCAAACACAGAAATTGCATCGGGATGGAATACAACAGTCACCATGCGCAATTTTCCCCCATGGGAGTAATGTCTCAAACAGTCTATGATTTGATCGTTCCCTGGAAGACCAGTAGTAGTTTCCGATGCACATCTGGAGGCATTCTGCAATCTGTGGACTATCAGAGTGTTGTTGAAACACAGAAATTGCATCGGGATTGAATACAACAGTCACCATGCGCACTTTCCTTCATGGGAGTAATGTCTCAAACAGTCTACGCTTTGATCGTTTCCTGGAATACCAGTAGTAGTTTCCGATGCACATCTGGAGGCATTCTGTAATCTGTGGACCTTCAAAGAGTTGATGAAACACAGAAATTGCATCGGGATTGAATACAACAGTCACCATGCGCACTTTTCTCCATGGTAGTAATGTCTCAAACAGTCTACGATTTGATCGTTCCCTGGAAGACCAGTATTAGTTTCCGTTGCACATCTGGAGGCATTCTGTAATCTGTGGACCTTCAAAGTGTTGATGAAACACAGAAATTGCTTTGGGATTGAATAGAGCAGTCACCATGCGCAATTTCCTCCTTGGGAGTAATGTCTCAAACAGTATACTCTTTGATCTTCCCCTGAAGACCAGTAGTAGTTTCCGATGCACATCTGGATGCATTCTGTTATCTGTGGACTATCAGAGTGTTGTAGACACACAGAAATTGCATCGGGATTGAATACAACAGTCACCATGCGCACTTTCCTCCACGGGAGTAATGTCTCAAGCAGTCTACTCCTGGATCGTTTCCTGGAAGACCAGTAGAAGTTTCCGATGCACATCTGGAGGCATTCTGTAATCTGTGGATCTTCAAAGTGTTGATGAAACACAGAAATTGCATCGGGATTGAATACAACAGTCACCGTGGGCACTTTCCTCCATTGGAGTAATGTCTCAAACAGTTTACGCTTTGATTGTTCCCTGGAAGACCAGTAGTAGTTTCCGATGAACATCTGGGGGCATTCTGTAATGTGTGGACTATCAGAGTGTGGTTGAAACACAGAAACTGCATCGGGATTTAATACATCAGTCACCATGCGCAATTTTCCTCCATGGGAGTATTGTCTGAAACAGTCTACGATTTGATCATTCCCTGGAAGACCAGTAGTAGTTTCCGATGCACATCTTGAGGCATTCTGTAGTCTGTGGACTATCAGAGTGTTGTAGAAACACAGAAATTGCATCGGGATTGAATACAACAGTCAAAATGCGCACTTTACTCCATAGGAGTAATGTCTCAAGCAGTCTACTCCTGGATCGTTTCCTGGAAGACCAGTAGTAGTTTCCGATGCACATCTGGAGGCATTCTGTAATCTGTGGACCTTCAAAGTGTTGATGAAACACAGAAATTGCATAGGGATTGAGTACAACAGTCACCGTGGGCACTTTCCTCCATTGGATTAATGTCTCAAACAGTCTACGATTTGATCGTTCACTGGAAGACCTGTAGTAGGTTCCTTTGCACATCTGGAAGCATTCTGTAATCTGTTGACCTTCAAAGTGTTGATGAAACACAGAAATTGACTCGGGATTGAATACAACAGTCACCATGCGCACTTTCCTCCTTGGGATTAATGTCTCAAACAGTTTACGCTTTGATCTTTTCCTGGAGGACCAGTAGTAGTTTCCGATGCACATCTGGAGGCATTCTGTAATCTGTGGACCTTCAAAGTGTTGATGAAACACAGATATTTCATCGGAATTGAATACAACGTTCACCATGGGCACTTTCCTCCATGGGAGTAATGTCTCAAACAGTCTACACTTTGGTTGTTCCCTGGCAGACCACTAGTAGTTTCCGATGCACATCTGGTATCATTATTTAATCTGTGGATTATCAGAGTGTTGTTGAAACACAGAAATTGCATCGCGATGGAATACAACAGTCACCATGCGCAATTTTCCTCCATGTGAGTAATATCTCAAACAGTCTACGATTTGATCGTTTCCTGGAAGACCAGTAGTAGTTTCCTATGCACATCTGGAGGCATTCTGTAATCTGTGGACCTCCAAAGTGTTGATGAAACACAGAAATTGCATCGGGATGGATTACAACAGTCACCATGCGCAATTTTCCTCCATGGGAGTAATGTCTCAAACAGTCTACGATTTGATCGTTCCCTGGAAGACCAGTTGTAGTTTCCGATGCACATCTGGAGGCATTCTGCAATCTGTGGACTATCAGAGTGTTGTTGAAACAAAGAAATTGCATCGGGATTGAATACAACAGTCACCATGCGCACTTTCCTTCATGGGAGTAATGTCTCAGTCTACGCTTTGATCGTTTCCTGGAATACCAGTTGTAGTTTCCGATGCACATCTGGAGGCATTCTGTAATCTGTGGACCTTCAAAGAGTTGATGAAACACAGAAATTGCATCGGGATTGAATACAACAGTCACCATGCGCACTTTCCTCCATGGGAGTAATGTCTCAAACAGTCTACGCTTTGATTGTTCCCTGGCAGACCACTAGTAGTTTCCGATGCACATCTGGTATCATTATTTAGTCTGTGGATTATCAGAGTGTTGTTGAAACACAGAAATTGCATCGCGATGGAATACAACAGTCACCATGCGCAATTTTCCTCCATGGGAGTAATATCTCAAAGAGTCTACGATTTGATCGTTTCCTGGAAGACCAGTAGTAGTTTCCTCTGCACATCTGGAGTCATTCTGTAATCTGTGGACCTTCAAAGTGTTGATGAAACACAGAAATTGCATCGGGATTGAATACAACAGTCACCATGCGCATTTTCCTCCATGGGAGTAATGTCTCAAACAGTTTACGCTTTGATCGTTCCCTGGAAGACTAGTAGTACTTTCCGATGCAAATCTGGAGGCATTCTGTAATCTGTGGACTATCAGAGTGTAGATGAAACACAGAAATTACATCGGGATTGAATACAACAGTCAAGATGCGCACTTTCCTGCTTGGGAGTAATGTCTCAAACAGTCTACGATTCGATCGTTCACTGGAAGACCAGTAGTAGTTTCCGTTGCACATCTGGAAGCATTCTGTAATCTGTGGACCTTCAAAGTATTGATGAAAGACAGAAATTGCCTCGGGATTGAATACAACAGTCACCATTCGCACTTTCCTCTTTGGGACTAATGTCTCAAACAGTTTAGGCATTGATCGTTCCCTGGAAGACCAGTAGTAGTTTCCGATGCACATCTGGAGGCATTCTGTAATCTGTGGACTATCAGAGTGTTGTTGAAACACAGAAAAAGCATCGGGATTGAATACAACAGTCACCATGCGCACTTTCCTTCATGGGAGTAATGTCTCAAACAGTCTACGCTTTGATCTTTCCCTGGCAGACCACTAGTAGTTTCCGATGCACATCTGGTATCATTATTTAATCTGTGGACTATCAGAGTGTTGTAGAAACACAGAAATTGCATCGGGATTGAATACATCAGTCACCATGCGCAATTTTCCTCCATGGGAGTAATATCTCAAACAGTCTACGATATGATCGTTTCCTGGAAGACCAGTAGTAGTTTCCGATGCACATCTGGATGCATTATGTTATCTGTGGACTATCAGAGTGTTGTAGAAACACCGAAATTGCATCGGGATTGAATACAACAGTCACCATGCGCACTTTCCTCCATGGGCGTAATGTCTGAAACAGTCTACGATTTGATCGTTCCCTTGAAGACCAGTATTAGTTTCCGTTGCACATCTGGAGGCATTCTGTAATCTGTGGACCATCAAAGTGTTGATGAAACACGGAAATTGCTTTGAGATTGAATACTACGGTCACCATGCGCACTTTCCTCCTTGGGAGTAATGTCTCAAAGAGTCTACTCTTTGATCGTTCCCTGGAAGACCAGTAGTAGCTTCCGATGCACATCTGGATGCATTATGTTATCTGTGGACTATCAGAGTGTTGTAGAAACACCGAAATTGCATCGGGATTGAATACAACAGTCACCATGCGCACTTTCCTCCATGGGCGTAATGTCTGAAACAGTCTGAGATTTGATCGTTCCCTGAAAGACCAGTATTAGTTTCCGTTGCACATCAGGAGGCATTCTGTAATCTGTTGACCTTCAAAATGTTGATGAAACACAGAAATTGCTTTGGGATTGAATACAACAGTCACAATGCGCACTTTCCTCCATTGGAGAAATGTCTCAAACGGTCTACGCATTGATCGTTCCCTGGAAGAACAGTAGTAGTTTCCGATGCACATTTGGAGGAATTCTTTAGTCTGTGGACCTTCAAAGTGTTGATGAAACACAGAAATTGCATCGGGATTGAATTCAACAGTCACCATGCGCACTTTCCTCCATGGGAGTAATGTCTCAAACAGTCTACGCTTTGATCGTTCCCTGGAAGACCAGTAGTAGTTTCCGATGAATATCTATGGACATTCTGTAATGTGTGGACTATCAGAGCGTTGTTGAAACACAGAAATTGCATCGGGATTGATTACAACAGTCACCTTGGGCAATTATCCTCCATGGGAGTAATGTCTCAATCAGTTTACGCTTTGATCGTTTCCTGGAAGTCCAGTAGTAGTTTCCGATGCACATCTGGTGTCATTCTGTAATCTGTGGACTATCAGAGTGTTGTTGAAACACAGAAATTGCATCGGGATTGAATACAACAGTCTCCATTCGTACTTTCCTCCGTGGGAGTAATGTCTCAAACAGTCTACGCTTTAACCGTTTCCTGGAGGACCAGTAGTAGTTTCCGAGGCACATCTGGAGGCATTCTGTAATCTGTGGACTATCAGAGTGTTGATGAAACACAGATATTTCATTGGGATTGAATACAACAGCCACCATGGGCACTTTCCTCCATGGGAGTAATGTCTCAAACAGTCTACGTTTTGATCGTTCCCTGGCAGGCCACTAGTAGTTTGGGATGCACATCTGGTATCATTAATTAATCTGTGGACTATCAGAGTGTTGTTGAAACACAGAAATTGCATCGGGATGGAATACAACAGTCACCATGCGCACTTTCCTTCATGGGAGTAATGTCTCAAACAGTCTACGCTTTGATCGATTCCTGGAATACCAGTAGTAGTTTCCGATGCACATCTGGAGGCATTCTGTAATCTGTGGACTAACTGAGTGTTGATGAAACACAGAAATTGCATCGGGATTGAATAGAACTACCACCTACAACAACCGCCATGCGCACTTGCCTCCACGGGTGTGATGTCTCAAACAGTCTATTTTTTGATCGTTCCCTCGAAGAACAGTAGTAGTTTCCGATGCACATCTGGAGGCATTCTGTAATCTGTGGACCTTCAAAGTGTTGATGAAACACAGAAATTGCATCGGGATTGAATACAACAGTCACCATGCGCACTTTCCTCCATGGGAGTAATGTCCCAAACAGTCTACGCTTTGATCGATCCCTGGAAGGCCAGTAGTAGTTTCCGATGCACATCTGGAGCCATTCTGTAATCTGTGGACTATCAGAGTGTTGATGAAACACAGAAATTGGACCGGGATTGAATACAACAGACATCATGCGACATTCCTCCAAGGGAGTAATCTTTCAAACAGTTTACGCTTTGATCGTTCCCTGGAAGACCAGTAGTAGTTTCCAATGCGCATCTGGAGGCATTCTGTAATGGGTGGACTATCAGAGTGTTGATGAAACACAGAAATTACATCGGGATTGAATACAACAGTCACCATGCGCACTTTCCTCCATGGGAGTAATGTCTCAAACAGTCTACGATTTGATCGTTCCCTGGAAGACCAGTAGTAGTTCCGATGCACATCTGGAGGCATTCTGTAATCTGTGGACTAACTGAGTGTTGATGAAATACAGAAATTGCATCGAGATTGAATACAACAGACAGCATGCGCATTTTCCTACACGGGAGTAATGTCTCAAACAGTCTATGCTTTGATCGTTCCCCCGAAGACCAGTAGTAGTTTCCGATGCACATCTTTAGCCATTCTGTAATCTGTGGACCTTCAAAGTGTTGATGAAACACAGAAATTGCATCGTGCGCAGTCACCATGCGCACTTTCCTTCATGTGAGTAATGTCTCAAACAATCTACGCTTTGATCGTTCCCTGTTAGACCAGTAGTAGTTTCCGATGCACATCTGGAGCCATTCTGTAATCTGTGGACTATCAGAGTGTTCATGAAACACAGAAATTACATCGGGATTGAATACAACAGTCACCATGCGTACTTTCCTCCATTGGAGTAATGTCTGAAACAGTCTACGCTTTGATCGTTCCCTGGAAGACCAGTAGTAGTTTCCAATGCACATCTGGAAGCATTCTGTAATCTGTGGACCTTCAAAGTGTTCATGAAACACAGTAATTGCGTCCGGATTGAATACAACAGTCACCATGACCACTTTCCTCCATGGGAGTAATGTCTCAAACAGTCTACGCTTTGATCGTTCCCTGGAAGACCAGTAGTAGTTTCCGATGCACATCAGGAGCCATTCTGTAATCTGTGGACTATCAGAGTGTTCATGAAACACAGAAATTGCATCGGGATTGAATACAACAGTCACCATGGGTACTTTCCTCCATGGGAGTAATGTCTCAAACTGTCTAGGCTTTGATCGTGCCCTCGAAGACCAGTAGTAGTTTCCGATGCACATCTGAAGGCAATCTGTAATCTGTGGACTAACTGAGTATTGATGAAACACAGAAAATGCATCGGGATTGAATAAAACTACCACCATGCGCACTTGCCTCCACGGGTGTAATGTCTCAAACTGTCTATGCTTTGATCGTTCCCTCGAAGTCCAGTAGTAGTTTCCGATGCACATCTGGAGGCATTCTGTAATCTGTGGACCTTCAAGTGTTGATGGAACACAGAAAATGCATCGGGATTGAATACAACAGTCTCCATGCGCACTTTCCTCCATGGGAGTATTGTCTCAAAGAGTCTATTCTTTGATCGTTCCCAGGAAGACCAGTAGCAGTTTCCGATGCACATCTGGAGGCAATCTGCAATCTGTGGACTATCAGAGTGTTGATGAATCTCACAAATAGCATCGGGATTGAATACAACAGTCACCATGCGCCCTTTCCTCCGTGGGAGTAATGTCTCAAACAGTCTACGCTTTGATCGTTCCCTATAAGACCAGTAGTACTTTCCGATGCACATCTCGAGCCATTCTGAAATCTGTGGACTATCAGAGTGTTGATGAAACACAGAAATTGAATCGGGGTGAATACAACAGTCACCATGCGCACATTCCTCCAAGGGAGTAATGTCTCAAACAGTTTACGCTTTGATCGTTCCCTATAAGACCAGTAGTACTTTCCGATGCACATCTCGAGTCATTCTGAAATCTGTGGACTATCAGAGTGTTGATGAAACACAGAAATTGAATCGGGGTGAATACAAAAGTCACCATGCGCACATTCCTCCATAGGAGTAATGTCTCAAACAGTCTACGTTTTCATCGTTCCCTGGAAGACCAGTAGTAGTTTCCGATGCACATCTGGAGGCATTCTGTAATCTGTGGACTAACTTAGTGTTGATGAAACACAGAAATTACATCGGGATTGAATACAACAGTCACCATGCGCAATTTCCTCCACGGGTCTAATGTCTCAAACAGTCTACGATTTGATCGTTCCCTGGAAGCCTAGTAGTAGTGTCCGATGCAAATCTGGAGGCATTCTGTAATCTGTGGACTAACTGAGTGTTAATGAAATACAGAAATTGTATCGAGATTGAATACAACAGTCAGCATGCGCATTTTCCTACACGGGAGTAATGTCTCAACCAGTCTCTGCTTTGATCGTTCCCTGGAAGACCAGTAGTAGTTTCCGATGCAAATCTGGAGGCAATCTCTAATCTGTGGACTATCTGAGTGTTGATGAAACACAGAAATTGCATCGGGATTGAATACAACAATCACCATGCGCACTTTCTCCCATGGGAGTAATGTCTCAAACAATCTACGCTTTGATCGTTCCCTGTTAGACCAGTAGTAGTTTCCGATGCACATCGGGAGCCATTCTGTAATCTGTGGACTATCAGAGTGTTCATGAAACACAGAAATTGCATCGGGATTGAATACAACAGTCACCATGGGCACTTTCCTCCATGGGAGTAATGTCTCAAACAGTCTACGCTTTCATCGTTCCCTGGAAGACCAGTAGTAGTGTCCGATGCACATCTGAAGGCATTCTGTAAGCTGTGGACAATCAGAGTGTTGATCAAACACAGAAATTACATCGGGATTGAATACAACAGTCACCATGCGCACTTTCCTCCATGGGAGTAATGTCTCAAGCAGTCTACGCTTTGGTCGATCCCTGGAAGGCCAGTAGTAGTTTCTGATGCACATCTGGAGCCATTCTGTAATCTGTCGACTATCAGAGTGTTGATGAAACACAGAAATTGAATCGGGATTGAATACAACAGACATCATGCGACATTCCACCAAGGGAGTAATGTTTAAAACAGTTTACGCTTTGATCGTTCCCTGGAAGACCAGTAGTAGTTTCCAATGCACATCTGGAGGCATTCTGTAATGGGTGGACTATCAGAGTGTTGATGAAACACAGAAATTACATCGAGATTGAATACAACAGTCAGCATGCGCATTTTCCTACACGGGAGTTATGTCTCAAACAGCCTATGCTTTGATCGTTCCCCCGAAGACCAGTAGTAATTTCCGATGCACATCTTTAGGCATTCTGTAATCTGTGGACCTTCAAAGTGTTGATGAAACACAGATATTGCATCGTTCGCAGTCACCATGCGCACTTTCCTCCTTGGGAGTAATGTCTCAAACAGTCTACGCTTTGATCGTTAGCTGGAAGACCAGTAGTAGTTTCCGAAGCACATCTGGAGCCATTCTGTAATCTGTGGACTATCAGAGTGTTCATGAAACACAGAAATTACATCGGGATTGAATACAACAGTCACCATGCGTACTTTCCTCCATGGGAGTAATGTCTGAAACAGTCTACGCCTTGATCGTTAACTGGAAGACCAGTAGTAGTTTCCGATGCACATCTGGAGGCATTCTGTAATCTGTGGACTATCAGAGTGTAGATGAAGCAGAGAAATTGCATCGGGATTGTATACAACAGTCTCCATGCGCACTTTTCTCCATGGGAGTATTGTCTCAAAGAGTCTATTCTTTGATCGTTCCCAGGAAGTCCAGTAGCAGTTTCCGATGCACATCTGGAGGCAATCTGTAATCTTGTGGACTATCAGTGTGTTGATTAAACTCAGAAATAGCATCAGGATTGAATACAACAGTCACTATGCGCACTTTCCTCCATGGGAGTAATGTCTCAAACAGTCTACGCTTTGATCGTTCCCTGGAAGACCAGTAGTAGTTTCCGATGCACATCTGGAGGCATTCTGTAATCTGTGGACCTCCAAAGTGTTAATGAAACACAGAAATTGCATCGGGATTGAATACAACAGTCACCATGACCACTTTCCTCCATGGGAGTAATTCTCAAACAGACTACGCCTTGATCGTTCCCTGGAATACCAGTAGTAGTTTCCGATGCACATCTCGAAGCATTCTGTAATCTGTGGACTATCTGAGTGTTGATGAAACACAGAAATTGCATCGGGATTGAATACAACAATCACCATGCGCACTTTCCCCCATGGGAGTAATGTCTCAAACATTCTACGCTTTGATCGATCCCTGTTAGACCAGTAGTAGTTTCCGATGCACATCTGGAGCCATTCTGTAATCTGTGGACTATCAGAGTGTTCATGAAACACAGAAATTGCATCGGAATTGAATACAACAGTCACCATGCGTACTTTCCACCATGGGGGTAATTCTCAAACAGTCTACGCCTTGATCGTTCCCTGGAAGACCAGTTGTAGTTTCCGAATCACATCTGGAGGCATTCTGTAATCTGTGGACTATCAGTGTGTTGATGAAACACAGAAATTGCATCGGGATTGAATACAACAGTCACCATTCGCACTTTCCTAAACGGGAGTAATGTCTCAAAGAGTCTACGCTTTGATCGTTCCCTGGAAGACCAGTAGTAGTTTCCAATGCACATCTGGAGGCATTCTGTAATCTGTGCACCTTCAAAGTGTTGATGAAACACAGAATTTGCCTCGGGATTGAATACAACCGTCACCATGACCACTTTCCTCCATGGGAGTAAATCTCAAACTGTCTACGCCTTGAACGTTCCCTGGAAGACCAGTAGTAGTTTCCGACGCACATCTGGAGCCATTCTGTAATCTGTGGACTATCAGAGTGTTGATGAAACACAAAAATTGCATCGGGATTGAATAAAACAGTCACCATGCGCACTTTCCTCCAAGGGAGTAATGTCTCAAACAGTCTACGCTTTGATCGTTCCCTGGAAGACCAGTAGTACTTTCCGATGCACATCTGGAGCCATTCTGTAATCTGTGACCTATCAGAGTGTTGATGAAACACAGAAATTGCATCGGGATTGAATAAAACATTCACCATGCGCACTTTCCTCCATGGGAGTAATGTCTCAAACAGTCTACGCTTTGATCGTTCCCTGGAAGACCAGTAGTACTTTCCGATTCACATCTGGAGCCATTCTGTAATCTGTGGACTATCAGAGTGTTGATGAAACACAGAAATTGCTTCGGGACTGAATACAACAGTCACCATGCGTACTTTCCTCCATGGGAGTAATGTCTCAAACAGTCCACGCTTTGATCGTTCATTGGAAGACCAGTAGTAGTTTCCGATGCACATCTGGAGGCATTCTGTAATCTGTGGACTAACTGAGTGTTGATGAAACACAGAAATTGCATCGGGATTGAATACAACAACAACCATGCGCACTTGCCTCCACGGGTGTAATGTCTCAAACTTCTATGTTTGATCATTCCCTCGAAGACCAGTAGTAGTTTCCGATGCACATCTGGAGGCATTCTGTAATCTGTGGACCTTCAAAGTGTTGATGAAAGACAGAAATTGCATCGGGATTGAATACAACAGTCACCATGCGCACTTTCCTCCATGGGAGAAATGTCTCAAACAGTCTAAGCTTTGATCGTTCCCTCGAAGGCCAGTAGTAGTTTCCGATGCACATCTGGAGGCATTCTGTAATCTGTGGACTATCGGAGTGTTGATGAAACACAGAAATTGCATCGGGATTGAATACAACAATCACCATGCGCACTTTCTCCCATGGGAGTAATGTCTCAAACAATCTACGCTTTGATCGTTCCCTGTTAGACCAGTAGTAGTTTCCAATGCACATCTGGAGCCATTCTGTAATCTGTGGACTATCAGTGTGTTGATGAAACTCAGAAATAGCATCGGGATTGAAATCAACAGTCACCATGCGCACTTTCCTCCATGGGAGTAATGTCTCAAACAGTCTACGCTTTGATCGTTCCCTGGAACACCAGTAGTAGTTTCCGATGCACATCTGGAGGCATTCTGTAATCTGTGGACCTCCAAAGTGTTGATGAAACACAGAAATTGCATCGGGATTGAATACAACAGTCACCATGACCACTTTCCTCCACGGGAGTAATTCTCAAACAGACTACGCCTTGATCGTTCCCTGGAATACCAGTAGTAGTTTCCGATGCACATCTCGAAGCATTCTGTAATCTGTGGACTATCTGAGTGTTGATGAAACACAGAAATTGCATCGGGATTGAATACAACAATCACCATGCGCACTTTCCCCCATGGGAGTAACGTCTCAAACATTCTACGCTTTGATCGATCCCTGTTAGACCAGTAGTAGTTTCCGATGCACATCTGGAGCCATTCTGTAATCTGTGGACTATCTGAGTGTTGATGAAACACAGAAATTGCATCGGGATTGAATACAACAATCACCATGCGCACTTCCTCCCATGGGAGTAATGTCTCAAACAATCTACGCTTTGATCGTTCCCTGTTAGACCAGTAGTAGTTTCCGATGCACATCTGGAGCCATTCTGTAATCTGTGGACTATCAGAGTGTTCATGAAACGCAGAAATTGCATCGGGATTGAATACAACAGTCACCATGCGTACTTTCCACCATGGGAGTAATTCTCAAACAGTCTACGCCTTGATCGTTCCCTGGAAGACCAGTAGTAGTTTCCGAAACACATCTGGAGGCATTCTGTAATCTGTGGACTATCAGTGTGTTGATGAAACACAGAAATTGCATCGGGATTGAATACAACAGTCACCATTCGCACTTTCCTAAACAGGAGTAATGTCTCAAAGAGTCTACGCTTTGATCGTTCCCTGGAAGACCAGTAGTAGTTTCCAATGCACATCTGGAGGCATTCTGTAATCTGTGCACCTTCAAAGTGTTGATGAAACACAGAATTTGCCTCGGGATTGAATACAACCGTCACCATGACCACTTTCCTCCATGGGAGTAAATCTCAAACTGTCTACGCCTTGATCGTTCCCTGGAAGACCAGTAGTAGTTTCCGACGCACATCTGGAGCCATTCTGTAATCTGTGGACTATCAGAGTGTTGATGAAACACAGAAATTGCTTCGGGACTGAATACAACAGTCACCATGCGTACATTCCTCCATGGGAGTAATGTCTCAAACAGTCCACGCTATGATCGTTCCCTGGAAGACCAGTAGTACTTTCCGATGCACATCTCGAGTCATTCTGTAATCTGTGGACTATCAGAGTGTTGATGAAACACAGATATAGCATCGGGATTGAATACAACAGTCACCATGCGCATTTTCCTCCACGGGAGTAATGTCTCAAACAGTCTACGCTTTGATCGTTCCCTGGAAGACCAGTAGTAGTTTCCAATGCACATCTGGAAGCATTCTGTAATCTGTGGACCTTCAAAGTGTTCATGAAACACAGTTATTGCATCCGGATTGAATACAACAGTCACCATGACCACTTTCCTCCATGGGAGTAATTCTCAAACAGTCTACGCCTTGATTGTTCGCTGGAAGACCAGTAGTAGTTTCCGATGCACATCTGGAGGCATTCTGTAATCTGTGGACTATCAGAGTGTAGATGAAACGCAGAAATTGCATCGGGATTGAATACAACAGTCTCCATGCGCACTTTCCTCCATGGGAGTATTGTCTCAAAGAGTCTATCCTTTGATCGTTCCCAGGAAGTCCAGTAGCAGTTTCCGATGCACATCTGGAGGCAATCTGTAATCTGTGGACTATCAGTGTGTTGATGAAACTCAGAAATAGCATCGGGATTGAATACAACAGTCACCATGCGCATTTTCCTCCAATGGAGTAATGTCTCAAACAGTCTACGCTTTGATCGTTCCCTGGAAGACCAGTAGTAGTTTCCGATGCACATCTGGAGGCATTCTGTAATCTGTGGACTATCAGGGTGTTGATGAAACACAGAAATTGCCTCGGGACTGAATACAACCGTCACCATGCGTACTTTCCTCCATGGGAGTAATGTCTCAAAACAGTCTACGCTATGATCGTTCCCTGGAAGACCAGTAGTACTTTCCGAAACACATCTGGAGGCATTCTGTAATCTGTGGACTATCAGTGTGTTGACGAAACACAGAAAATACATTGGGATTGAATACAACAGTCACCATGCGCACTTTCCTAAACGGGAGTAATGTCTCAAACAGTCTATGATTTGATCGTTCACCCGAAGACCAGTAGTAGTTTCCGATGCACATCTGGAAGCATTCTTTAATCTGTGGACCTTCAAAGTGTTGATGAAACACAGAGCTTGCCTCGGGATTGAATACAACAGTCACCATGCGCACTTTCCCCCATGGGAGTAATGTCTCAAACATTCTACGCTTTGATCGTTCCCTGTTAGACCAGTAGTACTTTCCGATGCACATCTGGAGCCATTCAGTAATCTGTGGACTATCAGGGTGTTGATGAAACACAGAAATTGCCTCGGGACTGAATACAACCGTCACCATGCGTACTTTCCTCCATGGGAGTAATGTCTCAAAACAGTCTACGCTATGATCGTTCCCTGGAAGACCAGTAGTACTTTCCGATGCACATCTCGAGTCATTCTGTAATCTGTGGACTATCAGAGTGTTGATGAAACACAGAAATTGCATCGGGATCGAATACAACAGTCACCATGCGCACTTTCCTCCATGGGAGTAATGTCTCAAACAGTATACGCTTTGATCGTTCCCTGGAAGACCAGTAGTAGTTTCCGATGCACATCTGGAGGCATTCTGTAATCTGTGGACTAACTGAGTGTTGATGAAACACAGAAATTGCATCGGGATTGAATACAACATCCACCATGCGCACTTGCCTCCACAGGAGTAATGTCTCAAACAGTCTGCGCTTTGATCGTTGCCTGGATGAGCAGTAGTAGTTTCCGATGCACATCTCGAGTCATTCTGTAATCTGTGGACTATCAGAGTGTTGATGAAACACAGAAATTGAATCGGGATTAAATACAACAGACAACAAGCGACATTCCCCCAAGGGAGTAATGTCTCAAACAGTTTACGCTTTGATCGTTCCCTGGAAGACCAGTAGTAGTTTCCGATGCACATCTGGAGGCATTCTGTAATCTGTGGACTATCAGAGTGTTGATGAAACACAGAAATTACATTGGGATTGAATACAACAGTCACCATGCGCACTTTCCTAAACGGGAGTAATGTCTCAAACAGTCTATGCTTTGATCGTTCCCCCGAAGACCAGTAGTAGTTTCCGATGCACATCTGGAGGCATTCTTTAATCTGTGGACCTTCAAAGTGTTGATGAAACACAGAAATTGCATCGGGATCGAATACAACAGTCACCATGCGCACTTTTGTCCATGGGAGTAATGTCTCAAACAGTCTACGCTTTGTTCGTTCCCTGGGAGACCAGTATTAGTTTCCGATGCACATCTGGACGCATTCTGTAATCTCCGGACTAACTGAGTGTTGATGAAACACAGAATTTGCATCGGGATTGAATACAACAACCACCATGCGCACTTGCCTCCACGGGTGTAATGTCTCAAACAGTCTATGCTTTGATCGTTCCCTCGAAGACCAGTAGTAGTTTCCGATGCACATCTGGAGACATTCTGTAATCTGTGGACTAACTGAGTGTTGATGAAACACAGAAATTGCATCGGGATTGAATACAACAGTCACCATGCGCATTTTCCTCCACGGGAGTAATGTCTCAAACAGTCTATGCTTTGATCGTTCCCCCGAAAACCAGTAGTAGTTTCCGATGCACATCTGGAGGCATTCTGTAATCTGTGGACCTTCAAAGTGTTGATGAAACACAGAAATTGCATCGTGATTAAATACAACAGTCACCATGCGCCCTTTCCTTCATGGGAGTAATGTCTCAAACAGTCTATGCTTTGATCGTTCCCAGGAAGACCAGTAGTAGTTTCCGATGCAAATCGGGAGGCAATCTCTAATCTGTGGACTACCACAGTGTTGATGAAACACAGAAATTGCATCGGGATTGAATACAACAGTCACCATGCGCACTTTCCTCCATGGGAGTAATGTCTCAAACGGTCTACGCTTTGATCGTTCCCTGGAAGACCAGTAGTAGTTTCCGATGCACATCTGGAGGCATGCTGTAATCTGTGAACTATCAGAGTGTTGATGAAACACAGAAATTACATTGGGATTGAATACAACAGTTACCACGCGCACTTTCCTAAACGGGAGTAATGTCTCAAACAGTGTACGCTTTGATCGTTCCCTGGAAGACCAGTAGTAGTTTCCGATGCACATCAGGAGCCATTCTGTAATCTGTGGACTATCTGAGTGTTAATGAAACACAGAAATTGCATCGGGATTGAGTACAACAATCATCATGCGCACTTTCCCCCATGGGAGTAATGTCTCAAACATTCTACGCTTTGATCGTTCCCTGTTAGACCAGTAGTAGTTTCCGATGCACATCTGGAGCCATTCTGTAATCTGTGGACTCTCAGAGTGTTCATTAAACACAGAAATTGCATCGGGATTGAATACAACAGTCACCATGCCCACTTTCCTCCATGGGAGTAATGTCTCAAACTGTCTACGCTTTTATCGTGTCCTGGAAGACCAGTAGTAGTTTCCGATGCACATCTGGAGGCATTCTGTAATCTGTGGACTAACTGAGTGTTGATGAAACACAGAAATTCCATCGGGATTGAATACAACAGTCACCATGCGTACTTTCCACCATGGGAGTAATTCTCAAACAGTCTACGCCTTGATCGTTCCCTGGAAGACCAGTAGTAGTTTCCGAAACACATCTGGAGGCATTCTGTAATCTGTGGACTATCAGTGTGTTGACGAAACACAGAAAATACATTGGGATTGAATACAACAGTCACCATGCGCACTTTCCTAAACGGGAGTAATGTCTCAAACAGTCTATGATTTGATCGTTCACCCGAAGACCAGTAGTAGTTTCCGATGCACATCTGGAAGCATTCTTTAATCTGTGGACCTTCAAAGTGTTGATGAAACACAGAGCTTGCCTCGGGATTGAATACAACAGTCACCATGCGCACTTTCCCCCATGGGAGTAATGTCTCAAACATTCTACGCTTTGATCGTTCCCTGTTAGACCAGTAGTACTTTCCGATGCACATCTGGAGCCATTCAGTAATCTGTGGACTATCAGGGTGTTGATGAAACACAGAAATTGCCTCGGGACTGAATACAACCGTCACCATGCGTACTTTCCTCCATGGGAGTAATGTCTCAAAACAGTCTACGCTATGATCGTTCCCTGGAAGACCAGTAGTACTTTCCGATGCACATCTCGAGTCATTCTGTAATCTGTGGACTATCAGAGTGTTGATGAAACACAGAAATTGCATCGGGATCGAATACAACAGTCACCATGCGCACTTTCCTCCATGGGAGTAATGTCTCAAACAGTATACGCTTTGATCGTTCCCTGGAAGACCAGTAGTAGTTTCCGATGCACATCTGGAGGCATTCTGTAATCTGTGGACTAACTGAGTGTTGATGAAACACAGAAATTGCATCGGGATTGAATACAACATCCACCATGCGCACTTGCCTCCACAGGAGTAATGTCTCAAACAGTCTGCGCTTTGATCGTTGCCTGGATGAGCAGTAGTAGTTTCCGATGCACATCTCGAGTCATTCTGTAATCTGTGGACTATCAGAGTGTTGATGAAACACAGAAATTGAATCGGGATTAAATACAACAGACAACAAGCGACATTCCCCCAAGGGAGTAATGTCTCAAACAGTTTACGCTTTGATCGTTCCCTGGAAGACCAGTAGTAGTTTCCGATGCACATCTGGAGGCATTCTGTAATCTGTGGACTATCAGAGTGTTGATGAAACACAGAAATTACATTGGGATTGAATACAACAGTCACCATGCGCACTTTCCTAAACGGGAGTAATGTCTCAAACAGTCTATGCTTTGATCGTTCCCCCGAAGACCAGTAGTAGTTTCCGATGCACATCTGGAGGCATTCTTTAATCTGTGGACCTTCAAAGTGTTGATGAAACACAGAAGTTGCATCGGGATCGAATACAACAGTCACCATGCGCACTTTTGTCCATGGGAGTAATGTCTCAAACAGTCTACGCTTTGTTCGTTCCCTGGGAGACCAGTATTAGTTTCCGATGCACATCTGGACGCATTCTGTAATCTCCGGACTAACTGAGTGTTGATGAAACACAGAATTTGCATCGGGATTGAATACAACAACCACCATGCGCACTTGCCTCCACGGGTGTAATGTCTCAAACAGTCTATGCTTTGATCGTTCCCTCGAAGACCAGTAGTAGTTTCCGATGCACATCTGGAGACATTCTGTAATCTGTGGACTAACTGAGTGTTGATGAAACACAGAAATTGCATCGGGATTGAATACAAAAGTCACCATGCGCATTTTCCTCCACGGGAGTAATGTCTCAAACAGTCTATGCTTTGATCGTTCCCCCGAAAACCAGTAGTAGTTTCCGATGCACATCTGGAGGCATTCTGTAATCTGTGGACCTTCAAAGTGTTGATGAAACACAGAAATTGCATCGTGATTAAATACAACAGTCACCATGCGCCCTTTCCTTCATGGGAGTAATGTCTCAAACAGTCTATGCTTTGATCGTTCCCAGGAAGACCAGTAGTAGTTTCCGATGCAAATCGGGAGGCAATCTCTAATCTGTGGACTACCACAGTGTTGATGAAACACAGAAATTGCATCGGGATTGAATACAACAGTCACCATGCGCACTTTCCTCCATGGGAGTAATGTCTCAAACGGTCTACGCTTTGATCGTTCCCTGGAAGACCAGTAGTAGTTTCCGATGCACATCTGGAGGCATTCTGTAATCTGTGGACTATCAGAGTGTAGATGAAACACAGAAATTGCATCGGGATTGAATACAACAGTCTCCATGCGCACTTTCCTCCATGGGAGTATTGTCTCAAAGAGTCTATCCTTTGATCGTTCCCTGGAAGACCAGTAGTAGTTTCCGATGCACATCTGGAGGCATTCTGTAATCTGTGGACTATCAGAGTGTAGATGAAACACAGAAATTGCATCGGGATTGAATACAACAGTCTCCATGCGCACTTTCCTCCATGGGAGTATTGTCTCAAAGAGTCTATCCTTTGATCGTTCCCAGGAAGTCCAGTAGCAGTTTCCGATGCACATCTGGAGGCATTCTGTAATCTGTGGACTATCAGAGTGTAGATGAAACACAGAAATTGCATCGGGATTGAATACAACAGTCTCCATGCGCACTTTCCTCCATGGGAGTAATGTCTCAAACAGTCTACGCTTTGATCGTTCCCTGGAAGACCAGTAGTACTTTCCGATGCACATCTGGAGGCATTCTGTAATCTGTGGACTAACGGAGTGTTGATGAAACACAGAAATTGCATCGGGATTGAATACAACAACCACCATGCGCACTTGCCTCCACGGGTGTATTGTCTCAAACTTCTATGTTTGATCGTTGCCTCGAAGACCAGTAGTAGTTTCCGATGCACATCTGGAGGCATTCTGCAATCTGTGGACTAACCGAGTGTTGATGAAACACAGATATTGCATCGGGATTGAATACAACAGTCACCATGCGCATTTTCCTCCACGGGAGTAATGTCTCAAACAGTCTACGCTTTGATCGTTCCCTGGAAGACCAGTAGTAGTTTCCAATGCACATCTGGAAGCATTCTGTAATCTGTGGACCTTCAAAGTGTTCATGAAACACAGTTATTGCATCCGGATTGAATACAACAGTCACCATGACCACTTTCCTCCATGGGAGTAATTCTCAAACAGTCTACGCCTTGATTGTTCGCTGGAAGACCAGTAGTAGTTTCCGATGCACATCTGGAGGCATTCTGTAATCTGTGGACTATCAGAGTGTAGATGAAACGCAGAAATTGCATCGGGATTGAATACAACAGTCTCCATGCGCACTTTCCTCCATGGGAGTATTGTCTCAAAGAGTCTATCCTTTGATCGTTCCCAGGAAGTCCAGTAGCAGTTTCCGATGCACATCTGGAGGCAATCTGTAATCTGTGGACTATCAGTGTGTTGATGAAACTCAGAAATAGCATCGGGATTGAATACAACAGTCACCATGCGCATTTTCCTCCAATGGAGTAATGTCTCAAACAGTCTACGCTTTGATCGTTCCCTGGAAGACCAGTAGTAGTTTCCGATGCACATCTGGAGGCATTCTGTAATCTGTGGACCTCCAAAGTGTTGATGAAACACAGAAATTGCATTGGGATTGAATACAACAATCACCATGCGCACTTTCTCCCATGGGAGTAATGTCTCAAACAGTTTACGCTTTGATCGTTCCCTGGAAGACCAGTAGTAGTTTCCGATGCACATCTGGAGGCATGCTGTAATCTGTGAACTATCAGAGTGTTGATGAAACACAGAAATTACATTGGGATTGAATACAACAGTTACCATGCGCACTTTCCTAAACGGGAGTAATGTCTCAAACAGTGTACGCTTTGATCGTTCCCTGGAAGACCAGTAGTAGTTTCCGATGCACATCAGGAGCGATTCTGTGATATGTGGACTATCAGAGTGTTGATGAAACTCAGAAATAGCATCGGGATTGAATACAACAGTCATCATGACCACTTTCCTCCATGGGAGTAATTCTCAAACAGTCTACGCCTTGATCGTTCCCTGGAAGACCAGTAGTAGTTTCCGATGCACATCTCGAAGCATTCTGTAATCTGTGGACTATCTGAGTGTTAATGAAACACAGAAATTGCATCGGGATTGAGTACAACAATCATCATGCGCACTTTCCCCCATGGGAGTAATGTCTCAAACATTCTACGCTTTGATCGTTCCCTGTTAGACCAGTAGTAGTTTCCGATGCACATCTGGAGCCATTCTGTAATCTGTGGACTCTCAGAGTGTTCATTAAACACAGGAATTGCATCGGGATTGAATACAACAGTCACCATGCCCACTTTCCTCCATGGGAGTAATGTCTCAAACTGTCTACGCTTTTATCGTGTCCTGGAAGACCAGTAGTAGTTTCCGATGCACATCTGGAGGCATTCTGTAATCTGTGGACTAACTGAGTGTTGATGAAACACAGAAATTCCATCGGGATTGAATACAACAGTCACCATGCGTACTTTCCACCATGGGAGTAATTCTCAAACAGTCTACGCCTTGATCGTTCCCTGGAAGACCAGTAGTAGTTTCCGAAACACATCTGGAGGCATTCTGTAATCTGTGGACTATCAGTGTGTTGACGAAACACAGAAATTACATTGGGATTGAATACAACAGTCACCATGCGCACTTTCCTAAACGGGAGTAATGTCTCAAACAGTCTATGCTTTGATCGTTCACCCGAAGACCAGTAGTAGTTTCCGATGCACATCTGGAGGCATTCTTTAATCTGTGGACCTTCAAAGTGTTGATGAAACACAGAGCTTGCCTCGGGATTGAATACAACAGTCACCATGCGCACTTTCCCCCATGGGAGTAATGTCTCAAACATTCTACGCTTTGATCGTTCCCTGTTAGACCAGTAGTACTTTCCGATGCACATCTGGAGCCATTCAGTAATCTGTGGACTATCAGGGTGTTGATGAAACACAGAAATTGCCTCGGGACTGAATACAACCGTCACCATGCGTACTTTCCTCCATGGGAGTAATGTCTCAAAACAGTCTACGCTATGATCGTTCCCTGGAAGACCAGTAGTACTTTCCGATGCACATCTCGAGTCATTCTGTAATCTGTGGACTATCAGAGTGTTGATGAAACACAGAAATTGCATCGGGATCGAATACAACAGTCACCATGCGCACTTTCCTCCATGGGAGTAATGTCTCAAACAGTATACGCTTTGATCGTTCCCTGGAAGACCAGTAGTAGTTTCCGATGCACATCTGGAGGCATTCTGTAATCTGTGGACTAACTGAGTGTTGATGAAACACAGAAATTGCATCGGGATTGAATACAACAACCACCATGCGCACTTGCCTCCACGGGAGTAATGTCTCAAACAGTCTGCGCTCTGATCGTTGCCTGGATGAGCAGTAGTAGTTTCCGATGCACATCTCGAGTCATTCTGTAATCTGTGGACTATCAGAGTGTTGATGAAACACAGAAATTGAATCGGGATTAAATACAACAGACAACAAGCGACATTCCCCCAAGGGAGTAATGTCTCAAACAGTTTACGCTTTGATCGTTCCCTGGAAGACCAGTAGTAGTTTCCGATGCACATCTGGAGGCATTCTGTAATCTGTGGACTATCAGAGTGTTGATGAAACACAGAAATTACATTGGGATTGAATACAACAGTCACCATGCGCACTTTCCTAAACGGGAGTAATGTCTCAAACAGTCTATGCTTTGATCGTTCCCCCGAAGACCAGTAGTAGTTTCCGATGCACATCTGGAGGCATTCTTTAATCTGTGGACCTTCAAAGTGTTGATGAAACACAGAAATTGCATCGTGATTGAATACAACAGTCACCATGCGCACTTTCCTTTATGGGAGTAATGTCTCAAACAGTCTACGCTTTGATCGTTCCCTGGAAGACCAGTAGTACTTTCCGATGCACATCTCGAGTCATTCTGTAATCTGTGGACTATCAGGGTGTTGATGAAACACAGAAATTGAATCGGGATTAAATACAACAGACAACAAGTGACATTCCTCCAAGGGAGTAATGTCTCAAACAGTTTATGCTTTGATCGTTCCCTGGAAGACCTGTAGTAGTTTCCGATGCACATCTGGAGGCATTCTGTAATCTGTGGACTATCAGAGTGTTGATGAAACACAGAAATTGCTTCGGGACTGAATACAACAGTCATAATGCGTACTCTCCTCCATGGGAGTAATGTCTCAAACAGTCTACGCTTTGTTCGTTCCCTGGGAGACCAGTATTAGTTTCCGATGCACATCTGGACGCATTCTGTAATCTCCGGACTAACTGAGTGTTGATGAAACACAGAATTTGCATCGGGATTGAATACAACAACCACCATGCGCACTTGCCTCCACGGGTGTAATGTCTCAAACAGTCTATGCTTTGATCGTTCCCTCGAAGACCAGTAGTAGTTTCCGATGCACATCTGGAGACATTCTGTAATCTGTGGACTAACTGAGTGTTGATGAAACACAGAAATTGCATCGGGATAGAATACAACAGTCACCATGCGCATTTTCCTCCACGGGAGTAATGTCTCAAACAGTCTATGCTTTGATCGTTCCCCCGAAAACCAGTAGTACTTTCCGATGCACATGTGGAGGCATTCTGTAATCTGTGGACCTTCAAAGTGTTGATGAAACACAGAAATTGCATCGTGATTAAATACAACAGTCACCATGCGCACTTTTCTTCATGGGAGTAATGTCTCAAACAGTCTATGCTTTGATCGTTCCCAGGAAGACCAGTAGTAGTTTCCGATGCAAATCGGGAGGCAATCTCTAATCTGTGGACTACCACAGTGTTGATGAAACACAGAAATTGCATCGGGATTGAATACAACAGTCACCATGCGCACTTTCCTCCATGGGAGTAATGTCTCAAACAGTCTACGCTTTGATCGTTCCCTGGAAGACCAGTAGTAGTTTCCGATGCACATCTGGAGGCATTCTGTAATCTGTGGACTATCAGAGTGTAGATGAAACACAGAAATTGCATCGGGATTGAATACAACAGTCTCCATGCGCACTTTCCTCCATGGGAGTATTGTCTCAAAGAGTCTATCCTTTGATCGTTCCCTGGAAGACCAGTAGTAGTTTCCGATGCACATCTGGAGGCATTCTGTAATCTGTGGACTATCAGAGTGTAGATGAAACACAGAAATTGCATCGGGAGTGAATACAACAGTCTCCATGCGCACTTTCCTCCATGGGAGTATTGTCTCAAAGAGTCTATCCTTTGATCGTTCCCAGGAAGTCCAGTAGCAGTTTCCGATGCACATCTGGAGGCATTCTGTAATCTGTGGACTATCAGAGTGTAGATGAAACACAGAAATTGCATCGGGATTGAATACAACAGTCTCCATGCGCACTTTCCTCCATGGGAGTAATGTCTCAAACAGTCTACGCTTTGATCGTTCCCTGGAAGACCAGTAGTAGTTTCCGATGCACATCTGGAGGCATTCTGTAATCTGTGGGCTATCAGAGTGTAGATGAAACACAGAAATTGCATCGGGATTGAATACAACAGTCTCCATGCGCACTTTCCTCCATGGGAGTATTGTCACAAAGAGTCTATCCTTTGATCGTTCCCAGGAAGTCCAGTAGCAGTTTCCGATGCACATCTGGAGGCAATCTGTAATCTGTGGACTATCAGTGTGTTGATGAAACTCAGAAATAGCATCGGGATTGAATACAACAGTCACCATGCGCATTTTCCTCCAATGGAGTAATGTCTCAAACAGTCTACGCTTTGATCGTTCCCTGGAAGACCAGTGGTAGTTTCCGATGCATATCTGGAGGCATTCTGTAATCTGTGGACCTCCAAAGTGTTGATGAAACACAGAAATTGCATTGGGATTGAATACAACAATCACCATGCGCACTTTCTCCCATGGGAGTAATGTCTCAAACAGTTTACGCTTTGATCGTTGCCTGGAAGACCAGTAGTAGTTTCCGATGCACATCTGGAGGCATTCTGTAATCTGTGAACTATCAGAGTGTTGATGAAACACAGAAATTACATTGGGATTGAATACAACAGTTACCATGCGCACTTTCCTAAACGGGAGTAATGTCTCAAACAGTGTACGCTTTGATCGTTCCCTGGAAGACCAGTAGTAGTTTCCGATGCACATCAGGAGCCATTCTGTGATATGTGGACTATCAGAGTGTTGATGAAACACAGAAATTGCTTCGGGATTGAATACAACAGTCTCCATGCGCACTTTCCTCCATGGGAGTATTGTCTCAAAGTGTCTGTCCTTTGATCGTTCCCAGGAAGTCCAGTAGCAGTTTCCGATGCACATCTGGAGACAATCTGTAATCTGTGGACTATCAGTGTGTTGATGAAACTCAGAAATAGCATCGGGATTGAATACAACAGTCACCATGACCACTTTCCTCCATGGGAGTAATACTCAAACAGTCTACGCCTTGATCGTTCCCTGGAAGACCAGTAGTAGTTTCCGATGCACATCTCGAAGCATTCTGTAATCTGTGGACAATCTGAGTGTTAATGAAACACAGAAATTGCATCGGGATTGAGTACAACAATCATCATGCGCACTCTCCCCCATGGGATTAATGTCTCAAACATTCTACGCTTTGATCGTTCCCTGTTAGACCAGTAGTAGTTTCCGATGCACATCTGGAGCCATTCTGTAATCTGTGGACTCTCAGAGTGTTCATTAAACACAGAAATTGCATCGGGATTGAATACAACAGGCACCATGCGTACTATCCTCCATGGGAGTAATGTCTCAAACAGTCTATGCTTTGATCGTTCACCCGAAGACCAGTAGTAGTTTCCGATGCACATCTGGAGGCAATCTGTAATCTGTTTACTATCAGAGTGTTGATGAAACTTTGAAATAGCACCGGGATTGAATTCAACTGCCAGCATGCGCCCTTTCCTCCGTGGGAGTAATGTCACAAACAGTCTACGCTTTGATCGTTCCCAGGAAGACCAGTGGTAGTTTCCGATGCACATCTAGAGGCATTCTGTAATCTGTGGACTATCAGAGTGATGATGAATTACAGAAATTGCTTCGTAATTGAATACAACAGTCACCATGCGCACTTTCCTCCATGGGAGTAATATCTCAAACAGTCTACGCTTTGATCGTTCCCTGGAAGACCAGTAGTAGTTTCCGATGCTCATCTGTAGGCATTCTGTAATCTGTGGACCTTCAAAGTGTTGATGAAACACAGATATTGCATCGTGATTGAATACAACAGTCACCATGCGCACTTTCCTCCATGGAAGTTATGTCTCAAACAGTCTACGCCCTGATCGTTCATAGGAAGACCAGTTGTAGTTTCCGATGCACGTCTGGAGGCATTCTGTAATCTGTGGACTAACTGAGTGTTGATGAAACAGAGAAATTGCATCGGGATTGAATACAACAACCACCATGCGCACTTGCCTACACGGGTGTAAGGTCTCAAACAGTCTATGCTTTGATCGTTCCCTCGAAGACCAGTAGTAGTTTCCGATGCACATCTGGATTCATTCTGTAATCTGTGGACTAACTGAGTGTTGATGAAACACAGAAATTGCATCGGGATTGAATACAACAGTCACCATTCGCACTTTCCTAAACGGGAGTAATGTCTCAAACAGTCTACGCTTTGATCGTTCCCTGGAAGACCAGTAGGAGTTTCCGATGCACATCTGGAGGCGTTCTGTAATCTGTGGACATTCAAAGTGTTGATGAAACACAGAAATTGCATCGGGATTGAATACAACAGGCACCATGACCACATTCGTCCATGGGAGTAATTCTCAAACCGTCTACGACTTGATCGTTCCCTGGAAGACCAGTAGTAGTTTCCGATTCACATCTGGAGGCATTCTGTAATCTGTGGACTACCAGAGTGTTGATGAAACACAGAAATTGCATCGGGATTGAATACAACAGTCACCATTCGCACTTCCCTCCACGGGTGTAATGTCTCAAACAGACTACGCTTTGATCGTTCCCTGGAAGACCAGTAGTAGTTTCCGATGCACATCTGGAGGCATTCTGTAATCTGTGGAACTTCAAAGTGTTGATGAAACACAGAAAATGCATCGGGATTGAATACAACAGTCACCACGACCACTTTCCTCCATGGAAGTAATTCTCAAACAGTGTACGACTTGATCGTTCCCTGGAAGACCAGTAGTAGTTTCCGATCCACATCTGGAGGCATTCTGTAATCTGTGGACTATCTGAGTGTTGATGGAACTCAGATATTGCATCGGGATTGAATACAACATTCACCATGCGCACTTTCCTCCATGGGAGTAATATCTCAAACAGTCTACGCTTTGATCGTTCCCTGGAAGACCAGTAGTAGTTTCCGATGCACATCTGTAGGCATTCTGTAATCTGCGGACCTTCAAAGTGTTGATGAAACACAGAAATTGCATCGTGATTGAATACAACAGTCACCATGCGCACTTTCCTCCATGGGAGTAATGTCTCAAACAGTCTATGCCTTGATCGTTCCCAGGAAGACCAGTAGTAGTTTCCGATGCACATCTGGAGGCATTCTGTAATCTGTGGACTATCAGAGTGTTGATGAAACACATAAATTACATTGGGATTGAATACAACAGTCACCATGCGCACTTTCCTCCATGGGAGTAATGTCTCAAACAGTCTACGCTTTGATCGTTCCCTGGAAGAGCAGTAGTAGTTTCCGATGCACATCTGGAGGCATTCTGTAATCTGTGGACTATCAGAGTGTTGATGAAACACAGAAATTGTTTCGGGATTGAATACAACAGTCACCATGCGTACTTTCCTCCATGGGAGTAATGTCTCAAACAGTCTACGCTTTGATCGTTCCCTGGAAGACCAGTAGTAGTTTCCGATGCACATCTCGAGTCATTCTGTAATCTGTGGACTATCAGAGTGTTGATGAAACACAGAAATTGAATCGGGATTGAATACAACAGACACCATGCGACATACCTCCAAGGGAGTAATGTCTCAAACAGTTTAAGATTTGATCGTTCCCTGGAAGACCAGTAGTAGTTTCCGATGCACATCTGGAGGCATTCTGTAATCTGTGGACTATCAGAGTATTGATGAAACACAGAAATTACATCGGGATTGAATACAACAGTCACCATGCGCACTTTCCTCCATGAAAGTAATGTCTCAAACAGTCTACGCCTTGATCGTTCCCTGGAAGACCAGTAGTAGTTTCCGATGCAAATCGGGAGGCAATCTCTAATCTGTGGACTACCACAGTGTTGATGAAACACAGAAATTGCATCGGGATTGAATACAACAGTCACCATGCGCACTTTCCTCCATGGGAGTAATGTCTCAAACAGTCTACGCTTTGATCGTTCCCCGGAAGACCAGTAGTAGTTTCCGATGCACATCTGTAGGCATTCTGTAATCTGTGGACCTTCAAAGTGTTGATGAAACACAGAAATTGCATCGTGATTGAATACAACAGTCACCATGCGCACTTTCCTCCATGGGAGTAATGTCTCAAACAGTCTATGCCTTGATCGTTCCCAGGAAGACCAGTAGTAGTTTCCGATGCACGTCTGGAGGCATTCTGTAATCTCTGGACTATCAGTGTGTTGATGAAACACAGAAATTGCATCGGGATTGAATACAACAATCACCATTCGCACTTTCCTAAACGGGAGTAATGTCTCAAACAGTCTACGCTTTGATCGTTCCCTGGAAGACCAGTAGTAGTTTCCGATGCACATCTGGAGGCATTCTGTAATCTGTGGACGTTCAAAGTGTTGATGAAATACAGATATTGCCTCGCGATTCAATACAACAGTCACCATGACCACTATCCTCCTTGGGAATAATTCTCAAACAGTCTACGACTTGATCGTTCCCTGGGTGATAAGTAGTAGTTTCCGATGCACATCTGGAGCCATTCTGTAATCTGTCTACTATCAGAGTGTTGATGAAACACAGAAATTGCTTCGGGATTGAATACAACTGTCACCATGCGCACTTTCCTCCATGGGATTAATGTCTCAAACAGTCTACGCTTTGATCGTTCCCTGGAAGGCCATTAGTATTTACAGATGCACATCCCGAGTCATTCTGTAATCTTCGGACTATCAGAGTGTTGATGAAACACAGAAATTGCATCGGATTGAATACAACAATCACCATGTGCACTTTCCTCCATGGGAGTAATGTCTCAAACAGTCTACGTTTTGATCGTTCCCTGGAAGACCAGTAGTAGTTTCCGATGCACATCTGGAGGCATTCTGTAATCTGTCGACAAACTGAGTGTTGATGAAACACAGAAATTGCATCGTGATTGAATACAACAGTCACCATGCGCACTTTCCTCCATGGAAGTTATGTCTCAAACAGTCTGTGCCCTGATCGTTCATAAGAAGACCAGTAGTAGTTTCCGATGCACATCTGGAGGCATTCTGTAATCTGTGGACTATCAGTGTGTTGATGAAACACAGAAATTGCATCGGGATTGAATACAACAGTCACCATGCACACTTTCCCCATGGGAGTAAAGTCTCAAACATTCTACGCTTTGATCGTTCCCTGTTAGACCAGTAGTAGTTCCCGATGCATATCTGGAGCCATTCTGTAATCTGTTGACTATCAGAGTGTTGATCAAACACAGAAATTGCTTCGGGATTGAATACAACAGTCACCATGCGCACTTTCCTCCATGGGAGTAATGTCTCAAACAGTCTACGTTTTGATCGTACCCTGGAAGACCAGTAGTAGTTTCCGATGCACATCTGGAGGCATTCTGTAATCTGTGGTCTATCAGAGTGTTGATGAAACACAGAAATTGCATCGGGATTGAATACAAAAGTCACCATGCGCACTTTCCTCCATGGGAGTAATGTCTCAAACAGTCTATGCTTTGATCGTTCACAGGAAGACCAGTAGTAGTTTCCGATGAACATCTGGAGGCAGTCTGTAATCTGTGGACTACCAGAGTGTTGATGAAACACAGAAATTGCATCGGGATTGAATACAACAGTCACCATTCGCACTTCCCTCCACGGGAATAATGTCTCAAACAGTCTACGCTTTGATCGTTCCGTGGAAGACCAGTAGTAGTTTCCGATGCACATCTGGAGGCATTGTGTAATCTGTGGACCTTCAAAGTGTTGATGAAACACAGAAATTGCATCGGGATTGAATACAACAGTCACCACGACCACTTCCCTCCATGGAAGTAATTCTCAAAGAGTCTATTCTTTGATCGTTCGCAGGAAGACCAGTAGCAGTTTCCGATGCACATCTGGAGGCATTCTGTAATCTGTGGACTATCGGAGTGTTGATGAAACACAGAAATTGCGTCGGGATTGAATACAACAGTCACCATGCGCCCTTTCCTCCGTGGGAGTAATGTCACAAACAGTCTACGCTTTGATCGTTCCCTGGAAGACCAGTAGTAGTTTCCGATGCTCATCTGGAGGCATTCTGTAATCTGATGAGTATGTGAGTGTTGATGAAACACAGAAATTGCATCGGGATTGAATACAACAATCACCATGCGCACTTTCCTCCATGGGAGTAATGTCTCAAACAGTGTACGCTTTGATCGTACCCTGGAAGACCAGTAGTATTTTCCGATGCACATCGCGAGTCATTCTGTAATCTGTGGACTATCAGAGTGTTGATAAAACACATAAATTGCTTCGGGATTGAATACAACAACCACCATGCGCACTTGCCTCCATGGGTGTAATGTCTCAATCAGTCTATGCTTTGATCGTTCCCAGGAAGACCAGTAGTGGTTTCCGATGCACATTGGGAGGTATTCTGTAATGTGTGGACTATCAGAGAATTGATGAAACACAAAAATTAGATCTGGATTGAATACAACAGTCACCATGCGCACTTTCCTCCATGGGAGTAATGTCTCTAACAGTCTACGCTTTGATCGTTCCTTGGAAGACCAGTAGTAGTTTCCGGTGCACATCTGGAGGCATTCTGTAATCTGTGGACTATCAGGGTGTTGATGAAACACAGAAATTGCATCGGGATTGAATACAACAGTCACCATGCGCACTTCCCTCCACGGGAGTAATGTCTCAAACAATCTACGCTTTGATCGTTCCCTGGAAGACCAGTCGTAGTTTCCGATGCACATCTGGAGGCATTCTGTAATTAGTGGACCTTCAAAGTGTTGATGAAACACAGAAATTGCATCGGGATTGAATACAACAGTCACCAAGGCCACATTCCACCATGGGAGTAATTCTCAAACAGTCTACGCCTTGATCGTTCAATGGAAGACCAGTAATAGTTTCCAATTCACATCTGGAGGCATTCTGTAATCTGTGGACTACCAGAGTGTTGATGAAACACATAAATTGCATCGGGATTGAATACAACAGTCACCATGCGCACTTCCCTCCACGGGAGTAATGTCTCAAACAGTCTACGCTTCGATCGTTCCCTGGAAGACCGGTAGTAGTTTCCGATGCACATCTGGAGGAATTCTGTAATCTGTGACTAACTGAGTGTTGATGAAACACAGATATTGCGTTGGGATTGAATACAACAATCACCATGCGCACTTTCCTACATGGGAGTAATGTCTCAAAGAGTCTATTCTTTGATCGTTCCCTGGAAGACCAGTAGTGGTTTCCAATGCACAACTGGTGGCATTCTGTAAACTGTGGACTTTCAGAGTGTTGAAGAAAAAAAGACATGGAATCGGGATTGAATACAACAGTCACCATGCGCACTTTCCTACATGGGAGTAACGTCTGAAACAGTCTACGCTTTGATCGTCCCTGGAAGACCAGTAGTAGTTTCCGATGCACATCTCGAGTCATTCTGTAATCTGTGGACTATCAGAGTGTTGGTGAAACACAGAAATTGAATCGGGATTGAATACAACAGTCACCATGCGCACATTGCTCCAAGGGAGTAATTTCTCAAAGAGTTTACGCTTTGATCGTCCCCTGGAATACCAGTAGTAGTTTCCGATGCACATCTGGAGGCATTCTGTAATCTGTGGACTATCAGAGTGTTGATGAAACACAGAAATTGCGTCGGGATTGAATATAACAGTCACCATGCGCACTTTCCTCATGTTAGTAATGTCTCAAACAGTCTACGCTTTGATCGTTCCCTGGAAGACCGGTAGTAGTTTCCGATGCACATCTCGAGTCATTCTGTAATCTGTGGACTATCAGAGTGTTGATGAAATACAGAAATTGAATCTGGATTGAATACAACTGTCACCATGCGCACTTTCCTCCATGGGAGTAATGTCTCAAACAGTTTACGCTTTGATCGTTCCCTGGAAGACCAGTAGTAGTTTCTGATGCACATCTGGAGGCATTCTATAATCTGCAGACTAACTGAGTGTTGATGAAACACAGAAATTGCATCGGGATTGAATACAAAAGTCACCATGCGCACTTTCCTCCATGGGAGTAATGTCTCAAACAGTCTATGCTTTGATCGTTCCCAGGAGACCAGTAGTAGTTTCCGATGCACATCTGGAGGCAATCTGTAATCTGTTGACTACCAGAGTGTTGATGAAACACAGAAATTGCATTGGGATAGAATACAACAGTCACCATTCGCACTTCCCTAAACGGGAGTAATGTCTCAAACAGTCTACGATTTGATCGATCCATGGAAGACCAGTCGTAGTTTCCGATGCACATCTGGAGGCATTCTGTAATCTGTGGACTATCAGAGTGTTTATGAAACACAGAAATTGCGTCGGGATTGAATACAACTGTCACCATGCGCACTTCCCTAAACGGGAGTAATGTCTCAAACAGTCTATGCTTTGATCGTTCCCAGGAAGACCAGTAGTAGTTTCCGATGCACATCTGGAGGCAATCTGTAATCTGTGGACTAATAGAGTGTTGATGAAACACAGAAATTGCATTGGGATAGAATACAACAGTCACCATTCGCACTTCCCTAAACGGGAGTAATGTCTCAAACAGTCTACGCTTTGATCGTTCCATGGAAGACCAGTCGTAGTTTCCGATGCACATCTGGAGGCATTCTGTAATCTGTGGACTATCAGAGTGTTGATGAAACACAGAAATTGCGTCGGGATTGAATATAACAGTCACCATGCGCACTTTCCTCCATGTTAGTAATGTCTCAAACAGTCTACGCTTTGATCGTTCCCTGGAAGACCAGTAGTAGTTTCCGATGCACATCTCGAGTCATTCTGTAATCTGTGGACTATCAGAGTGTTGATGAAATACACAAATTGAATCGGGATTGAATACAACTGTCACCATGCGCACTTTCCTCCATGGGAGTAATGTCTCAAACAGTTTACGCCTTGATCGTTCCCTGGAAGACCAATAGTAGTTTCCGATGCACATCTGGAGGCATTCTATAATCTGCGGACTAACTGAATGTTCATGAAACACAGAAATTGCATCGGGATTGAGACATTACTCCCATGGAGGAAAGTGCGCATGGTGACTTTTGTATTCAAACAGTCTATGCTTTGATCGTTCCCAGGAAGACCAGTAGTAGTTTCCGATGCACATCGGGAGGCAGTCTATAATCTGTGGACTACCAGAGTGTTGATGAAACACAGAAGCTGCATCGGGATTGAATACAACAGTCACCACGACCACTTTCCTCCATGGAAGTAATTCTCAAACAGTGTACGCCTTGATCGTTCCCTGGAAGACCAGTAGTAGCTTCCGATGCACATCTGGAGGCATTCTGTAATCTGAGGACTATCAGAGTGTTGATGAAACACAGAAATTGCGTCGGGATTGAATACAAAAGTCACCATGCGCACTTTCCTCCATGGGAGTAATGTCTCAAACAGTCTATGCTTTGATCGTTCACAGGAAGACCAGTAGTAGTTTCCGATGAACATCTGGAGGCAATCTGTAATCTGTGGACTACCAGAGTGTTGATGAAACACAAAAATTGCATCGGGATTGAATACAACAGTCACCATTCGCACTTCCCTCCACGGGAATAATGTCTCAAACAGTCTACGCTTTGATCGTTCCGTGGAAGACCAGTAGTAGTTTCCGATGCACATCTGGAGGCATTGTGTAATCTGTGGACCTTCAAAGTGTTGATGAAACACAGAAATTGCATCGGGATTGAATACAACAGTCACCACGACCACTTCCCTCCTTGTAAGTAATGTCTCAAAGAGTCTATTCTTTGATCGTTCCCAGGAAGACCAGTAGCAGTTTCCGATGCACATCTGGAGGCATTCTGTAATCTGTGGACTATCGGAGTGTTGATGAAACACAGAAAGTGCGTCGGGATTGAATACAACAGTCACCATGCGCCCTTTCCTCCGTGGGAGTAATGTCACAAACAGTCTACGCTTTGATCGTTCCCTGGAAGACCAGTAGTAGTTTCCGATGCACATCTGGAGGCATTCTGTAATCTGATGAGTATGTGAGTGTTGATGAAACACAGAAATTGCATCGGGATTGAATACAACAATCACCATGCGCACTTTCCTCCATGGGAGTAATGTCTCAAACAGTGTACGCTTTGATCGTACCCTGGAAGACCAGTAGTATTTTCCGATGCACATCGCGAGTCATTCTGTAATCTGTGGACTATCAGAGTGTTGATAAAACACATAAATTGCTTCGGGATTGAATACAACAACCACCATGCGCACTTGCCTCCATGGGTGTAATGTCTCAATCAGTCTATGCTTTGATCGTTCCCAGGAAGACCAGTAGTGGTTTCCGATGCACATCTGGAGGTATTCTGTAATGTGTGGACTATCAGAGAATTGATGAAACACAAAAATTAGATCTGGATTGAATACAACAGTCACCATGCGCACTTTCCTCCATGGGAGTAATGTCTCAAACAGTCTACGCTTTGATCGTTCCTTGGAAGACCAGTAGTAGTTTCCGGTGCACATCTGGAGGCATTCTGTAATCTGTGGACTATCAGAGTGTTGATGAAACACAGAAATTGGACCGGGATTGAATACAACAGACATCATGCGACATTCCTCCAAGGGAGTAATCTTTCAAACAGTTTACGCTTTGATCGTTCCCTGGAAGACCAGTAGTAGTTTCCAATGCGCATCTGGAGGCATTCTGTAATGGGTGGACTATCAGAGTGTTGATGAAACACAGAAATTGCGTCGGGATTGAATATAACAGTCACCATGCGCACTTTCCTCATGTTAGTAATGTCTCAAACAGTCTACGCTTTGATCGTTCCCTGGAAGACCGGTAGTAGTTTCCGATGCACATCTCGAGTCATTCTGTAATCTGTGGACTATCAGAGTGTTGATGAAATACAGAAATTGAATCTGGATTGAATACAACTGTCACCATGCGCACTTTCCTCCATGGGAGTAATGTCTCAAACAGTTTACGCTTTGATCGTTCCCTGGAAGACCAGTAGTAGTTTCTGATGCACATCTGGAGGCATTCTATAATCTGCAGACTAACTGAGTGTTGATGAAACACAGAAATTGCATCGGGATTGAATACAAAAGTCACCATGCGCACTTTCCTCCATGGGAGTAATGTCTCAAACAGTCTATGCTTTGATCGTTCCCAGGAGACCAGTAGTAGTTTCCGATGCACATCTGGAGGCAATCTGTAATCTGTTGACTACCAGAGTGTTGATGAAACACAGAAATTGCATTGGGATAGAATACAACAGTCACCATTCGCACTTCCCTAAACGGGAGTAATGTCTCAAACAGTCTACGATTTGATCGATCCATGGAAGACCAGTCGTAGTTTCCGATGCACATCTGGAGGCATTCTGTAATCTGTGGACTATCAGAGTGTTTATGAAACACAGAAATTGCGTCGGGATTGAATACAACTGTCACCATGCGCACTTCCCTAAACGGGAGTAATGTCTCAAACAGTCTATGCTTTGATCGTTCCCAGGAAGACCAGTAGTAGTTTCCGATGCACATCTGGAGGCAATCTGTAATCTGTGGACTAATAGAGTGTTGATGAAACACAGAAATTGCATTGGGATAGAATACAACAGTCACCATTCGCACTTCCCTAAACGGGAGTAATGTCTCAAACAGTCTACGCTTTGATCGTTCCATGGAAGACCAGTCGTAGTTTCCGATGCACATCTGGAGGCATTCTGTAATCTGTGGACTATCAGAGTGTTGATGAAACACAGAAATTGCGTCGGGATTGAATATAACAGTCACCATGCGCACTTTCCTCCATGTTAGTAATGTCTCAAACAGTCTACGCTTTGATCGTTCCCTGGAAGACCAGTAGTAGTTTCCGATGCACATCTCGAGTCATTCTGTAATCTGTGGACTATCAGAGTGTTGATGAAATACACAAATTGAATCGGGATTGAATACAACTGTCACCATGCGCACTTTCCTCCATGGGAGTAATGTCTCAAACAGTTTACGCCTTGATCGTTCCCTGGAAGACCAATAGTAGTTTCCGATGCACATCTGGAGGCATTCTATAATCTGCGGACTAACTGAATGTTCATGAAACACAGAAATTGCATCGGGATTGAGACATTACTCCCATGGAGGAAAGTGCGCATGGTGACTTTTGTATTCAAACAGTCTATGCTTTGATCGTTCCCAGGAAGACCAGTAGTAGTTTCCGATGCACATCGGGAGGCAGTCTATAATCTGTGGACTACCAGAGTGTTGATGAAACACAGAAGCTGCATCGGGATTGAATACAACAGTCACCACGACCACTTTCCTCCATGGAAGTAATTCTCAAACAGTGTACGCCTTGATCGTTCCCTGGAAGACCAGTAGTAGCTTCCGATGCACATCTGGAGGCATTCTGTAATCTGAGGACTATCAGAGTGTTGATGAAACACAGAAATTGCGTCGGGATTGAATACAAAAGTCACCATGCGCACTTTCCTCCATGGGAGTAATGTCTCAAACAGTCTATGCTTTGATCGTTCACAGGAAGACCAGTAGTAGTTTCCGATGAACATCTGGAGGCAATCTGTAATCTGTGGACTACCAGAGTGTTGATGAAACACAGAAATTGCATCGGGATTGAATACAACAGTCACCATTCGCACTTCCCTCCACGGGAATAATGTCTCAAACAGTCTACGCTTTGATCGTTCCGTGGAAGACCAGTAGTAGTTTCCGATGCACATCTGGAGGCATTGTGTAATCTGTGGACCTTCAAAGTGTTGATGAAACACAGAAATTGCATCGGGATTGAATACAACAGTCACCACGACCACTTCCCTCCTTGTAAGTAATGTCTCAAAGAGTCTATTCTTTGATCGTTCCCAGGAAGACCAGTAGCAGTTTCCGATGCACATCTGGAGGCATTCTGTAATCTGTGGACTATCGGAGTGTTGATGAAACACAGAAAGTGCGTCGGGATTGAATACAACAGTCACCATGCGCCCTTTCCTCCGTGGGAGTAATGTCACAAACAGTCTACGCTTTGATCGTTCCCTGGAAGACCAGTAGTAGTTTCCGATGCACATCTGGAGGCATTCTGTAATCTGATGAGTATGTGAGTGTTGATGAAACACAGAAATTGCATCGGGATTGAATACAACAATCACCATGCGCACTTTCCTCCATGGGAGTAATGTCTCAAACAGTGTACGCTTTGATCGTACCCTGGAAGACCAGTAGTATTTTCCGATGCACATCGCGAGTCATTCTGTAATCTGTGGACTATCAGAGTGTTGATAAAACACATAAATTGCTTCGGGATTGAATACAACAACCACCATGCGCACTTGCCTCCATGGGTGTAATGTCTCAATCAGTCTATGCTTTGATCGTTCCCAGGAAGACCAGTAGTGGTTTCCGATGCACATCTGGAGGTATTCTGTAATGTGTGGACTATCAGAGAATTGATGAAACACAAAAATTAGATCTGGATTGAATACAACAGTCACCATGCGCACTTTCCTCCATGGGAGTAATGTCTCAAACAGTCTACGCTTTGATCGTTCCTTGGAAGACCAGTAGTAGTTTCCGGTGCACATCTGGAGGCATTCTGTAATCTGTGGACTATCAGAGTGTTGATGAAACACAGAAATTGCATCGGGATTGAATACAACAGTCACCATGCGCACTTCCCTCCACGGGAGTAATGTCTCAAACAATCTACGCTTTGATCGTTCCCTGGAAGACCAGTCGTAGTTTCCGATGCACATCTGGAGGCATTCTGTAATCTGTGGACCTTCAAAGTGTTGATGAAACACAGAAATTGCATCGGGATTGAATACAACTGTCACCAAGGCCACATTCCACCATGGGAGTAATTCTCAAACAGTCTACGCCTCGATCGTTCAATGGAAGACCAGTAATAGTTTCCAATTCACATCTGGAGGCATTCTGTAATCTGTGGACTACCAGAGTGTTGATGAAACACAGAAATTGCATCGGGATTGAATACAACAGTCACCATGCGCACTTCCCTCCACGGGAGTAATGTCTCAAACAGTCTACGCTTTGATCGTTCCCTGGAAGACCGGTAGTAGTTTCCGATGCACATCTGGAGGCATTCTGTAATCTGTGACTAACTGAGTGTTGATGAAACACAGATATTGCGTTGGGATTGAATACAACAGTCACCATGCGAACTTTCCTCCACGGGAGTAATGTCTCAAACAGTCTATGCTTTGATCGTTCCCCCGAAATCCAGTAGTAGTTTCCGATGCAAATCTGGAGGCAATCTGTAATCTGTAGACTACCACAGTGTTGATGAAACACAGAAATTGCATCGTTATTGAATACAACAATCACCATGCGCACTTTCCTACATGGGAGTAATGTCTCAAAGAGTCTATTCTTTGATCGTTCCCTGGAAGACCAGTAGTGGTTTCCAATGCACAACTGGTGGCATTCTGTAAACTGTGGACTTTCAGAGTGTTGATGTAACACAGACATAGAATCGGGATTGAATACAACAGTCACCATGCGCACTTTCCTACATGGGAGTAACGTCTGAAACAGTCTACGCTTTGATCGTCCCTGGAAGACCAGTAGTAGTTTCCGATGCACATCTCGAGTCATTCTGTAATCTGTGGACTATCAGAGTGTTGGTGAAACACAGAAATTGAATCGGGATTGAATACAACAGTCACCATGCGCACATTCCTCCAAGGGAGTAATTTCTCAAAGAGTTTACGCTTTGATCGTCCCCTGGAATACCAGTAGTAGTTTCCGATGCACATCTGGAGGCATTCTGTAATCTGTGGACTATCAGAGTGTTGATGAAACACAGAAATTGCGTCGGGATTGAATATAACAGTCACCATGCGCACTTTCCTCATGTTAGTAATGTCTCAAACAGTCTACGCTTTGATCGTTCCCTGGAAGACCGGTAGTAGTTTCCGATGCACATCTCGAGTCATTCTGTAATCTGTGGACTATCAGAGTGTTGATGAAATACAGAAATTGAATCGGGATTGAATACAACAGTCACCATGCGCACTTTCCTCCATGGGAGTAATGTCTCAAACAGTTTACGCTTTGATCGTTCCCTGGAAGACCAGTAGTAGTTTCTGATGCACATCTGGAGGCATTCTATAATCTGCAGACTAACTGAGTGTTGATGAAACACAGAAATTGCATCGGGATTGAATACAAAAGTCACCATGCGCACTTTCCTCCATGGGAGTAATGTCTCAAACAGTCTATGCTTTGATCGTTCCCAGGAGACCAGTAGTAGTTTCCGATGCACATCTGGAGGCAATCTGTAATCTGTGGACTACCAGAGTGTTGATGAAACACAGAAATTGCATTGGGATAGAATACAACAGTCACCATTCGCACTTCCCTAAACGGGAGTAATGTCTCAAACAGTCTACGATTTGATCGATCCATGGAAGACCAGTCGTAGTTTCCGATGCACATCTGGAGGCATTCTGTAATCTGTGGACTATCAGAGTGTTGATGAAACACAGAAATTGCATCGGGATTGAGACATTACTCCCATGGAGGAAAGTGCGCATGGTGACTTTTGTATTCAAACAGTCTATGCTTTGATCGTTCCCAGGAAGACCAGTAGTAGTTTCCGATGCACATCTGGAGGCAATCTGTAATCTGTGGACTACCAGAGTGTTGATGAAACACAGAAATTGCATCGGGATTGAATACAACAGTCACCACGACCACTTTCCTCCATGGAAGTAATTCTCAAACAGTGTACGCCTTGATCGTTCCCTGGAAGACCAGTAGTAGTTTCCGATGCACATCTGGAGGCATTCTGTAATCTGAGGACTATCAGAGTGTTGATGAAACACAGAAATAGCGTCGGGATTGAATACAAAAGTCACCATGCGCACTTTCCTCCATGGGAGTAATGTCTCAAACAGTCTATGCTTTGATCGTTCCCTGGAAGACCAGTAGTAGTTTCCGGTGCCCATCTGCAGGCATTCTGTAATCTGTGACTAAGTGAGTGTTGATGAAACACAGATATTGCATCGGGATTGAATACAACAGTCACCATGCGAACTTTCCTCCACGGGAGTAATGTCTCAAACAGTGTATGCTTTGATCGTTCCCCCGAAATCCAGTAGTAGTTTCCGATGCAAATCTGGAGGCAATCTGTAATCTGTAGAATACCAGAGTGTTGATGAAACACAGAAATTGCATCGTTATTGAATACAACAATCACCACGCGCACTTTCCCCCATGGGAGTAATGTCTCAAACAGTCTACGCTTTGATCGTTCCCTGGAAGACCAGTAGTGGTTTCCAATGCACACCTGGTGGCATTCTGTAAACTGTGGACTATCAGAGTGTTGATGAAACACAGAAAATGCATGGGGATTTAATACAACAATCACCATGCCCACTTTCCTCCATGGAAGTAATTCTCAAACAGTGTACGCCTTGATCGTTCCCTGGAAGACCAGTAGTAGTTTCCGATGCACATCTGGAGGCATTCTGTAATCTGTGGACTATCAGAGTGTTGATGAAACACAGAAATTGCGTCGGGATTGAATACAACTGTCACCATGCGCACTTCCCTAAACGGGAGTAATGTCTCAAACAGTCTACGCTTTGATCGTTCCATGGAAGACCAGTCGTAGTTTCCGATGCACATCTGGAGGCATTCTGTAATCTGTGGACTATCAGAGTGTTGATGAAACACAGAAATTGCGTCGGGATTGAATATAACAGTCACCATGCGCACTTTCCTCCATGTTAGTAATGTCTCAAACAGTCTACGCTTTGATCGTTCCCTGGAAGACCAGTAGTAGTTTCCGATGCACATCTCGAGTCATTCTGTAATCTGTGGACTATCAGAGTGTTGATGAAATACACAAATTGAATCGGGATTGAATACAACTGTCACCATGCGCACTTTCCTCCATGGGAGTAAAGTCTCAAACAGTTTACGCTTTGATCGTTCCCTGGAAGACCAGTAGTAGTTTCCGATGCACATCTGGAGGCATTCTATAATCTGCGGACTAACTGAATGTTCATGAAACACAGAAATTGCATCGGGATTGAGACATTACTCCCATGGAGGAAAGTGCGCATGGTGACTTTTGTATTCAAACAGTCTATGCTTTGATCGTTCCCAGGAAGACCAGTAGTAGTTTCCGATGCACATCGGGAGGCAGTCTGTAATCTGTGGACTACCAGAGTGTTGATGAAACACAGAAGCTGCATCGGGATTGAATACAACAGTCACCACGACCACTTTCCTCCATGGAAGTAATTCTCAAACAGTCTACGCTTTGATCGTTCCCTGGAAGACCAGTAGTGGTTTCCAATGCACACCTGGTGGCATTCTGTAAACTGTGGACTATCAGAGTGTTGATGAAACACAGAAAATACATGGGGATTGAATACAACAATCACCATGCCCACTTTCCTCCACGGGAGTAATGTCTCAAACAGTCTACGCTTTGTTCGTTCTCTGGAATACCAGTAGTAGTTTCCGATGCACATCTGGTGGCATTCTGTAATCTGTGGACTATCAGAGTGTTGATGAAATACAGAAACAGAATCGGGATTGAATACAACTGTCACCATGCGCACTTTCCTCCATGGGAGTAATGTCTCAAACAGTTTACGCTTTGATCGTTCCCTGGAAGACCAGTAGTAGTTTCCGATGCACATCTGGAGGCATTCTGTAATCTGAGGACTATCAGAGTGTTGATGAAACACAGAAATTGCGTCGGGATTGAATACAACAGTCACCATGCGCACTTTCCTCCACGGGAGTAATGTCTTAAACAGTCTATGCTTTGATCTTTCCCTCGAAGACCAATAGTAGTTTCAAATGCACATCTGGAGGCATTCTGTAAACTGTGGACCTTCAAAGTGTTGATGAAACACAGCAATTGCATCGGGACTGAATACAACAGTCACCACGACCACTTTCCTCCATGGAAGTAATTCTCAAACAGTGTACGCCTTGAACGTTCCCTGGAAGACCAGTAGTAGTTTCCGATGCACATCTGGAGGCATTCTATAATCAGCTGACTAACTGAGTGTTGATGAAACACAGAAATTGCATCGGGATTGAATACAAAAGTCACCATGCGCACTTTCCTCCATGGGAGTAATGTCTCAAACAGTCTATGCTTTGATCGTTCCCAGGAAGACCAGTAGTAGTTTCCGATGCACATCTGGAGGCGTTCTGTAATCTGTGGACTATCAGAGTGTTCATGAAACACAGAAATTGCATCGGGATTGAATACAACAGTCACCATGCGCACTTTCCTCCATGGGAGTAATGACTCAAACAGTCTACGCTTTGATCGTTCCCTGGAAGACCAGTAGTAGTTTCCGATGCACATCTGGAGGCATTCTGTAATCTATGGACCTTCAAAGTGTTGATGAAACTCAGAAATTGCATCAGGATTGAATACAACAGTCACCACGACCACTTTCCTCCATGGAAGTAATTCTCAAACAGTGTACGCCTTGATCGTTCCCTGGAAGACCAGTAGTAGTTTTCGATGCACATCTGGAGACAGTCCGTAATCTGTGGACTATCAGAGTGTTGATGAACCACAGAAATTGCGTCGGGATTGAATACAACAGTCACCATGCGCACTTTCCTCCATGGGAGTAATGTCTCAAACAGTCTACGCTTTGATCGTTCCCTGGAAGACCAGTAGTAGTTTCCGATGCCCATCTGGAGGCATTCTGTAATCTGTGACTAACTGAGTGTTGATGAAACACAGAAATTGCATCGGGATTGAATACAACAGTCACCATGCGCACTTTCCTCCGCGGGAGTAATGTCTGAAACAGTCTATGCTTTGATCGTTCCCAAGAAGGCCAGTAGTAGTTTCCGATGCACAAGTGGAGGCATTCTGTAATCTGTGGACCTTCAAAGTGTTTATGAAACACAGAAATTGCATCGGGATTGAATACAACAGTCACCATGACCACATTCCTCCATGGGAGTAATTCTCAAACAGTCTACGCCTTGATCGTTCCCTGGAAGACCAGTAGTAGTTTCCGATGCACATCTGAAGGCATTCTGTAATCTGTGGATTATCTGAGTGTTGATGAAACACAGAAATTCCATCGGGATTGAATACAACAGTCACCATGCACACTTTCCCCCTTGGGAGTAAAGTCTCAAACATTCAACGCTTTGATCGTTCCCTGTTAGACCGGTAATAGTTTCCGATGCACATCTGGAGCCATTCTGTAATCTGTGGACTATCAGAGTGTTGATGAAACACAGAAATTGCTTCGGGATTGAATACAACTGTCACAATGCGCACTTTCCTAAATGGGAGTAATTTCTCAAACAGTCTACGCATTGATCGTTCCCTGGAAGACCAGTAGTTGTTTCCGATGCACATCTGGAAGCATTCTGCTATCTGTGGACTATCAGATTGTTGATGAAACTCAATAATTGCATCGGGATTGAATACATCAGTCACCATGCGCACTTTCCTCCACGGGAGTAATGTCTCAAACAGTCTATGCTTTGATTGCTCCCTCGAAGACCAGTAGTAGTATCCGATGCACATCTGGAGGCATTCTGTAATCTGTGGACCTTCAAAGTGTTGATGAAACACAGAATTTGCATCGTGATTGAATACAACAGTCGCCATGCGCACTTTCCTCCATGGGAGTAATGTCTCAAACAGTCTAAGCTTTGATCGTTCCCTGGAAGACCAGTAGTAGTTTCCGATGCACATCTGGAGGCATTCTGTAATCTGTGGACCTTCAAAGTGCTCATGAAACACAGTAATTGCAGCCGGATTGAATACAACAGTCACCATGACCACTTTCCTCCAAGGGAGTAATGTCTCAAACAGTCTATGCTTTGATCGTTCCCCCGAAGGGCAGTAGTAGTTTCCGATGCAAATCTGGATTCAATCTGTAATCTGTAGACTACCAGAGTGTTGATGAAACACAGAAATTGCATCGGGATTGAATACAACAAACACCATGCGCACTTTCCTACATGGGAGTAATGTCTCAAAGAGTCTATTCTTCGATCGTTCCCAGGAAGACCAGTAGCAGTTTCCGATGCACAACTGGAAGCATTCTGTAATCTGTGGCCTATCAAAGTGTTGATGAAACTCAGAAATAGCATCGGGATTGAATACAACAGTCACCATGCGCTCTTTCCTCCGTGGGAGTAATGTCACAAACAGTCTACGCTTTGATCGTTCCCAGGAAGACCAGTAGTAGTTTCCGATGCACATCTGGAGGCATTCTGTTATCTGTGGATTATCTGAGTGTTGATGAAACACAGAAATTCCATCGGGATTGAATACAACAGTCACCATGCACACTTTCCCCCTTGGGAGTAATGTCTCAAACATTCTACGCTTTGATCGTTCCCTGTTAGACCAGAAATAGTTTCCGATGCACATCAGGAGCCATTCTGTAATCTGTGGACTATCAGAGTGTTGATGAAACACAGAAATTGCTTCAGGATTGAATACAACAGTCACAATGCGCACTTTCCTCCATTGGAGTAATGTCGGAAATAGTTTACGCTTTGCTCGTCCCCTGGAATACCAGTAGTAGTTTCCTATGCACATCTGGATGCATTCTGTAATCTGTGGACTATCAGGGTGTTGATGAAAGACAGAATATGTATCGGGATTGAAAACAACAGTCACCATGCGCACTTTCCTCCATGGGAGTAATGTCTCAAAGAGTCTACGCTTTGATCGTTCCCTAGAAGACCTGTAGTAGTTTCCGAGGCACATCTGGAGGCATTCTGTAATCTGTGGACTAACTGTGTGTTGATGAAACACAGAAATTGCATCGGGATTGAATACAACAGTCACCATGCGCACTTTCCTCCACGGGACTAATCTCTCAAACAATCTATGCTTTGATCGTTAGCTCGACGACCAGTAGTAGTTTCAAATGCACATCTGGAGGCATTCTGTAATCTGTGGACTATGAGAGTGTTGATGAAACACAGAAATTACATCGGGATTGAATACAGCTGTCACCATGCGCACTTTCCTCCATGGGAGTAACGTCTCAAACAGTCTATGCTTTGATCTTTCCCAGGAAGACCAGTAGTAGTTTCCGATGCACATCTAGAGGCAATCTGTAATCTCTGGACTACCAGAGTGTTGATGAAACACAGAAATTGCATCGGGATTGAATACAACAGTCATCATTCGCACTTTCCTATACGGGAGTATTGTCTCAAACAGTCTACGCTTTGATCTTTCTCTGGAAGACCTGTAGTAGTTTCCGATGCACATCTGGAGGCATTCTGTAATCTGTGGACCTTCAAAGTGTTGATGAAACACAGAAATTGCATCGGGATTGAATACAACAGTCACCATGACCACATTTCTCCATGGGAGTAATTCTCAAACAGTCTACGCCTTGATCGTTCCCTGGAAGACCAGTAGTAGTTTCCGATTCACATCTGGAGGCTTTCTGTAATCTGTTGACTATTTGAGTGTTGATGAAACACAGAAATTGGATCGGGATTGAATACAACAGTCTCCATGCGCATTTCCCTCCATGGGAGTAATGTCTCAAACAGTCTATGCTTTGGTCGTTCCCAGGAAGACCAGTAGTGGTTTCCGATGCACATTTGGAGGCATTCTGTAATCTGTGGACTATGAGAATGATGATGAAACACAGAAATTACATCGGGATTGAATACAACAGTCACCATGCGCACTTTCCTCCATGGGAGAAATGTCTCAAACAGTCTATGCGTTGATCGTTCCCAGGAAGACCAGTAGTGGTTTCCGATGCACATTTGAAGGCATTCTGTAATCTGTGGACTATCAGAGTATTGATGAAACACAGAAATTAGATCGGGATTGAATACAACAGTCACCATGTGCACTTCCCTACATAGGAGTAATTTCTCAAACAGTCTACACTTTGATCGTTCCATGGAAGACCAGTAGTAGCTTCCGATGCACATTTGGAAGCATTAGGCAATCTGTGGACTATCAGAGTGTTGATGAAACACAGTTATTGCATCGGGATTGAATACAACAGTCACCATGCGCACATTCCTCCACGGGAGAAATGTCTCAAACAGTCTATGCTTTGATCACTCCCCCGAAGACCAGTAGTAGTTTCCGATGCACATCTGGAGGCATTCCGTAATCTGTGGACCTTCAAAGTGTTGATGAAACACAGAAATTGCATCGGGATTGAATACAACAGTCACCATGCGCACTTACCTCCACGGGAGTAATGTCTCAAACAGTTTACGCTTTGTTCGTTCCCTCGAAGACCAGTAGTAGTTTCAAATGCACGTCTGGAGGCATTCTGTAATCTGTGGACCTTCAAAGTGTTGATGAAACACTGAAATTGCATCGAGATTGAATACAACAGTCACCATGACCACATTCCTTCATGGCAGTAATTCTCAAACAGTCTACGTGTTGATCGTTCCCTGGAAGACCAGTAGTAGTTTCCGATTCACATCTGGAGGTATTCTGTAATCTGTGGACTATCTGAGTGTTGATGAAACACAGAAATTGCATCGGGATTGAATACAACAATCACCACGCGCACTTTCCCCCATGGGAGTAATGTCTTAAACATTCTACGCTTTGATCGTTCAATGTTAGACCAGTAGTAGTTTCCGATGCACATCTGGAGGCATTCTGTAAACTGTGGACTATCAGAGTGTTGATGAAACACAGAAATTCCATCGGGATTGAATACAACAGTCACCTTGCGCACTTTCCTCCATGGGAGTAATGTCTCAAACAGTCTACACTTTGATCGTTCCCTGGAAGACCAGTAGTGGTTTCCGATGCACATCTGGAGGCATTCTGTAATCTGTGGACTATCAGAGTATTGATGAAACACAGAAATTGCATCGGGATTGAATACAACAGTCACCATGCACACTTTCCTCCATGGGAGTAATGTCTCAAAGAGTTTACGCTTTGATCGTTCCCTGGAAGACCAGTAGTAGTTTCCGATGCACATCTGGAGGCATTCTGTAATCTGTGGACTATCAGAGTGTTCATGAAACACAGAATCTGCATCGGGATTGAATACAACAGTCACCATGCGCACTTTCCTCCATGGGAGTAATGACTCAAAGAGTCTACGCTTTGATCGTTCCCTGGAAGACCAGTAGTAGTTTCCCATGCACATCTGGAGGCATTCGGTAATCTGATGAGTATCTGAGTGTTGATGAAACACAGGAATTGCATCGGGATTGAATACAACAGTCGACGTGCGCACTTTCCTGCATGGGAGAAATGTCTGAAAGAGTCTATTTTAGATCGTTCCCAGGAAGACCAGTAGCAGTTTCCAATGCACATCTTTAGGCAATCTGTAATCTGTGGACTATCAGTGTGTTGATGAAACTCAGAAATAGCTTCGGGATTGAATACAACAGTAACCATGGGCACTTTCCTCCGTGGGAGTAATGTCCCAAACATTCTACGCTTTGATCGTTCCCAGGAAGACCAGTAGTAGTATCCGATGCACATCTGGAGGCATTCCGTAATCTGTGGACTATCTGAGTGTTGATGAAACATTGAAATTGCATCGGGATTGAACACAACAGTCACCATGCACACTTTCCCTCATGGGAGTAATGTCTCAAACAATCTACGCTTTGATCGTTCCCTGTTAGACCAGTAGTAGTTTCCGAACCACATCTGGAGCCATACTGCAATCTGTGGACTATCAGAGTGTTGATGAAACACAGAAATTGCATCGGGATTGAATACAACAGTCACCATGCGCACTTTCCTCCATGGGAGTAATGTCTCAAACTGTGATCGAATTGATCGTTCCGTGAAGACCAGTAGTAGTTTCCGATGCAAATCTGGAGGCATTCTGTAATCTGTGGTCAATCCAGGTGTTGATGAACACAGAAATTGCATCGCGATTTAATACAACAGTCACCATGCGCACTTTCCTCCAAGGGAGTAATGTCTCAAACAGTTTACGCTTTGATCGTTCCCCGGAAGACCAGTTGTAGTTTCCGATGCACATTTGGAGGTATTCTGTAATCTGTGGACTATCAGAGTGTTGATGAAACACAGAAATTGCATGGGGATTGAATACAACAGTCGCCATGCGCACTTTCCTCCATGGGAGTAATGTCTCAAACAGTCTAAGCTTTGATCGTTCCCTGGAAGACCAGTAGTAGTTTCCGATGCACATCTGGAGGCATTCTGTAATCTCTGGAACTTCAAAGTGTTGATGAAACACAGTAATTGCATCGGGATTGAATACAACAGTCCCCATGACCACTTTTCCTCCATGGGAGTTAATCTCAAACAGTCTACGCTTTGATCCTTCCCTGGAAGTCCAATAGTAGTTTCACATGCACATCTGGAGGCATTCTGTAATCTGATGAGTATCTGTGTGTTGATGAAATACAGAAATTGCATCGGGATTCAATACAACAGTGACGATGCACACTTTTCTCCATCGTAGTAATGACTCAAACAGTCTACGTTTTGATCGTTCCCTGGAAGACCAGTAGTAGTTTCCCATGCACATCTGGAGGCATTCTGTAACCTGATGAGTATCTGAGTGTTGATGAAACACAGAAATTGCTTCGGGATTGAATACAACAATCACCATGCGCACTTTCCTCCATGGGAGTAATGTCTGAAAGATTCTATTTTTGATCCTTCCCAGGAAGACCAGTAGCAGTTTCCAATGCACATCTGGAGGCAATCTGTAATCTGTGGACTATCAGAGTGTTGATGAAACTCAGAAATAGCTTCGGGATTGAATACAACAGTCACCATGCGCACTTTCCTTCCGTGGGAGTAATGTCCCAAACATTCTACGCTTTGATCGTTCCCAGGAAGACCAGTAGTAGTATCCGATGCACATCTGGAGGCATTCCGTAATCTGTGGACTATCTGAGTGTTGATGAAACACAGAAATTGCATCGGGATTGAACACAACAGTCACCATGCGCACTTTCCTCCATGGGAGTAATGTCTCAAACAGTCTAATCTTTGATCGCTCCCTGGAAGATCAGTAGTACTTGCCGATGCACATCTGGAGGCATTCTGTAATCTCTGGAACTTCAAAGTGTTGATGAAACACAGAAATTGCATCGCGATTTAATACAACAGTCACCTTGCGCTCATTCCTCCAAGGGAGTAATGACTCAGACAGTCTACGCTTTGATCGTTCCCTGGAAGACCAGTAGTAGTTTCCGATGCAAATCTGGAGGCATTCTGTAATCTGTGGACTATCAGAGTGTTGATGAAACACAGAAATTGCATCGGGATTGAATACATCAGTCACCATGCGCACTTTCCTTCATGGGAGTAATGTCTCAAAGAGTTTACGCTTTGATCGTTCCCTGGAAGACCAGTAGTAGTTTCCGATGCACATCTGGAGGCATTCTGTAATCTGTGGACTATCAGAGTGTTCATGAAACACAGAAATTGCATCGGGATTGAATACAACAGTCACCATGCGCACTTTCCTCCATGGGAGTAATGACTCAAACAGTCTACGCTTTGATCGTTCCCTGGAAGACCAGTAGTAGTTTCCCATGCACATCTGGAGGCATTCGGTAATCTGATGAGTATCTGAGTGTTGATGAAACACAGAAATTGCATCGGGATTGAATACAACAATCACCATGCGCACTTTCCTGCATGGGAGAAATGTCAGAAAGAGTCTATTTTAGATCGTTCCCAGGAAGACCAGTAGCAGTTTCCAATGCACATCTGGAGGCAATCTGTAATCTGTGGACTATCAGAGTGTTGATGAAACTCAGAAATAGCTTCGGGATTGAACACAATAGTCACCATGCACACTTTCCCTCATGGGAGTAATGTCTCAAACAATCTACGCTTTGATCGTTCCCTGTTAGACCAGTAGTAGTTTCCGAACCACATCTGGAGCCATACTGCAATCTGTGGACTATCAGAGTGTTGATGAAACACAGAAATTGCATCGGTATTGAATACAACAGTCACCATGCGCCCTTTCCTCCATGGGAGTAATGTCTCAAACTGTGATCGAATTGATCGTTCCGTGAAGACCAGTAGTAGTTTCCGATGCAAATCTGGAGGCATTCTGTAATCTGTGGTCAATCCAGGTGTTGATGAACACAGAAATTGCATCGCGATTTAATACAACAGTCACCATGCGCACTTTCCTCCATGGGAGTAATGACTCAGACAGTCTCCGCTTAGATCGTTCCCTCTAAGACCAGTAGTAGTAACTGATGCACATCTGGAGGCATTCTGTAATCTGTGGACCTTTAAAGTGTTGATCAAACACAGAAATTGCATCGTGATTGAATACAACAGTCACCATGCGCACTTTCCTCCATGGGAGTAATGTCTCAAACAGTCTATGCTTTGATCGTTCCCAGGATGACCAGTAGTAGTTTCCGATGCACATCTGGAGGCAATCTGTAATCTGTGGACTACCAGAGTGTTGATGAAACACAGAAATTGCATCGGGATTAAATACAACAGTCACCATTCGCACTTTCCTCCACGGGAGTAATGTCTCAAACAGTCTACGCTTTGATCGTTCCCTGTAATACCAGTAGTAGTTTCCGATGCACATCTGGAGACATTCTGTAATCTCTGGAACTTCAAAGTGTTGATGAAACACAGAAATTGCATCGGGATTGAATACAACAGTCCCCATGACCACTTTTCCTCCATGGGAGTAAATCTCAAACAGTCTACGCCTTGATCGTTCCCTGGAAGACCAGCAGTAGTTTCCGATGCACATCTGGAGGCATTCTGTAATCTGTGGTCAATCCACGTGTTGATGAACACAGAAATTGCATCGGGATTGAATACAACAGTCACCATGCGCACTTTCCTCCATGGGAGTAATGTCTCAAACAGTCTATGCTTTGATCGTTCCCAGGAAGACCAGTAGTAGTTTACGATGCACATCTGGAGGCAATCTGTAATCTGTGGACTACCAGAGTGTTGATGAAACACAGAAATTGCATCGGGATTCAATACAACAGTCCCCATGACCACTTTCCTCCATGGGAGCAATTCTCAAACAGTCTACGCCTTGATCTTTCCCTGGAAGACCAGTAGTAGTTTCCGATGCACTTCTGGAGGCATTCTGTAACCTGTCGACTATCTGAGTGTTGATGAAACACAGAAATTGCATCGAGATTGAATACAACGGTCACCATGCGCACTTTACTCCATGCGAGTAATGTCTCAAAGAGTCTATTCTTTGATCGTTCCCAGGAAGACCAGTAGCAGTTTCCGATGCACATCTGGAGGCAATCTGTATTCTGTGGACTATCAGAGTGTTGATGAAACTCAGAAATAGCATCGGGAATGAATACAACAGTCACCATGCGCCCTTTCCTCCGTGGGAATAATGTCACAAACAGTCTACACTTTGATCGGTCCCAGGAAAACCAGTAGTAGTTTCCGATGCACATCTGGAGGCTTTGTGTAACCTGTTGACTATCTGAGTGTTGATGAAACACAGAAATTGCATCGGGATTGAATACAACAGTCACGATGCACACTTTTCTCCATGGGAGTAAGGCCTCAAACAGTCTACGCTTTGATCGTTCCCTGGAAGTCCAGTAGTAGTTTCACATGCACATCTGGAGGCATTCTGTAAACTGTGGACTATCTGAGTGTTGATGAAACACAGAAATTGCATCGCGATTTAATATAACAGTCACCATGCGCACTTTCCTCCATGGGAGTAATGTCTGAAAGATTCTATTTTTGATCCTTCCCAGAAAGACCAGTAGCAGTTTCCAATGCACATCTGGAGGCAATCTGTAATCTGTGGACTATCAGGGTGTTGATGAAACACAGAAATTGCATCGGGATTGAATACAACAGTCACCATGCGCACTTTCCTTCCGTGGGAGTAATGTCCCAAACATTCTACGCTTTGATCGTTCCCAGGAAGACCTGTAGTAGTATCCGATGCACATCTGGAGGCATTCCGTAATCTGTGGACTATCTGAGTGTTGATGAAACACAGAAATTGCATCGGGATTGAACACAACAGTCACCATGCGCACTTTCCTCCATGGGAGTAATGTCTCAAACAGTCTAATCTTTGATCGCTCCCTAGAAGATCAGTAGTACTTGCCGATGCACATCTGGAGGCATTCTGTAATCTGTGGACTATCGGAGTGTTGATGAAACACAGAAATTACATCGAGATTGAATACAACGGTCACCATGCGCACTTTACTCCATGCGAGTAATGTCTCAAAGAGTCTATTCTTTGATCGTTCCCAGGAAGACCAGTAGCAGTTTCCGATGCACATCTGGAGGCAATCTGTATTCTGTGGACTATCAGAGTGTTGATGAAACTCAGAAATAGCATCGGGAATGAATACAACAGTCACCATGCGCCCTTTCCTCCGTGGGAATAATGTCACAAACAGTCTACACTTTGATCGGTCCCAGGAAAACCAGTAGTAGTTTCCGATGCACATCTGGAGGCTTTGTGTAACCTGTTGACTATCTGAGTGTTGATGAAACACAGAAATTGCATCGGGATTGAATACAACAGTCACGATGCACACTTTTCTCCATGGGAGTAAGGCCTCAAACAGTCTACGCTTTGATCGTTCCCTGGAAGTCCAGTAGTAGTTTCACATGCACATCTGGAGGCATTCTGTAAACTGTGGACTATCTGAGTGTTGATGAAACACAGAAATTGCATCGCGATTTAATATAACAGTCACCATGCGCACATTCCTCCATGGGAGTAATGACTCAGACAGTCTACGCTTTGATCGTTCCCTGGTAGACCAGTAGTAGTTTCCGATGCAAATCTGGAGGCATTCTGTAATCTTACGAGTATCTGAGTGTTGAGGAAACCCAGAAATTGCATCGGGATTGAATACAACAATCACCATGCGCACTTTCCTCCATGCGAGTAATGTCTCAAAGAGTCTATTCTTTGATCGTTCCCAGGAAGACCAGGAGCAGTTTCCGATGCACATCTGGAGGCAATCTGTATTCTGTGGACTATCAGAGTGTTGATGAAACACAGAAATTGCATCGGGATTGAATACAACAGTCACGATGCACACTTTTCTCCATGGGAGTAATGACTCAAACAGTCTACGCTTTGATTGTTCCCTGGAAGTTTAGTAGTAGTTTCACATGCACATCTGGAGGCATTCTGTAATCTGATGAGTATTTGTGTGTTGATGAAACATAGAAATTGCATCGAGATTGAATACAACTGTCACCATACGCACTTTCCCCCATGGGAGTAATGTCTCAAACTGTGATCGATTTAATCGTTCCGTGAAGACCAGTAGTAGTTTCCGATGCAAATCTGGAGGCATTCTGTAATCTGTGGTCTATCCAGGTGTTGATGAACACAGAAATTGCATCGCGATTTAATACAACAGTCACCATGCGCTCATTCCTCCATGGGAGTAATGACTCAGACAGTCTACGCTTTGATCGTTCCCTGGAAGACCAGTAGTAGTTTCCGATGCAAATCTGGAGGCATTTTGTAATCTTATGAGTATCTGAGTGTTGAGGAAACCCAGAAATTGCATCGGGATTGAATACAACAATCACCATGCGCACTTTCCTCCATGCGAGTAATGTCTCAAAGAGTCTATTTTTGATCGTTCCCTGGAAGTCCAGTAGTAGTTTCACATGCACATCTGGAAGCATTCTGTAATCTGATGAGTATCTGTGTGTTGATGAAACACAGAAATTTCATCGGGAATGAATACAACAGTCACAATGCGCCCTTTCTTCCGTGGGAGTAATGTCACAAACAGTCTACACTTTGATCGTTCCAAGGAAAACCAGTAGTAGTTTCCGATGCACATCTGGAGGCTTTCTGTAACCTGTCGACTATCTGAGTGTTGATGAAACACAGAAATTGCATCGGGATTGAATACAACGGTCACGATGCACACTTTTCTCCATGGGAGTAATGACTCAAACAGTCTACGCTTTGATCGTTCCCTGGAAGTCCAGTAGTAGTTTCACATGCACATCTGGAGGCATTCTGTAATCTGATGAGTATCTGTGTGTTGATGAAACACAGAAATTTCATCGGGAATGAATACAACAGTGACAATGCACACTTTTCTCCATGAGAGTAATGACTCAAACAGTCTACGTTTTGATCGTTCCCTGGAAGACCAGTAGTAGTTTCCCATGCACATCAGGAGGCATTCTGTAATCTGATGAGTATCTGAGTGTTGATAAAACACAGAAATTGCATCGGGATTGAATACAACAATCACCATGCGTACTTTCCTCCATGGGAGTAATGTCTGAAATATTCTATTTTTGATCGTTCCCAGGAAGACCAGTGGCAGTTTCCAATGCACATATAAAGGCAATCAGTAATCTGTGGACTACCAGAGTGTTGATGAAACACAGAAATTGTATCGGGATTAAGTACAACAGTCACCATTCGCACTTTCCTCGACGGGAGTAATGTCTCAAACAGTCTACGATTTGATCGTTCCCTATAATACCAGTAGTAGTTTCCGATGCACATCTGGAGGCATTCTGGAATCTGATGAGTATCTGAGTGTTGATGAAACACAGAAATTGCATCGGGATTGAATACAACAGTGACGATGCTCACTTTCCTCCATGGGAGTAATGTCTGAAAGAGTCTATTTTTGATCGTTCACAGGAAGACCAGTAGCGGTTTCCAATGCACATCTGGAGGCAATCTGAAATCTGTGGACTATCAGAGTGTTGATGAAACTCAGAAATAGCTTCGGGATTGAATGCAACAGTCATCATGCGCACTTTCCTTCCGTGGGAGTAATGTCATAAACATTCTACGCTTTGAATGTTCCCAGGAAGACCAGTAGTAGTATCCGATGCACATCTGGAGGCATTCCGTAATCTGTGGACTATCTGAGTGTTGATTAAACACAGAAATTGCATCGGGATTGAACACAACAGTCACCATGAACACTTTCCCTCATGGGAGTAACGTCTCAAACAATCTACGCTTTGATCGTTCCCTTTTAGACCAGTAATAGTTTCCGATTCACATCTCGAGTCATTCTGTAATCTGCGGGCTATCAGAGTGTTGATGAAACACAGAAATTGAATCGGGATTGAATACAACAGTCACCATGCGCACATTCGTCCAAGGGAGTAATGTCTCAAACAGTCTAGGCTTTGATCGTTCCCTGGAAGTCCAGTAGTAGTTTCACATGCACATCTGGAGGCATTCTGTAATCTGATGAGTATCTGTGTGTTGATGAAACACAGAAATTTCATCGAGATTGAATACAACAGTGACAATGCACACTTTTCTCCATGAGAGTAATGACTCAAACAGTCTACGTTTTGATCGTTCCCAGGAAGACCAGTGGCAGTTTCCAATGCACATATAAAGGCATTCTGTAATCTGTGGACTATCAGAGTGTTGATGAAACTCAGAAATAGCTTCGGGATTGAATACAACAGCCACAATGCGCACTTTCCTTCCGTGGGAGTAATGTCCCAAACATTCTACGCTTTGATCGTTCCCAGGAAGACCAGTAGTAGTATCCGATGCAAATCTGGAGGCATTCCGTAATCTGTGGACTATCTGAGTGTTGATGAAACACAGAAATTGCATCGGGATTAAACACAACAGTCACCATGCACACTTTCCATCGTGGGAGTAACGTCTCAAACAATCTACGCTTTGATCGTCCCTGTTTGACCAGTAGTAGTTTCCGATGCACATCTGGAGCCATTCTGTAATCTGTGGACTAACTGAGTGTTGATGAAACACAGATATTGCATCGGGATTGAATACAAACGTAACCATGCGCACTTTCCTCCACGGGAATAATGTCTCAAACAGTCTATGATATGATCGTTCCCAGGAAGACCAGTAGTAGTTTCCGATGCACATCTGGAGGCATTCTGTAGTCTGTGGACTATCAGACTGTTGATGAACACAGAAATTGCATCGGGATTGAATATAACAGTCACCATGCGCACTTTCCTCCATGGGAGTAATGTCTCAAACAGTCTACGCTTTGATCGCTCCCTGGAAGATCAGTACTAGTTTCCGATGCACATCTGGAGGCATTCTGTAACCTGTCGACTATGTGAGTGTAAATGAAACACAGAAATTGCGTCGGGATTGAATACAACAGTCACGATGCACACTTTTCTCCATGGGAGTAATGACTCAAACAGTATACGCTTTGATCGTTCCCAGGAAGACCTGTAGTAGTATCCGATGCACATCTGGAGGCATTCCGTAATCTGTGGACTATCTGAGTGTTGATGAAACACAGAAATTGCATCGGGATTGAACACAACAGTCACCATGCGCACTTTCCTCCATGGGAGTAATGTCTCAAACAGTCTAATCTTTGATCGCTCCCTGGAAGATCAGTAGTACTTGCCGATGCACATCTGGAGGCATTCTGTAATCTGTGGACTATCGGAGTGTTGATGAAACACAGAAATTACATCGAGATTGAATACAACGGTCACCATGCGCACTTTACTCCATGCGAGTAATGTCTCAAAGAGTCTATTCTTTGATCGTTCCCAGGAAGACCAGTAGCAGTTTCCGATGCACATCTGGAGGCAATCTGTATTCTGTGGTCTATCAGAGTGTTGATGAAACTCAGAAATAGCATCGGGAATGAATACAACAGTCACCATGCGCCCTTTCCTCCGTGGGAATAATGTCACAAACAGTCTACACTTTGATCGGTCCCAGGAAAACCAGTAGTAGTTTCCGATGCACATCTGGAGGCTTTGTGTAACCTGTTGACTATCTGAGTGTTGATGAAACACAGAAATTGCATCGGGATTGAATACAACAGTCACGATGCACACTTTTCTCCATGGGAGTAAGGCCTCAAACAGTCTACGCTTTGATCGTTCCCTGGAAGTCCAGTAGTAGTTTCACATGCACATCTGGAGGCATTCTGTAAACTGTGGACTATCTGAGTGTTGATGAAACACAGAAATTGCATCGCGATTTAATATAACAGTCACCATGCGCACATTCCTCCATGGGAGTAATGACTCAGACAGTCTACGCTTTGATCGTTCCCTGGTAGACCAGTAGTAGTTTCCGATGCAAATCTGGAGGCATTCTGTAATCTTACGAGTATCTGAGTGTTGAGGAAACCCAGAAATTGCATCGGGATTGAATCCAACAATCACCATGCGCACTTTCCTCCATGCGAGTAATGTCTCAAAGAGTCTATTCTTTGATCGTTCCCAGGAAGACCAGGAGCAGTTTCCGATGCACATCTGGAGGCAATCTGTATTCTGTGGACTATCAGAGTGTTGATGAAACACAGAAATTGCATCGGGATTGAATACAACAGTCACGATGCACACTTTTCTCCATGGGAGTAATGACTCAAACAGTCTACGCTTTGATTGTTCCCTGGAAGTTTAGTAGTAGTTTCACATGCACATCTGGAGGCATTCTGTAATCTGATGAGTATTTGTGTGTTGATGAAACATAGAAATTGCATCGAGATTGAATACAACTGTCACCATACGCACTTTCCCCCATGGGAGTAATGTCTCAAACTGTGATCGATTTAATCGTTCCGTGAAGACCAGTAGTAGTTTCCGATGCAAATCTGGAGGCATTCTGTAATCTGTGGTCTATCCAGGTGTTGATGAACACAGAAATTGCATCGCGATTTAATACAACAGTCACCATGCGCTCATTCCTCCATGGGAGTAATGACTCAAACAGTCTACGCTTTGATCGTTCCCTGGAAGTCCAGTAGTAGTTTCACATGCACATCTGGAGGCATTCTGTAATCTGATGAGTATCTGTGTGTTGATGAAACACAGAAATTTCATCGGGAATGAATACAACAGTGACAATGCACACTTTTCTCCATGAGAGTAATGACTCAAACAGTCTACGTTTTGATCGTTCCCTGCAAGACCAGTAGTAGTTTCCCATGCACATCAGGAGGCATTCTGTAATCTGATGAGTATCTGAGTGTTGATAAAACACAGAAATTGCATCGGGATTGAATACAACAATCACCATGCGTACTTTCCTCCATGGGAGTAATGTCTGAAATATTCTATTTTTGATCGTTCCCAGGAAGACCAGTGGCAGTTTCCAATGCACATATAAAGGCAATCAGTAATCTGTGGACTACCAGAGTGTTGATGAAACACAGAAATTGTATCGGGATTAAGTACAACAGTCACCATTCGCACTTTCCTCGACGGGAGTAATGTCTCAAACAGTCTACGATTTGATCGTTCCCTGTAATACCAGTAGTAGTTTCCGATGCACATCTGGAGGCATTCTGGAATCTGATGAGTATCTGAGTGTTGATGAAACACAGAAATTGCATCGGGATTGAATACAACAGTGACGATGCTCACTTTCCTCCATGGGAGTAATGTCTGAAAGAGTCTATTTTTGATCGTTCACAGGAAGACCAGTAGCGGTTTCCAATGCACATCTGGAGGCAATCTGAAATCTGTGGACTATCAGAGTGTTGATGAAACTCAGAAATAGCTTCGGGATTGAATGCAACAGTCATCATGCGCACTTTCCTTCCGTGGGAGTAATGTCATAAACATTCTACGCTTTGAATGTTCCCAGGAAGACCAGTAGTAGTATCCGATGCACATCTGGAGGCATTCCGTAATCTGTGGACTATCTGAGTGTTGATTAAACACAGAAATTGCATCGGGATTGAACACAACAGTCACCATGAACACTTTCCCTCATGGGAGTAACGTCTCAAACAATCTACGCTTTGATCGTCCCTGTTTGACCAGTAGTAGTTTCCGATTCACATCTCGAGTCATTCTGTAATCTGCGGGCTATCAGAGTGTTGATGAAACACAGAAATTGAATCGGGATTGAATACAACAGTCACCATGCGCACATTCGTCCAAGGGAGTAATGTCTCAAACAGTCTAGGCTTTGATCGTTCCCTGGAAGTCCAGTAGTAGTTTCACATGCACATCTGGAGGCATTCTGTAATCTGTGGACTATCTGAGTGTTGATGAAACACAGAAATTGCATCGGGATTGAATACAACAGTAACCATGACCACTTTCCTCCATGGGAGTAATTCTCAAACAGTCTACGCCTTGATCGTTCCCTGGAAGACCAGTAGTAGTTTCCGATGCACATCTGGAGGCATTCTGTAGTCTGTGGACTATCAGACTGTTGATGAACACAGAAATTGCATCGGGATTGAATATAACAGTCACCATGCGCACTTTCCTCCATGGGAGTAATGTCTCAAACAGTCTACGCTTTGATCGCTCCCTGGAAGATCAGTACTAGTTTCCGATGCACATCTGGAGGCATTCTGTAACCTGTCGACTATGTGAGTGTAAATGAAACACAGAAATTGCGTCGGGATTGAATACAACAGTCACGATGCACACTTTTCTCCATGGGAGTAATGACTCAAACAGTATACGCTTTGATCGTTCCCTGGAAGACCAGTAGGAGTTTCACTTGCACATCTGGAGGCATTCTGTAATCTGATGAGTATCTGAGTGTTGATGAAACACAGAAATTGCATCGGGATTGAACACAACAGTCACCATGAACACTTTCCCTCATGGGAGTAACGTCTCAAACAATCTACGCTTTGATCGTTCCCTGTTAGACCAGTAGTAGTTTCCGATTCACATCTCGAGTCATTCTGTAATCTGCGGGCTATCAGAGTGTTGATGAAACACAGAAATTGAATCGGGATTGAATACAACAGTCACCATGCGCACATTCGTCCAAGGGAGTAATGTCTCAAACAGTTTACGCTTTGATCGTTCCCTGGAAGACCAGTTGTAGTTTCCGATGCACATCTGGAGGTGTTCTGTAATCTGTGGACTATCAGAGTGTTGATGAAACACAGAAATTGCATCGGGATTGAATACAACAGTCACCATGCGCACTTTCCTCCACGGGAGTAATGTCTCAAACAGTCTATGCTTTGATCGTTCCCTGTAATACCAGTAGTAGTTTCCGATGCACATCTGGAGGCATTCTGTAATCTGTGGACCTTCAAAGTGTTGATGAAACACAGAAATTGCATCGGGATTGAATACAACAGACCCATGAACACTTTCCTCCATGGGAGTAATTCTCAAACAGTCTACGCCTTGATCGTTCCCTGGGAGACCAGTAGTAGTTTCCGATGCACATCTGGAGGCATTCTGTAATCTGTGGACTATCAGACTGTTAATAAACACAGAAATTGCATCGGGATTGAATATAACAGTCACCATGCGCACTTTCCTTCATGGGAGTGATGTCTCAAACAGTCTATGCTTTGATCGTTCCCATTAAGACCAGTAGTAGTTTCCGATGCACATCTGGAGGCAATCTGTAATCTGTGGACTACCAGAGTGTTGATGAAACACAGAAATTGCATCGGGATTAAATACAACAGTCACAATTCGCACTTTCCTCCACGGGAGTAATGTCTCAAACAGTCTACGCTTTGATCGTTCCCCGTAATAGCAGTAGTAGTTTCCGATGGACATCTGGAGGCATTCTGTAATCTGTGGACTACCAGAGTGTTGATGAAACACAGAAATTGCATCGGGATTAAATACAACAGTCACAATTCGCACTTTCCTCAACGGTAGTAATGTCTCAAACAGTCTATGCTTTGATCGTTCCCCGTAATACCAGTAGTAGTTTCCGATGGACATCTGGAGGCATTCTGTAATCTGTGGACTACCAGAGTGTTGATGAAACACAGAAATTGCAAGGGATTGAATACAACAGTCCCCATGACCACTTTCCTCCATGGGAGTAATTCTCAAACAGTCTACGCCTTGATCATTCCCTGGAAGACCAGTAGTAGTTTCCGATGCACATCTGGAGGCATTCTGTAATCTTTGGACTATCAGACTGTTGATGAACACAGAAATTGCATCGGGATTGAATACAACAGTCACCATGCGCACTTTCCTCCATGGGACTAATGACTCAGACAGTCTACGCCTTGATCGTTCCCAGGAAAAGCAGTAGTGGTTTCCGATGCACATCTGGAGGCATTCTGTAATCTTTGGACTATCAGACTGTTGATGAACACAGAAATTGCATCGGGATTGAATACAACAATCACCATGCGCACTTTCCTCCATGGGAGTAATGTCCCAAACTGTTATCGATTTGATCTTTCCGTGAAGACCAGTAGTAGTTTCTGATGCAAATCTGGAGGCATTCTGTAATCTTTGGTCAATCGAGTTGTTGATGAAACACAGAAATTGCATCGGGATTGAATACAACAGTCACGATGCCCACTTTTCTCCATGGGAGTAATGACTCAAACAGTTAACGCTTTGATCGTTCCCTGGAATACCAGTAGTAGTTTCCCATGCACATACGGAGGCATTCCGTAATCTGTGGACTATCTGAGTGTTGATGAAATACAGAAATTGCATCGGGATTGAACACAACAGTCACCATGCGCACTTTCTCTCATGGGAGTAACGTCTCAAAAAATCTACGCTTTGATCGTTCCCTCTAAGACCAGTAGTAGTTACCGATGCACATCTGGAGGCATTCTGTATTCTGTGGACCTCCAAAGTCTTGATGAAACACAGATATTGCATCGTGATTGAATACAACAGTCACCATGCGCACTTTCCTCTATGGGAGTAATGTCTCAAACAGTCTATGCTTTGATCGTTCCCAGGAAGACCAGTAGTAGTTTCCGATGCACATCTGGAGGCAATCTGTAATCTGTGGACTACCAGAGTGTTGATGAAACACAGAAATTGCATCGGGATTAAATACAACAGTCACCATTCGCACTTTCCTCCACAGGAGTAATGTCTCAAACATTCTACGCTTGGATCATTTCCTGTTAGACCAGTAGTAGTTTCCGATGCACATCTGGAGCCATTCTGTAATCTGTGGACTATCAGAGTATTGATAAAACACAGAAATTGCTTCGGGATTGAATACAACAGTCACCATGCGCACTTTCCTCCATGTAAGTAATGTCTCAAACTGACTACGCTTTGATCGTTCCCTGGAAGACCAGTAGTAGTTTCCGATGCACATCTCGAGTCATTCTGTAATCTGTGGACTATCAGAGTGTTGATAAAACACAGAAATTGCATCGGGATTGAATACAACAGTGACGATGCACACATTTCTCCAAGGGAGTAATGCCTCAAACAGTTTACGCTTTGATTGTTCCCTGGAATACCAGTAGTAGTTTCCGATGCACATCTGGAGGCATTCTGTAATCTGTGGACTATCAGAGTGTTGATGAAACACAGAAATTGCATCGGGATTGAATACAACAGTCACCATGCGCACTTTCCTCCATGGGAGTAATGTCTCAAACAATCTACGCTTTGATCGATCCCTGGAAGACCAGTAGTAGTTTCCGATGCACATCTGGAGGCATTCTGTAATCTGTGGACTAACTGAGTGTTGATGAAACACAGAAATTGCATCGGGATTGAATACAACAGTCCCCATGACCACTTTCCTCCACGGGAGTAATGTCTCAAACAGTCTACGCTTTGATCGCTCCCTGGAAGATCAGTAGTAGTTTCCGCTGCACATCTGAAGGCATTCTGTAATCTGTGGACTATCAGAGTGTTGATGAAACACAGAAATTGCATCGGGATTTAATACAACGGTCACCATGAGCACTTTCCTAAATGGGAGTAATGTCTCAAACTGTGATCGATTCGATCGTCCCGTGAAGACCAGTAGTAGTTTCCGATGAACATCTGGATTCATTCTGTAATGTGTGGTCAATCCAGGTGTCGATGAACACAGAAATTGCATTGCGATGTAATACAACAGTCACCATGCGCACTTTCCTCCGTGGGAGTAATGTCACAAACAGTCTACATATTGATCGTTCCCAGGAAGACCAGTAGTAGTTTCCGATGCACATCTGGAGGCAATCTGTAACCTGTCAACTATCTGAGTGTTGATGAAACACAGAAATTGCATCGGGATTGAATACAACTGTCACGATGCACACTTTCCCCCATGGGAGTAATGTCTCAAACATCCTACGCTTGGATCGTTTCCTGTTAGACCAGTAGTAGTTTCCGATGCACATCTGGAGCCATTCTGTAATCTGTGGACTATCAGAGTATTGATGAAACACAGAAATTGCTTGGGATTCAATACAACAATCACCATGACCACTTTCCTCCATGGGAGTAATTCTCAAACAGTCTACGACTTGATCCTTCCCTGGAAGATCAGTAGTAGTTTCCGATGCACATCTGGAGGCATTCTGTAATCTGTGGACTATCTGAGTGTTGATGAAACACAGAAATTGCATCGGGATTGAATACAACAATCACCATGCGCACTTTCCCCCATGGGAGTAATGTCTCAAACATTCTACGCTTGGATCATTTCCTGTTAGACCAGTAGTAGTTTCCGATGCACATCTGGAGGCATTCTGTAATCTGTGGACCTTCAAAGTGTTGATGAAACACAGAAATTGCATCGGGAATCAATACAACAGTCACCATGCGCACTTTCCTCCATGTAAGTAATGTCTCAAACTGACTACGCTTTGATCGTTCCCTGGAAGACCAGTAGTAGTTTCCGATGCACATCTCGAGTCATTCTGTAATCTGTGGACTATCAGAGTGTTGATAAAACACAGAAATTGCATCGGGATTGAATACAACAGTGACGATGCACACATTTCTCCAAGGGAGTAATGCCTCAAACAGTTTACGCTTTGATTGTTCCCTGGAATACCAGTAGTAGTTTCCGATGCACATCTGGCGGCATTCTGTAATCTGTGGACTATCTAAGTGTTGATGAAACACAGAAATTGCATCGGGATTGAATACAACAGTCACCATGCGCACTTTCCTCCATGGGAGTAATGTCTCAAACAGTCTACGCTTTGATCGATCCCTGGAAGACCAGTAGTAGTTTCCGATGCACATCTGGAGGCATTCTGTAATCTGTGGATTAACTGAGTGTTGATGAAACACAGAAATTGCATCGGGATTGAATACAACAGTCCCCATGACCACTTTCCTCCACGGGAGTAATGTCTCAAACAGTCTACGCTTTGATCGCTCCCTGGAAGATCAGTAGTAGTTTCCAATGCACATCTGAAGGCATTCTGTAGTCTGTGGACTATCAGAGTGTTGATGAAACACAGAAATTGCATCGGGATTTAATACAACGGTCACCATGAGCACTTTCCTAAATGGGAGTAATGTCTCAAACTGTGATCGATTCGGTCGTCCCGTGAAAACCAGTAGTAGTTTCCGATGAACATCTGGATTCATTCTGTAATGTGTGGTCAATCCAGGTGTCGATGAACACAGAAATTGCATCGCGATTTAATACAACAGTCACCATGCGCACTTTCCTCCGTGGGAGTAATGTCACAAACAGTCTACACATTGATCGTTCCCAGGAGGACCAGTAGTAGTTTCCGATGCACATCTGGAGGCATTCTGTAATCTGTCATGTATCTGAGTGTTGATGAAACACAGAAATTGCATCGGGATTGAATACAACTGTTACGATGCACACTTTCCCCCATGGGAGTAATGTCTCAAACATTCTACGCTTGGATCATTTTCTGTTAGACCAGTAGTAGTTTCCGATGCACATCTGGAGCCATTCTGTAATCTGTGGACTATCAGAGTATCGATAAAACACAGAAATTGCTTCGGGATTGAATACAACAGTCACCATGCGCACTTTCCTCCATGTAAGTAATGTCTCAAACTGACTACGCTTGGATCGTTCCCCGGAAGACCAGTAGTAGTTTCCGATGCACATCTCGAGTCATTCTGTAATCTGTGGACTATCAGAGTGTTGATAAAACACAGAAATTGCATCGGGATTGAATACAACAGTGACGATGCACACATTTCTCCAAGGGAGTAATGCCTCAAACAGTTTACGCTTTGATTGTTCCCTGGAATACCAGTAGTAGTTTCCGATGCACATCTGGAGGCATTCTGTAATCTGTGGACTATCAGAGTGTTGATGAAACACAGAAATTGCATCGGGATTGAATACAACAGTCACCATGCGCACTTTCCTCCATGGGAGTAATGTCTCAAACAGTCTACGCTTTGATCGATCCCTGGAAGACCAGTAGTAGTTTCCGATGCACATCTGGAGGCATTCTGTAATCTGTGGATTAACTGAGTGTTGATGAAACACAGAAATTGCATCGGGATTGAATACAACAGTCCCCATTACCACTTTCCTCCACGGGAGTAATGTCTCAAACAGTCTACGCTTTGATCGCTCCCTGGAAGATCAGTAGTAGTTTCCAATGCACATCTGAAGGCATTCTGTAGTCTGTGGACTATCAGAGTGTTGATGAAACACAGAAATTGCATCGGTATTTAATACAACGGTCACCATGAGCACTTTCCTAAATGGGAGTAATGTCTCAAACTGTGATCGATTCGGTCGTCCCGTGAAAACCAGTAGTAGTTTCCGATGAACATCTGGATTCATTCTGTAGTGTGTGGTCAATCCAGGTGTCGATGAACACAGAAATTGCATCGCGATTTAATACAACAGTCACCGTGCGCACTTTCCTCCGTGGGAGTAATGTCACAAACAGTCTACATATTGATCGTTCCCAGGAAGACCAGTAGTAGTTTCCGATGCACATCTGGAGGCATTCTGTAACCTGTCAACTATCTGAGTGTTGATGAAACACAGAAATTGCATCGGGATTGAATACAACTGTCACGATGCACACTTTCCCCCATGGGAGTAATGTCTCAAACATTCTACGCTTGGATCGTTTCCTGTTAGACCAGTAGTAGTTTCCGATGCACATCTGGAGCCATTCTGTAATCTGTGGACTATCAGAGTATTGATGAAACACAGAAATTGCTTGGGATTCAATACAACAATCACCATGACAACTTTCCTTCATGGGAGTAATTCTCAAACAGTCTACGACTTGATCGTTCCCTGGAAGATCAGTAGTAGTTTCCGATGCACATCTGGAGGCATTCTGTAATCTGTGGACTATCTGAGTGTTGATGAAAGACAGAAATTGCATCGGGATTGAATACAACAATCACCATGCGCACTTTCCCCCATGGGAGTATTGTCTCAAACATTCTACGCTTGGATCATTTCCTGTTAGACCAGTAGTAGTTTCCGATGCACATCTGGAGCCATTCTGTAATCTGTGGACTATCAGAGTATTGATAAAACACAGAAATTGCTTCGGGATTGAATACTACAGTCACCATGCGCACTTTCCTCCATGTAAGTAATGTCTCAAACTGACTACGCTTTGATCGTTCCCTGGAAGATCAGTAGTAGTTTCCGATGCACATCTCGAGTCATTCTGTAATCTGTGGACTATCAGAGTGTTGATAAAACACAGAAATTGCATCGGGATTGAATACAACACTGACGATGCACACATTTCTCCAAGGGAGTAATGCCTCAAACAGTTTACGCTTTGATTGTTCCCTGGAATACCAGTAGTAGTTTCCGATGCACATCTGGAGGCATTCTGTAATCTGTGGACTATCAGAGTGTTGATGAAACACAGAAATTGCATCGGGATTGAATACAACAGTCACCATGCGCCCTTTCCTCCATGGGAGTAATGTCTCAAACAGTCTACGCTTTGATCGATCCCTGGAAGACCAGTAGTAGTTTCCGATGCACATCTGGAGGCATTCTGTAATCTGTGGATTAACTGAGTGTTGATGAAACACAGAAATTGCATCGGGATTGAATACAACAGTCCCCATGACCACTTTCCTCCACGGGAGTAATGTCTCAAACAGTCTACGCTTTGATCGCTCCCTGGAAGATCAGTAGTAGTTACCGATGCACATCTGAATTCATTCTGTAATCTGTGGACTATCAGAGTGTTGATGAAACACAGAAATTGCATCGGGATTTAATACAACGGTCACCATGAGCACTTTCCAAAATGGGAGTAATGTCTCAAACTGTGATCGATTCGGTCGTCCCGTGAAGACCAGTAGTAGTTTCCGATGAACATCTGGATTCATTCTGTAATGTGTGGTCAATCCAGGTGTCGATGAACACAGAAATTGCATCGCGATTTAATACAACAGTCACCATGCGCACTTTCCTCCGTGGGAGTAATGTCACAAACAGTCTACGACTTGATCGTTCCCTGGAAGATCAGTAGTAGTTTCCGATGCACATCTGGAGGCATTCTGTAATCTGTGGACTATCTGAGTGTTGATGAAACACAGAAATTGCATCGGGATTGAATACAACAATCACCATGCGCACTTTCCCCCATGGGAGCAATGTCTCAAACATTCTACGCTTGGATCATTTCCTCTTAGACCAGTAGTAGTTTCCGATGCACATCTGGAGGCATTCTGTAATCTGTGGACTATCAGAGTATTGATGAAACACAGAAATTGCTTGGGATTCAATACAACAATCACCATGACCACTTTCCTCCATGGGAGTATTTTCTCAAACAGTCTACGCCTTGATCGTTCCCTGGAAGATCAGTATTAGTTTCCGATGCACATCTGGAGGCATTCTGTAATCTGTTGACTAACTGAGTGTTGATGAAACACAGAAATTGCATCGGGATAGAATACAACAGTCCCCATGCGCAATTTCCTCCACGGGAGTAATGTCTCAAACATTCTACGCTTTGACCGTTCCCTGGAAGACCATTAGTAGTTTCCGATGCACATCTGGAGGCATTCTGTAATCTGAGGACTAACTAAGTGTTGATGAAACACAGAAATAGCATCGGGATTGAATACAACAGTCACCATGCGCAATTTCCTCCACGGGAGTAATTTCTCAAACAGTCTATGCTTTGATCGTTCCCTTGAAGGCCAGTAGTAGTTTCCGATGCACATCTGGAGGCATTCTGTAATCTGTGGACCTTCAAAGTGTTGATGAAACACAGAAATTGCATCGGGATTGAATACAACAGTCACCATGACCACTTTCCTCCATGGGAGTAATTCTCAAACAGTCTACGCCTTGATCGTTCCCTGGAAGATCAGTATTAGTTTCCGATGCACATCTGGAGGCATTCTGTAATCTGTGGACTATCTGAATGTTGATGAAACACAGAAATTGCATCGGGATTGGATACAACTATCACCATTCGCACTTTTCCCCCATGGGAGTAATGTCTCAAACATTCTACGCTTTGTTCGTTCCCTGTTACACCAGTAAAAGTTTCCGATGCACATCTGGAGGCATTCTGTAATCTGTGCACTATCAGAGTGTTGATGAAACACATAAATTGCATCAGGATTGAATACAATAGTCACAATGCGCACTTTCCTCCATGGGAGTAATGTCTCAAACAGTCTACGCTTTGATCGTTCCCTGGAGGACCAGTAGTGGTTTCCGATGCACATCTGGAGGCATTCTGTAATCTGTGGACTAACTGAGTGTTGATGAAACACAGAAATTGCATCGGGATAGAATACAACAGTCCCCATGCGCAATTTCCTCCACGGGAGTAATGTCTCAAACATTCTACGCTTTGACCGTTCCCTGGAAGACCATTAGTAGTTTCCGATGCACATCTGGAGGCATTCTGTAATCTGAGGACTAACTAAGTGTTGATGAAACACAGAAATAGCATCGGGATTGAATACAACAGTCACCATGCGCAATTTCCTCCACGGGAGTAAATTCTCAAACAGTCTATGCTTTGATCGTTCCCTTGAAGTCCAGTAGTAGTTTCCGATGCACATCTGCAGGCATTCTGTAATCTGTGGACCTTCAAAGTGTTGATGAGATACAGAAATTGCACCGTGATTGAATACAACAGTCACCGTGCGCACTTTCCCCCATGGGAGTAATATCTCAAACAGTCTATGCTTTTGATCGTTCCCAGGAAGACCAGTAGTAGTTTCCGATGCTCATCTGGAGGCATTCTGTAATCTGTGGACCTTCAAAGTGTTGATGAAATACAGAAATTGCATCGTGATTGAATACAACAGTCAAAATGCGTACTTTCCTTCATGGGAGTAATGTCTCAAACAGTCTACGCTTTGATCGTTCCCTGGAGGACCAGTAGTGGTTTCCGATGCACATCTGGAGGCATTCTGTAATCTGTGGACTATCAGAGTATTGATGAAACACAGAAATTGCATCGAAATTGAATGCAACAGTCACCATGCGCACTTTCCTCCATGGGAGTAATGTCTCAAACAGTCTACGCTTTGATCGTTCCCTGGAAGACCAGTAGTAGTTTCCGATGCACATCTGGAGGCATTCTGTAATCTGTGGACTAACTGAGTGTTGATGAAACACAGAAATTGCATCGTGATTGAATACAACAGTCACCATGCGCACTTTCCCCCATGGGAGAAATGTCTCAAAGAGTCTATTCTTTGATCGTTCCCAGGAAGACCAGTTGCAGTTTCCGATGCACATCTGGAGGCATTCTGTAATCTGTGGACTATCAGAGTATTGATGAACCACAGAAATTGCATCGGGATTGAATACAACAGTACCATGCGCACTTTCCTCCATGGGAGTAATGTCTCAAACAGTCTACGCTTTGATCGTTCCCTGGAGGACCAGTAGTAGTTTCCGATGCACATCTGGAGGCATTCTGTAATCTGTCATGTATCTGAGTGTTGATGAAACACAGAAATTGCATCGGGATTGAATACAACAGTCACCATGGGCACTTTTCCTCCATTGGAGTAATGTCTCAAACAGTCTACGCTTTAATCGTTCCCTGGAAGACCAGTAGTTGTTTCCGATGCACATCTGGAGGCATTCTGTTATCTGTGGACTAACTGAGTGTTAATGAGACACAGAAATTGCATCGGGATTGAATACAACATTCATCCATGCGCACTTTCCTCAATGTGAGTAATGTCTCAAACAGTCTATGCTTTGATCGCTCCCTTGAAGACCAGAAGTAGTTTCCGATGCACATCTGGAGGCATTCTGTAATCTGTGGACCTTCAAAGTGTGGTTGAAATACAGAAATTGCATCGTGATTGAATACAACAGTCACCATGCGCACTTTCCTCCATGGGAGTAATGTCTCAAACAGTCTACGTTTTTGATCGTTCCCTCGAAAACCAGTAGTAGTTTCCGATGCACATCTGGAGGCATTCTGTAATCTGTGGTCAATCCAGGAGTTGATGAAACACAGAAATTGCATCAAGATTGAATACAACAGTCAAAATGCGCACTTTCCTCCATGGGAGTAATGTCTCAAACAGTCTACGATTTGATCGTTCCCTGGAGGACCAGTAGTGGTTTCCGATGCACATCTGGAGGCATTCTGTAATCTGTGGACCTTCAAAGTGTTGATGAAATACAGAAATTGCATCGTGATTGAATACAACAGTCACCATGCGCACTTTCCCCCATGGGAGTAATGTCTCCAAGAGTCTATGTTTTGATCGTTCCCAGGAAGACAAGTAGTAGTTTCCGATGCACATCTGGAGGCTATCTGTAATCTGTGGACAAGCAGAGTGTTGACGAAACACAGAAATTGCATCGGGATTGAATACAACAGTCACCATGCGCACTTTCCTCCATGGGAGTAATGTCTCAAACATCTATGCTTTGATCGTTCCTTCGAAAACCAGTAGTAGTTTCCGATGCACATCTGGAGGCATTCTGTAATCTGTGGTCAATCCAGGAGTTGATGAAACACAGAAATTGCATCGGCATTGAATACAACAATCACAATGCGCACTTTCCTCCATGGGAGTAATGTCTCAAAGAGTCTATTCTTTGATCGTTCCCAGGAAGCCCAGTTGCAGTTTCCGATGCACATCTGGAGGCAATCTGTATTGTGTGGACTATCAGAGTGTTGACGAAACTCAGAAATAGCATCGGGATTGAATACAACAGTCACCATGCGCACATTCCTCCAAGGGAGTAATGTCTCAAACAGTTTACGCTTTGATCGTTCCCTGGAAGACCAGTTGTAGTTTCCGATGCACATCTGGAGGTATTCTGTAATCTGTGGACTATCAGAGTGTTGATGAAACACAGAAATAGCATCGGGATTGAATACAACAGTCACCATGCGCACTTTCCTCCATGGGAGTAATGTCTCAAACAGTCTACGCTTTGATCGTTCCCTGGAAGACCAGTAGTAGTTTCCAATGCACATCTGGAGGCATTCTGTATTCTGTTGACTAACTGAGTGTTGATGAAACACAGAAATTGCATCGGTATTGAATACAACAGTCACCATGCTCACTTTCCTCCATGGGAGTAATGTCTCAAACAGTCTAAGCTTTGATCGTTCCCTGGAAGACCAGTAGTAGCTTCCGATGCACATCAGGAGGCATTCTGTAATCTGTGGACCTTCAAAGTGTTGATGAAATACAGAAATTGCATCGTGATTGAATACAACAGTCACCATGCGCACTTTCCCCCATGGGAGTAATGTCTCAAACAGTCTATGCTTTTGATCGTTCCTTGGAAGACCAGTAGTAGTTTTCGATGCACATCTGGAGTCATTCCGTAATCTGTGGACTATCAGAGTGTTGATAAAACACAGAAATTGCATCGGGATTGAATACAACAGTGACGATGCACACATTTCTCCAAGGGAGTAATGCCTCAAACAGTTTACGCTTTGATTGTTCCCTGGAATACCAGTAGTAGTTTCCGATGCACATCTGGAGGCATTCTGTAATCTGTGGACTATCAGAGTGTTGATGAAACACAGAAATTGCATCGGGATTGAATACAACAGTCACCATGCGCCCTTTCCTCCATGGGAGTAATGTCTCAAACAGTCTACGCTTTGATCGATCCCTGGAAGACCAGTAGTAGTTTCCGATGCACATCTGGAGGCATTCTGTAATCTGTGGATTAACTGAGTGTTGATGAAACACAGAAATTGCATCGGGATTGAATACAACAGTCCCCATGACCACTTTCCTCCACGGGAGTAATGTCTCAAACAGTCTACGCTTTGATCGCTCCCTGGAAGATCAGTAGTAGTTTCCGATGCACATCTGAATTCATTCTGTAATCTGTGGACTATCAGAGTGTTGATGAAACACAGAAATTGCATCGGGATTTAATACAACGGTCACCATGAGCACTTTCCAAAATGGGAGTAATGTCTCAAACTGTGATCGATTCGGTCGTCCCGTGAAGACCAGTAGTAGTTTCCGATGAACATCTGGATTCATTCTGTAATGTGTGGTCAATCCAGGTGTCGATGAACACAGAAATTGCATCGCGATTTAATACAACAGTCACCATGCGCACTTTCCTCCGTGGGAGTAATGTCACAAACAGTCTACGACTTGATCGTTCCCTGGAAGATCAGTAGTAGTTTCCGATGCACATCTGGAGGCATTCTGTAATCTGTGGACTATCTGAGTGTTGATGAAACACAGAAATTGCATCGGGATTGAATACAACAATCACCATGCGCACTTTCCCCCATGGGAGCAATGTCTCAAACATTCTACGCTTGGATCATTTCCTCTTAGACCAGTAGTAGTTTCCGATGCACATCTGGAGGCATTCTGTAATCTGTGGACTATCAGAGTATTGATGAAACACAGAAATTGCTTGGGATTCAATACAACAATCACCATGACCACTTTCCTCCATGGGAGTATTTTCTCAAACAGTCTACGCCTTGATCGTTCCCTGGAAGATCAGTATTAGTTTCCGATGCACATCTGGAGGCATTCTGTAATCTGTTGACTAACTGAGTGTTGATGAAACACAGAAATTGCATCGGGATAGAATACAACAGTCCCCATGCGCAATTTCCTCCACGGGAGTAATGTCTCAAACATTCTACGCTTTGACCGTTCCCTGGAAGACCATTAGTAGTTTCCGATGCACATCTGGAGGCATTCTGTAATCTGAGGACTAACTAAGTGTTGATGAAACACAGAAATAGCATCGGGATTGAATACAACAGTCACCATGCGCAATTTCCTCCACGGGAGTAATTTCTCAAACAGTCTATGCTTTGATCGTTCCCTTGAAGGCCAGTAGTAGTTTCCGATGCACATCTGGAGGCATTCTGTAATCTGTGGACCTTCAAAGTGTTGATGAAACACAGAAATTGCATCGGGATTGAATACAACAGTCACCATGACCACTTTCCTCCATGGGAGTAATTCTCAAACAGTCTACGCCTTGATCGTTCCCTGGAAGATCAGTATTAGTTTCCGATGCACATCTGGAGGCATTCTGTAATCTGTGGACTATCTGAATGTTGATGAAACACAGAAATTGCATCGGGATTGGATACAACTATCACCATTCGCACTTTCCCCCATGGGAGTAATGTCTCAAACATTCTACGCTTTGTTCGTTCCCTGTTACACCAGTAGAAGTTTCCGATGCACATCTGGAGGCATTCTGTAATCTGTGCACTATCAGAGTGTTGATGAAACACATAAATTGCATCAGGATTGAATACAATAGTCACAATGCGCACTTTCCTCCATGGGAGTAATGTCTCAAACAGTCTACGCTTTGATCGTTCCCTGGAGGACCAGTAGTGGTTTCCGATGCACATCTGGAGGCATTCTGTAATCTGTGGACTAACTGAGTGTTGATGAAACACAGAAATTGCATCGGGATAGAATACAACAGTCCCCATGCGCAATTTCCTCCACGGGAGTAATGTCTCAAACATTCTACGCTTTGACCGTTCCCTGGAAGACCATTAGTAGTTTCCGATGCACATCTGGAGGCATTCTGTAATCTGAGGACTAACTAAGTGTTGATGAAACACAGAAATAGCATCGGGATTGAATACAACAGTCACCATGCGCAATTTCCTCCACGGGAGTAAATTCTCAAACAGTCTATGCTTTGATCGTTCCCTTGAAGACCAGTAGTAGTTTCCGATGCACATCTGCAGGCATTCTGTAATCTGTGGACCTTCAAAGTGTTGATGAGATACAGAAATTGCACCGTGATTGAATACAACAGTCACCGTGCGCACTTTCCCCCATGGGAGTAATATCTCAAACAGTCTATGCTTTTGATCGTTCCCAGGAAGACCAGTAGTAGTTTCCGATGCTCATCTGGAGGCATTCTGTAATCTGTGGACCTTCAAAGTGTTGATGAAATACAGAAATTGCATCGTGATTGAATACAACAGTCAAAATGCGTACTTTCCTTCATGGGAGTAATGTCTCAAACAGTCTACGCTTTGATCGTTCCCTGGAGGACCAGTAGTGGTTTCCGATGCACATCTGGAGGCATTCTGTAATCTGTGGACTATCAGAGTATTGATGAAACACAGAAATTGCATCGAAATTGAATGCAACAGTCACCATGCGCACTTTCCTCCATGGGAGTAATGTCTCAAACAGTCTACGCTTTGATCGTTCCCTGGAAGACCAGTAGTAGTTTCCGATGCACATCTGGAGGCATTCTGTAATCTGTGGACTAACTGAGTGTTGATGAAACACAGAAATTGCATCGTGATTGAATACAACAGTCACCATGCGCACTTTCCAAAATGGGAGTAATGTCTCAAACTGTGATCGATTCGGTCGTCCCGTGAAGACCAGTAGTAGTTTCCGATGAACATCTGGATTCATTCTGTAATGTGTGGTCAATCCAGGTGTCGATGAACACAGAAATTGCATCGCGATTTAATACAACAGTCACCATGCGCACTTTCCTCCGTGGGAGTAATGTCACAAACAGTCTACGACTTGATCGTTCCCTGGAAGATCAGTAGTAGTTTCCGATGCACATCTGGAGGCATTCTGTAATCTGTGGACTATCTGAGTGTTGATGAAACACAGAAATTGCATCGGGATTGAATACAACAATCACCATGCGCACTTTCCCCCATGGGAGCAATGTCTCAAACATTCTACGCTTGGATCATTTCCTCTTAGACCAGTAGTAGTTTCCGATGCACATCTGGAGGCATTCTGTAATCTGTGGACTATCAGAGTATTGATGAAACACAGAAATTGCTTGGGATTCAATACAACAATCACCATGACCACTTTCCTCCATGGGAGTATTTTCTCAAACAGTCTACGCCTTGATCGTTCCCTGGAAGATCAGTATTAGTTTCCGATGCACATCTGGAGGCATTCTGTAATCTGTTGACTAACTGAGTGTTGATGAAACACAGAAATTGCATCGGGATAGAATACAACAGTCCCCATGCGCAATTTCCTCCACGGGAGTAATGTCTCAAACATTCTACGCTTTGACCGTTCCCTGGAAGACCATTAGTAGTTTCCGATGCACATCTGGAGGCATTCTGTAATCTGAGGACTAACTAAGTGTTGATGAAACACAGAAATAGCATCGGGATTGAATACAACAGTCACCATGCGCAATTTCCTCCACGGGAGTAATTTCTCAAACAGTCTATGCTTTGATCGTTCCCTTGAAGGCCAGTAGTAGTTTCCGATGCACATCTGGAGGCATTCTGTAATCTGTGGACCTTCAAAGTGTTGATGAAACACAGAAATTGCATCGGGATTGAATACAACAGTCACCATGACCACTTTCCTCCATGGGAGTAATTCTCAAACAGTCTACGCCTTGATCGTTCCCTGGAAGATCAGTATTAGTTTCCGATGCACATCTGGAGGCATTCTGTAATCTGTGGACTATCTGAATGTTGATGAAACACAGAAATTGCATCGGGATTGGATACAACTATCACCATTCGCACTTTCCCCCATGGGAGTAATGTCTCAAACATTCTACGCTTTGTTCGTTCCCTGTTACACCAGTAAAAGTTTCCGATGCACATCTGGAGGCATTCTGTAATCTGTGCACTATCAGAGTGTTGATGAAACACATAAATTGCATCAGGATTGAATACAATAGTCACAATGCGCACTTTCCTCCATGGGAGTAATGTCTCAAACAGTCTACGCTTTGATCGTTCCCTGGAGGACCAGTAGTGGTTTCCGATGCACATCTGGAGGCATTCTGTAATCTGTGGACTAACTGAGTGTTGATGAAACACAGAAATTGCATCGGGATAGAATACAACAGTCCCCATGCGCAATTTCCTCCACGGGAGTAATGTCTCAAACATTCTACGCTTTGACCGTTCCCTGGAAGACCATTAGTAGTTTCCGATGCACATCTGGAGGCATTCTGTAATCTGAGGACTAACTAAGTGTTGATGAAACACAGAAATAGCATCGGGATTGAATACAACAGTCACCATGCGCAATTTCCTCCACGGGAGTAAATTCTCAAACAGTCTATGCTTTGATCGTTCCCTTGAAGACCAGTAGTAGTTTCCGATGCACATCTGCAGGCATTCTGTAATCTGTGGACCTTCAAAGTGTTGATGAGATACAGAAATTGCACCGTGATTGAATACAACAGTCACCGTGCGCACTTTCCCCCATGGGAGTAATATCTCAAACAGTCTATGCTTTTGATCGTTCCCAGGAAGACCAGTAGTAGTTTCCGATGCTCATCTGGAGGCATTCTGTAATCTGTGGACCTTCAAAGTGTTGATGAAATACAGAAATTGCATCGTGATTGAATACAACAGTCAAAATGCGTACTTTCCTTCATGGGAGTAATGTCTCAAACAGTCTACGCTTTGATCGTTCCCTGGAGGACCAGTAGTGGTTTCCGATGCACATCTGGAGGCATTCTGTAATCTGTGGACTATCAGAGTATTGATGAAACACAGAAATTGCATCGAAATTGAATGCAACAGTCACCATGCGCACTTTCCTCCATGGGAGTAATGTCTCAAACAGTCTACGCTTTGATCGTTCCCTGGAAGACCAGTAGTAGTTTCCGATGCACATCTGGAGGCATTCTGTAATCTGTGGACTAACTGAGTGTTGATGAAACACAGAAATTGCATCGTGATTGAATACAACAGTCACCATGCGCACTTTCCCCCATGGGAGAAATGTCTCAAAGAGTCTATTCTTTGATCGTTCCCAGGAAGACCAGTTGCAGTTTCCGATGCACATCTGGAGGCATTCTGTAATCTGTGGACTATCAGAGTATTGATGAACCACAGAAATTGCATCGGGATTGAATACAACAGTACCATGCGCACTTTCCTCCATGGGAGTAATGTCTCAAACAGTCTACGCTTTGATCGTTCCCTGGAGGACCAGTAGTAGTTTCCGATGCACATCTGGAGGCATTCTGTAATCTGTCATGTATCTGAGTGTTGATGAAACACAGAAATTGCATCGGGATTGAATACAACAGTCACCATGGGCACTTTTCCTCCATTGGAGTAATGTCTCAAACAGTCTACGCTTTAATCGTTCCCTGGAAGACCAGTAGTTGTTTCCGATGCACATCTGGAGGCATTCTGTTATCTGTGGACTAACTGAGTGTTGATGAGACACAGAAATTGCATCGGGATTGAATACAACATTCATCCATGCGCACTTTCCTCAATGTGAGTAATGTCTCAAACAGTCTATGCTTTGATCGCTCCCTTGTAGACCAGAAGTAGTTTCCGATGCACATCTGGAGGCATTCTGTAATCTGTGGACCTTCAAAGTGTGGTTGAAATACAGAAATTGCATCGTGATTGAATACAACAGTCACCATGCGCACTTTCCTCCATGGGAGTAATGTCTCAAACAGTCTACGTTTTTGATCGTTCCCTCGAAAACCAGTAGTAGTTTCCGATGCACATCTGGAGGCATTCTGTAATCTGTGGTCAATCCAGGAGTTGATGAAACACAGAAATTGCATCAAGATTGAATACAACAGTCAAAATGCGCACTTTCCTCCATGGGAGTAATGTCTCAAACAGTCTACGCTTTGATCGTTCCCTGGAGGACCAGTAGTGGTTTCCGATGCACATCTGGAGGCATTCTGTAATCTGTGGACCTTCAAAGTGTTGATGAAATACAGAAATTGCATCGTGATTGAATACAACAGTCACCATGCGCACTTTCCCCCATGGGAGTAATGTCTCCAAGAGTCTATGTTTTGATCGTTCCCAGGAAGACAAGTAGTAGTTTCCGATGCACATCTGGAGGCTATCTGTAATCTGTGGACAAGCAGAGTGTTGACGAAACACAGAAATTGCATCGGGATTGAATACAACAGTCACCATGCGCACTTTCCTCCATGGGAGTAATGTCTCAAACATCTATGCTTTGATCGTTCCTTCGAAAACCAGTAGTAGTTTCCGATGCACATCTGGAGGCATTCTGTAATCTGTGGTCAATCCAGGAGTTGATGAAACACAGAAATTGCATCGGCATTGAATACAACAATCACAATGCGCACTTTCCTCCATGGGAGTAATGTCTCAAAGAGTCTATTCTTTGATCGTTCCCAGGAAGCCCAGTTGCAGTTTCCGATGCACATCTGGAGGCAATCTGTATTGTGTGGACTATCAGAGTGTTGACGAAACTCAGAAATAGCATCGGGATTGAATACAACAGTCACCATGCGCACATTCCTCCAAGGGAGTAATGTCTCAAACAGTTTACGCTTTGATCGTTCCCTGGAAGACCAGTTGTAGTTTCCGATGCACATCTGGAGGTATTCTGTAATCTGTGGACTATCAGAGTGTTGATGAAACACAGAAATAGCATCGGGATTGAATACAACAGTCACCATGCGCACTTTCCTCCATGGGAGTAATGTCTCAAACAGTCTACGCTTTGATCGTTCCCTGGAAGACCAGTAGTAGTTTCCAATGCACATCTGGAGGCATTCTGTGATCTGTTGACTAACTGAGTGTTGATGAAACACAGAAATTGCATCGGTATTGAATACTACAGTCACCATGCTCACTTTCCTCCATGGGAGTAATGTCTCAAACAGTCTAAGCTTTGATCGTTCCCTGGAAGACCAGTAGTAGCTTCCGATGCACATCAGGAGGCATTCTGTAATCTGTGGACCTTCAAAGTGTTGATGAAATACAGAAATTGCATCGTGATTGAATACAACAGTCACCATGCGCACTTTCCCCCATGGGAGTAATGTCTCAAACAGTCTATGCTTTTGATCGTTCCTTGGAAGACCAGTAGTAGTTTTTGATGCACATCTGGAGGCATTCTGTAATCTGTGGACCTTCAAAGTGTTGATGAAACACAGAAATTGCATCGGGATTGAATACAACAGTCACCATGACCACTTTCTTAAATGGGAGTAATTCTCAAACAGTCTACGACTTGACCGTTCCCTGGAAGATCAGTAGTAGTTTCCGATGCACATCTGGAGGCATTCTGTAATCTGTGGACCTTCAAAGTGTGGTTGAAATACAGAAATTGCATCGTGATTGAATACAACAGTCACCATGCGCACTTTCCTCCATGGGAGTAATGTCTCAAACAGTCTACGTTTTTGATCGTTCCCTCGAAAACCAGTAGTAGTTTCCGATGCACATCTGGAGGCATTCTGTAATCTGTGGTCAATCCAGGAGTTGATGAAACACAGAAATTGCATCAAGATTGAATACAACAGTCAAAATGCGCACTTTCCTCCATGGGAGTAATGTCTCAAACAGTCTACGCTTTGATCGTTCCCTGGAGGACCAGTAGTGGTTTCCGATGCACATCTGGAGGCATTCTGTAATCTGTGGACCTTCAAAGTGTTGATGAAATACAGAAATTGCATCGTGATTGAATACAACAGTCACCATGCGCACTTTCCCCCATGGGAGTAATGTCTCCAAGAGTCTATGTTTTGATCGTTCCCAGGAAGACAAGTAGTAGTTTCCGATGCACATCTGGAGGCTATCTGTAATCTGTGGACAAGCAGAGTGTTGACGAAACACAGAAATTGCATCGGGATTGAATACAACAGTCACCATGCGCACTTTCCTCCATGGGAGTAATGTCTCAAACATCTATGCTTTGATCGTTCCTTCGAAAACCAGTAGTAGTTTCCGATGCACATCTGGAGGCATTCTGTAATCTGTGGTCAATCCAGGAGTTGATGAAACACAGAAATTGCATCGGCATTGAATACAACAATCACAATGCGCACTTTCCTCCATGGGAGTAATGTCTCAAAGAGTCTATTCTTTGATCGTTCCCAGGAAGCCCAGTTGCAGTTTCCGATGCACATCTGGAGGCAATCTGTATTGTGTGGACTATCAGAGTGTTGACGAAACTCAGAAATAGCATCGGGATTGAATACAACAGTCACCATGCGCACATTCCTCCAAGGGAGTAATGTCTCAAACAGTTTACGCTTTGATCGTTCCCTGGAAGACCAGTTGTAGTTTCCGATGCACATCTGGAGGTATTCTGTAATCTGTGGACTATCAGAGTGTTGATGAAACACAGAAATAGCATCGGGATTGAATACAACAGTCACCATGCGCACTTTCCTCCATGGGAGTAATGTCTCAAACAGTCTACGCTTTGATCGTTCCCTGGAAGACCAGTAGTAGTTTCCAATGCACATCTGGAGGCATTCTGTGATCTGTTGACTAACTGAGTGTTGATGAAACACAGAAATTGCATCGGTATTGAATACTACAGTCACCATGCTCACTTTCCTCCATGGGAGTAATGTCTCAAACAGTCTAAGCTTTGATCGTTCCCTGGAAGACCAGTAGTAGCTTCCGATGCACATCAGGAGGCATTCTGTAATCTGTGGACCTTCAAAGTGTTGATGAAATACAGAAATTGCATCGTGATTGAATACAACAGTCACCATGCGCACTTTCCCCCATGGGAGTAATGTCTCAAACAGTCTATGCTTTTGATCGTTCCTTGGAAGACCAGTAGTAGTTTTTGATGCACATCTGGAGGCATTCTGTAATCTGTGGACCTTCAAAGTGTTGATGAAACACAGAAATTGCATCGGGATTGAATACAACAGTCACCATGACCACTTTCTTAAATGGGAGTAATTCTCAAACAGTCTACGACTTGACCGTTCCCTGGAAGATCAGTAGTAGTTTCCGATGCACATCTGGAGGCATTCTGTAATCTGTGGACTATCTGAGTATGGATGAAACACAGAAATTGCATCGGGATTGAATACAACAGTCACCATGCGCACTTTCCTCCATGGGAGTAATGTCTCAAACAGTCTACGCTTTGATCGTTCCCTGGAAGATCAGTAGTTGTTTCCCATGCACATCTGGAGGCATTCTGTAATCTGTGGACTAACTGAGTGTTGATGAAACACAGAAATTGCATCGGGATTGAATACAACATTCATCCATGCGCACTTTCCTCAATGTGAGTAATGTCTCAAACTGTCTATGCTTTGATCGTTCCCTGGAAGACCAGTAGTAGTTTCCGATGCACATCTGGAGGCATTCTGTAATCTGTGGACCTTCAAGGTGTTGATGAAATCCAGAAATTGCATCGTGATTGAATACAACAGTCACCATGCGCACTTTCCTCCATGGGAGTAATGTCTCAAACAGTCTATGCTTTGACCGTTCCCTCGAAAACCAGTAGTAGTTTCCGATGCACATCTGGAGGCATTCTGTAATCTGTGGTCAATCCAGGAGTTGATGAAACACAGAAATTGCATCGGTATTGAATACAACAATCACAATGAGCACTTTCCTCCTTGGGAGTAATGTCTCCAAGAGTCTATTCTTTGATCGTTCCCAGGAAGCCCAGTTGCAGTTTCCGATGCACATCTGGAGGCAATCTGTATTCTGTGGACTATCAGAGTGTTGACGAAACTCAGAAATAGCATCGGGATTGAATACAACAGTCACCATGCGCACATTCCTCCAAGGGAGTAAAGTCTCAAACAGTCAATGCTTTGATCGTTCCCTCGAAGACCAGTTGTAGCTTCCGATGCACATCTGGAGGCATTCTGTAATCTGTGGACCTTCAAAGTGTTGATTAAACACAGATATTGCATCGTGATTGAATATAACAGTCACCATGCGCTCTTTCCTCCGTGGGAGTAATGTCTCAAACAGTCCATGCCTTGATCGTTCCCAGGAAGACCAGTAGTAGTTTCCGATGCACATCTGAAGGCATTCTGTAATCTGTGGACTAACTGAGTGTTAATGAAACACAGATATTGCATCGGAATTGAATACAACAGTCACCATGCGCACTTTCCTCCATGGGAGTAATGTCTCAAACAATCTATGCATTGATCGTTCCTTCGAAGACCAGTTGTAGTTTCCGATGCACATCTGGAGGCAATATGTAATCTGTGGACTACCAGAGTGTTGATGATATACAGATATTGCATCGGGATAAAATACAACTGTCACCATTCGCACTTTCCTCCACGGGAGTAATGTCTCAAACAGTCTACGCATTGATCGTTCCCTGGAAGACCAGTAGTAGTTTCCGATGCACATCTGGAGGCATTCTGTAATCTGTGGACCTTCAAAGTGTTCATGAAACACAGATATTGCATCGGGAATGAATACAACAGTCACCATGACCACTTTCCTCCACGGGAGTAATCTCAAACAGTCAACGCCTTGATCGTTCCCTGGAAGACCAGTAGTAGTTTCCGATGCACATCTGGAGGCATTCTGTAATGTGTGTACTCTCTGAGTGTTTATGGAACACAGAAATTGCGTCGGGATTGAATACAACAATCACCATGCGCACTTTCCCCCATGGAAGTAATGTCTCAAACATTCTACGCTTTGATCGTTCACTGGAAGACAAGTAATAGTTTCAATTCACATGTGGAGGCATTCCGTAATCTGTGGACTATCAGAGTGTTGATGAACACAGAAATTGCATCGGGATTGAATACAACAGTCACCATGCGCACTTTCCTCCATGGGAGTAATGTCTCAAACAGTCTACGCTTTGATCGCTCCCTGGAAGACCAGAAGTAGTTTCTGATGCACATCTGGATGCATTCTGTAATCTGTGGACTATCAGAATATTGTTGAAACAGAGAAATTGAATCGGGATTCAATACAACAGTCACCATGCGCACTTTCCTCCACGGGAGTAATGTCTCAAACAGTCTACGCTTTGATCGTTCCCTCGAAGACCAGTAGTAGTTTCCGATGCACATCTGGAGGGATTCTGTAATCAGCCGACCTTCAAAGTGTTGATGAAACACAGAAATTGCATCGTGATTGAATACAACAGTCACCATGCGCACTTTCCTCCATGGGAGTAATGTCTCAAACAGTCTAAGCTTTGATCGTTCCCTCGCAGACCAGTAGTAGTTTCCGATGCACATCTGGAGGCAATCTGTAATCTGTGGACTACCAGAGTGTTGAAGAAACACAGAAATTGCATCGGGATTGAATACAACAGTCACCATTCGCACTTTCCTCCACGGGAGTAATGTCTCAAACATTCTACGCTTTGATCGTTCCCTGTTAGACCAGTAGTAGTTTCCGATGCACATCTGGAGGCATTCTGTGTCTGTGGACTATCTGAGTGTTGATGAAACACAGAAATTGCATCGGGATTGAATACAACAGTCACCATGCGCATTTTCGTCAATGAGAGTAATGTCGCAAGCTGTCATCGATTTGATCGTTCCCTGAAGACCAGTAGTAGTTTCCGATGCACATCTGGAGGCATTCTGTAATTTGTGGTCTATACAGGTGTTGATGAAACACAGAAATTGCATCGGCATTGAATACAACAGTCACCATGCGAACTTTCCTCCATGGCAGTAATGTCTCAAACAGTCTACGCCTTGATCGTTCCCTGGAGGACCAGTAGTTGTTTCCGATGCACATGTGGAGGCATTCTGTAATCTGTGGACTATCAGAGTGTTGTTGAAACACAGAAATTGCATCGCGATCTAATACGACAGTCACCATGCGCACATTCCTCCATGGGAGTAATGTCTCAAACAGTCTATTCTTTGATCGTTCCCAACAAGACCAGTAAGAGTTTCCGATGCACATCTGGAGGCAATCTGTAATCTGTGGACCATCAGAGTGTTGATGAAACTCAGAAATTGCATCGGGATTGAATACAACAGTCACCATGCGCACTTTCCTCTGTGGGAGTAATGTCACAAACAGTCTACGCTTTGATCCGTCCCTGGAAGACCAGTAGTAGTTTCCGATGCACATCTGGAAGCATTCTGTAATCTGTGGACTATCTGAGTGTTGATGAAACACAGAAATTGCATCGGGATTGAATTCAACAGTCACCATGCACACTTTCCCCCATGGGAGTAATGTCTCAAACATTCTACGCTTGATCGTTCCCTGTTAGACCAGTAGTAGTTTCCGATGCACATCTGGAGGCATTCTGTGATCTGTGGACTATCAGGGTGTTGATGAAACACAGAAATTGCTTCGGGTTTGAATACAACAGTCACCATGCGCACTTTCATCCATGGGAGTAATGTCTCAAACAGTCAACGCTTTGATCGTTCCCTGGAGGACCAGTAGTAGTTTCCGATGCACATCTGGAGGCATTCTGTAATCTGTGGACTATCAGAGTGTTGATAAAAAACACAGAAATTGCATCGGGATTGAATACAACAGTCACCATGCCTACTTTCCTCCATGGGAGTAATGTCTGAAACATTCTACGCTTTGATAGTTCCGTGTTAGACCAGTAGTATTTTCCAATGCACAGCTGGAGGCATTCTGTAATCTGTGGACCAGCAGTGTGTTGATGAAACACAGAAATTGCTTCGGGATTGAATACAACAGTCACCATGCGCACTTTCCTCAATGGGAGTAATGTCTCAAACAGCCTACGCTTTGATCGTTCCATGGAAGACCTGTAGTAGTTTCCGATGCACATCTGGAAGCATTCTGTAATCTGTGGACTATCAGAGTGTTGTTGAAACACAGAAATTGCATTGGGATTGAATACATCAGTCACCATGCGGACTTTCCTCCATGGGACTAATGCCTCAAACAGTCTACGCTTTGATCGTACCCTGGAAGACCAGTAGTAGTTTCCGATGCACATCTGGAGCATTCTGTAATCTGTGGACTATCAGAGTCTTGATGAAACGCAGAAAATGCTTCGGGATTGAATACAACAGTCACCATGCGCACTTTCCTCCATGGGAGTAATGTCTCAAACAGTCTACGCTTTGAACTTTCTCTGGAAGACCAGTAGTGGTTTCCGATGCACATCTGGAGGCATTCTGTAATATGTGGACTATCAGAGTATTGATGAAACACAGAAATTCCATCGGGATTGAATACAACAGTCACCATGCGCACTTTCCTCCATGGGAGTAATGTCTCAAAGAGTTTACGCTTTGATCGTTCCCTGGAAGACCAGTAGTAGTTTCCGATGCACATCTGGAGGCATTATGTAATCTGTGGACTATCAGAGTGTTGATGAAACACAGAAATTACATCGGGATTGAATACAACAGTCACCATGCGCACATTCCTCCAAGGGAGTAAAGTCTCAAACACTCAATGCTTTGATCGTTCCCTCGAAGACCAGTTGTAGTTTCCGATGCACATCTGGAGGCATTCTGTAATCTGTGGACCTTCAAAGTGTTGATTAAACACAGAAATTGCATCGTGATTGAATATAACAGTCACCATGCGCTCTTTCCTCCGTGGGAGTAATGTCTCAAACAGTCCATGCCTTGATCGTTCCCAGGAAGACCAGTAGTAGTTTCCGATGCACATCTGAAGGCATTCTGTAATCTGTGGACTAACTGAGGGTTAATGAAACACAGATATTTCATCGGAATTGAATACAACAGTCACCATGCGCACTTTCCTCTATGGGAGTAATGTCTCAAACAATCTATGCATTGATCGTTCCCTCGAAGACCAGTTGTAGTTTCCGATGCACATCTGGAGGCATTCTATAATCTGTGGACTATCTGAGTGTTGATGAAACACAGAAATTGCATCGGGATTGAATACAACAGTCACCATGCGCATTTTCGTCAATGAGAGTAATGTCGCAAGCTGTCATCGATTTGATCGTTCCCTGAAGACCAGTAGTAGTTTCCGATGCACATCTGGAGGCATTCTGTAATTTGTGGTCTATACAGGTGTTGATGAAACACAGAAATTGCATCGGCATTGAATACAACAGTCACCATGCGAACTTTCCTCCATGGCAGTAATGTCTCAAACAGTCTACGCCTTGATCGTTCCCTGGAGGACCAGTAGTTGTTTCCGATGCACATGTGGAGGCATTCTGTAATCTGTGGACTATCAGAGTGTTGTTGAAACACAGAAATTGCATCGCGATCTAATACGACAGTCACCATGCGCACATTCCTCCATGGGAGTAATGTCTCAAACAGTCTACGCTTTGATCGTTCCCTGGAAGACCAGTAGTAGTTTCCGATGCACATCTGGAGGCATTCTGTAATCTGTGGACCTTCAAAGTGTTCATGAAACACAGATATTGCATCGGGAATGAATACAACAGTCACCATGACCACTTTCCTCCACGGGAGTAATCTCAAACAGTCTACGCCTTGATCGTTCCCTGGAAGACCAGTAGTAGTTTCCGATGCACATCTGGAGGCATTCTGTAATGTGTGTACTCTCTGAGTGTTTATGGAACACAGAAATTGCGTCGGGATTGAATACAACAGTCACCATGCGCACTTTCCCCCATGGAAGTAATGTCTCAAACATTCTACGCTTTGATCGTTCACTGGAAGACAAGTAATAGTTTCAATTCACATGTGGAGGCATTCCGTAATCTGTGGACTATCAGAGTGTTGATGAACACAGAAATTGCATCGGGATTGAATACAACAGTCACCATGCGCACTTTCCTCCATGGGAGTAATGTCTCAAACAGTCTACGCTTTGATCGCTCCCTGGAAGACCAAAAGTAGTTTCCGATGCACATCTGGATGTATTCTGTAATCTGTGGACTATCAGAGTGTTGATGAAACACAGAATTTGCTTCGGGATTGAATACAACAGTCATCATGCGCATTTTCCTCCATGGGAATAATACCCCAAACAGTCTACGCTTTGATCGTTCTCTGGAAGACCAGTAGTGGTTTCCGATGCACATCTGGAGGCATTCTGTAATCTGTAGACCATCAAAGTATTGATGAAACACAGAAATTCCATCGGGATTGAATACAACAGCCACCATGCGCACTTTCCTCAATGGGAGTAACGTCTCAAACAGTCTACGCTTTGATCGCTCCCTGGAAGACCAGAAGTAGTTTCTGATGCACATCTGGATGCATTCTGTAATCTGTGGACTATCAGAATATTGTTGAAACAGAGAAATTGAATCGGGATTCAATACAACAGTCACCATGCGCACTTTCCTCCACGGGAGTAATGTCTCAAACAGTCTACGCTTTGATCGTTCCCTCGAAGACCAGTAGTAGTTTCCGATGCACATCTGGAGGGATTCTGTAATCAGCCGACCTTCAAAGTGTTGTGAAACTCAGAAATTGCATCGTGATTGAATACAACAGTCACCATGCGCACTTTCCTCCATGGGAGTAATGTCTCAAACAGTCTATGCTTTGATCGTTCCCTCGAAGACCAGTAGTAGTTTCCGATGCACATCTGGAGGCAATCTGTAATCTGTGGACTACCAGAGTGTTGAAGAAACACAGAAATTGCATCGGGATTGAATACAACAGTCACCATTCGCACTTTCCTCCACGGGAGTAATGTCTCAAACATTCTACGCTTTGATCGTTCCCTGTTAGACCAGTAGTAGTTTCCGATGCACATCTGGAGGCATTCTGTGTCTGTGGACTATCTGAGTGTTGATGAAACACAGAAATTGCATCGGGATTGAATACAACAGTCACCATGCGCATTTTCGTCAATGAGAGTAATGTCGCAAGCTGTCATCGATTTGATCGTTCCCTGAAGACCAGTAGTAGTTTCCGATGCACATCTGGATTCATTCTGTAATTTGTGGTCTATACAGGTGTTGATGAAACACAGAAATTGCATCGGCATTGAATACAACAGTCACCATGCGAACTTTCCTCCATGGCAGTAATGTCTCAACCAGTCTACGCCTTGATCGTTCCCATGAGGACCAGTAGTAGTTTCCGATGCACATATGGAGGCAATCTGTAATCTGTGGACCACCAGAGTGTTGATGAAACACAGAAATTGCATCGGGACTGAATACAACAGTCACCATTCGCACTTTCCTCCATGGAAGTAATGTCTCAAACAGTCTATGCTATGTTCGTTTCCTGGAAGACCAGTAGTTGTTTCCGATGCACATCTGGAGGCATTCTGTAATCTCCGGTCCTTCAAAGTGTTGATGAAACACAGAAATTGCATCGGGATTGAATACAACAGTCATCATGACCACTTTCCTTCATGGTAGTAACTCTCAAACAGTCTACGCCTTGATCGTTCCCTGGAAGACCAGTAGTAGTTTCCGATGCACATCTGGAGGCATTCTGTAATCTGTATACTATCTGAGTGTTGATGAAACACAGAAATTGCATCGGGATTGAATACAACTGTCACCATGCGCACTCTCCCCCATGGGAGTAATGTCTGAAACATTCTACGCTTTGATCGTTCCGTGTTAGACCAGTAGTATTTTCCAATGCACAGCTGGAGGCATTCTGTAATATGTGGACTATCAGAGTATTGATGAAACACAGAAATTCCATCGGGATTGAATACAACAGTCACCATGCGCACTTTCCTCCATGGGAGTAATGTCTCAAAGAGTTTACGCTTTGATCGTTCCCTGGAAGACCAGTAGTAGTTTCCGATGCACATCTGGAGGCATTATGTAATCTGTGGACTATCAGAGTGTTGATGAACCACAGAAATTACATCGGGATTGAATACAACAGTCACCATGCGCACTTTCCTCCATGGGAGTAATGTCTCAAACAGTCTACGCATTGATCGCTCCCTGGAAGACCAGTAGTAGTTTCCAATGCACATATGGAGGCATTCTATAATCTGTGGACTATCAGAGTGTTGATGAAACACAGAAATTGCATCGGGATTGAATACAACAGTCACCATGCGCACTTCCCTCCATGGGAGTAATGTCTCAAACAGTTTACGATTTGATCGTTCCCTGGAAGACCAGTAGTAGTTTCCGATGCACATCTGGAGGCATTCTGTAATCTGTGGACTATCAGGGTTTTGCTGAACACAGATATTGCCTCGGGAGTGAATACAACAGTCACCATGCGCATTTTCTTCAATGAGAGTAATGTCGCAAGCTGTCATCGATTTGATCGTTCCCTGAAGACCAGTAGTAGTTTCCAATGCACAGCTGGAGGCATTCTGTAATCTGTGGACCATCAGTGTGTTGATGAAACACAGAAATTGCTTCGGGATTGAATACAACAGTCACCATGCGCACTTTCCTCAATGGGAGTAATGTCTCAAACAGTCTACGCTTTGATCGTTCCATGGAAGACCTGTAGTAGTTTCCGATGCACATCTGGAAGCATTCTGTAATCTCTGGACTATCAGAGTGTTGTTGAAACACAGAAATTGCATCGGGATTGAATACATCAGTCACCATGCGGACTTTCCTCCATGGGAGTAATGCCTCAAACAGTCTACGCTTTGATCGTACCCTGGAAGACCAGTAGTAGTTTCCGATGCACATCTGGAGCATTCTGTAATCTGTGGACTATCAGAGTCTTGATGAAACGCAGAAATTGCTTCGGGATTGAATACAACAGTCACCATGCGCACTTTCCTCCATGGGAGTAATGTCTCAAACAGTCTACGCTTTGATCGTTCCCTGGAAGACCAGTAGTAGTTTCCGATGCACATCTGGAGGCATTCTGTAATCTGTGGACTATCAGAGTTTTGATGAAACACAGAAATTGAATCGGGATCGAATTCAAAGGTGGCCATGCGCACTTTCCTCCATGGGAGTAATGTCTCAAACTGTGTACGCTTTGATCGTTCCCTGGGAGACCAGTAGTAGTTTCCGATGCACATCTGGAGGCATTATGTAATCTGTGGACTATCAGAGTGTAGATGAAACACAGAAATTGAATAGGGATTGAATACAAAAGTCACCATGCGCACTTTCCTACATAGGAGTAATGTCTCAAACAGTCTACGCTTTTATCGTTCCCTGGAAGACCAGTAGTAGTTTCCGATGCACATCTGGAAGCATTCTGTAATCTGTGGACTATCAGAGTGTTGTTGAAACACTGAAATTGCATCGGGATTGAACAACAGTCACCATGCGTTCTTTCATCGATGGGAGTTATGTCTCAAACAGCCTTTGCTTTGATCGTTCCCTGCAAGACCAGTAGTAGTTTCCAATGCACATCTGGAGGCATTCTGTAATTTGTGGTCTATACAGGTGTTGATGAAACACAGAAATTGCATCGGCATTGAATACAACAGTCACCATGCGAACTTTCCTCCATGGGAGTAATGTCTCAAACAGTCTACGCCTCGAACGTTCCCTGGAGGACCAGTAGTTGTTTCCGATGCACATGTGGAGGCATTCTGTAATCTGTGGACTATCAGAGTGTTGTTGAAACACAGAAATTGCATCGCGATCTAATACGACAGTCACCATGCGCACTTTCCTCCGTGGGAGTAATGACTCAAACAGTCTATTCTTTGATCGTTCCCAACAAGACCAGTAGCAGTTTCCGATGCACATCTGGAGGCAATCTGTAATCTGTGGACCATCAGAGTGTTGATGAAACTCAGAAATTGCATCGGGATTGAATACAACAGTCACCATGCGCACTTTCCTCTGTGGGAGTAATGTCACAAACAGTCTACGCTTTGATCCGTCCCTGGAAGACCAGTAGTAGTTTCCGATGCACATCTGGAAGCATTCTGTAATCTGTGGACTATCTGAGTGTTGATGAAACACAGAAATTGGATCGGGATTGAATTCAACAGTCACCATGCACACTTTCCCCCATGGGAGTAATGTCTCAAACATTCTACGCTTGATCGTACCCTGTTAGACCAGTAGTAGTTTCCGATGCACATCTGGAGGCATTCGTTAATCTGTGGACCACCAGAGTGTTGATGAAACACAGAAATTGCTTCGGGATAGAATACAACAGTCACCATGCGCACTTTCCTCCATGGGAGTAATGTCTCAAACAGTCTACGGTTTGATCGTTCCCTGGAGGAAAAGTAGTAGTTTCCGATGCACTTCTTGGGTCATTCTGTAATCTGTGGACTATCGGAGTGTTGATGAAACACAGAAATTGAATCGGGATTGAATACAACAGTCACCGTTCGCACTTTCCTCCATGGGAGTAATGTCTCAAACAGTCTACGGTTTGATCGTTCCCTGGAGGAAAAGTAGTAGTTTCCGATGCACTTCTGGGGTCATTCTGTAATCTGTGGACTATCGGAGTGTTGATGAAACACAGAAATTGAATCGGGATTGAATACAACAGTCACCGTTCGCACTTTCCTCCATGGGAGTAATGTCTCAAACAGTCTACTCTTTGATCTTTCTCTGGAAGACCAGTAGTGGTTTCCGTTGCACATCTGGAGGCATTCTGTAATATGTGGACTATCAGAGTATTGATGAAACACAGAAATTACATCGGGATTGAGTAAAACAGTCACCATGCGCACTTTCCTCCATGGGAGTAATGTCTCAAAGAGTTTACGCTTTGATTGTTCGCTGGAAGACCAGTAGTAGTTTCCGATGCACATCTGGAGGCATTATGTAATCTGTGGACTATCAGAGTGTTGATGAAACACAGAAATTACATCGGGATTGAATACAACAGTCACCATGCGGACTTTCCTACATAGGAGTAATGTCTCAAACAGTCGACGCTTTGATCGTTCCCTGGAAGACCAGTAGTAGTTTCCGATGCATATCTGAAAGCATTCTGTAATCTGTGGACTATCAGAGTGTTGATGAACACAGAAATTGCATCGGGATTGAATACAACAATCACCATGCGCACTTTCCTAAATGGGAGTAATGTCTCAAACAGTCTACGCATTGATCGCTCCCTGGAAGACCAGTAGTAGTTTCCGATGCACATCTGGAGGCGTTCTGTAATCTGTGGACTATCAGAGTGTTGATGAAAAACACAGAAATTGCATCGGGATTGAATACAACAGTCAGCATGCGCACATTCCTCCATGGGAGTAATGTCTCAAACAGTCTACGCTTTGATCGTTCCCTGTAAGACCAGTAGTAGTTTCCGATGCACATCTGGAGGCATTCTGTAATCTGATGGGTATCAGAGTGTTGATGAAACACAGAAATTGCATCGGGATTGAATACAGCAATCACCATGTGCACTTTCCTCAATGGGAGTAGTGTCTCAAACAGTCTATTCTTTGATCGTTCCCAGGAAGACCAGTAGCAGTTTCCGATGCACATCTGGATGATATCTGTAATCTGTGGACTTTCAGAGTGTGATGAAACACAGAAATTGCATCGGGATTGAATACAACAGTTACCATGCACACCTTCCTCCATGGGAGTAATGTCTCAAACAGTCTACGGTTTGATCGTTCCCTGGAGGAAAAGTAGTAGTTTCCGATGCACTTCTGGGGTCATTCTGTAATCTGTGGACTATCGGAGTGTTATGAAACACAGAAATTGAATCGGGATTGAATACAACAGTCACCGTTCGCACTTTCCTCCATGGGAGTAATGTCTCAAACAGTCTACGCTTTGATCTTTCTCTGGAAGACCAGTAGTGGTTTCCGATGCACATCTGGAGGCATTCTGTAATATGTGGACTATCAGTGTGTTGATGAAACACAGAAATTGCATCGGGATTGAACACAACAGTCACCATGCGCACTTTCCTCCATGGGAGTAATGTCTCAAACAGTCTATTCTTTGATCGTTCCCAGGAAGACCAGTTGTAGTTTCCAATGCACATCTAGAGGCATTCTGTAATATGTGGACTATCTGAGTATTGATGAAACACAGAAATTGCAATGGGATTGAATACAACAGTCACCATGTACACTTTCCCCCATGGGAGTAATGTCTCAAACATTCTACGCTTTGATCGTTCCCTGTTACACCAGTAGTAGTTTCCGATGCACATCTGGAGGCATTCTGTAATCTGTGGACTATCAGAGTGTTGATGAAACACAGAAATTGAATCGGGATTGAATACAACAGTCACCGTGCGCACTTTCCTCCATAGGAGTAATGTCTCAAACAGTCTACGGTTTGATCGTTCCCTGGAACACCAGTAGTAATTTCCGATGCACATCTGAAAGCATTCTGCAATCTGAGGACTATCAGAGTGTTGATGAAACACAGAAATTGCATCGGGATTGAACACAACAGTCACCATGCTCACTTTCCTCCATGCGAGTAATGTCTCAAACAGTTTACGCTTTGATCGTTCCCTAGAAGACCAGTTGTAATTTCCGATGCACATCTGGAGGCATTCTGTAATCTGTGGACTATCAGAGTGTTGATGAACACAGAAATTGCATAGGGATTGAATACAACTACCACCATGCGCGCTTTCCTCCATGGGAGTAATGTCTCAAACAGTCTACGCATTGATCGCTCCCTGGAAGACCAGTAGTAGTTTCCGATGCACATCTGGAGGCATTCTATAATCTGTGGACTATCAGAGTGTTGATGAAAAACACAGAAATTGCATCGGGATTGAATACAACAGTCACCATGCCCACTTTCCTCCATGGGAGTAATGTCTCAAACAGTGTACGCTTTGATCGTTCTCTGGAAGACCAGTAGTAGTTTCCGATGCACATCTGGAGGCAATCTGTAATCTGTTTACTTTCAGAGTGTTGTTGAAACAAAGAAATTGCCTCGGGATTGAATACAACAGTCACCATGCGGACTTTCCTCCATGGGAGTAAAGTCTCAAACAGTCTACGCTTTGATCGTTCAATGGGAGACCAGTAGTAGTTTCCGATGCACACCTGGAGGCATTCTGTTATCTGTGGACTATCAGAGTGTTGTAGAAACACTAAAATTGCATCAGTATTTAACAACAGTCACCATGCGCACTTTCATCCATGGGAGTAATGTCTCAAACAGTCTACGCTTTGATCGTTCCCTGTTAGACCAGTAGTAGTTTCCGATGCACATCTGGAGGCATTCTGTAATCTGTGGACTATCAGAGTGTTGATGAAACACAGAAATTGCTTCGGGATTGAATACAACAGTCACCGTGCGCACTTTCCTCCATGGGAGTAATGTCTCAAACAGTCTACGCTTTGATCTTTCTCTGGAAGATCAGTAGTGGTTTCCGATGCACATCTGGAGGCATTCTGTAATATGTTGACTATCAGAGTATTGATGAAACACAGAAATTCCATCGGGATTGAATACAACAGTCACCCTGCGCACTTTACCCCATGGGAGTAATGTCTCAAAGTGTTTACGCTTTGATCGTTCCCTGGAAGACCAGTAGTAGTTTCCGATGCACATCTGGAGGCATTATGTAATCTGTGGTCTATCAGAGTGTTGATGAAACACAGAAATTACATCGGGATTTAATACAACAGTCACCATGCGCACTTTCCTACATAGGAGTAATGTCTCAAACAGTCTAAGCTTTGATCGTTCCCTGGAAGACCAGTAGTAGTTTCTGATGCACATCTGGAAGCATTCTGTAATATTTGGACTATCAAAGTGTTGATGTAACAAAGAAATTGCATCGGGATGAATACAACAGTCAGCATGCGCACTTTCCTCCATGGGAGTAATGTCTCAAATAGTCTACGCTTTGATCGCTCCCTGGAAGACCAGTAGTAGTTTCCGATGCACATCTGGAGGCATTCTGTAATCTGTGGACTATCAGAGTGTTGATGAAACACAGTAATTGCATCGGGATTGAATACAACAGTCACCATGCGCACATTCCTCCATGGGAGTAATGTCTCAAACAGTCTACACTTTGATCGTTCCCTGGAAGACTAGTAATAGCTTCCGATGCACATCGGGAGGCTTTCAGTAATCTGTTTACTATCAGAGTGTAGTTGAAACACAGAAATTGCCTCGGGATTGAATACAAGTCACCATGCGGACTTTCCTCCATGGGGGTAATGTCTCAAACAGTCTACGCTTTGATCGTTCCCTGGAAGACCAGTAGTAGTTTCGATTCACATGTGGAGGCATTCTGTAGTCTGTGGACCTTCAAGGTGTTGAAGAAGACCAGTGGTAGTTTCCGATGCACATCTGGAGGCATTCTGTAATCTGTGGACAATCAGAATGTTGTTGAAACACAGAAATTGCATCGGGATTGAATACAACAGTCACCATGCGGACTTTCCTCCATGGGAGTAATGACTCAAACACTCTACGCTTTGATCGTTCCCTGAAGACCAGTAGTAGTTTTCGATGCACATCTGGAGGCATTCTGTAATCTGTGGACTATCAGAGTGTTTATGAAACACAGATATTGCATCGGCATTGAAAACAACAGTCACCATGCGAACTTTCCTCCATGGGAGTAATGTCTCATACACTCTACGCCTTGATCGTTCCCTGGAGGACCAGTAGTAGTTTCCGATGCACATCTGGAGGCATTCTGTAATTGTGGTCTATGCAGGTGTTGATGAAACACAGAAATTGCATCGGCATTGAATACAACAGTCACCATGCGAACTTTCCTCCATGGGAGTAATGTCTCAAACAGTCTATGCCTTCATTGTTCCCTGGAGGACTAGTAGTAGTTTCCGATGCACATCTGGAGGCTATCTGTAATCTGTGGACTATCAGAGTGTTGTTGAAACACAGAAATTGCATCGCGATTTAATGCAACAGTCACCATGCGCACTTTCCTCCATGGGAGTAATGTCTCAAACAGTCTACGCTTTGACCGTTCCCTGGAAGACCAGTAGTAGTTTCCGATGCACATCTGGAGGCATCCTGTAATCTGTGGACTATCAGAGTGTTGATGAAAGACAGAAATTGCATCGGGATTGAATAAAACAGTCACAATGCGCACTATCCTCCAATGGAGTAATGTCTCAAACTGTCATCGCTTTGATCGATCCCTGAAGACGAGTATTAGTTTTCGATGCACATCTGGAGGCATTCTGTAATCTGTTTACTAGCAGAGTGTTGTTGAAACACAGAAATTGCCTCGGGATTGATTACAACAGTCACCATGCGAACATTCCTCCATGGGAGTAATGTCTCAAACAGTTTACGCTTTGATCGCTCCCTGAAAGACCAGTAGTAGTTTCCGATGCACATCTGGAGGCATTCTGTAATCTGTGGACTATCAGAGTGTTGATGAAACACAGAAATAGCATCGGGATTGAATACAACAGTCACCATGCGCACTTTCCTCCATGAGAGTAATGACGCAAACAGTCTATTCTTTGATTGTTCCCAGAAAGACCAGTAGCAGTTTCCGATGCACATCTGGAGGTATTCTGTAATCTGTTTACTATCAAAGTGTTGTTGAAACATAGAAATTTCCTCGGTATTGAATACAACAGTCACCATGCGGACTTTCCTCCATGCGATTATGGTCTCAAACAGTCTACGCTTTGATCGTTCATTGGAAGACCAGTAGTAGTTTCCGATGCACATCTTTAAGCATTCTGTAATCTGTGGACTATCAGCGTGTTGATGAGACACAGAAATTGCATTGGGATAGAATACAACAGTCACCATGCGCACTTTCCTCCATGGGAGTAATGTCTCAAACAGTTTACGCTTTGATCGCTCCCTGGAAGACAAGTAGTAGTTTTAGATGCACATTTGGAGGCATTCTGTAATCTGTGGACCACCAGAGTGTAGATGAGCACAGAAATTGCATCGGGATTGAATACAACAGTCACCATGCGCACTTTCATTCTTGGGAGTTATGTCTCAAACAGTCTACGCTTTGATCGCTCCCTAGAAGATGAGTAGTAGTTTCCGATGCACATCTGGAGGCATTCTGTAATCTGTGGACTATCTGAATGTTGATGAAACACAGATATTGCATCGGGATTGAATACAACAGTCACCATGCGCACTTTCCTCCATGGGAGTAATGTCTCAAACAGTCTACGCTTTGATCGCTCCCTGGAAGACCAGTAGTAGTTTCCGATGCACATATGGAGGCATTCTGTAATCTGTTTACTATCAGAGTGTTGTTGAAACATAGAAATTTCCTCGGTATTGAATACAACAGTCACCATGCGCACTTTCATCCTTGGGAGTAATGTCTCAAACAGTCTACGCTTTGATCGCTCCCTAGAAGATGAGTAGTAGTTTCCGATGCACATCTGGAGGCATTCTGTAATCTGTGGACAATCAGAATGTTGTTGAAACACAGAAATTGCATCGGGGTGGATACAACAGTCACCATGCGGACTTTCCTCCATGGGAGTAGTGTCTCAAACAGTCTACGCTTTGATTGTTCCCTGGAAGACCAGTAGTAGTTTCCGATGCACATCTGGAGGCATTCTGTAATCTGTGGACTATTGTTGAAACACAGAAATTGCATCGCGATTTAATACAACAGTCACCAGAGATTTAATACAACCGTCACCATGCGCACTTTCCTCCGAGGGGGTAATGACTGAAAGAGTCTATTCTTTGATCATTCCAAGGAAGACCAGTAGCAGTTTCCGATGCACATCTGGAGGCATTCTGTAATCTGTGGACTATTGTTGAAACACAGAAATTGCATCGCAATTTAATACAACAGTCACCAGATATTTAATACAACCGTCACCATGCGCAATTTCCTCCGAGGGGGTAATGACTGAAAGAGTCTATTCTTTGATCATTCCAAGGAAGACCAGTAGCAGTTTCCGATGCACATCAGGAGGCATTCTGTAATCTGTGGACTATCTGAGTGTTGATGAAACACAGAAATTGCATCGGGATTGAATTCAACAGTCACCATGCACACTTTCCCCCATGGGAGTAATGTCTCAAACATTCTACGCTTTGATCGTTCCCTGTTAGACCAGTAGTAGATTCCGATGCCTATCTGGAGGCATTCTGTAATCTGTGGACTATCAGAGTGTTGATGAAACACAGAAATTGCATTGTGGTTGAACACAACAGTCACCATGCGCACTTTCCTCCATGGGAGTAATGTCTGAAACAGTCTACGCTTTGATCGTTCCCTGGAAGACCAGTAGTAGTTTCCGGAGCACATCTGGAGACAATCTGTAATCTGTGGACTGTCAGAGTGTTGAAGAAACACAGAAATTGCATCGGGATTGAATACAACAGCCACCATGCGCACTTTCCTCCATGGGAGTAATGTCTGAAACAGTCTACGCTTTGATTGTTCCCTGGAAGGCTAGTAGTATTTTCCGATGCACATCTGGAGGCATTCAGTAATCTGTGGACCTTCAAAGTTGTGATGAAACACAGAAATTGCATCGGGAGTGAATACAACTATCACCATCCGCACTTTCCTCCATCTGAGTAATGTCTGAAACAGTCTACGCATTGATCGTTCCCAGGAGTACCAGTAGTAGTTTCTGATGCACATCTGGAGGCAATCTGTAATCTGTGGGCTACCAGAGAGTTGATGAAACACAGTAATTGCATCGGGATTGAATACAACAGTCACCATGCGCACTTTCCTCCATGGGAGTAATGTCTCAAGCAGTCCACGCTTTGATCGTTCCCTGGAAGACCAGTGGTAGTTTCCGATGCACATCTGGAGGCATTCTGTAATCTGTGGACTATCAGAGTGTTTATGAAACACGGAATTTGCAAGGGATTGAATACGACAGTCACCATGCACACTTTCCTCCATGGGAGAAATGTCTCTAACAGTCTACGCTTTGATCGTTCCCTGGAAGACCAGTAGTAGTTTCCGATGCACATCTGGAGGCATTCTGTAATCTGTGGACTATCAGAGTGTTCATAAAACCCAGAAATTGCATCGGGATTGAATACAACAGTCACCATGCGCACTTTCCTCCACGGGAGTAATGTCTCAAACAGTCTATGCTTTGATCGTTCCCTCGAAGACCAGTAGTAGTTTCCGATGCACATCTGGAGGCATTCTGTAATCTGTGGTCTAGCCAGGTGTAGATTAAACACAGAAATTGCATCGGCATTGAATACAACAGTCACCATGCGAACATTCCTCCATGGGAGTAATGTCTCAAACAGTTTACGATTTGATCGCTCCCTGGAAGACCAGTAGTAGTTTCCGATGCACGTCTGGAGGCATTCTGTAATCTGTGGACTATCGGAGTGTTGATGAAAAACACAGAAATTGCATCGGGATTGAATACAACAGTCACCATGCGGAATTTCCCTCATGGGAGTAATGTCTCAAACAGTCTACGCTTTGATCGCTCCCAGAAAGACCAGTAGCAGTTTACGATGCACATCTGGGGGTATTCTGTAATCTGTGGACCATCTGAATGTTGATGAAACACAGAGATTGCTTCGGGATTGAATACAACAGTCACCATGCGCACTTACCTCCATGATAGTAATGTCTCAAACAGTCTACGCTTTGATCGCTCCCTGGAAGACCAGTAGTAGTTTCCGATGCACATATGGAGGCATTCTGTAATCTGTTTACTATCAGAGTGTTGTTGAAACATAGAAATTTCGTCGGTATTGAATACAACAGTCACCATGCGGACTTTCCTCCATGTGATTAATGTCTCAAACAGTCTACGCTTTGATCGTTCATTGGAAGACCAGTAGTAGTTTCCGATGCACATCTGCAAGCAGTCTGTAATCTGTGGACTATCAGAGTGTTGATGAAACACAGAAATTGCATTGGGATTGAATACAACAGTCACCATGCGCACTTTCCTCCATGGGAGTAATGTCTCAAACAATTTACGCTTTGATCGCTCCCTGGAAGACAAGTAGTAGTTTTCGATGCACATCTGGAGGCATTCTGTAATCTGTGGACCACCAGAGTGTAGATGAACACAGAAATTGCATCGGGATTGAATACAACAGTCACCATGCGCACTTTCATCCTTGGGAGTAATGTCTCAAACAGTCTACGCTTTGATCGCTCCCTGGAAAATGAGTAGTAGTTTCCGATGCACATCTGGAGGCATTCTGTAATCTGTGGACAATCCGAATGTTGTTGAAGCACAGAAAATGCATCGGGATTGAATACAACAGTCACCATGCGAACTTTCCTCCATGGCAGTAATGTGTCAAACAGTCTACGCCTTGATCGTTCCCTGGAGGACCAGTAGTAGTTTCCGATGCACATCTGGAGGCATTCTGTAATCTGTGGACTATTGTTGAAACACAGAAATTGCATCGCGATTTAATACAACAGTCACCAGAGATTTAATACAACCGTCACCATGCGCACTTTCCTCCGAGGGGGTAATGACTGAAAGAATCTATTCTTTGATCATTCCAAGGAAGACCAGTAGCAGTTTCCGATGCACATCTGGAGGCATTCTTTAATCTGTGGACTATTGTTGAAACACAGAAATTGCATCGCGATTTAATACAACAGTCACGAGAGATTTAATACAACCGTCACCATGCGCACTTTCCTCCGAGAGGGTAATGACTGAAAGAGTCTATTCTTTGATCATTCCAAGGAAGACCAGTAGCAGTTTCCGATGCACATCAGGAGGCATTCTGTAATCTGTGGACTATCTGAGTGTTGATGAAACACAGAAATTGCATCGGGATTGAATACAACAGTCACCATGCACACTTTCCCCCATGGGAGTAATGTCTCAAACATTCTACGCTTTGATCGTTCCCTGTTAGACCAGTAGTAGATTCCGATGCCTATCTGGAGGCATTCTGTAATCTGTGGACTATCAGAGTGTTGATGAAACACAGAAATTGCATTGTGGTTGAACACAACAGTCACCATGCGCACTTTCCACCATGGGAGTAATGTCTGAAACAGTCTACGCTTTGATTGTTCCCTGGAAGGCTAGTAGTATTTTGCGATGCACATCTGGAGGCATTCAGTAATCTGTGGACCTTCAAAGTGTTGATGAAACACAGAAATTGCATCGGGAGTGAATACAACAGTCACCATCCGCACTTTCCTCCATCTGAGTAATGTCTGAAACAGTCTACGCTTTGATCGTTCCCAGGAGGACCAGTAGTAGTTTCTGATGCACATCTGGAGGCAATCTGTAATCTGTGGGCTACCAGAGAGTTGATGAAACACAGAAATTGCATCGGGATTGAATACAACAGTCACCATGCGCACTTTCCTCCATGGGAGTAATGTCTCAAGCAGTCCACGCTTTGATCGTTCCCTGGAAGACCAGTGGTAGTTTCCGATGCACATCTGGAGGCATTCTGTAATCTGTGGACTATCAGAGTGTTTATGAAACACGGAATTTGCAAGGGATTGAATACGACAGTCACCATGCACACTTTCCTCCATGGGAGAAATGTCTCTAACAGTCTACGCTTTGATCGTTCCCTGGAAGACCAGTAGTAGTTTCCGATGCACATCTGGAGGCATTCTGTAATTTGTGGACTATCAGAGTGTTCATAAAACCCAGAAATTGCATCGGGATTGAATACAACAGTCACCATGCGCACTTTCCTCCACGGGAGTAATGTCTCAAACAGTCTATGCTTTGATCGTTCCCTCGAAGACCAGTAGTAGTTTCCGATGCACATCTGGAGGCATTCTGTAATCTGTGGTCTGGCCAGGTGTGGATTAAATACAGAAATTGCATCGGCATTGAATACAACAGTCACCATGCGAACATTCCTCCATGGGAGTAATGTCTCAAACAGTTTACGATTTGATCGCTCCCTGGAAGACCAGTAGTAGTTTCCGATGCACGTCTGGAGGCATTCTGTAATCTGTGGACTATCGGAGTGTTGATGAAAAACACAGAAATTGCATCGGGATTGAATACAACAGTCACCATGCGGAATTTCCCTCATGGGAGTAATGTCTCAAACAGTCTACGCTTTGATCGCTCCCAGAAAGACCAGTAGCAGTTTACGATGCACATCTGGGGGTATTCTGTAATCTGTGGACCATCTGAATGTTGATGAAACACAGAGATTGCTTCGGGATTGAATACAACAGTCACCATGCGCACTTACCTCCATGATAGTAATGTCTCAAACAGTCTACGCTTTGATCGCTCCCTGGAAGACCAGTAGTAGTTTCCGATGCACATATGGAGGCATTCTGTAATCTGTTTACTATCAGAGTGTTGTTGAAACATAGAAATTTCGTCGGTATTGAATACAACAGTCACCATGCGGACTTTCCTCCATGTGATTAATGTCTCAAACAGTCTACGCTTTGATCGTTCATTGGAAGACCAGTAGTAGTTTCCGATGCACATCTGCAAGCAGTCTGTAATCTGTGGACTATCAGAGTGTTGATGAAACACAGAAATTGCATTGGGATTGAATACAACAGTCACCATGCGCACTTTCCTCCATGGGAGTAATGTCTCAAACAATTTACGCTTTGATCGCTCCCTGGAAGACAAGTAGTAGTTTTCGATGCACATCTGGAAGCATTCTGTAATCTGTGGACTATCAGAGTGTTGATGAAACACAGAAATTGCATTGGGATTGAATACAACAGTCACCATGCGCACTTTCCTCCATGGGAGTAATGTCTCAAACAATTTACGCTTTGATCGCTCCCTGGAAGACAAGTAGTAGTTTTCGATGCACATCTGGAGGCATTCTGTAATCTGTGGACCTTCAAAGTGTTGATGAAACACAGAAGTTGCATCGGGAGTGAATACAACAATCACCATCCGCACTTTCCTCCATCTAAGTAATGTCTGAAACAGTTTACGCTTTGATCGTTCCCAGGAAGACCAGTAGTAGTTTCCGATGCACATCTCGAGACAATCTGTAATCTATGGACTATCAGAGTGTTGATGAAACACAGAAATTGAATCGGGAATGAATACAACAGTCACCATCCGCACTTTACTCCATGGGAGAAACGTCTGAAACAGTCTACGCTTTGATCGTTCCCTGGGAGACCAGTAGTAGTTTCCGATGCACATCTGGTGGCATTCTGCAATCTGTGGTCTATCCGGGTGTTGATGAAACACAGAAATTGCATCGGCAATGAGTACAGCAGTCACCATGCGCACTTTCCTCCATGGGAGTAATGTCTCAAACCGTCTACGCCTTGATCATTCCCTGGAAGGAAAGTAGTAGTTTCCGATGCACTTATGGAGGCATTCTGTATTCTGTGGACTATCAGAGTGTTGTTGGAAACTACAGGCACCATCCTCACATTCCTCCATGGGAGTAATGTCTGAAACAGTCTACCCTTTGATCGTTCCCAGGAAGACCAGTAGTAGTTTCCGATGCACATCTGGAGACAATCTGTAATCTGTGGACTATCAGAGTGTTGATGAAACACAGAAATTGAATCGGGATTGAATACAATAGTCACCATTCGCACTTTCTTCCATGGGAGTAACGTCTGTAACAGTCTACGCTTTGATTGAACCCTGGAATACCAGTAGTAGTTTCCGATGCACATCTGGTGGCATTCTGTAGTCTGTGGACCACCAGAGTGTAGATGAACACAGAAATTGCATCGGGAATGAATACAACAGTCACCATGCGCACTTTCATCCTAGGGAGTAATGTCTCAAACAGTCTACGCTTTGATCGCTCCCTGGAAGATGAGTAGTAGATTCCGATGCACATCTGAAGGCATTCTGTAATCTGTGGACAATCCGAAAGTTGTTGAAACACAGAAATTGCATCGGGATTGAATACAACAGTCACCATGCGGACTTTCCTCTATGGGAGTAGTGGCTCAAACATTCTACGCTTTGATTGTTCCCTGGAAGACCAGTAGTAGTTTCCGATGCACATCTGGAGGCATTCTGTAATCTGTTTACTATCAGAGTGTTGTTCAAATACAGAAATTGCATGGGGATTGAATACATCAGTCACCATGCGCACTTTCCTCCATGGGAGTAATGTCTGAAACAGCCTACGCTTTGATCGTTCCCTGAAGACCAGTAGTAGTTTCCGATGCACATCTGGAGGCATTCTGTAATCTGTGGTCGATCCAGGTGTTGATGAAACACAGAAATTGCATCGACATTGAATACAACAGTCACCATGCGCACTTTCCTTCATGGGATTAATGTCTCAAACAGTCTACGCTTTGATCGTTCCCTGGAAGACCAGTAGTAGTTTCCGATGCATATCTGGAGACAATCTGTAATCTGTGGACTATTGGAGTGTTGATGAAACACAGAAATTGCATCGGCATTGAATTCAAGAGTCACCATGCGCACTTTCCTCCATGGGAGTAATGTCTCAAACAGTTTACGCTTTGATCGCTCCCTGGAAGACAAGTAGTAGTTTTCTATGCACATCTGGAGGCATTCTGTAATCTGTGGACCACCAGAGTGTAGATGAACACAGAAATTGCATCGGGATTGAATACAACAGTCACCATGCGCACTTTCATCCTAGGGAGTAATGTCTCAAACAGTCTACGCTTTGATCGCTCCCTGGAAGGTGAGTAGTAGTTTCCGATGCACATCTGGAGGCATTCTGTAATCTGTGGACAATCCGAATGTTGTTGAAACACAGAAATTGCATCGAGATTGAATACAACAATCACCATGCGGACTTTCCTCCATGGGAGTAGTGTCTCAAACATTCTACGCTTTGATTGTTGCCTGGAAGACTAGTAGTAGTTTCCGATGCACATCTGGAGGCATTCTGTAATCTGTTTACTATCAGAGTGTTGTTGAAATACAGAAATTGCATCGGGATTGAATACAACAGTCACCATGCGCACTTTCCTCCATGGGAGTAATGTCTCAAACAGCCTACGCTTTGATCGTTCCCTGAAGACCAGTAGTAGTTTCCGATGCACATCTGGAGGCATTCTGTAATCTGTGGTCGATCCAGGTGTTGATGAAACACAGAAATTGCATCGACATTGAATACAACAGTCACCATGCGAACTTTCCTCCATGGGAGTAATGTCTCAAACAGTCTATGCTTTGATCGATCCCTGGAAGACCAGTAGTAGTTTCCGAAGCACATATGGAGACAATCTGTAATCTGTGGACAATCCGAGTGTTGATGAAACACAGAAATTGCATCGGGATTGAATACAACAGCCACCATGCGCACTTTCCTCCATGGGAGTAATGTCTGAAACAGCCTACGCTTTGATCGTTCCCAGGAGGACCAGTAGTAGTTTCCGATGCACATCTGGAGGCAATATGTAATCTGTGGGCTACCAGAGAGATGATGAAACACAGATATTGCATCGGGATTGAACACAACAGTCGACATGCGCACTTTCCTCCATGGGAGTAATGTATGAAACAGTCTACGCTTTGATCGTTCCCTGGAAGACCAGTAGTAGATTCCGATGCACGTCTGGAGCCATTCTGTAATCTGTGGACTATCAGAGTGTTCATGAATCACAGAAATTGCATCGACATTGAATACAACAGTCACCATGCGAACTTTCCTCCATGGGAGTAATGTCTCAAACAGTCTATGCTTTGATCGATCCCTGGAAGACCAGTAGTAGTTTCCGAAGCACATATGGAGACAATCTGTAATCTGTGGACTATCAGAGTGTTGATGAAACACAGAAATGGCATGGGGATTGATAACAACAGTCACCATGCGTACTTTCCTCCATGGGAGTAATGTCTCAAACAGTCTACGCTTTGATCGATCCCTGGAAGACCAGTAGTAGTTTCCGAAGCACATCTGGAGACAATCTGTAATCTGTGGACTATCAGAGTGTTGATGAAACACAGAAATTGCATCGGGATTGAATACAACAGTCACCATGCGCACTTTCCTCCATGGGAGAAATGTCTCTAACAGTCTACGCTTTGATCGTTCCCTGGAAGACCAGTAGTAGTTTCTGATGCACATCTGGAGGCATTCTGTAATCTGTGGACTATCAGAGTGTTGATGAAACAAAGAAATTGCATAGGGATTGAACACAACGGGCACCATGCGCACTTCCCTCCATGGGATTAATGTCTCAAACAGTCTAGGCTTTGATCGTTCCCTGGAAGACCAGTAGTAGTTTCCGATGCACATCTGGAGGCATTCTGTAATCTGTGGTCGATCCAGGTGTTGATGAAACACAGAAATTGTTTCGACATTGAATACAACATTCACCATGCGAACTTTCCTCCATCGGAGTAATGCCTCACACAGTCTACACCTTGATCGGTCCCTTGAGGACCAGTAGTAGTTTCCGATGCACATCTGGAGGCATTCTGTAATCTGTGGACTATCAGGGAGTTGTTGAAACACAGAAATTGCATCGCGATCTAATACAACAGTCACCATGCGCACTTTCCTCCACGGGGGTAATGACACAAAGAGTCTATTCTTTGATCGTTCCCAGGAAGACCAGTAGCAGTTTCCGATGCACATCAGGAGGCATTCTGTAATCTGTGGACTATCGGAGTGTTGCTGAAACACAGAAATTGCATCGGGATTGAATACAACAGTCACCATGCCTACTTTCCCCCATGGGAGTAATGTCTCAAACATTCTACGCTTTGATCGTTCCCTGTTAGACCAGTAGTAGTTTCCGATGCATATCTGGAGGCATTTTGTAATCTGTGGACTATCAGATTGTTGATGAAACACAGAAATTGCATTGGGATTGAATACAACAGTCACCATGCGCACTTTCCTCCATGGGAGTAATGTCTCAAACAGTCTACGCTTTGATCGCTCCCTGGAAGACCAGTAGTAGGTTCCGATGCACATCTGGAGGCATTCTGTAATCTGCGGACTATCAGTGTGTTGTTGAAACACAGAAATTGCATCGGGATTGAATGCAACAGTCACCGTGCGCACTTTCCTCCATGGGAGTAATGTCTGAAACAGTCTACGCTTTGATTGTTCGATGGAAGACAAGTAGTAGTTTCCGATGCACATCTGGAGGCATTCTGTAATCTGTGGACCTTCAAAGTGTTGATGAAACACAGAAATTGCATCGGGAGTGAATACAACACTCACCATCCGCACTTTCCTCCATCTGAGTAATGTCTGAACCAGTCTACGCTTTGATCGTTCCCAGGAGGACCAGTAGTAGTTTCCGATGCACATCTGGAGACGATCTGGAATCTGTGGGCTAAAAGAGAGTTGATGAAACACAGAAATTGCATCGGGATTGAATACAACAGTCACCATGCGCACTTTCCTCCATGGGAGTAATGTCTCAAACAGTCCACGCTTTGATCGTTCCCTGGAAGACCAGTGGTAGTTTCCGATGCACATCTGGACGCATTCATTAATCTGTGGACTATCAGAGTGTTTATGAAACACGGAATTTGCAAGGGATTGAATACAACAGTCACCATGCACACTTTCCTCCATGGGAGAAATGTCTCTAACAGTCTACGCTTTGATCGCTCCCTGGAAGACCAGTAGTAGTTTCCGATGCACATCTGGAGACAATCTGTAATCTGTGGACTATCGGAGTGTTGATGAAACACAGAAATTGCATCGGCATTGAATACAAGAGTCACCATGCGCACTTTCCCCCATGGGAGTAATGTCTCAAACAGTTTACGCTTTGATCGCTCTCTGGAAGACAAGTAGTAGTTTTCGATGGACATCTGGAGGCATTCTGTAATCTGTGGTCGATCCAGGTGTTGATGAAACACAGAAATTGTTTCGACATTGAATACAACATTCACCATGCGAACTTTCCTCCATCGGAGTAATGCCTCACACAGTCTACGCCTTGATCGGTCCCTTGAGGACCAGTAGTAGTTTCCGATGCACATCTGGAGGCATTCTGTAATCTGTGGACTATCAGGGAGTTGTTGAAACACAGAAATTGCATCGCGATTTAATACAACAGTCACCATGCGCACTTTCCTCCATGGGGGTAATGACACAAAGAGTCTATTCTTTGATCGTTCCCAGGAAGACCAGTAGCAGTTTCCGATGCACATCAGGAGGCATTCTGTAATCTGTGGACTATCTGAGTGTTGATGAAACACAGAAATTGCATCGGGATTGAATACAACAGTCACCATGCCTACTTTCCCCCATGGGAGTAATGTCTCAAACATTCTACGCTTTGATCGCTCCCTGGAAGACCAGTAATAGGTTCCGATGCACATCTGGAGGCATTCTGTAATCTGCGGACTATCAGTGTGTTGTTGAAACACAGAAATTGCATCGGGATTGAATGCAACAGTCACCGTGCGCACTTTCCTCCATGGGAGTAATGTCTCAAACAGTCTACGCTTTGATCGTTCCCTGGAAGACCAGTAGTAGTTTCTGATGCACATCTGGAGGCATTCTGTAATCTTTGGACTATCAGAGTGTTGATGAAACAAAGAAATTGTATAGGGATTGAACACAACAGGCACCATGCGCACTTCCCTCCATGGGTTTAATGTCTCAAACAGTCTACGCTTTGATCGTTCCCTGGAAGACCAGTAGTAGTTTCTGATGCACATCTGGAGGCATTCTGTAATCTTTGGACTATCAGAGTGTTGATGAAACAAAGAAATTGTATAGGGATTGAACACAACAGTCACCATGCGCACTTTCCTCTATCGGAGTAATGTCTCAAACAGTCCACGGTTTGATCGTTCCCTGGAAGACCAGTGGTAGTTTCCGATGCACATCTGGAGGCATTCATTAATCTGTGGACTATCAGAGTGTTTATGAAACACGGAATTTGCAAGGGATTGAATACAACGGTCACCATGCACACTTTCCTCCATGGGAGAAATGTCTCTAACAGTCTACGCTTTGATCGTTCCCTGGAAGACCAGTAGTAGTTTCTGATGCACATCTGGAGGCATTCTGTAATCTTTGGACTATCAGAGTGTTGATGAAACAAAGAAATTGTATAGGGATTGAACACAACAGGCACCATGCGCACTTCCCTCCATGGGATTAATGTCTCAAACAGTCTACGCTTTGATCGTTCCCTGGAAGACCAGTAGTAGTTCCCGATGCACATCTGGAGGCATTCTGTAATCTGTGGACTATCAGAGTGTTAATAAAACCCAGAAATTGCATCGGGATTGAATACAACAGTCACCATGCGCACTTTCCTCCATGGGAGTAATGTCTCAAACAGTCTACGCTTTGATCGTTCCCTGGGAGACCAGTAGTAGTTTCCTATGCACACCTGGAGGCATTCTGTAATCTGTGGACTATCAGACTGTTGATGAAACACACAAATTGCTTCGGGATTGAATACAACAGTCAATATTCGCACTTTCCTACATGGGTGTAATGTCTCAAACAGTATACGCTTTGATCGTTCCCTGGAAGACCAGTAGTAGTTTCCGATGCACATCTGGAGGCATTCTGTAGTCTATGGACTATCAGAGTGTTGATGAAACACAGAAATTGCATCTGGATTGAACACAACAGTCACCATGCGCACTTTCCTCTATAGGAGTATTTCTCAAACAGTCTACGCTATGATCGTTCCCTGGAAGACCAGTAGTACTTTCCGATGCACATCTGGTGGCATTCTGTAATCTGTGGACTATTAGAGTGTTCATAAAACCCAGGAATTGCATCGGGATTGAATACAACAGTCACCATGCGCACTTTCCTCCATGGGAGTAATGTCTCAAACAGTCTAAGCTTTGATCGTTCCCTGGAAGACCAGTAGTAGTTTCCGATGCACATCTGGAGGTTCTCTGTAATCTGTGGTCTATCAGACTGTTGATGAAACAGAGAAATTGCTTCGGGATTGAATACAACAGTCAATATTCGCATTTTCCTACATTGGTGTAATGTCACAAACAGTATACGCTTTGATCTTTCCCTGGAAGACCAGTAGTAGTTTCCGATGCACATCTGGATTCATTCTGTAATCTGTGGACTATTAGAGTGTTAATGAAACACTGAAATTGCATCGGGTTTGAATACAACAGTCACCATGCGCACTTTCCTCCTTGGGAGTAATGTCTCAAACAGTCTACGCTTTGATCGTTCCCTGGAAGAAATGTAGTAGTTTCCGATGCACATCTGGTGGCATTCTGTAATTTGTGGACTATCAAAGTGTTGATGAAACACAGGAATTGCATCGGGATTTAATACAACAGTCACCAAGCGAACTTTTCTCCATGGGAGTAATGTCTGAAACAGTCTACGCTTTGATTGTTACCTGGAAGACTAGTAGTAGTTTCCGATGCACATCAGGAGGCATTCTGTAATCTGTGGACCTTCAAAGTGTTGATGAAACACAGAAATTGCATCGGGAGTGAATACAACAGTCACCATCCGCACTTTCCTCCATCTGAGTAATGTCTGAAACAGTCTACCCTTTGATCGTTCCCAGGAAGAGCAGTAGTAGTTTCCGATGCACATCTGGAGACAGTCTGTAATCTGTGGACTATCAGAGTGTTGTTGAAACACAGAAATTGCATCGGGATTTAATACAACAGTCACCATCACCACTTTCCTCCATTGGAGTAACGTCTGAAACAGTCTACGCTTTGATCGATCCCTGGAAGACCAGTAGAAGGTTCCGATGCACATCTGGTGGCATTCTGTAATCTGTGGTCTATCCGGAAGTTAATGAAACACAGAAATTGCATCTTCATTGAATACAACAGTCACCATGCGGACTTTTCTCCATGGGAGTAATGTCTCAAACAGTCTACGCCTTGATCATTCCCTGGAAGAAATGTAGTAGTTTCCGATGCACATATGGAGGCATTGTGTAATCTGTGGACTATCAGAGTGTTGTTGAAACACAGAAATTGCATTGCGATTTAATACAACAGTCAATAAGCGCACCTTACTCCATGGGAGTAATGACTCAAAGAGTCTACGCTTTGATTGTTCCCAGGAAGACTACTAGTAGTTTCCGATGCACATCTGGTGGCATTCTGTAATCTGTGGACTATCAGAATGTGGACGAAACACAGAAATTGCATCGGGATTGAATACAACAGTCACCATCCGCACTTTCCCCCATGGGAGTTATAACTGAAACAGTCTAAACTTTGTCATTCCCTGGCAGACCAGTAGTAGTTTCCGATGCACATCTGGAGGCATTCTATAATCTGTGGTCTATCCGAGTGTTGATGAAACACAGAAATTGCATCGGCATTGAATACAACTGTCAATAAGCGCACCTTCCTCCATGGGAGTAATGACTCAAACAGTCTACGCTTTGATCGATCCCAGTAAGACCAGTAGTAGTTTCCGATGCATATCTGGAGGCAATCTGTAATCTGTGGACTATCAGAGTGTTGATAAAACACAGAAATTGCATCGGGATTGAACACAACAGTCACCATGTGCACTTTCCTCCATGGGAGTAATGTCTCAAACAGTCTACGCTTTGATCGTTCCCTGGAAGACCAGTAGTAGTTTCCGATGCACATCTGGTGGCATACTGTAATCTGTGGACTATCAGAGTGTTGATGAAACACAGAAATGGCATGGGGATTGATAACAACAGTCACCATGCGCACTTACCTCCATGGGAGTAAAGTCTCAAGCTGTCTACGCTTTGATCGTTCCCTGGGAGACCAGTAGTAGTTTCCGAAGCACATTTGGAGACAATCTGTAATCTGTGGACTATCAGAGTGTTGATGAAACACAGAAATGGCATGGGGATTGATAACAACAGTCACCATGCGCACTTTCCTCCATCCGAGTTAAGTCTCAAGAAGTCTACGCTTTGATCGTTCCCTGGAAGACCAGTAGTAGTTTCCGAAGCACATTTGGAGACAATCTGTATTCTGTGGACTATCAGAGTGTTGATGAAACACAGAAATTGCATCGGGATTGAACACAACAGTCACCATGCGCACATTCCTCCATGGGAGTAATGTCTGAAACAGTCTACGCTTTGATCGTTCCCTGGAAGACCAGCAGTAGATTCGGATGCACATCTGGAGGCATTCTGTAATCTGTGGACTATCAGAGGGTTGATGAAACACAGAAATGGCATGGGGATTGATAACAACAGTCACAATGCACACTTTCCTACATGGGAGTAATGTCTGAAACAGTCCACGCTTTGATCTTTCCCTGGAAGACCAGTAGTAGTTTTCGATGCACATCTGGTGGCATTCTGTAATCTGTGGACTATCAGAGTGTTGATGAAACACAGAAATTGCATCGGGATTGAATACAACAGTCTCCATCCGCACTCTCCTCCATGGGAGTAAAGTCTCAAGCTGTCTACTCTTTGATCGTTCCCTGGAAGGCCAGTAGTAGTTTTCGAAGTACATTAGCAGACAATCTCTAATCTGTGGACTATCAGAGTGTTGATGAAACACAGAAATTGCCTAGGGATTGAATACAACAGTCACCATGCGCACTTTCCTCCATGGGTGTAACGTCTCAAACAGTCTACGCTTTGATCGTTCCCTGGAAGACCAGTAGTAGTTTCCGATGCACATCTGGAGGCAATCTGTGATCTGTGGACTATCAGAGTGTTGATGAAACACAGAAATAGCATCGGGATTGAATACAACAGTCACCATGCGCACTTTCCTCCGTGGGAGTAATGTCTGAAGCAGTCTACGCTTTGATTGTTCCCTGGAAGACTAGTAGCAGTTTCCGATGCACACCTGGAGGCATTCTGTAATCTGTGGACTATCAGAGTGTTTATGAAACAGTGAATTTGCATCGGGATTGAATACAACAGTCACCAGGCGCACTTTCGTCCACGGGAGTAATGTCTCAAACAGTCTACACTTTGATCGTTCCCTGGAAGATCAGTAGTAGTTTCCGATGCACATCTGGTGTCATTCTGTAATCTGTTTACTATCAGAGTGTTGATGAGACACAGAAATTGCATCGGGAATGAATTCAACAGTCACCATAAGCACTTTCCTCCACAGGAGTAATGTCTCAAACAGTCTACGACTTGATCGTTCCCTGGAAGACCAGTTGTAGTTTCCGATGCACATCTGGAGGCATTCTGTAATCTGTTAACTATCAGAGTGTTCTTGAAACACAGAAATTGCCTCGTGATTGAATACAACAGTCACCATGCGCACTTTCCTCCATGGGTGTAACGTCTCAAACAGTCTACGCTTTGATCGTTCCCTGGAAGACCAGTAGTAGTTTCCGATGCACATCTGGAGGCATTCTGTAATCGTTGGACCATCAGAGTGTTGATGAAACACAGAAATTGCATCGGTATTGAACACAAAAGTCACCATGCGCACTTTCCTCGATGGGAGTAATGTCAGAAACAGTCTACGCTTTGATCGTTCCGTGGAAGACCAGTAGTAGATTCGGTTGCACATCTGGAGGCATTCTGTAATCTGTGGACTATCAGAGTGTTGATGAAACACAGTAATGGCATGGGGATTGATAACAACAGTCACCAAGCGCACTTTCCTAAATGGGAGTAATGTCTCAAACAGTCTTTGCTTTGATCGTTCCCAGGAAGACCAGTAGTAGTTTCCGATGCACATCTGGAGGCATTCTGTAATCTGTGGACAATCAGAGTGTTGATGAAACACAGAAATTGCATCGGGATTGAATACAACAGTCAGCATGCGCACTTTCCTCCATGGGAGTAATGTCTGAAACAATCTACGCTTTGATCGTTCCAGGGAAGACCAGTAGTAGTTTCCGATGCACATCTGGAGACAATTTGTAATCTGTGGACTATCGGAGTGATGATGAAACACAGAAATTGAATCGGCATTGAATACAACAGTCACCATCCGCACTTTCCTCCATGGGAGTAAAGTCTGAAACAGTCTACGCTTTGATCGTTCCCTGGAAGACCAGTAGTAGTTTCCGATGCACATCTGGAGGCATTCTGTAATCTGTTTACCTTCAATGCGTTGATGAAACACGGCAATTGCTTCGGGAGTGATTACAACAGTCACCATCCGCACTTTCCTCCATGGGAGTAAAGTCTGAAACAGTCTACGCTTTGATCGTTCCCTGGAATACCAGTTGTAGTTTCCAATGCACATCTGGTGGCATTCTGTAATCTGTGGTCTAGCCGGGTGTTGATGAAACACAGAAATTGCATCGGCATTGAATACAACAGTCACCATCCGCACTTTCCTCCATGGGAGTAATGTCTCAAACAGTCCAGGCCTTGATCATTCCTTGGAAGAAATGTAGTAGTTTCCGGTTCACATATGGAGGCATTCTGTAATCTGTGGACTATCAGAGTGTTGTTGAAACACAGAAGTTGCATCGCGATTTAATACAACAGTCACCAAGCGTACTTTCCTCCATGGGAGTAATGACTCAAACAGTCTACGCTTTGATCGTTCCCAGGAAGACCAGTAGTAGTAACCGATGCTCATCTGGTGGCATTCTGTAATCTGTGGACAATCAGAGTGTTGATGAAACACAGAAATTGCATCAGGATTGAATACAACAGTCACCATACGCACTTTGCTCCATGGGAGTAATGTCTGAAACAGTCCACGCTTTGATCGTCCCCTGCAACACCAGTAGTAGTTTCCGATGCACATCTGGAGGCATTCTGTAATCTGTGGACTATCGGAGTGATGATGAAACACAGAAATTGAATCGGCATTGAATACAACAGTCACCATCCGCACTTTCCTCCATGGGAGTAAAGTCTGAAACAGTCTACGCTTTGATCGTTCCCTGGAAGACCAGTAGTAGTTTCCGATGCACATCTGGAGGCATTCTGTAATCTGTTTACCTTCAATGCGTTGATGAAACACGGCAATTGCTTCGGGAGTGATTACAACAGTCACCATCCGCACTTTCCTCCATGGGAGTAAAGTCTGAAACAGTCTACGCTTTGATCGTTCCCTGGAATACCAGTTGTAGTTTCCAATGCACATCTGGTGGCATTCTGTAATCTGTGGTCTAGCCGGGTGTTGATGAAACACAGAAATTGCATCGGCATTGAATACAACAGTCACCATCCGCACTTTCCTCCATGGGAGTAATGTCTCAAACAGTCCAGGCCTTGATCATTCCTTGGAAGAAAAGTAGTAGTTTCCGGTTCACATATGGAGGCATTCTGTAATCTGTGGACTATCAGAGTGTTGTTGAAACACAGAAGTTGCATCGCGATTTAATACAACAGTCACCAAGCGTACTTTCCTCCATGGGAGTAATGACTCAAACAGTCTACGCTTTGATCGTTCCCAGGAAGACCAGTAGTAGTAACCGATGCTCATCTGGTGGCATTCTGTAATCTGTGGACAATCAGAGTGTTGATGAAACACAGAAATTGCATCAGGATTGAATACAACAGTCACCATACGCACTTTGCTCCATGGGAGTAATGTCTGAAACAGTCCACGCTTTGATCGTCCCCTGCAACACCAGTAGTAGTTTCCGATGCACATCTGGAGGCATTCTGTAATCTGTGGACTATCAGAGTGTTGATGAAACACAGAAATTGCATCGGTATTGAACACAACAGTCACCATGCGCACTTTCCTCCATGGGAGTAAAATCTGAAACAGTCTACGCTTTGATGGTTCCCTGGAAGACCAGTAGTAGATTCGGATGCACATCTGGAGGCATTCTGTAATCTGTGGACTATCAGAGTGTTGTTGAAACACAGAAATGGCATGGGGATTGATAACAACAGTCACCATGCGCACTTTCGTAAATGGGAGTAATTCTCAAACAGTCTATGCTTTGATCGTTCCCAGGAAGACCAGTAGTAGTTTCCGATGCACATCTGGAGGCAATCTGTAATCTGTAAACTATCAGAGTGTTGATGAAACACAGAAATTGCATCGGGATTGAATACAACAGTCACCATGCGCACTTTCCTCCATGGGAGTAATGTCTGAAACAGTCCACGCTTTGATCGTCCCCTGCAACACCAGTAGTAGCTTCCGATGCACATCTGGAGGCATTCTGTAATCTGTGGACTATCAGAGTGTTGATGAAACAAAGAAATTGCATCGGGATTGAATACAACTGTCACCATCCGCACTTTCCTCCATGATAGTAATGTCTCAAACAGTCTACGCTTTGATCGTTCCCTGGAAGACCAGTGTTAGTTTCCGATTCACATCTGGAGGCATTCTGTAATCTGTGGACTATGAGAGTGTTGATGAAACACAGAAATTACATCGGGATTGAATACAACAGTCACCATGCGCACTTTCCTCCATGGGAGTAATGTCTCTAACAGTCTACGCTTTGATCGTTCCCTGGAAGATCAGTAGTAGTTTCCGATGCACATCTGGTGCATTCTGTAATCTGTGGACTATCAGAGTGTTGATGAAACACAGAAATTGCATCGGGATCGAATACAACAGTCGCCATTCGCACTTTCCTCCATGGGAGTAATTCGCAAGCAGTCTACGCTTTGATCGTTCCCTGGAAGGTCAGTAGTAGTTTCCGATGCACATCTGGAGGCATTCTGTAATCTGTGGACCTCCAAATTGTTGATGAAACACAGAAATTGCCTCGGGATTGAATACAACTGTCACCATGCGCACTTCCCTCCATGGGAGTAATGTCTGAAACAGTCTACGCTTTGATCGCTCCCAGGAAGACCAGTAGTAGTTTCCGATGTATATCTGGAGACAATCTGTAATCTGTGGACTATCAGATTGATGATGAAACACAGAAATTGCATCTGGATTGAATACAACAGTCACCATGCGCACTTACCTCCATGGGAGTAATGTCTCTAACAGTCTACGCTTTGATCACTCCCTGGAAGACCAGTAGTACTTTCCGATGCACATCTGGTGGCATTCTGTAATCTGTGGACTATCAGAGTGTTGATGAAACACAGAAATTGCATCGGGATTGAATACAACAGTCACCATGCGCACTTTCCTCCATGGGAGTAATGTCTCAAACAGTCTACGCTTTGATCGTTCCCTTGAAGACCAGTAGTAGTTTCCGATGCACATCTGGAGGCATTCTGTAACCTGTGGATTATCAGACTGTTGATGAAACACAGAAATTGCATCGGGATTGAATACAACAGGAACCATGCGCACTTTCCTCCTTGGGAGTAATGTCTTAAAAAATCTATTTTGTGATCGTTCCCTCGAAGACCAGAAGTAGTTTCCGATGCACAACTGGAGGCATTCTGTAATCTGTGGACGTTCAAAGTGTTGATGAAACACAGAAATTGCATAGGGATTGAATACAACAGTCACCATCCGCACTCTACTAAATGTTAATAATGTCTAAAACACTCTACGCTTTGATCGTTCCCTGGAAGACCAGTGTTAGTTTCCGATGCACATCTGGAAGCATTCTGTAATCTGTGGACTATCGTAGTGTTGATGAAACACAGAAATTGCATCGGGGTTGAATACAACAATCACCATCCGCACCTTAATCCATTTTAGTAATGTCTCAAAGAGTCTACGCTTTGATCGTATCCTGGAAGACGAGTAGTACTTTCCGATGCACACCTGGAGGCATTCTGTAATCTGTGGACCTTCAAAGTGTTGATGAAACACAGAAATTCCATCTGGAGTGAATACAACAGTCACCATCCGCACTTTCCTCCACTGGAGAAATTCTCAATCAGGCTACGCTTTGATCGTTCCCTGGAAGACAAGTAGTAGTTTCTGATGCACATCTTGTGGCATTCTGTAATCTGTGGACCTTCAAAGTGTTGATGAATCACTGAAATTGCATCGTGATTGAATACAACAGTCACCATGCCCACTTTCCTCCATGGGAGTAATGTCTGTAACCGTCTACGCTTTGATAGCTCCCAGGTAGACCAGTAGTAGTTTGCGATGTACATCTGGAGACAATCTGTAATCTGTTGACAATCAGGGTGTTGATGAAACACAGAAATTGCATCGGGATTGAATACAACAGTCACCACGCGCACTTTCCTCCATGGGAGTAATGTCTCTAACAGTCTACGCTTTGATCGTTCCCTGGAAGACCAGAAGTAGTTTCCGAAGCACATCTGTAGGCATTCTGTAATCTGTGGACTATCAGAGTGCTGATGAAACACAGAAATTGCATCGGAATTGAATACAACAGTCACCATTAGCACTTTCCTCCATGGGAGTAATGTCTCAAACAGTCTACGCTTTGATCGTTCGCTGGAAGACCAGTAGTAGTTTCCGATGCACATCTGGAGGCATTCTGTAATCTGTCGACTATTAGAGTGTTGATGAAACACAGAAATTGTATCGGGATTGAATACAACAGTCACCATGAGCACTTTCCTCCATGGGAGTAACGTCTCAATGAGTTTACGCTTTGATCCTTCCGTGGAAGACCAGTAGTAGTTTACGATGCAATTCTGGAGGCATTCTGCAATCTGTGGACTATCAGACTGTTGATGAAACACAGAAATTGCATCGGGATTGAATACAACAGTCACCATGCGCACTTTCCTCCATGGGAGTAATGTCTCTAACAGTCTACGCTTTGATCATTCCCTGGAAGACCAGTAGTAGTTTCCGATGCACATCTGGTGGCATTCTGTAATCTGTGGACTATCAGAGTGTTGATGAAACACAGAAATTGCATCGGGATTGAATACAACAGTCACCATGCGCACTTTACTCCATGGGAGGAATGTCTCAAACAGTCTACGCTTTGATCGTTCCCTTGAAGACCAGTAGTAGTTTCCGATGCACATCTGGAGGCATTCTGTAACCTGTGGATTATCAGACTGTTGATGAAACACAGAAATTGCATCGGGATTGAATACAACAGGAACCATGCGCACTTTCCTCCTTGGGAGTAATGTCTTAAAAAATCTATTTTTTGATCGTTCCCTGGAAGACCAGAAGTAGTTTCCGATGCACATCTGGAGGCATTCTGTAATCTGTGGACGTTCAAAGTGTTGATGAAACACAGAAATTGCATCGGGATTGAATACTTCAGTCACCATGCGCACTTTCCTATATAAAAGTAATGTCTCAAACAGACTACGATTTGATCGTTCCCTGGAAGACCAGTAGTAATTTCCGATGCTCATCTGGAGGCATTCTGTAATCTGTGGACCTTCAAAGTGTTGATGAATCACAGAAATTGCCTCGGGATTGAATACAACAGTCACCATTAGCACTTTCCTCCATGGGAGTAATGTCTCAAACAGTCTGTTTTTGATCGTACCCTGGAAGACCAGAAGTAGTTTCCGATGCACATCTGGAGGCATTCTATAATCTGTGGACTATCAGAGTGCTGATGGAAAACAGAAATTGCATCGGAATTGAATACAACAGTAACCACTAGCACTTTCCTCCATGGGAGTAATGTCTCAAACAGTCTACGCTTTGATCGTTCGCTGGAAGACCAGTAGTAGTTTCCGATGCACATCTGGAGGCATTCTGTAATCTGTGGACTATTAGAGTGTTGATGAAACACAGAAATTGTATCGGGATTGAATACAACAGTCACCATGAGCACTTTCCTCCATGGGAGTAACGTCTCAATGAGTCTACGCTTTGATCCTTCCGTGGAAGACCAGTAGTAGTTTACGATGCAATTCTGGAGTCATTCTGCAGTCTGTGGACTATCAGACTGTTGATGAAACACAGAAATTGCATCGGGATTGAATACAACAGTCAAAATGCGCACTTTCCTCCATGGGAGTAATGTCTCTAACAGTCTACGCTTTGATCATTCCCTGGAAGACCAGTAGTAGTTTCCGATGCACATCTGGTGGCATTCTGTAATCTGTGGACTATCAGAGTGTTGATGAAACACAGAAATTGCATCGGGATTTAATACAACAGTCACCATGCGCACTTTCCTCCATGGGAGGAATGTCTCAAACAGTCTGTTTTTGATCGTACCCTGGAAGACCAGAAGTAGTTTCCGATGCACATCTGGAGGCATCCTGTAGTCTGTGGACCTTCAAAGTGTTGATGAAACACAGAAATTGCATCTGGAGCGAATACAACAGTCACCATCCGCACTTTCCTCCATGGGAGTAATTCTCAAACAGGCTACGCTTTGATCGTTCCCTGGAAGACCAGCAGTAGTTTCCGATGCACATCCGGTGGCATTCTGTAATCTGTGGACCTTCAAAGTCTTGATGTATTCAATCCCGAGGCAATTTCTGTTATTCAACAGTCACCATGCGCACTTTCCTCCATGGGAGTAATGTCTGAAACAGTCTACGCTTTGATCGCTCCCATCAAGACCAGTAGTAGTTTCCGATGCACATCTGGAGGCATTCTGTAATCTGTCGACTATTAGAGTGTTGATGAAACACAGAAATTGTATCGGGATTGAATACAACAGTCACCATGAGCACTTTCCTCCATGGGAGTAACGTCTCAATGAGTTTACGCTTTGATCCTTCCGTGGAAGACCAGTAGTAGTTTACGATGCAATTCTGGAGGCATTCTGCAATCTGTGGACTATCAGACTGTTGATGAAACACAGAAATTGCATCGGGATTGAATACAACAGTCACCATGCGCACTTTCCTCCATGGGAGTAATGTCTCTAACAGTCTACGCTTTGGTCGTTCCCTGGAAGACCAGTAGTAGTTTCCGATGCACATCTGGAAGCATTCTGTAGTCTGTAGACTATCAGAGTTTTGATGAAACACAGAAATTGCATCGGGATTGAATACAACAGTCACCACGCGCACTTTCCTCCATGGGAGTAATGTCTCTAACAGTCTACGCTTTGATCGTTCGCTGGAAGACCAGTAGTAGTTTCCGCTGCACATCTGGAGGCATTCTGTAATCAGTGGACTATCAGAGTGTTGATGAAACACAGAAATTGCATCGGGATTGAATACAACAGTCACCATGAGCGCTTTCCTCCATGGGAGTAACGTCTCAATAAGTTTACGCTTTGATCCTTCCGTGGAAGACCAGTAGTAGTTTACGATGCAATTCTGGAGGCATTCTGTAATCTGTGGACTATCAGACTGTTGATGAAACACAGAAATTGCATCGGGATTGAATACAACTGGCACCATGCACACTCTCCTCCATGGGAGTAATGTCTGAAAAAGTCTACGATTTGATCGTTCCCTGGAAGACCAGTAGTAGTTTCCCATGCACACCTGGAGGCATTCTGTGATCTGTGGACCTTCAAAGTGTTGATGAAACTCAGAAATTGCATCGGGGTTGAATACAACAATCACCATCCGCACTTTCCTCCATGTTAGTAATGTCTCAAAGAGTCTACGCTTTGATCGTATCCTGGAAGACGAAAAGTAGTTTCCGATGCACATCTGGAGGCATTCTGTAATCTGTGGACTATCAGAGTGTTGATGAAACACAAAAATTGCATCGGGATTGAATACAACAGTCACCATTCTCACTTTCCTCCATGGGAGTAATTCTCAAACAGTCTACGATTTGATCGTTCCCTGGAAGATCAGTAGTACTTTCCGATGCACACCTGGAGGCATTCTGTAATCTGTGGACCTTCAAAGTGTTGATGAAACACAGAAATTCCATCTGGAGTGAATACAACAGTCACCATCCGCACTTTCCTCCACTGGAGAAATTCTCAATCAGGCTACGCTTTGATCGTTCCCTGGAAGACAAGTAGTAGTTTCTGATGCACATCTTGTGGCATTCTGTAATCTGTGGACCTTCAAAGTGTTGATGAATCACTGAAATTGCATCGTGATTGAATACAACAGTCACCATGCCCACTTTCCTCCATGGGAGTAATGTCTGTAACCGTCTACGCTTTGATAGCTCCCAGCTAGACCAGTAGTAGTTTGCGATGTACATCTGGAGACAATCTGTAATCTGTTGACAATCAGGGTGTTGATGAAACACAGAAATTGCATCGGGATTGAATACAACAGTCACCACGCGCACTTTCCTCCATGGGAGTAATGTCTCTAACAGTCTACGCTTTGATCGTTCCCTGGAAGACCAGAAGTAGTTTCCGAAGCACATCTGTAGGCATTCTGTAATCTGTGGACTATCAGAGTGCTGATGAAACACAGAAATTGTATCGGGATTGAATACAACAGTCACCATGAGCACTTTCCTCCATGGGAGTAACGTCTCAATGAGTTTACGCTTTGATCCTTCCGTGGAAGACCAGTAGTAGTTTACGATGCAATTCTGGAGGCATTCTGCAATCTGTGGACTATCAGACTGTTGATGAAACACAGAAATTGCATCGGGATTGAATACAACAGTCACCTTGCGCACTTTCCTCCATGGGAGTAATGTCTCTAACAGTCTACGCTTTGATCATTCCCTGGAAGACCAGTAGTAGTTTCCGATGCACATCTGGTGGCATTCTGTAATCTGTGGACTATCAGAGTGTTGATGAAACACAGAAATTGCATCGGGATTTAATACAACAGTCACCATGCGCACTTTCCTCCATGGGAGGAATGTCTCAAACAGTCTGTTTTTGATCGTACCCTGGAAGACCAGAAGTAGTTTCCGATGCACATCTGGAGGCATCCTGTAGTCTGTGGACCTTCAAAGTGTTGATGAAACACAGAAATTGCATCTGGAGCGAATACAACAGTCACCATCCGCACTTTCCTCCATGGGAGTAATTCTCAAACAGGCTACGCTTTGATCGTTCCCTGGAAGACCAGCAGTAGTTTCCGATGCACATCCGGTGGCATTCTGTAATCTGTGGACCTTCAAAGTCTTGATGTATTCAATCCCGAGGCAATTTCTGTGATTCAACAGTCACCATGCGCACTTTCCTCCATGGGAGTAATGTCTGAAACAGTCTACGCTTTGATCGCTCCCATCAAGACCAGTAGTAGTTTCCGATGTACATCTGGAGACAATCTGTAATCTGTGGACTATCAGAGTGTTGATGAAACACAGAAATTGCATCGGGATTGAATACAACAGTCACCACGCGCACTTTCCTCCGTGGGAGTAATGTCTCTAACAGTCTACGCTTTGATCGTTCACTGGAAGACCTGTAGTAGTTTCCGATGCACATCTGGAGACAATCTGTAATCTGTGGACTATCAGAGTGTTGATGAAACACAGAAATTGCATCGGGATTGAATACAACAGTCACCATGCGCACTTTCCTCCATGGGAGTAATGTCTCAAAGAGTCTACGCTTTGATCGTTCCCTGGAAAACCGGTAGTAGTTTTCGATGCACATCTGGAGGCATTCAGTAATCTGTGGACTATCAGACTGTTAATGAAACACAGAAATTGCATCGGGATTGAATACAACAGGCACCATGCGCACATTCCTCTTTGGGAGTAATGTTTTAAACAGTCTATTCTTTGATCGTTCCCTGGTAGGCCAGAAGTAGTTTCCGATGCACATCTGGAGGCATTCGGTAATCTGTGGACCGTCAAAGTGTTGATGAAACACAGTAATTGCATTTGGGATTGAATACAACAGTCACCATGCGCACTTTCCTCCATGGGAATAATGTCTCTAACAGTCTACGCTTTGATCATTGCCTGGAAGACAGTAGTAGTTTCCGATGCACATGTGGTGGCATTCTGTAATCTGTGGACTATCAGAGTGTTGATGAAACACAGAAATTGCATCGGGATTGAATACAACTGGCACCATGCACACTCTCCTCCATGGGAGTAATGCCTGAAAAAGTCTACGATTTGATCGTTCCCTGGAAGACCAGTAGTAGTTTCCCATGCACACCTGGAGGCATTCTGTGATCTGTGGACCTTCAAAGTGTTGATGAAACTCAGAAATTGCATCGGGGTTGAATACAACAATCACCATCCGCACTTTCCTCCATGTTAGTAATGTCTCAAAGAGTCTACGCTTTGATCGTATCCTGGAAGACGAAAAGTAGTTTCCGATGCACATCTGGAGGCATTCTGTAATCTGTGGACCTTCAAAGTGTCGATGAATCACAGAAATTACTTCGGGATTGAATACAACTGTCACCATGCGCACTTTCCTCCATGGGAGTAATGTCTGAAACAGTCTACGCTTTGATCGCTCCCATCAAGACCAGTAGTAGTTTCCGATGTACATCTGGAGACAATCTGTAATCTGTGGACTATCAGAGTGTTGATGAAACACAGAAATTGCATCGGGATTGAATACAACAGTCACCACGCGCACTTTCCTCCGTGGGAGTAATGTCTCTAACAGTCTACGCTTTGATCGTTCACTGGAAGACCTGTAGTAGTTTCCGATGCACATCTGGAGACAATCTGTAATCTGTGGACTATCAGAGTGTTGATGAAACACAGAAATTGCATCGGGATTGAATACAACAGTCACCATGCGCACTTTCCTCCATGGGAGTAATGTCTCAAAGAGTCTACGCTTTGATCGTTCCCTGGAAAACCGGTAGTAGTTTTCGATGCACATCTGGAGGCATTCAGTAATCTGTGGTCTATCAGACTGTTAATGAAACACAGAAATTGCATCGGGATTGAATACAACAGGCACCATGCGCACATTCCTCTTTGGGAGTAATGTTTTAAACAGTCTATTCTTTGATCGTTCCCTGGTAGGCCAGAAGTAGTTTCCGATGCACATCTGGAGGCATTCTGTAATCTGTGGACTATCAGAGTGTTGATAAAACACAGAAATTGCATCGGGATTGAATACAGCAGTCACCATGCGCACTTTCCTCCATGGGAGGAATGTCTCAAACAGTCAACGCTTTGATAGTTCCCTTGAAGACCTGTAGTAGTTTCCGATGCACATCTGGAGGCATTCTGTAACCTGTGGATTATCAGACTTTTGATGAAACACAGAAATTGCATCGGGATTGAATACAACAGGAACCATGCGCACTTTCCTCCTTGGGAGTAATGTCTTAAAAAATCTATTTTTTTATCATTCCCTGGAAGACCAGAAGTAGTTTCCGATGCACATCTGGAGGTATTCTGTAATCTGTGGACTACCAGAGTGTTGATGAAACACAGAAATTGCATCGGGATTGAATACAACAGTCACCATGCGCACTTACCTCCATGGTAGTAATTCTCAAACAGTATACGTTTTGATCGTTCCCTGGAAGACCAGTAGTAGTTATCGATGCACATCTGGAGACAATCTGTAATCTGTGGAACATCAAAGTAATGATGAAACACAGAAATTGCCTCGGGATTGAATTCAACAGTCACCATTCTCACTTTCCTCCATGGGAGTAATTCTCAAACAGTCTACGATTTGATCGTTCCCTGAAAGATCAGTAGTACTTTCCGATGCACATCTGGAGGCATTCTGTAATCTGTGGACCTTCAAAGTGTCGATGAATCACAGAAATTACTTCGGGATTGAATACAACTGTCACCATGCGCACTATCATCCATGGGAGTAATGTCTGAAAAAGTCTACGCTTTGATCGTTCCCTGGAAGACCAGTAGTAATTTCCCATGCACACCTGGAGGCATTCTGTAATCTGTGGACCTTCAAAGTGTTGATGAAACACAGAAATTCCATCTGGAGTGAATACAACAGTCACCATCCCCACTTTTCTCCATGGGAGTATTGTCTGAAACCGTCTACGCTTTGATAGCTCCCAGGTAGACCAGTAGTAGTTTCCGATGTACATCTGGAGACAATCTGTAATCTGTGGACAATCAGGGTGTTGATGAAACACAGAAATTGCATCGGGATTGAATACAACAGTCACCACGCGCACTTTCCTCCATGGGAGTAATGTCTCTAACAGTCTACGCTTTTTTTTCGTTCCCTGGAACACCAGAAGTAGTTTCCAATGCACATCTGTAGGCATTCTGTAATCTGTGGACTATCAGAGTGCTGATGAAACACAGAAATTGCATCGGAATTGAATACAACAGTCACCATTAGCACTTTCCTCAATGGGACTAATGTCTCAAACAGTCTACGCTTTGATCGTTCGCTGGAAGACCAGTAGTAGTTTCCGATGCACATCTGGTGGCATTCTGTAATCTGTGGACTATCAGAGTGTTGATAAAACACAGAAATTGCATCGGAATTGAATACAACAGTCACCATGCGCACTTTTCTCCATGGGAGTAATTTCTCAAACAGTCTACGCTTTGATCGATCCCTGGAAGACCAGTAGTAGTTTCCGATTCCCATCTGGAGCCATTCTGTAATCTGTGGACTATCAGAGGGTTGATGAAACACATAAATTGCATCGGGATTGAATACAACAGTCACCATGCGCACTTTCCAACATGGGAGTGATGTCTGAAACAGTCTACGCTTTGATCGTTCCCTGGAAGACCAGTAGTAGTTTCCGATGCACATCTGGAGGCATTCTGTAATCTGTGGACCTTCAAAGTGTTGATGAAACACAGAAATTGAATCAGGGTGAATACAACAGTCACTATGCACACTTTCCTCCATGAGAGTAATGTTTCTAACAGTCTACCCTTTGATCGTTCCATGGAGGACCAGTAGTAGTTTCCAATGGACATCTGGAGGCATTCTGTAATCTGTGGACTATCAGAGTGTTGATGAAAGACTAAAATTGCAAAGGGATGAATACAACATTCACCATGCGCACTTTCCTCCATGGGAGTAATGTCTCAAACAGTCTACGATTTGATCGTTCCCTAGAAGTCCAGTAGTAGTTTCCGATGCACATCTGGATGCATTCTGTAATCTGTGGACTATCAGAGTGTTGATGAAACACAGAAATTGCATCGGAATTGAATACAACAGTCACCATGCGCACTTTTCTCCATGGGAGTAATTTCTCAAACAGTCTACGCTTTGATCGATCCCTGGAAGACCAGTAGTAGTTTCCGATTCCCATCTGGAGCCATTCTGTAATCTGTTGACTATCAGAGGGTGGATGAAACACGTAAATTGCATCGGGATTGAATACAACAGTCACCATGCGCACTTTCCTCCATGGGAGTAATTCTCAAACAGTCTACGTTTAGATCGTTCCCTGGAAGACCAGTAGTAGTTATCGATGCACATCTGGAGACAATCTGTAATCTGTGGAACATCAAAGTAATGATGAAACACAGAAATTGCCTCGGGATTCAATACAACGGTCACCATGCGCACTTTCCTCCATGGGAGTAATGATTCAAAGAGTCTACGCTTTGATCGTTCCCAGGAAGACCAGTAGTGGTTTCCGATGCACATCTGGAGGCATTCTGTAATCTGTGGACTATCAGAGTGTTGATGAAACACAGAAAATGCATCGGGAATGAATACAACAGTCACCATGTGCACTTTCCTCCATAAGAGGAATGTCTCAAAGAGTTTACGCTTTGATCGTTCCCTGGAAGACCAGAAATGGTTTCCGATTCCCATCTGGAGGCATTCTGTAATCTGTGGACTATCAGAGTGTTGGTGAAACACATGAATTGCATCTGGATTGAATACAACAGTCTCCATGCGCACTTCCCTCCGTGGGAGTAATTCTCAAACAGTCTACGTTTTGATCGTTCCCTGGAAGACCAGTAGTAGTTATCGATTCACATCTGGAGACAATCTGTAATCTGTGGAACTTCAAAGTAATGATGAAACACAGAAATTGCCTCGGGATTCAATACAAAAGTCACCATGCGCACTTTCTCCATGGGAGAAATGATTCAAACAGTCTACGCTTTCATCGTTCCCAGGAAGACCAGTAGTGGTTTCCGATGCACACCTGGAGGCATTCTGTAATCTGTGGACTATCAGAGTGTTGATGAAACACAGAAAATGCATCGGGAATGAATACAACAGTCACCATGTGCACTTTCTCCATGGGAGGAATGTCTCAAAGAGTCTACGCTTTGATCGTTCCCTGGAAGACCAGAAGTAGTTTCCGATGCACATCTGTAGGCATTCTGTAATCTGTGGACTATCAGAGTGCAGATGAAACACAGAAATTGCATCGGAATTGAATACAACAGTCACCATTAGCACTTTCCTCCATGGGAGTAATGTCTCAAACAGTCTACGCTTTGATCGTTCGCTGGAAGGAAAGTGCGCGTGGTGACTGTTGTATTCAATCCCGATGCAATTTCTGGGTTTCATCAACACTCTGATAGTCCACAGATTACAGAATGCCTCCTGATGTGCATCGGAAACTACTACTGGTCTTCCAGCGAACGATCAAAGCGTAGACAGTTTGAGACATTACTCCCATGGAGGAAAGTGCTAATGGTGACTGTTGTATTCTATTCCGATGCAATTTCTGTGTTTCATCTGCACTCTGATAGTCCACAGATTACAGAATGCCTACAGATGTGCATCGGAAACTACTTCTGGTCTTCCAGGGAACGATCAAAGCGTAGACTGTTAGAGACATTACTCCCATGGAGGAAAGTGCGCGTGGTGACTGTTGTATTCAATCCCGATGCAATTTCTGTGTTTCATCAACACCCTGATTGTCCACAGATTACAGATTGTCTCCAGATGTACATCGGAAACTACTACTTGTCTACCTGGGAGCTATCAAAGCGTAGACGGTGTCAGACATTACTCCCGTGGAGGAAAGTGGGCATGGTGACTGTTGTATTCAATCACGATGCAATTTCAGTGTCTCATCAACAGTCTGATAATCCACAGGTTACAGAATGCCCCGGATTTGTATCAGAAAATACTACTTGTCTTCAAGGGAACAATCAAAACGTAGAATGTTTGAGACATTCCTCCCATGGAGGAAAGTGCGCATGGTGACTGTTGTATTCAATCCCGATGCAATTTCTGTGTTTCATCAACACTCTGATAGTCCACAGATTGCAGAATGCCACCAGATGTGCATCGGAAACTACTACTGTCTTCCAGGCAATGATCAAAGCGTAGACTGTTGGAGACATTACTCCCATGGAGGAAAGTGCTAATAGTTACTGTTGTATTCAATCCCGATGCAATTTCTGTGTTTCATCAACACTCTGATAGTCCACAGATTACAGAATGCCTCCAGATGTGCATCGGAAACTACTACTGGTCTTCCAGGGAACGATCAAAGCGTAGACTGTTTCAGACATAACTCCCATGGAGGAAAGTGCGCATGGTGACTCTTGTATTCAATCCCGATGCAATTTATGTGTTTCATCAACACTCTGATTGTCCACAGATTACAGAATGCCTCCATATGTGCATCTGTAACTACTACTGGTCTTCCAGCGAACGATCAAAGCGTAGACTGTTTGAGACATTACTACCATAGAGGAAAGTGCACATGGTGACTGTTGTATTCAATCGCGAGGCAATTTCTGTGTTTCATCAACACTCTGGTAGTCCACAGATTACAGAATGCCTCCAGATGTGCATCGGAAGATATTATTGTTGGTCTTCCAGGGAACGATCAAAACTTAGACTGTCTTAGACATTACTCCTATGGAGGAAAGTGCTCATGGTGACGGTTGTAGTCAATCCCGATTCAATTTCTGTGTTTCACCAACACTCTGATAGTCCACGGATTACTGAATGCCTCCAGATGTGCATCGGAAACTACTACTGGTCTTCCAGGGAACGATCAAAACGTAAACTCTTTGAGACATTCCTCCCATGGAGGAAAGTGCACATGGTGACTGTTGTATTCATTCCCGATGCATTTTCTGTGTTTCATCAACACTCTGATAGTCCACAGATTACAGAATGCCTCCAGATGTGCATCGGAAACCACTACTGGTCTTCCTAGGAACGATCAAAGCGTAGACTGTTTGAATCATTACTCCCATGGGGGAAAGTGCGCATCGTGACTGTTGTATTCAATCCCGATGCAAATTTAGTTTTTCATCAACACTCTGATAGTTCTCAAATTACAGAATGCCTCCAAATGTGCATCGGAAACTACTACTGGTCTTCCAGTGAACGATCAAAGGGTAGACTGTTAGAGACATTACTACCATGGAGGAAAGTGCGCATGGTGCCTGTTGAATTCAATCCCGATGCAATTTCTGTGTTTCATCAACAGTCTGATAGTCCACAGATTACAGAATGCCTCCAGAATTGCATCGTAAACTACTACTGGTCTTCCACGGAAGGATCAAAGCGTAAACTCATTGAGACGTTACTCCCATGGAGGAAAGCGCTCATGGTGACTGTTGTATTCAATCCCGATGCAATTTCTGTGTTTCATCAACACTCTGATAGTCCACTGATTACAGAATGCCTCCAGATGTGCAGCGGAAACTACTACTGGTCTTCCAGCGAACGATCAAAGCGTAGACTGTTAGAGACATTACTCCCATGGAGGAAAGTGCGCGTGGTGACTGTTGTATTCAATCCCGATGCAATTTCTGGGTTTCATCAACACCCTGATTGTCCACAGATTACAGATTGTCTCCAGATGTACATCGGAAACAACTACTGGTCTACCTGGGAGCTATCAAAGCGTAGACGGTGTCAGACATTACTCCCATGGAGGAATGTGGGCATGGTGACTGTTGTATTCAATCACGATGCAATTTCAGTGTCTCATCAACAGTCAGATAATCCACAGGTTACAGAATGCCCCGGATGTGTATCAGAAAATACTACTTGTCTTCAAGGGAACAATCAAAACGTAGAATGTTTGAGACATTCCTCCCATGGGATTGAATACAAGAGTCACCATGCGCACTTTTCTCCATGGGAGTAATTTCTCAAACAGTCTACGCTTTGATCGATCCCTGGAAGACCAGTAGTAGTTTCCGATTCCCATCTGGAGCCATTTTGTAATCTGTGGACTATCAGAGGGTTGATGAAACACATAAATTGCATCGGGATTGAATACAACAATCACCATGCGCACTTTCCTCCATGGGAGTAATTCTCAAACAGTCTACGTTTTGATCGTTCCCTGGAAGTCCAGTAGTAGTTATCGATGCACATCTGTAGACAATCTGTAATCTGTGGAACATCAAAGTAATGATGAAACACAGAAATTGCCTCGGGTTTCAATACAACAGTCACCATGCGCACTTTCCTCCATGGGAGTAATGATTTAAAGAGTCTACGCTTTGATCGTTCCCAGGAAGACCAGTAGTGGTTTCCGATGCACATCTGGAGGCATTCTGTAATCTGTGGACATTCAGAGTGTTGATGAAACACAGAAAATGCATCGGGAATGAATACAACAGTCACCATTTGCACTTTCCTACATGGGAGGAATGTCTCAAAGCGTTTACGCTTTGATCGTTCCCTGGAAGACCAGTAGTAGTTTCCGATGCACATCTGGAGGCACTCTGTAATCCGTGGACTATCAGAGTGTTGATGAAACACAGAAATTGAATCGGGATTGACTACAACCGTCACCATGCGCACTTTTCTCCATAGGAGTAATGTCTCAAACAGTCTACGCTTTGATCTTTCCCTGGAAGACCAGTATTAGTTTCCGATGCACATCTGGAGGCATTCTGTAATCTGTGGACTATCAGAGTGTTGATGAAACACAGAAATTGCATCGGAATTGAATACAACAGTCACCATGCGCACTTTCCTCTATGGTAGTAATGTCTCAAACAGTATACGCTTTGATCGTTCGGTGGAAGACCAGTAGTAGTTACCGATGCACATATGGAGGCATTCTGTAATCTGTCGACTATCAGAGTGTTAATGAAACACATAAATTGCATCGGGATTAAATACAAGAGTCACCATGCGCACTTTCCACCATGGGAATAATATCTCAAAGAGTCTATGCTTTGATCGTTCCCTTGAAGACCAGTAGTAGTTACCGATGAACATCTTAGGCATACTGTAATCTGTGGACTATCTGAGTGTTGATGAAACACAAAAATTGCATCGGGATTGAATACAACAGTCACCATACGCACTTTCCTCCATGGGAGCAATGTTTCAAACAGTCTACGCTTTGATCGTTACCTGGAAGACCAGTAGTAGTTTCCGATGCATATCTGGAGGCATTCTGTAATCTGTGGACTATCAGAGTGTTGATGAAACACAGAAACTGCCTCGGGATTGAATACAACAGTCACCATGTGCACTTTCCTCTATGGTAGTAATGTCTCAAACAGTCTACGCTTTCATCGTTCGCTGGAAGACCAGTAGTAGTTACGGATGCACATATGGAGGCATTCTGTAATCTGTGGACAATCAGAGTGTTGATGAAACACATAAACAGCATCGGGATTGAATACAAGAGTCACCATGCGCACTTTCCTCCATGGGAGTGAGGTCTGAAACAGTCTACGCTTTGATCGTTCCCTGGAAGATCAGTAGTAGTTTCCGATGCACATCTGGAGGCATTCTGTAATCTGAGGACCTTCAAAGTGTTGATGAAACACAGAAATTGAATCGGGATGAACACAACAGTCACTATGCGCACTTTCCTCCATGGGAGTAATGTTTCTAACAGTCTACACTTTGATCGTTCCATGGAGGACCAGTAGTAGTTTCCAATGGACATCTGGAGGCATTCTGTAATCTGTGGACTATCAGAGTGTTAATGAAAGACTAAAATTGCAACGGCATTGAATACAACATTCACCATGCGCACTTTCGTCCATGGGAGTAGTGTCTCAAACAGTCTACGATTTGATCGTTCCCTAGAAGTCCAGTAGTAGTTTCCGATGCACATCTGGATGCATTCTGAAATCTGTGGACTATCAGAGTGTTGATGAAACACAGAAATTGCATCGGGATTGAATACAACAGTCACCATGCGCACTTTCATCCTTGGGAGTAATGTCTCAAACAGTCTACGCTTTGATCGCTCCCTGGAAGATGAGTAGTAGTTTCCGATGCACTTCTGGAGGCATTCTGTAATCTGTGGACAATCCGAATGTTGTTGAAACACAGAAAATGCATCGGGATTGAATACAACAGTCACCATGCGAACTTTCATCCACGGGAGGTATGTCTCAAACAGTCTACGCTTTGATCGTTCCCTGGAAGACCAGTAGTAGTTTACGATGCAATTCTGGAGGCATTCTGTAAACTGTGGACTATCAGACTGTTGATGAAACACAGAAATTGCATCGGGATGGAATACAACAGGCACCATGCGCAGTTTCATTCATGGGAGTAATGTCTCAATCAGATTACGCTTTGATTGTTCCCTGGAAGACCAGTAGTAGTTTCCGAGGCACATCTGGAGGCATTCTGTAATCTGTGGACTATCAGAGTGTTGATGAAACAAAGAAATTGCATCGGGATTGAATACAACTGTCACCATCCGCACTTTCCTCCATGATAGTAATGTCTCAAACAGTCTACGCTTTGATCGTTCCCTGGAAGACCAGTGTTAGTTTCCGATTCACATCTGGAGGCATTCTGTAATCTGTGGACTATGAGAGTGTTGATGAAACACAGAAATTACATCGGGATTGAATACAACAGTCACCATGCGCACTTTCCTCCATGGGAGTAATGTCTCTAACAGTCTACGCTTTGATCGTTCCCTGGAAGATCAGTAGTAGTTTCCGATGCACATCTGGTGCATTCTGTAATCTGTGGACTATCAGAGTGTTGATGAAACACAGAAATTGCATCGGGATCGAATACAACAGTCGCCATTCGCACTTTCCTCCATGGGAGTAATTCGCAAGCAGTCTACGCTTTGATCGTTCCCTGGAAGGTCAGTAGTAGTTTCCGATGCACATCTGGAGGCATTCTGTAATCTGTGGACCTCCAAATTGTTGATGAAACACAGAAATTGCCTCGGGATTGAATACAACTGTCACCATGCGCACTTCCCTCCATGGGAGTAATGTCTGAAACAGTCTACGCTTTGATCGCTCCCAGGAAGACCAGTAGTAGTTTCCGATGTATATCTGGAGACAATCTGTAATCTGTGGACTATCAGATTGTTGATGAAACACAGAAATTGCATCGGGATTGAATACAACAGTCACCATGCGCACTTACCTCCATGGGAGTAATGTCTCTAACAGTCTACGCTTTGATCACTCCCTGGAAGACCAGTAGTACTTTCCGATGCACATCTGGTGGCATTCTGTAATCTGTGGACTATCAGAGTGTTGATGAAACACAGAAATTGCATCGGGATTGAATACAACAGTCACCATGCGCACTTTCCTCCATGGGAGTAATGTCTTAAAAAATCTATTTTGTGATCGTTCCCTCGAAGACCAGAAGTAGTTTCCGATGCACATCTGGAGGCATTCTGTAATCTGTGGACGTTCAAAGTGTTGATGAAACACAGAAATTGCATAGGGATTGAATACAACAGTCACCATCCGCACTCTACTAAATGTTAATAATGTCTAAAACACTCTACGCTTTGATCGTTCCCTGGAAGACCAGTGTTAGTTTCCGATGCACATCTGGAAGCATTCTGTAATCTGTGGACTATCGTAGTGTTGATGAAACACAGAAATTGCATCGGGGTTGAATACAACAATCACCATCCGCACCTTAATCCATTTTAGTAATGTCTCAAAGAGACTACGCTTTGATCGTATCCTGGAAGACGAGTAGTACTTTCCGATGCACACCTGGAGGCATTCTGTAATCTGTGGACCTTCAAAGTGTTGATGAAACACAGAAATTCCATCTGGAGTGAATACAACAGTCACCATCCGCACTTTCCTCCACTGGAGAAATTCTCAATCAGGCTACGCTTTGATCGTTCCCTGGAAGACAAGTAGTAGTTTCTGATGCACATCTTGTGGCATTCTGTAATCTGTGGACCTTCAAAGTGTTGATGAATCACTGAAATTGCATCGTGATTGAATACAACAGTCACCATGCCCACTTTCCTCCATGGGAGTAATGTCTGTAACCGTCTACGCTTTGATAGCTCCCAGGTAGACCAGTAGTAGTTTGCGATGTACATCTGGAGACAATCTGTAATCTGTTGACAATCAGGGTGTTGATGAAACACAGAAATTGCATCGGGATTGAATACAACAGTCACCACGCGCACTTTCCTCCATGGGAGTAATGTCTCTAACAGTCTACGCATTGATCGTTCCCTGGAAGACCAGAAGTAGTTTCCGAAGCACATCTGTAGGCATTCTGTAATCTGTGGACTATCAGAGTGCTGATGAAACACAGAAATTGCATCGGAATTGAATACAACAGTCACCATTAGCACTTTCTTCCATGGGAGTAATGTCTCAAACAGTCTACGCTTTGATCGTTCGCTGGAAGACCAGTAGTAGTTTCCGATGCACATCTGGAGGCATTCTGTAATCTGTCGACTATTAGAGTGTTGATGAAACACAGAAATTGTATCGGGATTGAATACAACAGTCACCATGAGCACTTTCCTCCATGGGAGTAACGTCTCAATGAGTTTACGCTTTGATCCTTCCGTGGAAGACCAGTAGTAGTTTACGATGCAATTCTGGAGGCATTCTGCAATCTGTGGACTATCAGACTGTTGATGAAACACAGAAATTGCATCGGGATTGAATACAACAGTCACCATGCGCTCTTTCCTCCATGGGAGTGATGTCTCTAACAGTCTACGCTTTGATCATTCCCTGGAAGACCAGTAGTAGTTTCCGATGCACATCTGGTGGCATTCTGTAATCTGTGGACTATCAGAGTGTTGATGAAACACAGAAATTGCATCGGGATTGAATACAACAGTCACCATGCGCACTTTACTCCATGGGAGAAATGTCTCAAACAGTCTACGCTTTGATCGTTCCCTTGAAGACCAGTAGTAGTTTCCGATGCACATCTGGAGGCATTCTGTAACCTGTGGATTATCAGACTGTTGATGAAACACAGAAATTGCATCGGGATTGAATACAACAGGAACCATGCGCACTTTCCTCCTTGGGAGTAATGTCTTAAGAAATCTATTTTTTGATCGTTCCCTGGAAGACCAGAAGTAGTTTCCGATGCACATCTGGAGGCATTCTGTAATCTGTGGACGTTCAAAGTGTTGATGAAACACAGAAATTGCATCGGGATTGAATACTTCAGTCACCATGCGCACTTTCCTATATAAAAGTAATGTCTCAAACAGACTACGATTTGATCGTTCCCTGGAAGACCAGTAGTAATTTCCGATGCACATCTGGAGGCATTCTGTAATCTGTGGACCTTCAAAGTGTTGATGAATCACAGAAATTGCCTCGGGATTGAATACAACAGTCACCATTAGCACTTTCCTCCATGGGAGTAATGTCTCAAACAGTCTGTTTTTGACCGTACCCTGGAAGACCAGAAGTAGTTTCCGATGCACATCTGGAGGCATTCTATAATCTGTGGACTATCAGAGTGCTGATGGAAAACAGAAATTGCATCGGAATTGAATACAACAGTAACCATTAGCACTTTCCTCCATGGGAGTAATGTCTCAAACAGTCTACGCTTTGATCGTTCGCTGGAAGACCAGTAGTAGTTTCCGATGCACATCTGGAGGCATTCTGTAATCTGTGGACTATTAGAGTGTTGATGAAACACAGAAATTGTATCGGGATTGAATACAACAGTCACCATGAGCACTTTCCTCCATGGGAGTAACGTCTCAATGAGTCTACGCTTTGATCCTTCCGTGGAAGACCAGTAGTAGTTTACGATGCAATTCTGGAGGCATTCTGCAGTCTGTGGACTATCAGACTGTTGATGAAACACAGAAATTGCATCGGGATTGAATACAACAGTCAAAATGCGCACTTTCCTCCATGGGAGTAATGTCTCTAACAGTCTACGCTTTGATCATTCCCTGGAAGACCAGTAGTAGTTTCCGATGCACATCTGGTGGCATTCTGTAATCTGTGGACTATCAGAGTGTTGATGAAACACAGAAATTGCATCGGGATTTAATACAACAGTCACCATGCGCACTTTCCTCCATGGGAGGAATGTCTCAAACAGTCTGTTTTTGATCGTACCCTGGAAGACCAGAAGTAGTTTCCGATGCACATCTGGAGGCATCCTGTAGTCTGTGGACCTTCAAAGTGTTGATGAAACACAGAAATTGCATCTGGAGCGAATACAACAGTCACCATCCGCACTTTCCTCCATGGGAGTAATTCTCAAACAGGCTACGCTTTGATCGTTCCCTGGAAGACCAGCAGTAGTTTCCGATGCACATCCGGTGGCATTCTGTAATCTGTGGACCTTCAAAGGCTTGATGTATTCAATCCCGAGGCAATTTCTGTGATTCAACAGTCACCATGCGCACTTTCCTCCATGGGAGTAATGTCTGAAACAGTCTACGCTTTGATCGCTCCCATCAAGACCAGTAGTAGTTTCCGATGTACATCTGGAGACAATCTGTAATCTGTGGACTATCAGAGTGTTGATGAAACACAGAAATTGCATCGGGATTGAATACAACAGTCACCACGCGCACTTTCCTCCGTGGGAGTAATGTCTCTAACAGTCTACGCTTTGATCGTTCACTGGAAGACCTGTAGTAGTTTCCTATGCACATCTGGAGACAATCTGTAATCTGTGGACTATCAGAGTGTTGATGAAACACAGAAATTGCATCGGGATTGAATACAACAGTCACCATGCGCACTTTCCTCCATGGGAGTAATGTCTCAAAGAGTCTACGCTTTGATCGTTCCCTGGAAAACCGGTAGTAGTTTTCGATGCACATCTGGAGGCATTCAGTAATCTGTGGACTATCAGACTGTTAATGAAACACAGACATTGCATCGGGATTGAATACAACAGGCACCATGCGCACATTCCTCTTTGGGAGTAATGTTTTAAACAGTATATTCTTTGATCGTTCCCTGGTAGGCCAGAAGTAGTTTCCGATGCACATCTGGAGGCATTCTGTAATCTGTGGACCTTCAAAGTGTTGATGAAACTCAGAAATTGCATCGGGGTTGAATACAACAATCACCATCCGCACTTTCCTCCATGTTAGTAATGTCTCAAAGTGTCTACGCTTTGATCGTATCCTGGAAGACGAAAAGTAGTTTCCGATGTACACCTGGAGGCATTCTGTAATCTGTGGACTATCAGAGTGTTGATGAAACACAAAAATTGCATCGGGATTGAATACAACAGTCACCATTCTCACTTTCCTCCATGGGAGTAATTCTCAAACAGTCTACGATTTGATCGTTCCCTGGAAGATCAGTAGTACTTTCCGATGCACATCTGGAGGCATTCTGTAATCTGTGGACCTTCAAAGTGTCGATGAATCACAGAAATTACTTCGGGATTGAATACAACTGTCACCATGCGCACTATCCTCCATGGGAGTAATGTCTGAAATAGTCTACGCTTTGATCGTTCCCTGGAAGACCAGTAGTAATTTCCCATGCACACCTGGAGGCATTCTGTAATCTGTGGACCTTCAAAGTGTTGATGAAACACAGAAATTCCATCTGGAGTGAATACAACAGTCACCATCCCCACTTTTCTCCATGGGAGTATTGTCTGAAACCGTCTACGCTTTGATAGCTCCCAGGTAGACCAGTAGTAGTTTCCGATGTACATCTGGAGACAATCTGTAATCTGTGGACAATCAGGGTGTTGATGAAACACAGAAATTGCATCGGGATTGAATACAACAGTCACCACGCGCACTTTCCTCCATGGGAGTAATGTCTCTAACAGTCTACGCTTTTTTTTCGTTCCCTGGAACACCAGAAGTAGTTTCCGATGCACATCTGTAGGCATTCTGTAATCTGTGGACTATCAGAGTGCTGATGAAACACAGAAATTGCATCGGAATTGAATACAACAGTCACCATTAGCACTTTCCTCAATGGGACTAATGTCTCAAACAGTCTACGCTTTGATCGTTCGCTGGAAGACCAGTAGTAGTTTCCGATGCACATCTGGTGGCATTCTGTAATCTGTGGACTATCAGAGTGTTGATAAAACACAGAAATTGCATCGGGATTGAATACAGCAGTCACCATGCGCACTTTCCTCCATGGGAGGAATGTCTCAAACAGTCTACGCTTTGATAGTTCCCTTGAAGACCAGTAGTAGTTTCCGATGCACATCTGGAGGCATTCTGTAACCGGTGGATTATCAGACTTTTGATGAAACACAGAAATTGCATCGGGATTGAATACAACAGGAACCATGCGCACTTTCCTCCTTGGGAGTAATGTCTTAAAAAATCAATTTTTTTATCATTCCCTGGAAGACCAGAAGTAGTTTCTGATGCACATCTGGAGGTATTCTGTAATCTGTGGACTATCAGAGTGTTGATGAAACACAGAAATTGCATCGGGACTGAATACAACAGTCACCATGCGCACTTTCCTCCATGGGAGTAATTCTCAAACAGTATACGTTTTGATCGTTCCCTGGAAGACCAGTAGTAGTTATCGATGCACATCTGGAGACAATCTGTAATCTGTGGAACATCAAAGTAATGATGAAACACAGAAATTGCCTCGGGATTCAATACAACAGTCACCATGCGCACTTTCCTCCATGGGAGTAAAGATTCAAAGAGTCTACGCTTTGATCGTTCCCAGGAAGACCAGTAGTGGTTTCCGATGCACATCTGGAGGCATTGTGTAATCTGTGGACTATCAGAGTGTTGATGAAACACAGAAAATGCATCGGGAATGAATACAACAGTCACCATGTGCACTTTCCTCCATGGGAGGAATGTCTCAAAGAGTCTACGCTTTGATCGTTCCTTTGAAGACCAGTAGTAGTTACCGATGTACATCTGGAGGCATGCTGTAATCTGTGGACTATCAGAGTGTTGATGAAACACATAAATTGCATCGGGATTGAATACAAGAGTCACCATGCGCACTTTCCTTCATGGGAGTGAGGTCTGAAACAGTCTACGCTTTGATCGTTCCCTGGAAGACCAGTAGTAGTTTCCGATGCACATCTGGAGGCATTCTGTAATCTGTGGACCTTCAAAGTGTTGATGAAACACAGAAAATGAATCGGGATGAACACAACAGTCACTATGCGCACTTTCCTCCATGGGAGTAATGTTTCTAACAGTCTACTATTTTGATCGTTCCATGGAGGACCAGCAGTAGTTTCCAATGGACATCTGGAGGCATTCTGTAATCTGTGGACTATCAGAGAGTTGATGAAAGACTAAAATTGCAACGGGATTGAATACAACATTCACCATGCGCACTTTCCTCCGTGGGAGTAATGTCTCAAACAGTCTACGATTTGATCGTTCCCTAGAAGTCCAGTAGTAGTTTCCGATGCACATCTGGATGCATTCTGTAATCTGTGGACTATCAGACTGTTGATGAAACACAGAAATTGCATCGGAATTGAATACAACAGTCACCATGCGCACTTTTCTCCATGGGAGTAATTTCTCAAACAGTCTACGCTTTGATCGATCCCTGGAAGACCAGTAGTAGTTTCCGATTCCCATCTGGAGCCATTCTGTAATCTGTGGACTATCAGAGGGTTGATGAAACACATAAATTGCATCGGGATTGAATACAACAGTCACCATGCGCACTTTCCAACATGGGAGTGATGTCTGAAACAGTCTACGCTTTGATCGTTCCCTGGAAGACCAGTAGTTGTTTCCGATGCACATCTGGAGGCATTCTGTAATCTGTGGACCTTCAAAGTGTTGATGAAACACAGAAATTGAATCAGGGTGAATACAACAGTCACTATGCACACTTTCCTCCATGGGAGTAATGTTTCTAACAGTCTACCCTTTGATCGTTCCATGGAGGACCAGTAGTAGTTTCCAATGGACATCTGGAGGCATTCTGTAATCTGTGGACTATCAGAGTGTTGATGAAAGACTAAAATTGCAAAGGGATGAATACAACATTCACCATGCGCACTTTCCTCCATGGGAGTAATGTCTCAAACAGTCTACGATTTGATCGTTCCCTAGAAGTCCAGTAGTAGTTTCCGATGCACATCTGGATGCATTCTGTAATCTGTGGACTATCAGAGTGTTGATGAAACACAGAAATTGCATCGGAATTGAATACAACAGTCACCAAGCGCACTTTTCTCCATGGGAGTAATTTCTCAAACAGTCTACGCTTTGATCGATCCCTGGAAGACCAGTAGTAGTTTCCGATTCCCATCTGGAGCCATTCTGTAATCTGTTGACTATCAGAGGGTGGATGAAACACGTAAATTGCATCGGGATTGAATACAACAGTCACCATGCGCACTTTCCTCCATGGGAGTAATTCTCAAACAGTCTACGTTTTGATCGTTCCCTGGAAGACCAGTAGTAGTTATCGATGCACATCTGGAGACAATCTGTAATCTGTGGAACATCAAAGTAATGATGAAACACAGAAATTGCCTCGGGATTCAATACAACAGTCACCATGCGCACTTTCCTCCATGGGAGTAATGATTCAAAGAGTCTACGCTTTGATCGTTCCCAGGAAGACCAGTAGTGGTTTCCGATGCACATCTGGAGGCATTCTGTAATCTGTGGACTATCAGAGTGTTGATGAAACACAGAAAATGCATCGGGAATGAATACAACAGTCACCATGTGCACTTTCCTCCATAAGAGGAATGTCTCAAAGAGTTTACGCTTTGATCGTTCCCTGGAAGACCAGAAATGGTTTCCGATTCCCATCTGGAGGCATTCTGTAATCTGTGGACTATCAGAGTGTTGGTGAAACACATGAATTGCATCTGGATTGAATACAACAGTCTCCATGCGCACTTCCCTCCATGGGAGTAATTCTCAAACAGTCTACGTTTTGATCGTTCCCTGGAAGACCAGTAGTAGTTATCGATTCACATCTGGAGACAATCTGTAATCTGTGGAACTTCAAAGTAATGATGAAACACAGAAATTGCCTCGGGATTCAATACAACAGTCACCATGCGCACTTTCTCCATGGGAGTAATGATTCAAACAGTCTACGCTTTCATCGTTCCCAGGAAGACCAGTAGTGGTTTCCGATGCACACCTGGAGGCATTCTGTAATCTATGGACTATCAGAGTGTTGATGAAACACAGAAAATGCATCGGGAATGAATACAACAGTCACCATGTGCACTTTCTCCATGGGAGGAATGTCTCAAAGAGTTTACGCTATGATCGTTCCCTGGAAGACCAGTAGTAGTTTCCGATGCACATCTGGATGCATTCTGTAAACCGTGGACTATCAGAGTGTTGATTAAACACAGAAATTGAATCGGGATTGACTACAACCGTCACCATGCGCACTTTCCTCCATGGGAGTAATGTCTCAAACAGTCCACACTTTGATCGTTCCCTGGAAGACCAGTATTAGTTTCCGATGCACATCTGGATGCATTCTGTAATCTGTGGACTATCAGAGTGTTGATGAAATACAGAAATTGCCTCGGGAATGAATACAACAGTCACCATGCGCACTTTCCTCTATGGTAGTAATGTCTGAAACAGTCTACGCTTTGATCGTTCGCTGGAAGACCAGTAGTAGTTACCGATGCACATATGGAGTCATTCTGTAATCTGTGGACTATCAGAGTGTTGATGAAACACATAAATTGCATCCTGATTGAATACAAGAGTCACCATGTGCACTTTCCTCCATGGGAATAATGTCTCAAACAGTCTACGCTTTGATCGTTCCCTTGAATACCAGTAGTAGTTACCGATGTACATCTGGAGACGTGCTGTAATCTGTGGACTATCTGAGTGTTGATGAAACACAGAAATTGCATCGGGATTGAATACAACAGTCACCATGCGCACTTTCCTCAATGGGAGCAATGTTTCAAACAGTCTACGCTTTGATCGTTACCTGGAAGACCAATAGTAGTTTCCCATGCACATCTGGAGGCATTCTGTAATCTGTGGACTATCAGAGTGTTGATGAAACACATAAATTGCATCGGGCTTGAATACAAGAGTCAACATGCGCACTTTCCTCCATGGTAGTGATGTCTGAAACAGTCTACGCTTTGATCGTTCCCTGGAAGACCAGTAGTAGTTTCCGATGCACATCTGGAGGCATTCTGTAATCTGTGGACCTTCAAAGTGTTGATGAAACACAGAAAGTGAATCGGGATGAACACAACAGTCACTATGCGCATTTTCCACCATGGGAGTAATGTTTCTAACAGTCTACCCTTTCATCGTTCCATGGAGGACCAGTAGTAGTTTCCAATGGACATCTGGAGGCATTCTGTAATCTGTGGACTATCAGAGTGTTGATGAAAGACTAATATTGCAACGGGATTGAATACAACATTCACCATGCGCACTTTCCTCCATGGGAGTAATGTCTCAAACAGTTTACGATTTGATCGTTCCCTAGAAGTCCAGTAGTAGTTTCCGATGCACATCTGGATGCATTCTGTGATCTGTGGACTATCACACTATTGATGAAACACAGAAAATGCATCGGAATTGAATACAACAGTCACCATGCGCACTTTTCTCCATGGGAGTAATTTCTCAAACAGTCTACGCTTTGATCGATCCCTGGAAGACCAGTAGTAGTTTTCGATTCAAATCTGGAGGCATTCTGTAATCTGTGGACTATCAGAGTGTTGATGAAACACATAAATTGCATCGGGATTGAATACAACAGTCACCATGCGCACTTTCCTCCATGGGAGTAGTTCTCCAACAGTCTACGTTTTGCTCGTTCCCTGGAAGACCAGTAGTAGTTCTCGATGCACATCTGGAGACAATCTGTAATCTGTGGAACTTCAAAGTATTGATGTAACACAGAAATTGCCTCGGGATTCAATACAACAGTCACCATGCGCACTTTTCTCCATGGGAGTAATGTCTCAAACATTCTATTATTTGATCGTTCCCTGGAAGACCAGAAGTAGTTTCCGATGCGAATCTGGAGGCATTCTGTAACCTGTGGACTGTCAGAGTGTTGATGAAACACACAAATTGCATCGAGATTGAATAAAACAGTCACCATGTGCACTTTCCTCTATGGTAGTAAGGTCTCAAACAGTCTACGCTTTGATCGTTCGCTGGAAGACCAGTAGTAGCTACGGATGCACATATGGAGGCATTCTGTAATCTGTGGACAATCAGAGTGTTGATGAAACACATAAATTGCATCGGGATTGACTACAACCGTCACCATGCGCACTTTCCTCCATAGGAGTAATGTCTCAAACAGTATACACTTTGATCGTTCCTGGAAGACCAGTATTAGTTTCCGATGCACATCTGGAGGCATTCTGTAATCTGTGGACTATCAGAGTGTTGATGAAATACAGAAATTGCCTCGGGAATGAATACAACCGTCACCATGCGCACTTTCCTCCATAGGAGTAATGTCTCAAACAGTCTACGCTTTGATCGTTACCTGGAAGACCAGTAGTAGTTTCCGATGCACATCTGGAGACAACCTGTAACCTGTGGACTGTCAGAGTGTTGATGAAACACACAAATTGCATCGAGATTGAATAAAACAGTCACCATGTGCACTTTCCTCTATGGTAGTGAGGTCTCAAACAGTCTACGCTTTGATCGTTCGCTGGAAGACCAGTAGTAGTTACGGATGCACATATGGAGGCATTCTGTAATCTGTGGACAATCAGAGTGTTGATGAAACACATAAATTGCATCGGGATTGAATACAAGAGTCACCATGCGCACTTTCCTCCATGGGAGTGATGTCTGAAACATCCTACGTTTTGATCGCTCCCTGGAAGCCAGTAGTAGTTTCCGATGCACATCTGGAGGCATTCTGTAATCTGTGGACCTTCAAAGTGTTGATGAAACACAGAAATTGAATCGGGATGAATACAACAGTCACTATCTGCACTTTCCTCCATGGGAGTAATGTTTCTAACAATCTACCCTTTGATCGTTCCATGGAGGACCAGTAGTAGTTTCCAATGGATATCTGGAGGCATTATGTAATCTGTGGACTATCAGAGTGTTGATGAATCACAGAAACTGAATCGGGGTTGACTACAACCGTCACCATGCGCACTTTCCTCCATAGGAGTAATGTCTCAAACAGTCTACGCTTTGATCGTTACCTGGAAGACCAGTAGTAGTTTCCGATGTACATCTGGAGACAATCTGTAATCTGTGGACTATCAGAGTGTTGATGAAACACAGAAATTGCATCGGGATTGAATACAACAGTCACTTCGCGCACTTTCCTCCATGGGAGTAATGTCTCTAACAGTCTACGCTTTGATCGTTCCCTGGAAGACCAGAAGTAGTTTCCCATGCACATCTGTAGGCATTCTGTAATCCGTGGACTATCAGAGTGCTGATGAAACACAGAAATTGCATCAGGACTGAATACAACAGTCACCATGCCCACTTTCCTCCATGAGAGTAACGTCTGAAACAGTCTACGCTTAGATCGTTCCCTGGAAGACCAGTAGTAGTTTCCGAAGCACATCTCGAGACAATCTTTAATCTGTGGACTATCAGAGTGTTGATGAAACACAGAAATTGCATATGGATTGAATACAACAGTCACCATGCGCACTTTCCTCCATGGTAGGTATGTCTCAAACAGTCTACGCTTTGATCGCTCCCTTGAAGACCAGTAGTAGTTTCCGATGCACTTCTGGAGGCATTCTGTAATCTGTTGACTATCAGACTGCTGATGAAACACAGAAATTTCATCGGGATTGAACACAACAGTCACAATTCGCACTTTCCTCCATGGGAGTAATTCTCAAACAGTCTACGCTTTGATCGTCACGAGGAAGGTCAGTAGTAGTTTCCGATGCACATCTGGAGGCATTCTGTAATCTGTGGACCTCCAAATTGTTGATGAAACACAGAAATTGCATCGGGATTGAATAAAACTGTCACCATGCGCACTTCCCTCCATGGTAGTAATGTCTCAAAGACTGTACGCTTTTATCGTTCCCTGGAAGACCACTAGTAGTTTACGATGCACATCTGGAGGCATTTTGTAATCTGTGGACTATCAGACTGTTGATGAAACACAGAAATTGCATCGGGATTGAATACAACAGTCACCATGCGCACTTTCCTCCATGAGAGTAATGTCTGCAACAGTCTACGCTTTGATCATTCCCTGGAAGACCAGTAGTAGTTTCCGATGCACATTTGGAGACAATCTGTAATCTGTGGACTATCAGAGTGTTGATGAAACACAGAAATTGCTTCGGGATTGAATACAACAGTCACCATGCGCACTTTCCTATATAAAAGTAATGTCTCAAACAGACCACGATTAGATCGTTCCCTGGAAGACCAGTAGTAGTTTCCGATGCACATCTGGAGGCATTCTGTAATCTGTGGACTATCAGAGTGTTGATGAAACTCAGAAATTGCATCGGGATTGAATACAACAGTCACCATGCGCACTTTCCTCCATGGGAGTAATGCCTGAAACAGTCTACGCTTTGATCGTTCCCTCGAAGACCAGTAGTAGTTTCCGATGCACATCTGGAGGCATTCTGTAATCTGTGGACCTTCAAAGTTTTGATGAAACACAGAAATTGCATCTGGATTGAATACAACAGTCACCATGTGCACTTTCCTCTATGGTAGTAATGTCTCAAACAGTCTACGCTTTGATCGTTCCCTGGAAGACCAGTAGTAGTTTCCGATGCACATCTGGAGGCACTCTGTAATCTGTGGACTATCAGAGTGTTGATGAAACACAGAAATTGCCTCGGGATTGAATACAACAGTCACCATGTGCACTTTCCTCTATGGTAGTAATGTCTCAAACAGTCTACGCTTTGATCGTTCGCTGGAAGGTCAGTAGTAGTTACGGATGCACATATGGAGGCATTCTGTAATCTGTGGACCTTCAAAGTGTTGATGAAACACAGAAATTGAATCGGGATGAACACAACAGTCACTATGTGCACTTTACTCCATGGGAGTAATGATTCAAACAGTCTACGCTTTCATCGTTCCCAGGAAGACCAGTAGTGGTTTCCGATGCATACCTGGAGGCATTCTGTAATCTGTGGACTATCAGAGTGTTGATGAAACACAGAAAATGCATCGGGAATGAATACAACAGTCACCATGTGCACTTTCTCCATGGGAGGAATGTCTCAAAGAGTTTACACATTGATCGTTCCCTGGAAGACCAGTAGTAGTTTCCGATGCACATCTGGAGGCATTCTGTAATCCGTGGACTATCAGAGTGTTGATGTAACACAGAAATTGAATCGGGATTGACTACAACCGTCACCATGCGCACTTTCCTCCATAGGAGTAATGTCTCAAACAGTATACACTTTGATCGTTCCTGGAAGACCAGTATTAGTTTCCGATGCACATCTGGAGGCATTCTGTAATCTGTGGACTATCAGAGTGTTGATGAAATACAGAAATTGCCTCGGGAATGAATACAACCGTCACCATGCGCACTTTCCTCCATAGGAGTAATGTCTCAAACAGTCTACGCTTTGATCGTTACCTGGAAGACCAGTAGTAGTTTCCGATGCACATCTGGAGACAACCTGTAACCTGTGGACTGTCAGAGTGTTGATGAAACACACAAATTGCATCGAGATTGAATACAACAGTCACCATGTGCACTTTCCTCTATGGTAGTAATGTCTCAAACAGTCTACGCTTTGATCGTTCGCTGGAAGACCAGTAGTAGTTACGGATGCACATATGGAGGCATTCTGTAATCTGTGGACAATCAGAGTGTTGATGAAACACATAAATTGCATCGGGATTGAATACAAGAGTCACCATGCGCACTTTCCTCCATGGGAGTGATGTCTGAAACATCCTACGTTTTGATCGCTCCATGGAAGACCAGTAGTAGTTTCCGATGCACATCTGGAGACAATCTGTAATCTGTGGACTATCAGAGTGTTGATGAAACACAGAAATTGCATCGGGATTGAATACAACAGTCACTTCGCGCACTTTCCTCCATGGGAGTAATGTCTCTAACAGTCTACGCTTTGATCGTTCCCTGGAAGACCAGAAGTAGTTTCCCATGCACATCTGTAGGCATTCTGTAATCCGTGGACTATCAGAGTGCTGATGAAACACAGAAATTGCATCAGGACTGAATACAACAGTCACCATGCCCACTTTCCTCCATGAGAGTAACGTCTGAAACAGTCTACGCTTAGATCGTTCCCTGGAAGACCAGTAGTAGTTTCCGAAGCACATCTCGAGACAATCTTTAATCTGTGGACTATCAGAGTGTTGATGAAACACAGAAATTGCATATGGATTGAATACAACAGTCACCATGCGCACTTTCCTCCATGGTAGGTATGTCTCAAACAGTCTACGCTTTGATCGTTCCCTCGAAGACCAGTAGTAGTTTCCGATGCACATCTGGAGGCATTCTGTAATCTGTGGACCTTCAAAGTTTTGATGAAACACAGAAATTGCATCTGGATTGAATACAACAGTCACCATGTGCACTTTCCTCTATGGTAGTAATGTCTCAAACAGTCTACGCTTTGATCGTTCCCTGGAAGACCAGTAGTAGTTTCCGATGCACATCTGGAGGCACTCTGTAATCTGTGGACTATCAGAGTGTTGATGAAACACAGAAATTGCATCGGGATTGAATACAACAGTCACCACGCGCACTTTCCTCCATGGGAGTAATGTCTCTAACAGTCTACGCTTTGATCGTTCCCTGGAAGACCAGCAGTAGTTTCCGATGCACATCTGTAGGCATTCTGTAATCCGTGGACTATCAGAGTGCTGATGAAACACAGAAATTGCATCAGGACTGAATACAACAGTCACCATGCCCACTTTCCTCCATGGGAGTAATGTATGAAGCAGTCTACGCTTTGATCGCTCCCAGGAAGACCAGTAGTAGTTTCCGATGTATATCTGGAGACAATCTTTAATCTGTGGACCTTCAAAGTGTTGATGAAACACAGCAATTGCATCGGGATTGAATACAAGAGGCACCATGAGCACTTGCCTCCATGGGAGTAATTCTCAAACAGTCTACGCTTTGATCGTCACGAGGAAGGTCAGTAGTAGTTTCCGATGCACATCTGGAGGCATTCTGTAATCTGTGGACCTCCAAATTGTTGATGAAACACAGAAATTGCATCGGGATTGAATAAAACTGTCACCATGCGCACTTCCCTCCATGGTAGTAATGTCTCAAAGACTGTACGCTTTTATCGTTCCCTGGAAGACCACTAGTAGTTTACGATGCACATCTGGAGGCATTTTGTAATCTGTGGACTATCAGACTGTTGATGAAACACAGAAATTGCATCGGGATTGAATACAACAGTCACCATGCGCACTTTCCTCCATGAGAGTAATGTCTGCAACAGTCTACGCTTTGATCATTCCCTGGAAGACCAGTAGTAGTTTCCGATGCACATTTGGAGACAATCTGTAATCTGTGGACTATCAGAGTGTTGATGAAACACAGAAATTGCATCGGGATTGAATACAACAGTCACCATGCGCACTTTCCTAGATGGGAGTAATGTCTCAAAGTGTCTACGCTTTGATCGTTCCCTGGAAGACCACTAGTAGTTTACGATGCACATCTGGAGGCATTCTGTAATCTGTGGACCTTCAAAGTGTTGATGAAACACAGCAATTGCATCGGGATTGAATACAAGAGGCACCATGAGCACTTGCCTCCTTGGGAGTAATGTCTTAAACAGTCTATAATTTGATCGTTCCCTGGAACACCAGAAGTAGTTTCCGATGCACATCTGGAGGCATTCTGTAATCTGTGGACCTTCAAAGTGTTGATGAAACACAGAAATTGCATCGGGATTGAATACAACAGTCACCATGCGCACTTTCCTCCATGTTAGTAATTCTCAAACAGTCTACGTTTTGATCGTTCCCTGGAAGACCAGTAGTAGTTACCGATGCATATCTGGAGGCATTCTGTAATCTGTGGACTATCAGAGTGTTGATGAAACACAGAAATTGCTTCGGGATTGAATACAACAGTCACCATGCGCACTTTCCTATATAAAAGTAATGTCTCAAACAGACCACGATTAGATCGTTCCCTGGAAGACCAGTAGTAGTTTCCGATGCACATCTGGAGGCATTCTGTAATCTGTGGACTATCAGAGTGTTGATGAAACTCAGAAATTGCATCGGGATTGAATACAACAGTCACCATGCGCACTTTCCTCCATGGGAGTAATGTCTGAAACAGTCTACGCTTTGATCGTTCCCTGGAAGACCAGTAGTAGTTTCCGATGCACATCTGGAGGCATTCTGTAATCTGTGGACCTTCAAAGTGTTGATGAAACACAGAAATTGCATCTGGAGTGAATACAACAGTCACCATCCGCACTTTCCTCCATGGGAGTAATTCTCAAACAGGCTACGCTTTGATCGTTCCCTGGAAGACCAGTAGTATTTTCCGATGCACATCTGGTGGCATTCTGTAATCTCCGGACCTTCAAAGTGTTGATGAATAACAGAAATTGCCTCGGGATTGAATACAACAGTCACCATGCGCACTTTCCTCCATGGGAGTAATGTCTGAAACAGTCTACGCTTTGATCGCTCCCAGGAGGACCAGTAGTAGTTTCCGATATACATCTGGAGACAATCTGTAATCTGCGGACTATCAGAGTGTTGATGAAACACAGAAATTGCATCGGGATTGAATACAACAGTCACCACGCGCACTTTCCTCCATGGGAGTAATGTCTCTAACAGTCTACGCTTTGATCGTTCCCTGGAAGACCAGCAGTAGTTTCCGATGCACATCTGTAGGCATTCTGTAATCCGTGGACTATCAGAGTGCTGATGAAACACAGAAATTGCATCAGGACTGAATACAACAGTCACCATGCCCACTTTCCTCCATGGGAGTAATGTATGAAGCAGTCTACGCTTTGATCGCTCCCAGGAAGACCAGTAGTAGTTTCCGATGTATATCTGGAGACAATCTGTAATCTGTGGACAATCAGATTGTTGATGAAACACAGAAATTGCATCGGGATTGAATACAACAGTCACCACGCGCACTTTCCTCAATGGGAGTTATGTCTCTAACAGTCTACGCTTTGATCATTCCCTGGAAGACAAGTAGTAGTTTCCGATACACATCTGGAGACAATCTGTAATCTGTGGACTATCAGAGTGTTGATGAAACACAGAAATTGCATCGGGATTGAATACAACAGTCACCATTTGCCCTTTCCTCCATGGGAGTAATGTCTCAAAGATTCTACGCTCTGATCGTTCCCTTGAAGACCAGTAGTAGTTTACGATGCACATCTGGAGGCATTCTGTAATCTGTGGACTATCAGACTGTTGATGAAACACAGAAATTGCATCGGGATTGCATTCAACAGGCACCATGCGCACTTTCCTCCTTGGGAGTAATGTCTTAAACAGTCTATACTTTGATCGTTCCCTGGAAGACCAGAAGTAGTTTCCGATGCACATGTGGAGGCATTCTGTAATCTGTGGACTATCAGAGTGTAGATGAAACACAGAAATTGCATCGGGATTGAATACAACAGTCACCATGCGCACTTTCCTCCATGTAAGGAATTCTCAAACAGTCTACGTTTTGATCGTTCCCTGGAAGACCAGTAGTAGTTACCGATGCATATCTGGAGGCATTCTGTGATCTGTGGACTATCAGATTGTTGCTGAAACACAGAAATTGCATCGGGATTGAATACAACACTCACCATGCGCACTTTCCTCCATGGGAGTAATGTCTCTAACAGTCTACGCTTTGATCATTCCCTGGAAGACCAGTAGTAGTTTCCGATGCACATCTGGAGGCATTCTGTAATCTGTGGACTATCAGAGTGTTGATGAAACACATAAATTTCATCGGGATTGAATACAACAGTCACCATGCGCACTTTCCTCCATGGGAGGAATGTCTCAAACAGTCTACGCTTTGATCGTTCCCTTGAAGACCAGTAGTAGTTTCCGATGCACATCAGGAGGCATTCTGTAATCTGTGGACTATCTGAGTGTTGATGAAACACAGAAATTGCATCGTGATTGAATACAACAGCCAACATGCGCACTTTCCGCCCTGGGAGTAGTGTCTCAAACAGGCTACGCTTTGATCGTTACCTCTATGACCAGAAGTAGTTTCCGATGCACATCTGGAGGAATTCTGTAATCTGTGGACTATCAGAGTGTTGATGAAACACAGGAATTGCATCGGGATTGAATACAACAGTCACCATGCGCACTTTCCTCCATGTTAGTAATTCTCAAACAGTCTACGTTTTGACCGTTCCCTGGAAGACCAGTAGTAGTTACCGATGCATATCTGGAGGCATTCTGTAATCTGTGGACTATCAGAGTGTTGATGAAACACAGGAATTGCATCGGGATTGAATACAACAGGCACCATGCGCAGTTTCATTCATGGGAGTAATGTCTCACACAGATTACGCTTTGATCGTTCCCTGGAAGACCAGTAGTAGATTCAGAGGAACATCTGGAGGCATTCTGTAATCTGTGGACTATCAGAGTGTTGCTGAAACACAGAAATTGCATCGGGATTGAATACAACAGTCACCATGCGCAATTTACTCCATGGCAGTAATGTCTCTAACAGTCTACGCTTTGATCGCTCCCAGGAGGACCAGTAGTAGTTTCCGATATACATCTGGAGACAATCTGTAATCTGCGGACTATCAGAGTGTTGATGAAACACAGAAATTGCATCGGGATTGAATACAACAGTCACCACGCGCACTTTCCTCCATGGGAGTAATGTCTCTAACAGTCTACGATTTGATCGTTCCCTTGAAGACCAGTAGTAGTTTCCGATGCACATCTGGAGGCATTCTGTAATCTGTGGACTATCTGAGTGTTGATGAAACACAGAAATTGCATCGGGATTGAATACAACAGGCACCATGCGCACTTTTCTCCTTGGGAGTAATGTCTTAAGCAGTCTATTCTCTGATCGTTCCCTGGTAGACCAGAAGTAGTTTCCGATGCACATCTGGAGGCATTCTGTAATCTGTGGACCTTCAAAGTGTTGATGAAGCACAGAAATTGCATCGGGATTGAATACAATAGTCACCATGCGCACTTTCGTCCATGTTAGTAATTCTCAAAGAGACTACGTTTTGATCGTTCCCTGGAAGACCAGTAGTAGTTACCGATGCACATCTGGAGGCATTCTGTAATCTGTGGACTATCAGAGTGTTGATGAAACACATAAATTTCATCGGGATTGAGTACAACAGTCACCATGCGCACTTTCCTCCATGGGAGTAATATCTCTAACAGTCTACGCTTTGATCATTCCCAGGAAGACAGTAGTAGTTTCCGATGCACATCTGGTGGCATTCTGTAACCTGTGGACTATCAGAATGTAGATGAAACACAGAAATTGCATCGGGATTGAATACAACAGTCACCATGCGCACTTTCCTCCATGGGAGGAATGTCTCAAACAGTCTACGCTTTGATCGTTCCCTTGAAGACCAGTAGTAGTTTCTGATGCACATCTGGGGGCATTCTGTAACCTGTGGATTATCAGACTGTTGATGAAACACAGAAATTGCATCGGGATTGAATACAACAGGCACCATGCAAACTTTTCTCCTTGGGAGTAACTTCTTATACAGTCTATTTTTTGATCGTTCCCAGGAAGAACAGTAGTAGTTTCCGATGTACATCTGGAGACAATCTGTAATCTGTGGACTATCAGAGTGTTGATGAAACACAGAAATTGCATCGGGATTGAATACAACAGTCACCATGCGCACTTTCCTCCATGTTAGTAATTCTCAAACAGTCTACGTTTTGACCGTTCCCTGGAAGACCAGTAGTAGTTACCGATGCATATCTGGAGGCATTCTGTAATCTGTGGACTATCAGAGTGTTGATGAAACACAGAAATTGCATTGGGATTGAATACAACAGTCACCATGCGCACTTTCCTCCTTGGGAGTAATGTCTTAAAAAATCTATTTTTTGATCGTTCCCTGGAAGACCAGAAGTAGTTTCCGATACACATCTGGAGGCATTATATAATCTGGGGACGTTCAAAGTGTTGATGAAACACAGAAATTGCATCGGGATTGAATACAACAGTCACCATCCGCACTCTACTCCATGTTAATAATGTCTAAAACACTCTACGCTTTGATCGTTCCCTGGAAGACCTGTGTTAGTTTCCGATGCACATCTGGAGGCATTCTGTAATCTGTGGACTATCAGAGTTTTGATGAAACACACAAATTGCATCGGGATTGAACACAACAGTCACCATGCGCATTTTCCTGTATAAAAGTAATGACTCAAACGGACTACGATTTGATCGTTCCCTGGAAGACCAGTAGTAGTTTCCGATGTACATCTGGTGGCATTCTGTAATCTGTGGACCTTCAAAGTGTTGATGAATCACAGAAATTGCCTCGTGATTGAATCTAACAGTCACCATGCGCACTTTCCTCCATGGGAGTAATGTCTAAATCAGTCTATGCTTTGATCGCTCCCAGGAAGAACAGTAGTAGTTTCCGATGTACATCTGGAGACAATCTGTAATCTGTGGACTATCAGAGTGTTGATGAAACACAGAAATTGCATCGGGATTGAATACAACAGCCAACATGCGCACTTTCCTCCATGGGAGTAGTGTCTCAAACAGGCTACGATTTGATCGTTCCCTGGATGACCAGAAGTAGTTTCCGATGCACATCTGGAGGCATTCTGTAATCTGTGGACTATCAGACTGTTGATGAAACACAGAAATTGCATCGGGATTGAATACAACAGGCACCATGCGCAGTTTCATTCATGGGAGTAATGTCTCACACAGATTACGCTTTGATCGTTCCCTGGAAGACCAGTAGTAGATTCAGAGGAACATCTGGAGGCATTCTGTAATCTGTGGACTATCAGAGTGTTGCTGAAACACAGAAATTGCATCGGGATTGAATACAACAGTCACCATGCGCACTTTACTCCATGGCAGTAATGTCTCTAACAGTCTACGCTTTGATCATTCCCTGGAAGACCAGTAGTAGTTTCCGATGCACATCTGGTGGCATTCTGTAGTCTGTGGACTATCAGAGTGTTGATGAAACACAGAAATTGCATCGGGATTGAATACAACAGTCACCATGAGCACTTTCCTCCATGGGAGGAATGTCTCAAACAGTCTACGCTTTGATCGTTCCCTTGAAGACCAGTGTTAGTTTCCGATGCACATCTGGAGGCATTCTGTAATCTGTGGACTACCAGAGTGTTGATGAAACACATAAATTTCATCGGGATTGAATACAACAGTCACCATGCGCACTTTCGTCCATGGGAGGAATGACTCAAAGAGTCTACGATTTGATCGTTCCCTTGAAGACCAGTAGTAGTTTCCGATGCACATCTGGAGGCATTCTGTAATGTGTGGACTATCTGAGTGTTGATGAAACACAGAAATTGCATCGGGATTGAATACAACAGGCACCATGCGCACTTTCCTCCTTGGGAGTAATGTCTTAAGCAGTCTATTCTCTGATCGTTCCCTGGTAGACCAGAAGTAGTTTCCGATGCACATCTGGAGGCATTCTGTAATCTGTTGACCTTCAAAGTGTTGATGAAGCACAGAAATTGCATCGGGATTGAATACAATAGTCACCATGCGCACTTTCGTCCATGTTAGTAATTCTCAAACAGACTACGTTTTGATCGTTCCCTTTAAGACCAGTAGTAGTTACCGATGCACATCTGGAGGCATTCTGTAATCTGTGGACTATCAGAGTGTTGATGAAACACAGAAATTTCATCGGGATTGAGTACAACAGTCACCATGCGCACTTTCCTCCATGGGAGTAATATCTCTAACAGTCTACGCTTTGATCATTCCCTGGAAGACAGTAGTAGTTTCCGATGCACATCTGGTGGCATTCTGTAACCTGTGGACTATCAGAATGTAGATGAAACACAGAAATTGCATCGGGATTGAATACAACAGTCACCATGCGCACTTTCCTCCATGGGAGGAATGTCTCAAACAGTCTACGCTTTGATCGTTCCCTTGAAGACCAGTAGTAGTTTCTGATGCACATCTGGGGGCATTCTGTAACCTGTGGATTATCAGACTGTTGATGAAACACAGAAATTGCATCGGGATTGAATACAACAGGCACCATGCACACTTTTCTCCTTGGGAGTAACTTCTTATACAGTCTATTTTTTGATCGTTCCCTGGAAGACCAGAAGTAGTTTCCGATGCACATCTGGAGGCATTCTGTAATCTGTGGACCTTCAAAGTGTTGATGAAACACAGAAATTGCATCGGGATTAAATACAACAATCACCATCCGCACTTTCCTCCATGTTAGTAATGTCTCAAACAGTCTACGCTTTGATCGTTCCCTGGAAGACCAGTGTTAGTTTCCGATGCACATCTGGAGGCATTCTGTAATCTGTGGACTATGAGAGTGTTGATGAAACACAGAAATTGCATCGGGATTGAATACAACAGTCACCATGCGCACTTTCTTCCATGGGAGTAATGTCTTAATAAATCTATTTTTTGATCGTTCCCTGGAAGACCAGAAGTAGTTTCCGATACACATCTGGAGGCATTATGTAATCTGGGGACGTTCAAAGTGTTGATGAAACACAGAAATTGCATCGGGATTGAATACAACAGTCACCATCCGCACTCTACTCCATGTTAATAATGTCTAAAACACTCTACGCTTTGATCGTTCCCTGGAAGACCTGTGTTAGTTTCCGATGCACATCTGGAGGCATTCTGTAATCTGTGGACTATCAGAGTGTTGATGAAACACACAAATTGCATCGGGATTTAATACAACAGTCACCATGCGCACTTTCCTGTATAAAAGTAATGACTCAAACAGACTACGATTTGATCGTTCCCTGGAAGACCAGTAGTAGTTTCCGATGTACATCTGGTGGCATTCTGTAATCTGTGGACCTTCAAAGTGTTGATGAATCACAGAAATTGCATCGGGATTGAATACAACAGTCACCATGCGCACTTTCTTCCATGGGAGTAATGTCTCTAACAGTCTACGCTTTGATCGTTCATTGGAAGACCAGTAGCAGTTTCCGATGCACATCTGGAGGCATTCTGTAATCTGTGGACTATCAGAGTGTTGATGAAACACAGAAATTTCATCGGGATTGAATACAACAGTCACCATGTGCACTTTCCTCCATGGGAGTAATTCTCAAACAGTCTACGTTTTTATCGTTCCCTGGAAGATCAGTAGTACTTTCCGATGCACATCTGTAGGCATTCTGTAATCTGTTGACCTTCAAGGTGTTAATAAAACACAGAAATTGCATCGGGATTGAATACAACAGTCACCATGCGCTCTTTTCTCCATGTTAGTAATTCTCAAACAGTCTACGTTTTGATCGTTCCCTGGAAGACCAGTAGTAGTTACCGATGCATATCTGGATGCATTCTGTAATCTGTGGACTATCAGAATGTAGATGAAACACAGAAATTGCATCGGGATTGAATACAACAGTCACCATGCGCACTTTCCTCCATGGGAGTAATGTCTCTAACAGTCTACGCTTTGATCATTCCCTGGAAGACCAGTAGTAGTTTCCGATGCACATCTGGTGGCATTCTGTAATCTGTGGACTATCAGAGTGCTGATGAAACACAGTAATTGCTTCGGGATTGAATACAACAGTCACCATGAGCACTTTCCTCCATGGGAGGAATGTCTCAAACAGTCTACGCTTTGATCGTTCCCTTGAAGACCAGTGTTAGTTTCCGATGCACATCTGGAGGCATTCTGTAATCTGTGGACTACCAGAGTGTTGATGAAACACATAAATTTCATCGGGATTGAATACAACAGTCACCATGCGCACTTTCGTCCATGGGAGGAATGACTCAATGAGTCTACGCTTTCATCGTTCCCTTGAAGACCAGTAGTAGTTTCCGATGCACATCTGGAGGCATTCTGTAATCTGTGGACTATCTGAGTGTTGATGAAACACAGAAATTGCATCGGGATTGAATACAACTGGCACCATGCGCACTTTCCTCCTTGGGAGTAATGTCTTAAGCAGTCTATTCTCAGATCGTTCCCTGGTAGACCAGAAGTAGTTTCCGATGCACATCTGGAGGCATTCTGTAATCTGTGGACCTTCAAAGTGTTGATGAAACACAGAAATTGCATCGGGATTGAATACAATAGTCACCATGCGCACTTTCGTCCATGTTAGTAATTCTCAAACAGACTACGTTTTGATCGTTCCCTGGAAGACCAGTAGTAGTTACCGATGCACATCTGGAGGCATTCTGTAATCTGTGGACTATCAGAGTGTTGATGAAACACAGAAATTTCATCGGGATTGAGTACAACAGTCACCATGCGCACTTTCCTCCATGGGAGTAATATCTCTAACAGTCTACGCTTTGATCATTCCCTGGAAGACAGTAGTAGTTTCCGATGCACATCTGGTGGCATTCTGTAACCTGTGGACTATCAGAATGTAGATGAAACACAGAAATTGCATCGGGATTGAATACAACAGTCACCATGCGCACTTTCCTCCATGGGAGGAATGTCTCAAACAGTCTACGCTTTGATCGTTCCCTTGAAGACCAGTAGTAGTTTCTGATGCACATCTGGGGGCATTCTGTAACCTGTGGATTATCAGACTGTTGATGAAACACAGAAATTGCATCGGGATTGAATACAACAGGCACCATGCACATTTTTCTCCTTGGGAGTAACTTCTTATACAGTCTATTTTTTGATCGTTCCCTGGAAGACCAGAAGTAGTTTCCGATGCACATCTGGAGGCATTCTGTAATCTGTGGACCTTCAAAGTGTTGATGAAACACAGAAATTGCATCGGGATTAAATACAACAATCACCATCCGCACTTTCCTCCATGTTAGTAATGTCTCAAACAGTCTACGCTTTGATCGTTCCCTGGAAGACCAGTGTTAGTTTCCGAAGCACATCTGGAGGCATTCTGTAATCTGTGGACTATGAGAGTGTTGATGAAACACAGAAATTGCATCGGGATTGAATACAACAGTCACCATGCGCACTTTCTTCCATGGGAGTAATGTCTCTAACAGTCTACGCTTTGATCGTTCATTGGAAGACCAGTAGCAGTTTCCGATGCACATCTGGAGGCATTCTGTAATCTGTGGACTATCAGAGTGTTGATGAAACACAGAAATTTCATCGGGATTGAATACAACAGTCACCATGTGCACTTTCCTCCATGGGAGTAATTCTCAAACAGTCTACGTTTTTATCGTTCCCTGGAAGATCAGTAGTACTTTCCGATGCACATCTGTAGGCATTCTGTAATCTGTTGACCTTCAAGGTGTTAATAAAACACAGAAATTGCATCGGGATTGAATACAACAGTCACCATGCGCTCTTTTCTCCATGTTAGTAATTCTCAAACAGTCTACGTTTTGATCGTTCCCTGGAAGACCAGTAGTAGTTACCGATGCATATCTGGATGCATTCTGTAATCTGTGGACTATCAGAATGTAGATGAAACACAGAAATTGCATCGGGATTGAATACAACAGTCACCATGCGCACTTTCCTCCATGGGAGTAATGTCTCTAACAGTCTACGCTTTGATCATTCCCTGGAAGACCAGTAGTAGTTTCCGATGCACATCTGGTGGCATTCTGTAATCTGTGGACTATCAGAGTGTTGATGAAACACAGAAATTGCATCGGGATTGAATACAACAGTCACCATGCGCACTTTCCTATATAAAAGTAATGTCTCAAACAGACTACGATTTGATCGTTCCCTGGAAGACCAGTTGTAGTTTCCGATGCACATCTGGAGGCATTCTGTAATCTGTGGACTATCAGACTGTTGATGAAACACAGAAATTGCATTGGGATTGAATACAACAGTCACCATGCCCACTTTCCTCCATGGGCGTAATGTCTGAAACAGTCTACGCTCTGATCGTTCCCTGTAAGACCAGTAGTAGTTTCCGATGCACATCTGGAGGCATTCTCTAATCTGTGGACCTTCAAAGTGTTGATGAAACACAGAAATTGCATCTGGAGCGAATACAACAGTAACCATCAGCACTTTCCTCCATGGGAGTAATTCTCAAACAGGCTACGATTTGATCGTTCCCTGGAAGACCATTAGTAGTTTCCGATGCACATCTGGAGGCAATCTGTAATCTGTGGACTATCAGACTGTTGATGAAACACAGAAATTGCATCGGGATTGAATACAACAGGCACCATGCGCACTTTCCTCCTTGGGAGTAATGTCTTAAACAGTCTATTTTTTGATCGTACCCTGGTAGACCAGAAGTAGTTTCCGATGCACATCTTTAGGCATTCTGTAATCTGTGGACCTTCAAAGTGTTGATGAAACACAGAAATGGCATCGGGATTGAATACAATAGTCACCATGCGCACTTTCCCCTTGTTAGTAATTCTCAAACAGACTACGTTTTGATCGTTCCCTGGAAGACCAGTAGTAGTTACCGATGCACATCTGGAGGCATTCTGTAATCTGTGGACTCTCAGAGTGTTGATGAAACACAGAAATTTCATCGGGATTGAATACAACAGTCACCATGCGCACTTTCCTCCATGGGAGTAATGTCTCAAACAGTCTACGCTTTGATCTTTCCCTTGAAGACCAGTAGTAGTTTCTGAAGCACATCTGGGGGCATTCTGTAACCTGTGGATTATCAGACTGTTGATGAAACACTGAAATTGCATCGGGTTTGAATACAACAGGCACCATGCACACTTTCCTCCTTGGGAGTAACGTCTTATACAGTCTATTTTTTGATCGTTCCCTGGAAGACCAGAAGTAGTTTCTGATGCACATCTGGAGTCATTCTGTAATCTGTGGACCTTCAAAGTGTTGATGAAACACAGAAATTTCATCGGGATTGAGTACAAGAGTCACCATGCGCACTTTCCTCCATGGGAGTAATATCTCTATCAGTCTACGCTTTGATCATTCCCTGGAAGACAGTAGTAGTTTCCGATGCACATCTGGTGGCATTCTGTAACCTGTGGACTATCACAGTGTTTATGAAACACAGAAATTGCATCGGGATTGAATTCAACAGTCACCATGCGCACTTTCCTCCATGGGAGGAATGTCTCAAACAGTCTACGCTTTGATCGTTCCCTTGAAGACCAGTAGTAGTTTCTGATGCACATCTGGGGGCATTCTGTAACCTGTGGATTATCAGACTGTTGATGAAACACAGAAATTGCATCGGGATTGAATACAACAGGCACCATGCACACTTTTCTGCTTGGGAGTAACTTCTTATACAGTCTATTTTTTGATCGTTCCCTGGAAGAGCATAAGTAGTTTCCGATGCACATCTGGAGGCATTCTGTAATCTGTGGACCTTCAAAGTGTTGATGAAACACAGAAATTGCATCGGGATTAAATACAACAATCACCATCCGCACTTTCCTCCATGTTAGTAATGTCTGAAACAGTCTACGCTTTGATCGTTCCCTGGAAGACCAGTGTTAGTTTCCGATGCACATCTGGAGGCATTCTGTAATCTGTGGACTATGAGAGTGTTGATAAAACACAGAAATTGCATCGGGATTGAATACAACAGTCACCATGCGCACTTTCTTCCATGGGAGTAATGTCTCTAACAGTCTACGCTTTGATCGTTCCCTGGAAGACCAGTAGTAGTTTCCGATGCACATCTGGAGGCATTCTGTAATCTGTGGACTATCAGAGTGTTGATGAAACACAGAAATTTCATCGGGATTGAATACAACAGTCACCATGTGCACTTTCCTCCATGGGAGTAATTCTCAAACAGTCTACGTTTTTATCGTTCCCTGGAAGATCAGTAGTACTTTCCGATGCACATCTGGAGGCATTCTGTAATCTGTTGACCTTCAAACTGTTAATAAAACACAGAAATTGCATCGGGATTGAATACAACAGTCACCATGCGCTCTTTCCTCCATGTTAGTAATTCTCAAACAGTCTACGTTTTGATCGTTCCCTGGAAGACCAGTAGTAGTTACCGATGCATATCTGGATGCATTCTGTAATCTGTGGACTATCAGAATGTAGATGAAACACAGAAATTGCATCGGGATTGAATACAACAGTCACCATGCGCACTTTCCTCCATGGGAGGAATGTCTCAAACAGTCTACGCTTTGATCGTTCCCTTGAAGACCAGTAGTAGTTTCTGATGCACATCTGGGGGCATTCTGTAACCTGTGGATTATCAGACTGTTGATGAAACACAGAAATTGCATCGGGATTGAATACAACAGGCACCATGCACACTTTTCTCCTTGGGAGTAACTTCTTATACAGTCTATTTTTTGATCGTTCCCTGGAAGACCAGAAGTAGTTTCCGATGCACATCTGGAGGCATTCTGTAATCTGTGGACCTTCAAAGTGTTGATGAAACACAGAAATTGCATCGGGATTAAATACAACAATCACCATCCGCACTTTCCTCCATGTTAGTAATGTCTCAAACAGTCTACGCTTTGATCGTTCCCTGGAAGACCAGTGTTAGTTTCCGATGCACATCTGGAGGCATTCTGTAATCTGTGGACTATGAGAGTGTTGATGAAACACAGAAATTGCATCGGGATTGAATACAACAGTCACCATGCGCACTTTCTTCCATGGGAGTAATGTCTTAATAAATCTATTTTTTGATCGTTCCCTGGAAGACCAGAAGTAGTTTCCGATACACATCTGAAGGCATTATGTAATCTGGGGACGTTCAAAGTGTTGATGAAACACAGAAATTGCATCGGGATTGAATACAACAGTCACCATCCGCACTCTACTCCATGTTAACAATGTCTAAAACACTCTACGCTTTGATCGTTCCCTGGAAGACCTGTGTTAGTTTCCGATGCACATCTGGAGGCATTCTGTAATCTGTGGACTATCAGAGTGTTGATGAAACACACAAATTGCATCGGGATTTAATACAACAGTCACCATGCGCACTTTCCTGTATAAAAGTAATGACTCAAACAGACTACGATTTGATCGTTCCCTGGAAGACCAGTAGTAGTTTCCGATGTACATCTGGTGGCATTCTGTAATCTGTGGACCTTCAAAGTGTTGATGAATCACAGAAATTGCCTCGTGATTGAATCTAACAGTCACCATGCGCACTTTCCTCCATGGGAGTAATGTCTAAATCAGTCTATGCTTTGATCGCTCCCAGGAAGAACAGTAGTCGTTTCCGATGTACATCTGGAGACAATCTGTAATCTGTGGACTATCAGACTGTTGATGAAACACAGAAATTGCATCGGGATTGAATACAACAGGCACCATGCGCAGTTTCATTCATGGGAGTAATGTCTCACACAGATTACGCTTTGATCGTTCCCTGGAAGACCAGTAGTAGATTCAGAGGAACATCTGGAGGCATTCTGTAATCTGTGGACTATCAGAGTGTTGCTGAAACTCAGAAATTGCATCGGGATTGAATACAACAGTCACCATGCGCACTTTACTCCATGGCAGTAATGTCTCTAACAGTCTACGCTTTGATCATTCCCTGGGAGACCAGTAGTAGTTTCCGATGCACATCTGGTGGCATTCTGTAGTCTGTGGACTATCAGAGTGTTGATGAAACAAAGAAATTGCATCGGGATTGAATACAACTGTCACCATCCGCACTTTCCTCAATGTTAGTAATGTCTCAAGCAGTCTACGCTTTGATCGTTCCCTGGAAACCAGTGTTAGTTTCCGATGCACATCTGGAGGCATTCTGTAATCTGTGGACTATCAGAGTGTTGCTGAAACACAGAAATTGCATCGGGATTGAATACAACAGTCACCATGCGCACTTTACTCCATGGCAGTAATGTCTCTAACAGTCTACGCTTTGATCATTCCCTGGGAGACCAGTAGTAGTTTCCGATGCACATCTGGTGGCATTCTGTAGTCTGTGGACTATCAGAGTGTTGATGAAACACGGAAATTGCATCGGGATTGAATACAACAGTCACCATGAGCACTTTCCTCCATGGGAGGAATGTCTCAAACAGTCTACGCTTTGATCGTTCCCTTGAAGACCAGTGTTAGTTTCCGATGCACATCTGGAGGCATTCTGTAATCTGTGGACTACCAGAGTGTTGATGAAACACATAAATTTCATCGGGATTGAATACAACAGTCACCATGCGCACTTTCGTCCATGGGAGGAATGACTCAAAGAGTCTACGCTTTCATCGTTCCCTTGAAGACCAGTAGTAGTTTCCGATGCACATCTGGAGGCATTCTGTAATCTGTGGACTATCTGAGTGTTGATGAAACACAGAAATTTCATCGGGATTGAGTACAACAGTCACCATGCGCACTTTCCTCCATGGGAGTAATATCTCTAACAGTCTACGCTTTGATCATTCCCTGGAAGACAGTAGTAGTTTCCGATGCACATCTGGTGGCATTCTGTAACCTGTGGACTATCAGAATGTAGATGAAACACAGAAATTGCATCGGGATTGAATACAACAGTCACCATGCGCATTTTCCTCCATGGGAGGAATGTCTCAAACAGTCTACGCTTTGATCGTTCCCTTGAAGACCAGTAGTAGTTTCTGATGCACATCTGGGGGCATTCTGTAACCTGTGGATTATCAGACTGTTGATGAAACACAGAAATTGCATCGGGATTGAATACAACAGGCACCATGCACACTTTTCTCCTTGGGAGTAACTTCTTATACAGTCTATTTTTTGATCGTTCCCTGGAAGACCAGAAGTAGTTTCCGATGCACATCTGGAGGCATTCTGTAATCTGTGGACCTTCAAAGTGTTGATGAAACACAGAAATTGCATCGGGATTAAATACATCAATCACCATCCGCACTTTCCTCCATGTTAGTAATGTCTCAAACAGTCTACGCTTTGATCGTTCCCTGGAAGACCAGTGTTAGTTTCCGAAGCACATCTGGAGGCATTCTGTAATCTGTGGACTATGAGAGTGTTGATGAAACACAGAAATTGCATCGGGATTGAATACAACAGTCACCATGCGCACTTTCTTCCATGGGAGTAATGTCTCTAACAGTCTACGCTTTGATCGTTCATTGGAAGACCAGTAGCAGTTTCCGATGCACATCTGGAGGCATTCTGTAATCTGTGGACTATCAGAGTGTTGATGAAACACAGAAATTTCATCGGGATTGAATACAACAGTCACCATGTGCACTTTCCTCCATGGGAGTAATTCTCAAACAGTCTACGTTTTTATCGTTCCCTGGAAGATCAGTAGTACTTTCCGATGCACATCTGTAGGCATTCTGTAATCTGTTGACCTTCAAGGTGTTAATAAAACACAGAAATTGCATCGGGATTGAATACAACAGTCACCATGCGCTCTTTTCTCCATGTTAGTAATTCTCAAACAGTCTACGTTTTGATCGTTCCCTGGAAGACCAGTAGTAGTTACCGATGCATATCTGGATGCATTCTGTAATCTGTGGACTATCAGAATGTAGATGAAACACAGAAATTGCATCGGGATTGAATACAACAGTCACCATGCGCACTTTCCTCCATGGGAGTAATGTCTCTAACAGTCTACGCTTTGATCATTCCCTGGAAGACCAGTAGTAGTTTCCGATGCACATCTGGTGGCATTCTGTAATCTGTGGACTATCAGAGTGTTGATGAAACACAGAAATTACATTGGGATTGAATACAAGAGTCACCATGCGCACTTTCCTCCTTGGGAGTAATGTCTTAAAAAATCATTTTTTGATCGGTCCCTGGAACACCAGAAGTAGTTTCCGATACACATCTGCAGGCATTCTGTAATCTGTGGACTATCAGAGTGTTGATGAAACACAGAAATTGCATCGGGATTGAATACAACAGTCACCATGCGCACTTTCCTATATAAAAGTAATGTCTCAAACAGACTACGATTTGATCGTTCCCTGGAAGACCAGTTGTAGTTTCCGATGCACATCTGGAGGCATTCTGTAATCTGTGGACTATCAGACTGTTGATGAAACACAGAAATTGCATTGGGATTGAATACAACAGTCACCATGCCCACTTTCCTCCATGGGCGTAATGTCTGAAACAGTCTACGCTCTGATCGTTCCCTGGAAGACCAGTAGTAGTTTCCGATGCACATCTGGAGGCATTCTCTAATCTGTGGACCTTCAAAGTGTTGATGAAACACAGAAATTGCATCTGGAGCGAATACAACAGTAACCATCAGCACTTTCCTCCATGGGAGTAATTCTCAAACAGGCTACGATTTGATCGTTCCCTGGAAGACCATTAGTAGTTTCCGATGCACATCTGGAGGCAATCTGTAATCTGTGGACTATCAGACTGTTGATGAAACACAGAAATTGCATCGGGATTGAATACAACAGGCACCATGCGCACTTTCCTCCTTGGGAGTAATGTCTTAAACAGTCTATTTTTTGATCGTACCCTGGTAGACCAGAAGTAGTTTCCGATGCACATCTTTAGGCATTCTGTAATCTGTGGACCTTCGAAGTGTTGATGAAACACAGAAATTGCATCGGGATTGAATACAATAGTCACCATGCGCACTTTCCCCTTGTTAGTAATTCTCAAACAGACTACGCTTTGATCGTTCCCTGGAAGACCAGTAGTAGTTACCGATGCACATCTGGAGGCATTCTGTAATCTGTGGACTCTCAGAGTGTTGATGAAACACAGAAATTTCATCGGGATTGAATACAACAGTCACCATGCGCACTTTCCTCCATGGGAGTAATGTCTCAAACAGTCTACGCTTTGATCTTTCCCTTGAAGACCAGTAGTAGTTTCTGATGCACATCTGGGGGCATTCTGTAACCTGTGGATTATCAGACTGTTGATGAAACACTGAAATTGCATCGGGTTTGAATACAACAGGCACCATGCACACTTTCCTCCTTGGGAGTAACGTCTTATACAGTCTATTTTTTGATCGTTCCCTGGAAGACCAGAAGTAGTTTCTGATGCACATCTGGAGTCATTCTGTAATCTGTGGACCTTCAAAGTGTTGATGAAACACAGAAATTTCATCGGGATTGAGTACAAGAGTCACCATGCGCACTTTCCTCCATGGGAGTAATATCTCTAACAGTCTACGCTTTGATCATTCCCTGGAAGACAGTAGTAGTTTCCGATGCACATCTGGTGGCATTCTGTAACCTGTGGACTATCACAGTGTTTATGAAACACAGAAATTGCATCGGGATTGAATTCAACAGTCACCATGCGCACTTTCCTCCATGGGAGGAATGTCTCAAACAGTCTACGCTTTGATCGTTCCCTTGAAGACCAGTAGTAGTTTCTGATGCACATCTGGGGGCATTCTGTAACCTGTGGATTATCAGACTGTTGATGAAACACAGAAATTGCATCGGGATTGAATACAACAGGCACCATGCACACTTTTCTCCTTGGGAGTAACTTCTTATACAGTCTATTTTTTGATCGTTCCCTGGAAGAGCATAAGTAGTTTCCGATGCACATCTGGAGGCATTCTGTAATCTGTGGACCTTCAAAGTGTTGATGAAACACAGAAATTGCATCGGGATTAAATACAACAATCACCATCCGCACTTTCCTCCATGTTAGTAATGTCTGAAACAGTCTACGCTTTGATCGTTCCCTGGAAGACCAGTGTTAGTTTCCGATGCACATCTGGAGGCATTCTGTAATCTGTGGACTATGAGAGTGTTGATAAAACACAGAAATTGCATCGGGATTGAATACAACAGTCACCATGCGCACTTTCTTCCATGGGAGTAATGTCTCTAACAGTCTACGCTTTGATCGTTCCCTGGAAGACCAGTAGTAGTTTCCGATGCACATCTGGAGGCATTCTGTAATCTGTGGACTATCAGAGTGTTGATGAAACACAGAAATTTCATCGGGATTGAATACAACAGTCACCATGTGCACTTTCCTCCATGGGAGTAATTCTCAAACAGTCTACGTTTTTATCGTTCCCTGGAAGATCAGTAGTACTTTCCGATGCACATCTGGAGGCATTCTGTAATCTGTTGACCTTCAAAGTGTTAATAAAACACAGAAATTGCATCGGGATTGAATACAACAGTCACCATGCGCACTTTCCTATATAAAAGTAATGTCTCAAACAGACTACGATTTGATCGTTCCCTGGAAGACCAGTTGTAGTTTCCGATGCACATCTGGAGGCATTCTGTAACCTGTGGACTATCAGACTGTTGATGAAACACAGAAATTTCATAGGGATTGAATACAACAGTCACCATGCGCACTTTCCTCCATGGGAGTAATGTCTCTAACGGTCTACGCTTTGATCATTCCCTGGAAGACAGTAGTAGTTTCCGATGCACATCTGGTGGCATTCTGTAACCTGTGGACTATCACAGTGTTGATGAAACACAGAAATTGCATCGGGATTGAATACAACAGTCACCATGCCCACTTTCCTCCATGGGAGGAATGTCTCAAACAGTCTACGCTTTGATCTTTCCCTTGAAGACCAGTAGTAGTTTCTGATGCACATCTGGGGGCATTCTGTAACCTGTGGATTATCAGACTGTTGATGAAAGACTGAAATTGCATCGGGTTTGAATACAACAGGCACCATGCACACTTTCCTCCTTGGGAGTAACGTCTTATACAGTCTATTTTTTGATCGTTCCCTGGAAGACCAGAAGTAGTTTCTGATGCACATCTGGAGTCATTCTGTAATCTGTGGACCTTGAAAGTGTTGATGAAACACAGAAATTGCATCGGGATTGAATACAACAATCACCATCCGCACTTTCATCCATGTTAGTAATGTCACAAACAGTCTACGCTTTGATCGTTCCCTGGAAGACCAGTGTTAGTTTCCGCTGCACATCTGGAGGCATTCTGTAATCTGTGGACGATGAGACTGTTGATGAAACACATAAATTGCATCGGGATTGAATACAACAGTCACCATGCGCACTTTCAACCATGGGACTAATGTCTCTAACAGTCTACGCTTCGATCGTTCCCTGGAAGACCAGTAGTAGATTCCGATGCACATCTGGAGGCATTCTGTAATCTGTGGACCTTCAAAGTGTTGATGAAACACGGAAATTGCTTCGGGATTGAATACAACTGTCACCATGCGCACTTTCCTCCATGGGAGTAATGTCTGAAAAAGTCTACGCTTTGATCGTTCCCTGGAAGACCAGTAGTAGTTTCCCATGCACACCTGGAGGCATTCTGTAACCTGTGGACTTTCAGACTGTTGATGAAACACAGAAATTCCATCTGGAGTGAATACAACAGTCACCATCCGCACTTTCCTCCATGGGATTAATTCTCAATCAGGCTACGCTTTGATTGTTCCCTGGAAGACAAGTAGCAGGTGCTGATGCACATCTGGTGGCATTCTGTAATCTGTGGACCTTCAAAGTGTTGATGAATCACAGAAATTGCATTGTGATTAAATACAACAGTCACCATGCCCACTTTCCTCCATGGGAGTAATGTCTGAAACAGTCTACGCTTTGATAGCTCCCAGGAAGACCAGTAGTAGTTTCCGATGTATATCTGGAGACAATCTGTAATCTGTGGACTATGAGAGTGTTGATGAAACACAGAAATTGCATCGGGATTGAATACAAAGTCACCATGCGCACTTTCCGCCATGGGAGTAATTCTCAGACAGTCTACGCTTTGATCGTCCCTGGAAGACCAGTGGTAGTTTCCGATGCGCATCTGGAGGCATTCTGTAATTTGTGGACTATCAGACTGTTGATGAAACACAGAAATTGCATCGGGATTGAATAAAACAGTCACCATTAGCACTTTCCTCCATGGGAGTAATGTCTCAAACAGTTTACGCTTTGATCGTTCCCTGGAAGACACGTAGTAGTTTAGGATGCACATCTGGATTCATTCTGTAATCTGTGGACTATCAGAGTGTTGATGAAACACAGAAAATGCATCTTGATTGAATACAACAGTCACCATGCGCACTTTCCTCCATGGGAGTAACGTATCAATGAGTCTACGCTTTGATCCTTCCGTGGAAGACCAGTAGTAGTTTACGATGCAATTCTGGAGGCATTCTGTAACCTGTGGACTATCAGACTGTTGATGAAACACAGAAATTGCATCGGGATGGATTACAACAGGCACCATGCGCAGTTTCATTCATGGGAGTAATGTCTCAAACAGATTACGCTTTGATCGTTCCCTGAAAGACCATTAGTAGTTTCCGAGGCACATCTGGAGTCATTCTGTAATCTGTGGACTATCAGAGTGTTGATGAAACAAAGAAATTGCATCGGGATTGAATACAACTGTCACCATCCGCACATTCCTCCATGTTAGTAATGTCTCAAACAGTCTACGCTTTGATCGTTCCCTGGAAGACCAGTGTTAGTTTCCGATGCACATCTGGAGGCATTCTGTAATCTGTGGACCTCCAAATTGTTGATGAAACACAGAAATTGCCTCCGGATTGAATACAACTGTCACTATGCGCACTTCCCTCCATGGGAGTAATGTCTGAAACAGTCTACGCTTTGATCGTTCCCTGGAAGACCAGTAGTAGTTTCCGATGCACATCTGGAAGCATTATGTAATCTGTGGCCCTTCAAAGTGTTGATGAAACACAGAAATTGCATCTGGAATGAATACAACAGTCACCATCCGAACTTTCCTCCATAGGAGTAATTCTCAAACAGGCTACGCTTTTATCGTTCCCTGGAAGACCAGTAGTAGTTTCCGATGCACATCAGTGGCATTCTGTAATCTGTGGACCGTCAAAGTGTTGATGAATCACAGAAATTGCATCGGAATTGAATACAACAATCACCATGCCCACTTTCCTCCTTGAGAGTAATGTCTGAAGCAGTCTACGCTTTGATCGCTCCCAGGAAGACCAGTAGTAGTTTCCGATGTATATCTGGAGACAATCTGTAATCTGTGGACTATGAGAGTGTTGATGAAACACAGATATTGCATCGGGATTGAATGCAACAGTCACCATCCGCACTCTACTCCATGTTAATAATGTCTAAAACACTCTACGCTTTGATCGTTCCCTGGAAGACCAGTGTTAGTTCCCGATGCACATCTGGAGGCATTCTGTAATCTGTGGACTATCGGAGTGTTGATGAAACACAGAAATTGCATCGGGGTTGAATACAACAATCACCATCCGCACTTTCCTCAATGTTAGTAATGTCTCAAACAGTCTACGCTTTGATCGTTCCCTGGAAGACCAGTGTTAGTTTCCGATGCACATCTGGAGGCATTCTGTAAACTGTGGACCTCCAAATTGTTGATGAAACACAGAAATTGCCTCCGGATTGAATACAACTGTCACTATGCGCACTTCCCTCCGTGGGAGTAATGTCTGAAAAAGTCTACGCTTTGATCGTTCGCTGGAAGACCAGTAGTAGTTTCCGATGCACATCTGGAGGCATTCTGTAATCTGTGGACTGTCATAGTGTTGATGAAATACAGAAATTGTATCGTGATTGAATACAACAGTCACAATGCGCACTTTCCTCCATGGGAGTAATTTTCAAACAGTCTACGCTTTGATCCTTCCGTGGAAGACCAGTAGTAGTTTACGATGCAATTCTGGTGGCATTCTGCAATCTTTGGACTATCCGACTGTTGACGAAACACAGAAATTGCATCGGGATTGAACAAAACAGTCACCATGCGCACTTTCCTCCATGGGAGTAATGTCTCTAACAGTCTACGCTTTGATCATTCCCTGGAGGACCAGTACTAGTTTCCGATGCACATCTGGTGGCATTCTGTAATCTGTGGACTATCGGAGTGTTGATGAAACACAGAAATTGCATCGGGATTGAATACAGCAGTCACCATCCGCACTCTACTCCATGTTAATAATGTCTAAAACACCTTACGCTTTGATCGTTCCCTGGAAGACCAGTGTTAGTTTCCGATGCACATCTGGAGGCATTCTGTAATCTGTGGACTATCGGAGTGTTGATGAAACACAGAAATTGCATCGGGATTGAATACAACTGTCACCATGCGCACTTTCCTATATAAAAGTAATGTGTCAAACAGACTACGATTTGATCGTTCCCTGGAAGACCAGTAGTAGTTTCCGATGCACATCTGGAAGCATTCTGTAATCTGTGGACCTTCAAAGTGTTGATGAATCACAGAAATTGCCCCGGGATTGAATACAACAGTCACCATGCGCACTTTCCTCCATGGGAGTAATGTCTCAAACAGTCTGTTTTTGATCGTACCCTGGAAGACCAGAAGTAGTTGCCGATGCACATCTGGAGGCATTCTGTAATCTGTGGAGCTTCAAAGTGTTGATGAAACACAGAAATTGCATCTGGAGCGAATACAACAGTCACCATCCACACTTTCCTCCATGGGAGTAATTCCCAAACAGGCTACGCTTTTATCGTTCCCTGGAAGACCAGCAGTAGTTTCCGATGCACATCTGGTGGCATTCTGTAATCTGTGGACCTTCAAAGTGTTGATGAATCACAGAAATTGCCTCGGGATTGAATACAACAGTCACCATGCGCACTTTCCTCCATGGGAGTAATGTCTGAAACAGTCAAAGCGTAGACTGTTAGAGACATTACTCCCATGGAGGAAAGTGCGCATGGTGACTGTTGCATTCAATCCCGATGCAATTTCTGTGTTTCATCAACACTCTCATAGTCCACAGATTACAGATTGTCTCCAGATATACATCGGAAACTACTACTGGTCTTCCTGGGAGCGATCAAAGCGTAGACTGCTTCAGACATTACTCTCAAGGAGGAAAGTGGGCATGGTGACTGTTGTATTCAATTCCGATGCAATTTCTGTGATTCATCAACATCTGGAGGAATTCTGTAATCTGTGGACTATCAGAGTGTTGATGAAACACAGAAATTGCATCGGGATTGAATACAACAGTCACCATGCGCACTTTCCTCCATGGGAATAATGTCTCTAACAGTCTACGCTTTGATCATTGCCTGGAAGACAGTAGTAGTTTCCGATGCACATGTGGTGGCATTCTATAATCTGTGGACTATCAGAGTATTGATGAAACACAGGAATTGCATCGGGATTGAATACAACAGTCACCATGCGCACTTTCCTCCATGGGAGGAATGTCTCAAACATTCTACATTTTGATTGTTCCCTTGACGACCAGTAGTAGTTTCTGATACACATCCGGGGCATTCTGTAACCTGTGGATTATCAGACTGTTGATGAAACACAGAAATTGCATCGGGATTGAATACAACAGGCACCATGCACACTTTCCTCCATGGGAGTAATGTCTGAAAAACTCTAAGATTTGATCGTTCCCTGGAAGACCAGTAGTAGTTTCCCATGCACACCTGGAGGCATTCTGTAATCTGTGGACCTTCAAAGTGTTGATGAAACACAGAAATTGCATCGGGGTTGAATACAACAATCACCATCCGCACTTCCCTCCATGTTAGTAATGTCTCAAAGAGTCTACGCTTTGACCGTATCCTGGAAGACGAGTAGTAGTTTCCGATGCACATCTGGACTCATTCTGTAATCTTTGGACTATCAGAGTGTTGATGAAACACAGAAATTGCATCGGGATTGAATACAACAGTCACCATTCTCTCTTTCCTCCATGGGAGTAATTCTCAAACAGGCTACGATTTGATCGTTCCCTGGAAGACAAGTAGTAGTTTCTGATGCACATCTGGTTGCATTCTGTAATCTGTGGACCTTCAAAGTGTTGATGAATCACTGAAATAGCATCGTGATTGATTACAACAATCACCATGCCCACTTTCCTCCATGGGAGTAATGTCTGAAACCGTCTACGCTTTGATAGCTCCCAGGTAGACCAGTAGTAGTTTCCGATGTACATCTGGAGACAATCTGTAATCTGTGGACAATCAGGGTGTTGATGAAACACAGAAATTGCATCGGAAATTAATACAACAGTCACCACGCGCACTTTCCTCCATGGGAGTAATGTCTCTAACAGTCTACGCTTCGATCGTTCACTGGAAGACCAGTAGCAGAATCCGATGCACATCTTTAGACAATCTGTAATCTGTTGACTATCAGAGTGCATCGGGATCGAATACAACAGTCACCATGCGCACTTTCGTCCATGGGAGTAATGTCTCAAGGAGTTTACGCTTTGATCGTTCCCTGGAAGACCAGTAGTAGTTTTCGATGCACATCTGGAGGCATTCTGTAATCTGTGGACCTTCAAAGTGTTGATGAAACACAGAAATTGCATCGGGGTTGAATACAACAATCACCATCCGCACTTTCCTCCATGTTAGTAATGTCTCAAAGAGTCTACGCTTTGATCGTATCCTGGAAGACGAGTAGTAGTTTCCGATGCACATCTGGACACATTCTATAATTTTTGGACTATCAGAGTGTTGATGAAAGACAGAAATTGCATCGGAATTGAATACAACAGTCACCACGCGCACTTTCCTCCATGGAAGTAATGTTCTCTAACAGTCTACGCTTTGATCGTTCACTGGAAGACCAGTAGTAGTTTCCGATGCACATCTTTAGACAATCTATAATCTGTGGACTATCAGAGTGCATCGGGATCTAATACAACAGTCACCATGCGCACTTTCTTCCATGGGAGTAATGTCTCAAAGAGTTTACGCTTTGATCGTTCCCTGGAAGACCAGTAGTAGTTTTCGATGCACATCTGGAGGCATTCTGTAATCTGTGGACCTTCAAAGAGATGATGAAACACAGTAATTGCATCGGGATTGAATACAACAGTCACCATGCGCACTTTCCTCCATGTTAGTAATTCTCAAACAGACTACGTTTTGATCGTTCCCTGGAAGACCAGTAGTAGTTACCGATGCACATCTGGAGGCATTCTGTAATCTGTGGACTATCCGACTGTTGATGAAACACAGAAATTGCATCGGGATTGAATACAACAGGCACCATGCGCACATTCCTCCTTGGGAGTAATGTCTTAAACAGTCTATTCTTTGATCGTTCCCTGGTAGACCAGAAGTAGTTTCCGATGCACATCTGGAGTCATTCTGTAATCTGTGGACCTTCAAAGTGTTGATGAAACACAGTAATTGCATCGGGATTGAATACAACAGTCACCATGCGCACTTTCCTCCATGGGAATAATGTCTCTAACAGTCTACGCTTTGATCATTGCCTGGAAGACAGTAGTAGTTTCCGATGCACATGTGGTGGCATTCTATAATCTGTGGACTATCAGAGTGTTGATGAAACACAGAAATTGCATCGGGATTGAATACAACAGTCACCATGCGCACTTTCCTCCATGGGAGGAATGTCTCAAACATTCTACATTTTGATTGTTCCCTTGACGACCAGTAGTAGTTTCTGATACACATCCGGGCATGCTGTAACCTGTGGATTATCAGACTGTTGATGAAACACAGAAATTGCATCGGGATTGAATACAACAGGCACCATGCACACTTTCCTCCATGGGAGTAATGTCTGAAAAACTCTACGATTTGATCGTTCCCTGGAAGACCAGTAGTAGTTTCCCATGCACACTTGGAGGCATTCTATAATCTGTGGACCTTCAAAGTGTTGATGAAACACAGAAATTGCATCGGGGTTGAATACAACAATCACCATCCGCACTTTCCTCCATGTTAGTAATGTCCCAAAGAGTCTACGCTTTGATCGTATCCTGGAAGACGAGTAGTAGTTTCCGATGCACATCTGGACTCATTCTGTAATCTTTGGACTATCAGAGTGTTGATGAAACACAGAAATTGCATCGGGATTGAATACAACAGTCACCATTCTCTCTTTCCTCCATGGGAGTAATTCTCAAACAGGCTACGATTTGATCGTTCCCTGGAAGACAAGTAGTAGTTTCTGATGCACATCTGGTTGCATTCTGTAATCTGTGGACCTTCAAAGTGTTGATGAATCACTGAAATAGCATCGTGATTGAATACAACAATCACCATGCCCACTTTCCTCCATGGGAGTAATGTCTGAAACCGTCTACGCTTTGATAGCTCCCAGGTAGACCAGTAGTAGTTTCCGATGTACATCTGGAGACAATCTGTAATCTGTGGACAATCAGGGTGTTGATGAAACACAGATATTGCATCGGAAATTAATACAACAGTCACCACGCGCACTTTCCTCCATGGGAGTAATGTCTCTAACAGTCTACGCTTCGATCGTTCACTGGAAGACCAGTAGCAGTATCCGATGCACATCTTTAGACAATCTGTAATCTGTTGACTATCAGAGTGCATCGGGATCGAATACAACAGTCACCATGCGCACTTTCGTCCATGGGAGTAATGTCTCAAGGAGTTTACGCTTTGATCGTTCCCTGGAAGACCAGTAGTAGTTTTCGATGCACATCTGGAGGCATTCTGTAATCTGTGGACCTTCAAAGTGTTGATGAAACACAGAAATTGCATCGTGGTTGAATACAACAATCACCATCCGCACTTTCCTCCATGTTAGTAATGTCTCAAAGAGTCTACGCTTTGATCGTATCCTGGAAGACGAGTAGTAGTTTCCGATGCACATCTGGACACATTCTATAATTTTTGGACTATCAGAGTGTTGATGAAAGACAGAAATTGCATCGGAATTGAATACAACAGTCACCACGCGCACTTTCCTCCATGGAAGTAATGTTCTCTAACAGTCTACGCTTTGATCGTTCACTGGAAGACCAGTAGTAGTTTCCGATGCACATCTTTAGACAATCTATAATCTGTGGACTATCAGAGTGCATCGGGATCTAATACAACAGTCACCATGCGCACTTTCTTCCATGGGAGTAATGTCTCAAAGAGTTTACGCTTTGATCGTTCCCTGGAAGACCAGTAGTAGTTTTCGATGCACATCTGGAGGCATTCTGTAATCTGTGGACCTTCAAAGAGATGATGAAACACAGTAATTGCATCGGGATTGAATACAACAGTCACCATGCGCACTTTCCTCCATGTTAGTAATTCTCAAACAGACTACGTTTTGATCGTTCCCTGGAAGACCAGTAGTAGTTACCGATGCACATCTGGAGGCATTCTGTAATCTGTGGACTATCCGACTGTTGATGAAACACAGAAATTGCATCGGGATTGAATACAACAGGCACCATGCGCACATTCCTCCTTGGGAGTAATGTCTTAAACAGTCTATTCTTTGATCGTTCCCTGGTTGACCAGAAGTAGTTTCCGATGCACATCTGGAGTCATTCTGTAATCTGTGGACCTTCAAAGTGTTGATGAAACACAGTAATTGCATCGGGATTGAATACAACAGTCACCATGCGCACTTTCCTCCATGGGAATAATGTCTCTAACAGTCTACGCTTTGATCATTGCCTGGAAGACAGTAGTAGTTTCCGATGCACATGTGGTGGCATTCTATAATCTGTGGACTATCAGAGTGTTGATGAAACACAGAAATTGCATCGGGATTGAATACAACAGTCACCATGCGCACTTTCCTCCATGGGAGGAATGTCTCAAACATTCTACATTTTGATTGTTCCCTTGACGACCAGTAGTAGTTTCTGATACACATCCGGGCATGCTGTAACCTGTGGATTATCAGACTGTTGATGAAACACAGAAATTGCATCGGGATTGAATACAACAGGCACCATGCACACTTTCCTCCATGGGAGTAATGTCTGAAAAACTCTACGATTTGATCGTTCCCTGGAAGACCAGTAGTAGTTTCCCATGCACACTTGGAGGCATTCTATAATCTGTGGACCTTCAAAGTGTTGATGAAACACAGAAATTGCATCGGGGTTGAATACAACAATCACCATCCGCACTTTCCTCCATGTTAGTAATGTCCCAAAGAGTCTACGCTTTGATCGTATCCTGGAAGACGAGTAGTAGTTTCCGATGCACATCTGGACTCATTCTGTAATCTTTGGTCTATCAGAGTGTTGATGAAACACAGAAATTGCATCGGGATTGAATACAACAGTCACCATTTTTACTTTCCTCCATGGGAGTAATTCTCAAACAGGCTACGATTTGATCGTTCCCTGGAAGACAAGTAGTAGTTTCTGATGCACATCTGGTGGCATTCTGTAATCTGTGGACCTTCAAAGTGTTGATGAATCACTGAAATTGCATCGTGATTGAATACAACAGTCACCATGCGCACTTTCCTCCATGTTAGTAATTCTCAAACAGACTACGTTTTGATTGGTCCCTGGAAGACCAGTAGTAGTAACCGATGCACATCTGGAGGCATTCGGTAATCTGTGGACTATCAGAGTGTTGATGAAACACAGAAATTGCATCGGGATTGAATACAACAGTCACAATGCGCACTATCCTCCATGGGAGTAATGTCTCTAACAGTCTACGCTTTGATCATTGCCTGGAAGACAGTAGCAGTTTCCGATGCACATCTGGTGGCATTCTGTAATCTGTGGACTATCAGAGTGTTGATGAAACACAGAAATTGGATCGGGATTGAATACAACAGTCACCATGAGCACTTTCCTCCATGGGAGGAATGTCTCAAACATTCTACGTTTCGATTGTTCCCTTGAAGACCAGTAGTATTTTCTGATACACATCGGGGGCATTCTGTAACCTGTGGATTATCAGACTGTTGATGAAACACAGATATTGCATCGGGATTGAATACAACAGGCACCATGCACACTTTCCTGCATGGGAGTAATGTCTGAAAAAGTCTACGCTTTGATCGTTCCCTGGAAGACCAGTAGTAGTTTCCCATGCACACCTGGAGGCATTCTGTAATCTGTGGACCTTCAAAGTGTTGATGAAACACAGAAATTGCATCGTGGTTGAATACAACAATCACCAACCGCACTTTAATCCATGTTAGTAATGTCTCAAAGAGTCTACGATTTGATCGTATCCTGGAAGACGAGTAGTAGTTTCCGATGCACATCTGGAGGCATTCCGTAATCTGTGGACCTTCAAAGTGTTGATGAATCACAGATATTGCCTCGGGATTGAATACAACAGTCACCATGCGTACTTTCCTTCATGGGAGTAACGTCTCAATGAGTCTACGCTTTGATCCTTCCGTGGAAGACCAGTAGTAGTTTACGATGCAATTCTGGTGGCATTCTGCAATCTTTGGACTATCCGACTGTTGATGAAACACAGAAATTGCATCGGGATTGAATAAAACAGTCACCATGCGCACTTTCCTCCATGGGAGTAATGTCTCTAACAGTCTACGCTTTGATCATTCCCTGGAGGACCAGTAGAAGTTTCCGATGCACATCTGGTGGCATTCTGTAATCTGTGGACTATCAGAGTGTTGATGAAACACAGAAATTGCATCGGGATTGAATAAAACAGTCACCATGCGCACTTTCCTCCATGGGAGGAATGTCTCAAACAGACTATGATTTGATCGTTCCCTGGAAGACCAGTAGTAGTTTCCGATACACATCTGGAGGCATTCTGTAATCTGTGGACCTTCAAAGTGTTGATGAATCACAGAAATTGCCTCGGGATTGAATACAACAGTCACCATGCGCACTTTCCTCCATGGGAGTAATGTGTCAAACAGTCTGTTTTTGATCGTACCCTGGAAGACCAGAAGTAGTTGCCGGTGCACATCTGGAGGCATTCTGTAATCTGTGGAGCTTCAAAGTGTTGATGAAACACAGAAATTGCATCTGGAGCGAATACAACAGTCACCATCCACACTTTCCTCCATGGGAGTAATTCTCAAACAGGCTACGCTTTTATCGTTCCCTGGAAGACCAGCAGTAGTTTTCGATGCACATCTGGTGGCATTCTGTAATCTGTGGACCTTCAAAGTGTTGATGAATCACAGAAATTGCCTCGGGATTGAATACAACAGTCACCATGCGCACTTTCCTCCATGGGAGTAATGTCTGAAACAGTCTACGCTTTGATCGCTCCCAGGAAGACCAGTAGTAGTTTCCGATGTACATCTGGAGACAATCTGTAATCTGTGGACTATCGGAGTGTTGATGAAACACAGAAATTGCATCGGGATTGAATACAACAGTCACCACGCGCACTTTCCTCCATGGGAGTAATGTCTCTAATAGTCTACGCTTTGATCGTTCCCTTGAAGACCAGTAGTAGTTACCGATTCACATCTGGAGGAATTCTGTAATCTGTGGACTATCAGAGTGTTGATGAAACACAGAAATTGCATCGGGATTGAATACAACAGTCACCATGCGCACTTTCCTCCATGGGAATAATGTCTCTAACAGTCTACGCTTTGATCATTGCCTGGAAGACAGTAGTAGTTTACGATGCACATGTGGTGGCATTCTATAATCTGTGGACTATCAGAGTGTTGATGAAACACAGAAATTGCATCGGGATTGAATACAACAGTCACCATGGGCACTTTCCCCCATGGGAGGAATGTCTCAAACATTCTACATTTTGATTGTTCCCTTGACGACCAGTAGTAGTTTCTGATACACATCCGGGGCATTCTGTAACCTGTGGATTACCAGAATGTTGATGAAACACAGAAATTGCATCGGGATTGAATACAACAGGCACCATGCACACTTTCCTCCATGGGAGTAATGTCTGAAAAACTCTACGATTTGATCGTTCCCTGGAAGACCAGTAGTAGTTTCCCATGCACACCTGGAGGCATTCTGTAATCTGTGGACCTTCAAAGTGTTGATGAAACACAGTAATTGCATCGGGATTGAATACAACAGTCACCATGCGCACTTTCCTCCATGTTAGTAATTCTCAAACAGACTACGTTTTGATCGGTCCCTGGAAGACCAGTAGTAGTTACCGATGCACATCTGGAGGCATTCTGTAATCTGTGGACTATCAGACTGTTGATGAAACACAGAAATTGCATCGGGATTGAATACAACACGCACCATGCGCACATTCCTCCTTGGGAGTAATGTCTTAAACAGTCTATTCTTTGATCGTTCCCTGGTAGACCAGAAGTAGTTTCCGATGCACATCTGGAGGCATTCTGTAATCTGTGGACCTTCAAAGTGTTGATGAAACACAGTATTGCATCGGGATTGAATACAACAGTCACCATGCGCACTTTCCTCCATGTTAGTAATTCTCAAACAGACTACGTTTTGATCGGTCCCTGGAAGACCAGTAGTAGTTACCGATGCACATCTGGAGGCATTCTGTAATCTGTGGACTATCAGACTGTTGATGAAACACAGAAATTGCATCGGGATTGAACACAACACGCACCATGCGCACATTCCTCCTTGGGAGTAATGTCTTAAACAGTCTATTCTTTGATCGTTCCCTGGTAGACCAGAAGTAGTTTCCGATGCACATCTGGAGGCATTCTGTAATCTGTGGACTATCAGAGTGTTGATGAAACACAGAAATTGCATCGGGATTGAATACAACAGGCACCATGCACACTTTCCTCCATGGGAGTAATGTCTGAAAAACTCTACGATTTGATCGTTCCCTGGAAGACCAGTAGTAGTTTCCCATGCACACCTGGAGGCATTCTGTAATCTGTGGACCTTCAAAGTGTTGATGAAACACAGTAATTGCATCGGGATTGAATACAACAGTCACCATGCGCACTTTCCTCCATGTTAGTAATTCTCAAACAGACTACGTTTTGATCGGTCCCTGGAAGACCAGTAGTAGTTACCGATGCACATCTGGAGGCATTCTGTAATCTGTGGACTATCAGACTGTTGATGAAACACAGAAATTGCATCGGGATTGAATACAACACGCACCATGCGCACATTCCTCCTTGGGAGTAATGTCTTAAACAGTCTATTCTTTGATCGTTCCCTGGTAGACAAGAAGTAGTTTCCGATGCACATCTGGAGGCATTCTGTAATCTGTGGACCTTCAAAGTGTTGATGAAACACAGTATTGCATCGGGATTGAATACAACAGTCACCATGCGCACTTTCCTCCATGTTAGTAATTCTCAAACAGACTACGTTTTGATCGGTCCCTGGAAGACCAGTAGTAGTTACCGATGCACATCTGGAGGCATTCTGTAATCTGTGGACTATCAGAGTGTTGATGAAACACAGAAATTGCATCGGGATTGAATACAACAGTCACAATGCGCACTATCCTCCATGGGAGTAATGTCTCTAACAGTCTACGCTTTGATCATTGCCTAGAAGACAGTAGTAGTTTCCGATGCACATCTGGTGGCATTCTGTAATCTGTGGACTATCAGAGTGTTGATGAAACACAGAAATTGGATCGGGATTGAATACAACAGTCACCATGAGCACTTTCCTCCATGGGACGAATGTCTCAAACATTCTACGTTTCGATTGTTCCCTTGAAGACCAGTAGTATTTTCTGATACACATCCGGGGCATTCTGTAACCTGTGGATTATCAGACTGTTGATGAAACACAGAAATTGCATCGGGATTGAATACAACAGGCACCATGCACACTTTCCTCCATGGGAGTAATGTCTGAAAAAGTCTACGTTTTGATCGTTCCCTGGAAGACCAGTAGTAGTTTCCCATGCACACCTGGAGGCATTCTGTAATCTGTGGACCTTCAAAGTGTTGATGAAACACAGAAATTGCATCGTGGTTGAATACAACAATCACCATCCGCACTTTAATCCATGTTAGTAATGTCTCAAAGAGTCTACGATTTGATCGTATCCTGGAAGACGCGTAGTAGTTTCCGATGCACATCTGGAGGCATTCTGTAATCTGTGGTCTATCAGAGTGTTGATGAAACACAGAAATTGCATCGGGATTGAATACAACAGTCACCATTCTCACTTTCCTCCATGGGAGTAATTCTCAAACAGTCTACGATTTGATCGTTCCCTGGAAGATCAGTAGTACTTTCCGATGCACATCTGGAGGCATTCTGTAATCTGTGGACCCTCAAAGTGTCGATGAATCACAGAAATTGCTTCGGGATTGAATACAACTGTCACCATGCGCACTTTCCTCCATGGGAGTAATGTCTGAAAAAGTCCAAGCTTTGATCGTTCCCTGGAAGACCAGTAGTAGTTTCCCATGCACACCTTAAGGCATTCTGTAATCTGTGGACCTTCAAAGTGTTGATGAAACACAGATATTCCATCTGGAGTGAATACAACAGTCACCATCCGCACTTTCCTCCATGGGAGTAATTCTCAATCAGGCTACGCTTTGATCGTTCCCTGGAAGACAAGTAGTAGTTTCTGATGCACATCTGGTGGCATTCTGTAATCTGTGGACCTTCAAAGTGTTGATGAAACACAGAAATTGCATCGTGGTTGAATACAACAATCACCATCCGCACTTTAATCCATGTTAGTAATGTCTCAAAGAGTCTACGATTTGATCGTATCCTGGAAGACAAATATTAGTTTCCTTGCACATCTGGAGGCATTCTGTAATCTGTGGACTACCAGAGTGTTGATGAAACACAGATATTGCCTCAGGATTGAATACAACAGTCACCATGTGCACTTTCCACTATGGTAGTAATGTCTCAACCAGTCTACGCTTTGATCGTTCGCTGGAAGACCAGTAGTAGTTACAGATGCACATATGGAGGCATTCTGTAATCTGTGGACAATCAGAGTGTTGATGAAACACATAAATTGCATCGGGATTGAATACAAGAGTCACCATGCGCACTTTCCTAAATGGGAGTGATGTCTGAAACAGTCTACGCTTTGATCGTTCCCTGGAAGACCAGTAGTAGTTTCCGATGCACACCTGGAGGCATTCTGTAAACTGTGGACTATCAGAGTGTTGATGAAACACAGAAACTGAATCAGGATGAATACAACAGTCACCATGTGCACTTTCCTCCATGGGAGGAATGTCTCAAAGAGTTTACGCTTTGATCGTTCCCTGGAAGACCAGTAGTAGTTTCCGATGCACATCTGGAAGCATTCTGTAATCCGTGGACTGTCAGAGTGTTGATGAAACACAGAAATTGAATCGGGATTGACTACAACCGTCACCATGCGCACTTTCCTCCATAGGAGTAATGTCTCAAACAGTCTACACTTTGTTCGTTCCCTGGAAGACCATTATTAGTTTCCGATGCACATCTGGAGGCATTCTGTAATCTGTGGACTATCGGAGTGTTGATGAAACCCATAAATTGCATCGGGATTGAATACAAGAGTCACCATGCGCACTTTCCTCCATGGGAATAATGTCTCAAAGAGTCTACGCTTTGATCGTTCCCTTGAAGACGAGTAGTAGTTACCGATGTACATCTGGAGGCATGCTGTAATCTGTGGAATATCTGAGTGTTGATGAAACACAGTAACTGCCTCGGGATTGAATACAACAGTCACTATGTGCACTTTCCTCTATGGTAGTAAAGTCTCAAACAGTCTACGCTTTGATCGTTCGCTGGAAGGCCAGTAGTAGTTTCCGATGCACCTCTGGAGGCATTCTGTAATCTGTGGACTATCAGAGTGTTGATGAAACACAGTAACTGCCTCGGGATTGAATACAACAGTCACTATGTGCACTCTCCTCTATGGTAGTAATGTCTCAAACAGTCTACGCTTTGATCGTTCGCTGGAAGACCAGTAGTAGTTTCCGATGCACATCTGGAGGCATTCTGTAACCTGTGGATTATCAGACTGTTGATGAAACACAGAAATTGCATCGGGATTGAATACAACAGGAACTATGCGCACTTTCCTCCTTGGGAGTAATGTCTTAAAAAATCTATTTTTTGATCGTTCCCTGGAAGACCAGAAGTAGTTTCCGATGCACATCTGAAGGCATTCTGTAATCTGTGGACGTTCAAAGTGTTGATGAAACACAGAAATTGCATCGGGATTGAATACAACAGTCACCATCCGCACTCTACTCCATGTTAATAATGTCTAAAACACTTTACGCTTTGATCGTTCCCTGGAAGACCAGTGTTAGTTTACGATGCACATCTGGAGGCATTCTGTAATCTGTGGACTATCGGAGTGTTGATGAAACACAGAAATTGAATCGGGATTGAATACAACAGTCACCATACGCACTTTCCTATATAAAAGTAATGTCTCAAACAGACTACGATTTGATCGTTCCCTGGAAGACCAGTAGTAGTTTCCGATGCACATCTGGAGGCATTCTGTAATCTGTGGACTATCAGAGTGGTGATGAAACACAGAAATTGCATCGGGATTAATACAACAGGCACCATGCGCACATTCCTCCTTGGGAGTAATGTCTTAAACAGTCTATTCTTTGATCGTTCCCTGGTAGACCAGAAATAGTTTCCGATGCACATCTGGAGGCATTCTGTAATCTGTGGACCTTCAAAGTGTTGATGAAACACAGTAATTGCATCGGGATTGAATACAACCGTCACCATGCGCACTTTCCTCCATGTTAGTAATTCTCAAACAGACTACGCTTTGATCGTTCCCTGGAAGACCAGTAGTAGTTACCGATGCACATCTGGAGGCATTCTGTAATCTGTGGACTATCAGAGTGTTGATGAAACACAGAAATTGCATCGGGATTGAATACAACAGTCATAATGAGCACTTTCCTCCATGGGAGTAATGTCTCTAACAGTCTACGCTTTGATCATTGCCTGGAAGACAGTAGTAGTTTCCGATGCACATCTGGTGGCATTCTGCAATCTGTGGACTATCAGAGTGTTGATGAAACACATAAATTGCATCGGGATTGAATACAACAGTCACCATGCGCACTTTCCTCCGTGGGAGGAATGTCTCAAACATTCTACGTTTTGATTGTTCCCTTGAAGACCAGTAGTATTTTCTGATACACATCCGGGGCATTCTGTAACCTGTGGATTATGAGACTGTTGATGAAACACAGAAATTGCATCGGGATTGAATACAACAGCCACCATGCACACTTTCCTCCATGGGAGTAATGTCTGAAAAAGTCTACGCTTTGATCGTTCCCTGGAAGACCAGTAGTAGTTTCCCATGCACACCTGGAGGCATTCTGTAATCTGTGGACCTTCAAAGTGTTGATGAAACACAGAAATTGCATCGGGATTGAATACAACAGTCACCATTCTCACTTTCCTCCATGGGAGTAATTCTCAAACAGTCTACGATTTGATCGTTCCCTGGAAGATCAGTAGTACTTTCCGATGCACATCTGGAGGCATTCTGTAATCTGTGGACTATCAGAGTGTTGATGAAACACAGAAATTGCATCGGGATGGAATACAACAGTCACAATGCGCAATTTCCTCCATGGGAGGAATGTCTCAAACATTCTACGTTTTGATTGTTCCCTTGAAGACCAGTAGAATTTTCTGATACACATCCGGGGCATTCTGTAACCTGTGGATTATCAGACTGTTGATGAAACACTAAAATTGCATCGTGATTGAATACAACAGTCACCATGCCCACTTTCCTCCACGGGAGTAATGTCTGACACCGTCTACGCTTTGATAGCTCCCAGGTAGACCAGTAGTAGTTTCCGATGTACATCTGGAGACAATCTGTAATCTGTGGACAATCAGGGTGTTGATGAAACACAGAAATTGCATCGGGATTGAATACAACAGTCACCACGCGCACTTTCCTCCATGGGAGTAATGTCTCTAACAGTCTACGTTTTGATCGTTCCCTGGAAGACCAGAAGTAGTTTCCGATGCACATCTGTAGGCATTCTGTAATCTGTGGACTATCAGAGTGCAGATGAAACACAGAAATTGCATCGGAATTGAATACAACAGTCACCATTAGTACTTTCCTCCATGGGAGTAATGTCTCAAACAGTCTACGCTTTGATCGTTCGCTGGAAGACCAGTAGTAGTTTCCGATGCACATCTGGAGACAATCTGTAATCTGTGGACTATAAGAGTGTTGATGAAACACAGAAATTGCATCGGGATTGAATACAACATTCACCATGAGCACTTTCCTCCATGGGAGTAATGTCTCAATGAGTCTACGCTTTGATCCTTCCGTGGAAGACCAGTAGTAGTTTACGATGCAATTCTGGAGGCATTCTGTAATCTGTGGACTATCAGAGTGTTGATGAAACACAGAAAATGCATCGGGATTGAATACAACAGTCACCATGCGCACTTTCCTCCATGGGAGTAATGTCTCAAAGAGTCTACGCTTTGATCGTTCCCAGGAAGACCAGTAGTAGTTTTCGATGCACATCTGGAGGCATTCTGTAATCTGTGGACCTTCAAAGTGTTGATGAAACACAGTAATTGCATCGGGATTGAATACAACAGTCACCATGCGCACTTTCCTCCATGTTAGTAATTCTCAAACAGACTACGTTTTGATCGTTCCCTGGAAGACCAGTAGTAGTTACCGATGCACATCTGGAGGCATTCTGTAATCTGTGGACGTTCAAAGTGCTGATGAAACACAGAAATTGCATCGGGATTGAATACAACAGGCACCATGCGCACATTCCTCCTTGGGAGTAATGTCTTAAACAGTCTATTCTTTGATCGTTCCCTGGTAGACCAGAAATAGTTTCCGATGCACATCTGGAGGCATTCTGTAATCTGTGGACCTTCAAAGTGTTGATGAAACACAGTAATTGCATCGTGATTGAATACAACAGTCACCACGCGCACTTTCCTCCATGTTAGTAATGTCTCAAAGAGTCTACGCTTTGATCGTATCCTGGAAGACGAGTAGTAGTTTCCGATGCACATCTGGAGGCATTCTGTAATCTGTGGACCTTCAAAGTGTTGATGAAACACAGTAATTGCATCGTGATTGAATACAACAGTCACCACGCGCACTTTCCTCCATGTTAGTAATGTCTCAAAGAGTCTACGCTTTGATCGTATCCTGGAAGACGAGTAGTAGTTTCCGATGCACATCTGGAGGCATTCTGTAATCTGTGGACTATCAGAGTGTTGATGAAACACAGAAATTGCATCGGGATTGAATACAACAGTCACCATTCTCACTTTCCTCCATGGGAGTAATTCTCAAACAGTCTACGATTTGATCGTTCCCTGGAAGATCAGTAGTAGTTTCCGATGCACATCTGGAGGCATTCTGTAATCTGTGGACTATCAGACTGTTGATGAAACACTGAAATTGCATCGTGATTGAATACAACAGTCACCATGCCCACTTTCCTCCATGGGAGTAATGTCTGACACCGTCTACGCTTTGATAGCTCCCAGGTAGACCAGTAGTTGTTTCCGATGTACATCTGGAGACAATCTGTAATCTGTCTACAATCAGGGTGTTGATGAAACACAGAAATTGCATCGGGAATGAATACAACAGTCACCACGCGCACTTTCCTCCATGGGAGTATTGTCTCAAAGAGTCTACGCTTTGATCGTTCGCTGGAAGACCAGTAGGAGTTTCCGCTGCACATCTGGAGGCATTCTGTAATCAGTGGACTATCAGAGTGTTGATGAAACACAGAAATTGCATCGGGATTGAATACAACAGTCACCATGAGCACTTTCCTCCATGGGAGTAACGTCTCTATGAGTCTACGCTTTGATACTTCCGTGGAAGACCAGTAGTAGTTTACGATGCAATTCTGGAGGCATTCTGTAATCTGTGGACTATCAGACTGTTGATGAAACACAGAAATTGCATCGGGATTGAATTCAACAGTCACTATGCGCACTTTCCTCCATGGGTGTAATGTTTCTAACAGTCTACCCTTTGATCGTTCCATTGAAGACCAGTAGTAGTTTCCAATGGACATCTGGAGGCATTCTGTAATCTGTGGACTATCAGAGTGTTGATGAAACACCGAAATTGCAACGGGATTGAATACAACAGTCACCATTCGCACTTTTCTAGATGGGAGTAATTTCTCAAACAGTCTACGCTTTGATCGATCCCTGGAAGACCAGTAGTAGTTTCCGATTCCCTTCTGGAGCCATTCTGTAATCTGTGGACTATCAGAGGGTGGATGAAACACATAAATTGCATCGGGATTGCATACAACATTCACCATGCGCACTTTCCTCCAATAGAGTAATGTCTCAAACAGTCTACGATTTGATCGTTCCCTAGAAGTCCAGTAGTAGTTTCCGATGCACATCTGGATGCATTCTGTAATCTGTGGACTATCAGACTGTTGATGAAACACAGAAATTGCATCGGGATTGAATACAACAGGAACTATGCGCACTTTCCTCCTTGGGAGTCTTAAAAAATCTATTTTTTGATCGTTCCCTGGAAGACCAGAAGTAGTTTCCGATGCACATCTGAAGGCATTCTGTAATCAGTGGACGTTCAAAGTGTTGATGAAACACAGAAATTGCATCGGGATTGAATACAACAGTCACCATCCGCACTCTACTCCATGTTAATAATGTCTAAAACACTTTACGCTTTGATCGTTCCCTGGAAGACCAGTGTTAGTTTCCGATGCACATCTGGAGGCGTTCTGTAATCTGTGGACTATCGGAGTGTTGATGAAACACAGAAATTGCATCGGGATTGAATACAACAGTCACCATACGCACTTTCCTATATAAAAGTAATGTCTCAAACAGACTACGAATTGATCGTTCCCTGGAAGACCAGTAGTAGTTTCCGATGCACATCTGGAGGCATTCTGTAATCTGTGGACTATCAGAGTGGTGATGAAACACAGAAATTGCATCGGGATTGAATACAACAGTCACCATGCGCACTTTCCTCCATGGGAGGAATGTCTCAAACATTCTACGTTTTGATTGTTCCCTTGAAGACCAGTAGTATTTTCTGATACACATCCGGGGCATTCTGTAACCTGTGGATTATCAGACTGTTGATGAAACACTGAAATTGCATCGTGATTGAATACAACTGTCACCATGAACACTTTCCTCCATGGGAGTAATGTCTGACACCGTCTACGCTTTGATAGCTCCCAGGTAGACCAGTAGTTGTTTCCGATGTACATCTGGAGACAATCTGAAATCTGTGGACAATCAGGGTGTTGATGAAACACAGAAATTGCATCGCGATTGAATACAACAGTCACCACGCGAACTTTCCTCCATGGGAGTAATGTCTCTAACAGTCTACGTTTTGATCGTTCCCTGGAAGACCAGAAGTAGTTTCCGATGCACATCTGTAGGCATTCTGTAATCTGTGGACTATCAGAGTGCAGATGAAACACAGAAATTGCATCGGAATTGAATACAACAGTCACCATTAGCACTTTCCTCCATGGTAGTAATGTCTCTAACAGTCTACCCTTTGATCGTTCACTGGAAGACCAGTAGTAGTTTCCGATGCACATTTGGAGGCATTCTGTAATCTGTGAACTATCAGACTGTTGATGAAACACAGAAATTGCATCGGGATTGAATTCAACAGTCACTATGCGCACTTTCCTCCATGGGTGTAATGTTTCTAACAGTCTACCCTTTGATCGTTCCATTGAAGACCAGTAGTAGTTTCCAATGGACATCTGGAGGCATTCTGTAATCTGTGGACTATCAGAGTGTTGATGAAACACCGAAATTGCAACGGGATTGAATACAACAGTCACCATTCGCACTTTTCTAGATGGGAGTAATTTCTCAAACAGTCTACGCTTTGATCGATCCCTGGAAGACCAGTAGTAGTTTCCGATTCCCTTCTGGAGCCATTCTGTAATCTGTGGACTATCAGAGGGTGGATGAAACACATAAATTGCATCGGGATTGCATACAACATTCACCATGCGCACTTTCCTCCAATAGAGTAATGTCTCAAACAGTCTACGATTTGATCGTTCCCTAGAAGTCCAGTAGTAGTTTCCGATGCACATCTGGATGCATTCTGTAATCTGTGGACTATCAGACTGTTGATGAAACACAGAAATTGCATCGGGATTGAATACAACAGGAACTATGCGCACTTTCCTCCTTGGGAGTCTTAAAAAATCTATTTTTTGATCGTTCCCTGGAAGACCAGAAGTAGTTTCCGATGCACATCTGAAGGCATTCTGTAATCAGTGGACGTTCAAAGTGTTGATGAAACACAGAAATTGCATCGGGATTGAATACAACAGTCACCATCCGCACTCTACTCCATGTTAATAATGTCTAAAACACTTTACGCTTTGATCGTTCCCTGGAAGACCAGTGTTAGTTTCCGATGCACATCTGGAGGCGTTCTGTAATCTGTGGACTATCGGAGTGTTGATGAAACACAGAAATTGCATCGGGATTGAATACAACAGTCACCATACGCACTTTCCTATATAAAAGTAATGTCTCAAACAGACTACGAATTGATCGTTCCCTGGAAGACCAGTAGTAGTTTCCGATGCACATCTGGAGGCATTCTGTAATCTGTGGACTATCAGAGTGGTGATGAAACACAGAAATTGCATCGGGATTGAATACAACAGTCACCATGCGCACTTTCCTCCATGGGAGGAATGTCTCAAACATTCTACGTTTTGATTGTTCCCTTGAAGACCAGTAGTATTTTCTGATACACATCCGGGGCATTCTGTAACCTGTGGATTATCAGACTGTTGATGAAACACTGAAATTGCATCGTGATTGAATACAACTGTCACCATGAACACTTTCCTCCATGGGAGTAATGTCTGACACCGTCTACGCTTTGATAGCTCCCAGGTAGACCAGTAGTTGTTTCCGATGTACATCTGGAGACAATCTGAAATCTGTGGACAATCAGGGTGTTGATGAAACACAGAAATTGCATCGCGATTGAATACAACAGTCACCACGCGAACTTTCCTCCATGGGAGTAATGTCTCTAACAGTCTACGTTTTGATCGTTCCCTGGAAGACCAGAAGTAGTTTCCGATGCACATCTGTAGGCATTCTGTAATCTGTGGACTATCAGAGTGCAGATGAAACACAGAAATTGCATCGGAATTGAATACAACAGTCACCATTAGCACTTTCCTCCATGGTAGTAATGTCTCTAACAGTCTACCCTTTGATCGTTCACTGGAAGACCAGTAGTAGTTTCCGATGCACATTTGGAGGCATTCTGTAATCTGTGAACTATCAGAGTGTTGATGAAACACTAAATTTGCGTCGGGATTGAATACAACAGTCACCATGCGCACTTTCCTCCATGGGAGTAGTGATTCAAACAGTCTACGCTTTGATCGTTCCCTGGAAGACCAGTAGTAGTTTCCGATGCACATCTGGAGGCATTCTGTAATCTGTGGACTATCAGAGTGTTGATGAAACACAGAAACTGAATCAGGATGAATACAACAGTCACTATGCGCACTTTCCTCCATGGGTGTAATGATTCTAACAGTCTACCCTTTGATCGTTCCATTGAAGACCAGTAGTAGTTTCCGATTCCCATCTGGAGCCATTCTGTAATCTGTGGACTATCAGAGGGTGGATGAAACACATAAATTGCATCGGGATTGCATACAACATTCACCATGCGCACTTTCCTCCAATAGAGTAATGTCTCAAACAGTCTACGATATGATCGTTCCCTAGAAGTACAGTAGTAGTTTCCGATGCACATCTGGATGCATTCTGTAATCTGTGGACTATCAGACTGTTGATGAAACACAGAAATTGCATCGGGATTGAATACAACAGGAACTATGCGCACTTTCCTCCTTGGGAGTAATGTCTTAAAAAATCTATTTTTTGATCGTTCCCTGGAAGACCAGAAGTAGTTTCCGATGCACATCTGAAGGCATTCTGTAATCAGTGGACGTTCAAAGTGTTGATGAAACACAGAAATTGCATCGGGATTGAATACAACAGTCACCATCCGCACTCTACTCCATGTTAATAATGTCTAAAACACTTTAACACTGGTCTTCCAGGGAACGATCAAAGCGTAGTTTCCGATGCACATCTGGAGGCATTCTGTAATCTGTGGATTATCGGAGTGTTGATGAAACACAGAAATTGCATCGGGATTGAATACAACAGTCACCATACGCACTTTCCTATATAAAAGTAATGTCTCAAACAGACTACGAATTGATCGTTCGCTGGAAGACCAGTAGTAGTTTCTGATGCACATCTGGAGGCATTCTGTAATCTGTGGACTATCAGAGTGGTGATGAAACACAGAAATTGCATCGGGATTGAATACAACAGTCACCATGCGCACTTTCCTCCATGGGAGTAATGTCTCAAACAGTCTGTTTTTGATCGTACCCTGGAAGACCAGAAGTAGTTTCCGATGCACATCTGGACCCATTCTGTAATCTGTGGACCTTCAAAGTGTTGATGAAACACAGAAATTGCATCTGGAGCGAATACAACAGTCACCATCCGCACTTTCCTCCATGGGAGTAATTCTCAAACAGGCTACGCTTTGATCGTTCCCTGGAAGACCAGCAGTAGTTTCCGATGCTCATCTGGTGGCATTCTGTAATCTGTGGACCTTCAAAGTGTTGATGAATCACAGAAATTGCCTCGGGATTGAATACAACAGTCACCATGCGCACTTTCTTCCATGGGAGTAATGTCTGAAACAGTCTACGCTTTGATCGCTCCCAGGAAGACCAGTAGTAGTTTCCGATGTACAGCTGGAGACAATCTGTAATCTGTGGACTATCAGAGTGTTGATGAAACACAGAAATTGCATCGGGATTGAATACAACAGTCACCACGCGCACTTTCCTCCATGGGAGTAATGTCTCTAACAGTCTACGCTTTGATCGTTCACTGGAAGACCAGTAGTAGTTTCCGATGCACATCTGGAGACAATCTGTAATCTGTGGACTATCAGAGTGTTGATGAAACACAGAAATTGCATCGGGATTGAATACAACAGTCACCATGCGCACTTTCCTCCATGGGAGTAATGTCTCAAAGAGTCTACGCTTTGATCGTTCCCAGGAAGACCAGTAGTAGTTTTCGATGCACATCTGGAGGCATTCTGTAATCTGTGGACCTTCAAAGTGTTGATGAAACACAGTAATTGCATCGGGATTGTATACAACAGTCACCATGCGCACTTTCCTCCATGTTAGTAATTCTCAAACAGACTACGTTTTGATCGTTCCCTGGAAGACCAGTAGTAGTTACCGATGCACATCTGGAGGCATTCTGTAATCTGTGGACTATCAGACTGTTGATGAAACACAGAAATTGCATCGGGATTGAATACAACAGGCACCATGCGCACATTCCTCCTTGGGAGTAATGTCTTAAACAGTCTATTCTTTGATCGTTCCCTGGTAGACCAGAAATAGTTTCCGATGCACATCTGGAGGCATTCTGTAATCTGTGGACCTTTAAAGTGTTGATGAAACACAGTAATTGCATCGTGATTGAATACAACAGTCACCACGCGCACTTTCCTCCATGTTAGTAATGTCTCAAAGAGTCTACGTTTTGATCGTGTCCTGGAAGACGAGTAGTCGTTTCCGATGCACATCTGGAGGCATTCTGTAATCTGTGGACTATCAGAGTGTTGATGAAACACAGAAATTGCATCGGGATTGAATACAACAGTCACCATTCTCACTTTCCTCCATGGGAGTTATTCTCAAACAGTCTACGATTTGATCGTTCCCTGGAAGATCAGTAGTACTTTCCGATGCACATCTGGAGGCATTCTGTAATCTGTGGACTATCAGAGTGTTGATGAAACACAGAAATTGCATCGGGATTGAATACAACAGTCACCATGCGCACTTTCCTCCATGGGAGGAATGTCTCAAACATTCTACGTTTTGATTGTTCCCTTGAAGACCAGTAGTATTTTCTGATACACATCCGGGGCATTCTGTAACCTGTGGATTATCAGACTGTTGATGAAACACTGAAATTGCATCGTGATTGAATACAACAGTCACCATGCCCACTTTCCTCCATGGGAGTAATGTCTGACACCGTCTACGCTTTGATAGCTCCCAGGTAGACCAGTAGTTGTTTCCGATGTACATCTGGAGACAATCTGTAATCTGTGGACTATCAGAGTGTTGATGAAACACAGAAATTGCATCGGGATTGAATACAACAGTCACCATGAGCACTTTCCTCCATGGGAGTAACGTCTCAATGAGTCTACGCTTTGATCCTTCCGTGGAAGACCAGTAGTAGTTTACGATGCAATTCTGGAGGCATTCTGTAATCTGTGGACTATCAGACTGTTGATGAAACACAGAAATTGCATCGGGATTAATTCAACAGGCACCACGCGCACTTTCCTCCATGGTAGTAATGTCTCTAACAGTCTACCCTTTGATCGTTCACTGGAAGACCAGTAGTAGTTTCCGATGCACATTTGGAGGCATTCTGTAATCTGTGAACTATCAGAGTGTTGATGAAACACTAAATTTGCATCGGGATTGAATACAACAGTCACCATGCGCACTTTCCTCCATGGGAGTAATGATTCAAACAGTCTACGCTTTGATCGTTCCTAGGAAGACCAGTAGTGGTTTCCGATGCACATCTGGAGGCATTCTGTAATCTGTGGACTATCAGAGTGTTGATGAAACACAGAAAATGCATCGGGATTGACTACAACCTTCACCATGAGCACTTTCCTCCATAGGAGTAATGTCTAAGACAGTCTAAGTTTTGATCGTTCCCTGGAAGACCAATATTAGTTTCCGATGCACATCTGGAGGCATTCTGTAATCTGTGGACTACCAGAGTGTTGATGAAACACAGAAATTGCCTCTCGATTGAATACAACAGTCACCATGTGCACTTTCCTCTATGGTAGTAATGTCTCAAACAGTCTACGCTTTGATCGTTCGCTGGAAGACCAGTAGTAGTTACAGATGCACATATGGAGGCATTCTGTAATCTGTGGACGTTCAAAGTGCTGATGAAACACAGAAATTGCATCGGGATTGAATACAACAGTCGCCATTCGCACTTTCCTCCATGGGAGTAATTCGCAAACAGTCTACGCTTTGATCGTTCCCTGGAAGGTCAGTAGTAGTTTCCGATACACATCTGGAGGCATTCTGTAATCTGTGGACCTCCAAACTGTTGATGAAACACAGAAATTGCCTCGGGATTGAATACAACTGTCACCATGCGCACTTCCCTCCATGGGAGTAATGTCTGAAACCGTCTACGCTTTGATCGTTCCCTGGAAGACCAGTAGTAGTTTCCGATGCACATCTGGTGGCATTCTGTAATCTGTGGACTATCAGAGTGTTGATGAAACACAGAAATTGCATCGGGATTGAATACAACAGGAACCATGCGCACTTTCCTCCTTGGGAGTAATGTCTTAAAAAATCTATTTTTTGATCGTTCCCTCGAAGACAAGAAGTAGTTTCCGATGCACATCTGGAGGCATTCTGTAATCTGTGGACGTTCAAAGTGCTGGTGAAACACAGAAATTGCATCGGGATTGAATACAACAGTCACCATCCGCACTCTACTAAATGTTAATAATGTCTAAAACACTCTACTCTTTGATCGTTCCCTGGAAGACCAGTGTTAGTTTCCGATGCACATCTGGAGGCATTCTGTAATCTGTGGACTATAGGAGTGTTGATGAAACACAGAAATTGCATCGGGGTTGAATACAACAATCACCATCCGCACCTTCCTCCATGTTAGTAATGTCTCAAAGAGTCTACGCTTTGATCGTATCCTGGAAGGCGAGTAGTACTTTCCGATGCACACCTGGAGGCATTCTGTAATCTGTGGACCTTCAAAGTGTTTATGAAACACAGAAATTCCATTTGGAGTGAATACAACAGTCACCATCCGCACTTTCCTCCACTGGAGAAATTCTCAATCAGGCTACGCTTTGATCGTTCCCTGGAAGACAAGTAGTAGTTTCTGATGCACATCTGGTGGCATTCTGTAATCTGTGGACCTTCAAAGTGTTGATGAATCACTGAAATTGCATCGTGATTGAATACAACAGTCACCATGCCCACTTTCTTCCATGGGAGTAATGTCCGTAACCGTCTACGCTTTGATAGCTCCCAGGTAGACCAGTAGTAGTTTCCGATGTACATCTGGAGACAATCTGTAATCTGTTGACAATCAGGGAGTTGTTGAAACACAGAAATTGCATCGGGATTGAATACAACAGTCACCACGCGCACTTTCCTCCATGGGAGTAATGTCTCTAACAGTCTACGCTTTGATCGTTCGCTGGAAGACCAGTAGTAGTTTCCGATGCACATCTGGAGGCATTCTGTAATCTGTCGACTATTAGAGTGTTGATGAAACACAGAAATTGTATCGGGATTGAATACAACAGTCACCATGAGCACTTTCCTCCATGGGAGTAACGTCTCAATGAGTCTACGCTTTGATCCTTCCGTGGAAGACCAGTAGTAGTTTACGATGCAATTCTGGTGGCATTCTGTAATCTGTGGAATATCAGAGTGTTGATGAAACACAGAAATTGCATCGGGATTGAATACAACAGTCACCATGCGCACTTTCCTCCATGGGAGGAATGTCTCAAACAGTCTACGCTTTGATCGTTCCCTTGAAGACCAGTAGTAGTTTCCGATGCACATCTGGAGGCATTCTGTAACCTGTGGATTATCAGACTGTTGATGAAACACAGAAATTGCATCGGGATTGAATACAACAGGAACCATGCGCACTTTCCTCTTTGGGAGTAATGTCTTAAAAAATCTATTTTTTGATCGTTCCCTGGAAGACGAGAAGTAGTTTCCGATGCACATCTGGAGGCATTCTGTAATCTGTGGACCTCCAAACTGTTGATGAAACACAGAAATTGCCTCGGGATTGAATACAACTGTCACCATGCGCACTTCCCTCCATGGGAGTAATGTCTGAAACCGTCTACGCTTTGATCGTTCCCTGGAAGACCAGTAGTAGTTTCCGATGCACATCTGGAGGCATTCTGTAACCTGTGGATTATCAGACTGTTGATGAAACACAGAAATTGCATCGGGATTAATTCAACAGGCACCACGCGCACTTTCCTCCATGGTAGTAATGTCTCTAACAGTCTACCCTTTGATCGTTCACTGGAAGACCAGTAGTAGTTTCCGATGCACATTTGGAGGCATTCTGTAATCTGTGAACTATCAGAGTGTTGATGAAACACTAAATTTGCATCGGGATTGAATACAACAGTCACCATGCGCACTTTCCTCCATGGGAGTAATGATTCAAACAGTCTACGCTTTGATCGTTCCTAGGAAGACCAGTAGTGGTTTCCGATGCACATCTGGAGGCATTCTGTAATCTGTGGACTATCAGAGTGTTGATGAAACACAGAAAATGCATCGGGATTGACTACAACCGTCACCATGAGCACTTTCCTCCATAGGAGTAATGTCTAAGACAGTCTAAGTTTTGATCGTTCCCTGGAAGACCAATATTAGTTTCCGATGCACATCTGGAGGCATTCTGTAATCTGTGGACTACCAGAGTGTTGATGTAACACAGAAATTGCCTCTCGATTGAATACAACAGTCACCATGTGCACTTTCCTCTATGGTAGTAATGTCTCAAACAGTCTACGCTTTGATCGTTCGCTGGAAGACCAGTAGTAGTTACAGATGCACATATGGAGGCATTCTGTAATCTGTGGACGTTCAAAGTGCTGATGAAACACAGAAATTGCATCGGGATTGAATACAACAGTCGCCATTCGCACTTTCCTCCATGGGAGTAATTCGCAAACAGTCTACGCTTTGATCGTTCCCTGGAAGGTCAGTAGTAGTTTCCGATACACATCTGGAGGCATTCTGTAATCTGTGGACCTCCTAACTGTTGATGAAACACAGAAATTGCCTCGGGATTGAATACAACTGTCACCATGCGCACTTCCCTCCATGGGAGTAATGTCTGAAACCGTCTACGCTTTGATCGTTCCCTGGAAGACCAGTAGTAGTTTCCGATGCACATCTGGTGGCATTCTGTAATCTGTGGACTATCAGAGTGTTGATGAAACACAGAAATTGCATCGGGATTGAATACAACAGGAACCATGCGCACTTTCCTCCTTGGGAGTAATGTCTTAAAAAATCTATTTTTTGATCGTTCCCTCGAAGACAAGAAGTAGTTTCCGATGCACATCTGGAGGCATTCTGTAATCTGTGGACGTTCAAAGTGCTGGTGAAACACAGAAATTGCATCGGGATTGAATACAACAGTCACCATCCGCACTCTACTAAATGTTAATAATGTCTAAAACACTCTACTCTTTGATCGTTCCCTGGAAGACCAGTGTTAGTTTCCGATGCACATCTGGAGGCATTCTGTAATCTGTGGACTATAGGAGTGTTGATGAAACACAGAAATTGCATCGGGGTTGAATACAACAATCACCATCCGCACCTTCCTCCATGTTAGTAATGTCTCAAAGAGTCTACGCTTTGATCGTATCCTGGAAGGCGAGTAGTACTTTCCGATGCACACCTGGAGGCATTCTGTAATCTGTGGACCTTCAAAGTGTTTATGAAACACAGAAATTCCATTTGGAGTGAATACAACAGTCACCATCCGCACTTTCCTCCACTGGAGAAATTCTCAATCAGGCTACGCTTTGATCGTTCCCTGGAAGACAAGTAGTAGTTTCTGATGCACATCTGGTGGCATTCTGTAATCTGTGGACCTTCAAAGTGTTGATGAATCACTGAAATTGCATCGTGATTGAATACAACAGTCACCATGCCCACTTTCTTCCATGGGAGTAATGTCTGTAACCGTCTACGCTTTGATAGCTCCCAGGTAGACCAGTAGTAGTTTCCGATGTACATCTGGAGACAATCTGTAATCTGTTGACAATCAGGGAGTTGATGAAACACAGAAATTGCATCGGGATTGAATACAACAGTCACCACGCGCACTTTCCTCCATGGGAGTAATGTCTCTAACAGTCTACGCTTTGATCGTTCGCTGGAAGACCAGTAGTAGTTTCCGATGCACATCTGGAGGCATTCTGTAATCTGTCGACTATTAGAGTGTTGATGAAACACAGAAATTGTATCGGGATTGAATACAACAGTCACCATGAGCACTTTCCTCCATGGGAGTAACGTCTCAATGAGTCTACGCTTTGATCCTTCCGTGGAAGACCAGTAGTAGTTTACGATGCAATTCTGGTGGCATTCTGTAATCTGTGGAATATCAGAGTGTTGATGAAACACAGAAATTGCATCGGGATTGAATACAACAGTCACCATGCGCACTTTCCTCCATGGGAGGAATGTCTCAAACAGTCTACGCTTTGATCGTTCCCTTGAAGACCAGTAGTAGTTTCCGATGCACATCTGGAGGCATTCTGTAACCTGTGGATTATCAGACTGTTGATGAAACACAGAAATTGCATCGGGATTGAATACAACAGGAACCATGCGCACTTTCCTCTTTGGGAGTAATGTCTTAAAAAATCTATTTTTTGATCGTTCCCTGGAAGACGAGAAGTAGTTTCCGATGCACATCTGGAGGCATTCTGTAATCTGTGGACGTTCAAAGTGTTGATGAAACACAGAAATTGCATCGGGATTGAATACATCAGTCACCATCCGCACTCTACTCCATGTTAATAATGTCTAAAACACTCTACGCTTTGATCGTTCCCTGGAAGACCAGTGTAAGATTCCGATGCACATCTGGAGGCATTCTGTAATCTGTGGACTATCAGAGTGTTAATGAAACACAGAAACTGCCTTGGGATTGAATACAACAGTCACCATGTGCACTTTCCTCTATGGTAGTAATGTCTCAAACAGTCTACGCTTTGATCGTTCGCTGGAAGACCAGTAGTAGTTACGGATGCACATATGGAGGCATTCTGTAATCTGTGGACAATCAGAGTGTTGATGAAACACATAAATAGCATCGGGATTGAATACAAGAGTCACCATGCGCACTTTCCTCCATGGGAGTGAGGTCTGAAACAGTCTACGCTTTGATCGTTCCCTGGAAGATCAGTAGTAGTTTCCGATCCACATCTGGAGGCATTCTGTAATCTGAGGACCTTCAAAGTGTTGATGAAACACAGAAATTGAATCGGGATGAACACAACAGTCACTATGCGCACTTTCCCCCATGGGAGTAATGTTTCTAACAGTCTACACTTTGATCGTTCCATGGAGGACCAGTAGTAGTTTCCAATGGACATCTGGAGGCATTCTGTAATCTGTGGACCATCAGAGTGTTAATGAAAGACTAAAATTGCAACGGGATTGAATACAACATTCACCATGCGCACTTTCCTCAAGGGGAGTAATATCTCAAACAGTCTACGATTTGATCGTTCCCTAGAAGTCCAGTAGTAGTTTCCGATGCACATCTGGATGCATTCTGTAATCTGTGGACTATCAGACTATTGATGAAACACAGAAAATTCATCGGTATTGAATACAACAGTCAGCATGCGCACTTTTCTCCATGGGAGTAATTTCTCAAACAGTCTACGCTTCAATCGATCCCTGGAAGACCAGTAGTAGTTTCCGATTCCCATCTGGAGGCATTCTGTAATCTGTGGACTATCAGAGTGTTGATGAAACACATAAATTGAATCGGGATTGAATACAACAGTCTCCATGCGCACTTTCCTCCATGGGAGTAATTCTCAAACAGTCTACGTTTTGATCGTTCCCTGGAAGACCAGTGGTAGTTATCGATGCACATCTGGAGACAATCTGTAATCTGTGGAACTTCAAAGTAATGATGAAACACAGAAATTGCCTCGGGATTCAATACAACAGTCACCTTGCGCACTTTCCTACATGGGAGTAATGATTCAAACAGTCTACGCTTTCATCGTTCCCAGGAAGACCAGTAGTGGTTTCCGATGCATACCTGGAGGCATTCTGTAATCTGTGGACTATCAGAGTGTTGATGAAACACAGAAAATGCATCTGGAATGAATACAACAGTCACCATGTGCACTTTCTCCATGGGAGGAATGTGTCAAAGAGTTTACGCTTTGATCGTTCCCTGGAAGACCAGTAGTAGTTTCCGATGCAAATCTGGAGGCATTCTGTAATCCGTGGACCTTCAAAGAGTTGATGAAACACAGAAATTGAATCGGGATGAACACAACAGTCACTATGCGCACTTTCCTCCATAGGAGTAATGTCTCAAACAGTATACACTTTGATCGTTCCTGGAAGACCAGTATTAGTTTCCGATGCACATCTGGAGGCATTCTGTAATCTGTGGACTATCAGAGTGTTGATGAAATACAGAAATTGCCTCGGGAATGAATACAACCGTCACCATGCGCACTTTCCTCCATAGGAGTTATGTCTCAAACAGTCTACGATTTGATCGTTACCTGGAAGACCAGTAGTAGTTTCCGATGCACATCTGGAGACAACCTGTAACCTGTGGACTGTCAGAGTGTTGATGAAACACACAAATTGCATCGGGATTGAATACAACAGTCACCATGTGCACTTTCCCCTATGGTAGTAATGTCTCAAACAGTCTACGCTTTGATCGTTCGCTGGAAGACCAGTAGTAGTTACGGATGCACATATGGAGGCATTCTGTAATCTGTGGACAATCAGAGTGTTGATGAAACACATAAATTGCATCGGGATTGAATACAAGAGTCACCATGCGCACTTTCCTCCATGGGAGTGATGTCTGAAACATCCTACGCTTTGATCGCTCCCTGGAAGACCAGTAGTAGTTTCCGATGCACATCTGGAGGCATTCTGTAATCTGTGGACCTTCAAAGTGTTGATGAAACACAGAAATTGAATCGGGATGAATACAACAGTCACTATCTGCACTTTCCTCCATGGGAGTAATGTTTCTAACAGTCTACCCTTTGATCGTTCCATGGAGGACCAGTAGTAGTTTCCAATGGATATCTGGAGGCATTCTGTAATCTGTGGACTATCAGAGTGTTGATGAATCACAGAAACTGAATCGGGGTTGACTACAACCGTCACCATGCGCACTTTCCTCCATAGGAGTAATGTCTCAAACAGTCTACGCTTTGATCGTTACCTGGAAGACCAGTAGTAGTTTCCGATGCACATCTGGAGGCATTCTGTAATCTGTGGACCTTCAAAGAGTTGATGAAACACAGAAATTGAATCGGGATGAACACAACAGTCACTATGCGCACTTTCCTCCATGGGAGTAATGTTTCAAACAGTCTACCCTTTGATCGTTCCATGGAGGACCAGTAGTAGTTTCCAATTTACATCTGGAGGCATTCTGTAATCTGTGGACTATCAGAGTGTTGATGAAAGAATAAAATTGCAACGGGATTGAATACAACATTCACCATGCGCACTTTCCTCCATGGGAGTAATATCTCAAACAGTCTACGATTTGATCGTTCCCTAGAAGTCCAGTAGTAGTTTCCGATGCACATCTGGATGCATTCTGTAATCTGTGGACTATCTGACTATTGATGAAACACAGAAAATGCATCGGAATTGAATACAACAGTCACCATGCGCACTTTTCTCCATGGGAGTAATTTCTCAAACAGTCTACGCTTTGATCGATCCCTGGAAGACCGGTAGTAGTTTCCGATTCCCATCTGGAGGCATTCTGTAGACTGTGGACTATCAGAGTGTTGATGAAACACATAAATTGCATCGGGATTGAATACAACAGTCACCATGCGCACTTTCCTCCATGGGAGTAATTCTCAAACAGTCTACGTTTTGATCGTTCCCTGGAAGACCAGTAGTAGTTATCGATGCACATCTGGAGACAATCTGTAATCTGTGGAACTTCAAAGTAATGATGAAACACAGAAATTGCTTCGGGATTCAATACAACAGTCACTATGCGCACTTTTCTCCATGGGAGTAATGTCTGAAACAGTCTATTCTTAGATCGTTCCCTGGAAGACCAGAAGTAGTTTCCGATGCGCATCTGGAGGCATTCTGTAACCTGTGGACTTTCAAAGTGTTGTAGAAACACAGAAATTGCATCGGAATTGAATACAACAGTCACCATCCGCACTTTCCTCCACGTTAGTAATGTCTCAAACAGTCTACGCTTTGATCGTTCGCAGGAAGACCAGTAGTAGTTACGGATGCACATATGGAGGCATTCTGTAATCTGTGGACAATCAGAGTGTTGATGAAACACATAAATTGCATTGGGATTGAATACAAGAGTCACCATGCGCACTTTCCTCCATGGGAGTGATGTCTGAAACAGTCTACGCTTTGATCGTTCCCTGGAAGACCAGTAGTAGTTTCCGATGCACATCTGGAGGCATTCTGTAATCTGTGGACCTTCAAAGTGTTGATGAAACACAGAAATTGAATCGGGATGAATACAACAGTCACTATCTGCACTTTCCTCCATGGGAGTAATGTTTCTAACAGTCTACCCTTTGATCGTTCCATGGATTACCAGTAGTAGTTTCCAATGGACATCTGGAGGCATTCTGTAATCTGTGGACTATCAGAGTGTTGATGAAAGACTAAAATTGCAACGGGATTGAATACAACATTCACTATGCGCACTTTCCTCCATGGGAATATTCCCAAACAGTCTACGTTTGATCGTTCCCTGGAAGACCAGTAGTAGTTATCGATGCACATCTGGAGACAATCTGTAATCTGTGGAACTTCAAAGTAATGATGAAACACAGAAATTGCCTCGGGATTCAATACAACAGTCACCATGCGCACTTTCCTCCATGTTAGTAATGATTCAAACAGTCTACGCTTTGATCGTTCCCAGGAAGACCAGTAGTGGTTTCCGATGCACATATGGAGACATTCTGTAATCTGTGGACAATCAGAGTGTTGATGAAACACAGAAATTGAATCGGGATGAACACAACAGTCACTATGCGCACTTTCCTCCATGGGAGTAATGTCGCAAACAGTCTACGATTTGATCGTTCCCTAGAAGTCCAGTAGTAGTTTCCGATGCACATCTGGATGCATTCTGTAATCTGTGGACTATCAGAGTGTTGATGAAACACAGAAATTGCATCGGGATTGAATACAACAGACACCATGCGCACTTTCCTCCATGGGAGTAATGTCTGAAACAGTCTATTCGTTGATCGTTCCCTGGAAGACCAGAAGTAGTTTCCGATGCGCATCTGGAGGCATTCTGTAACCTGTGGACTTTCAAAGTGTTGTAGAAACACAGAAATTGCATCGGAATTGAATACAACAGTCACCATCCGCACTTTCCTCCACGTTAGTAATGTCTCAAACAGACTACGCTTTGATCGTTCCTGGAAGACCTGTGTTAGTTTCCGAAGCACATCTGGATGCATTCTGTAATCTGTGGACTATCAGAGTGCTGATGAAACACAGAAATTGCATCGGGATTGAATTCAACAGTCACCATCCGCACTTTCCTCCATGGGAGTAATTCTCAAACAGTCTACGCTTTCATCGTTCCTTGGAAGACCAGTAGTAGTTTCCGATGCACATCTGGTGTGGACGTGTGTTGATTAATCACAGAAATTGCATGGGGATTGAATACAACAGTCTCCATGCACACTCTCCTCCATGGGAGTAATGTCTCAAACAGTCTACGCTTTGATCGTTCCCAGGAAGACCAGTAGTAGTTTCCGATGCACATCTGGAGACAACCTGTAACCTGTGGACTGTCAGAGTGTTGATGAAACACACAAATTGCATCGGGATTGAATACAACAGTCACCATGTGCACTTTCCCCTATGGTAGTAATGTCTCAAACAGTCTACGCTTTGATCGTTCGCTGGAAGACCAGTAGTAGTTACGGATGCACATATGGAGGCATTCTGTAATCTGTGGACAATCAGAGTGTTGATGAAACACATAAATTGCATCGGGATTGAATACAAGAGTCACCATGCGCACTTTCCTCCATGGGAGTGATGTCTGAAACATCCTACGCTTTGATCGCTCCCTGGAAGACCAGTAGTAGTTTCCGATGCACATCTGGAGGCATTCTGTAATCTGTGGACCTTCAAAGTGTTGATGAAACACAGAAATTGAATCGGGATGAATACAACAGTCACTATCTGCACTTTCCTCCATGGGAGTAATGTTTCTAACAGTCTACCCTTTGATCGTTCCATGGAGGACCAGTAGTAGTTTCCAATGGATATCTGGAGGCATTCTGTAATCTGTGGACTATCAGAGTGTTGATGAATCACAGAAACTGAATCGGGGTTGACTACAACCGTCACCATGCGCACTTTCCTCCATAGGAGTAATGTCTCAAACAGTCTACGCTTTGATCGTTACCTGGAAGACCAGTAGTAGTTTCCGATGCACATCTGGAGGCATTCTGTAATCTGTGGACCTTCAAAGAGTTGATGAAACACAGAAATTGAATCGGGATGAACACAACAGTCACTATGCGCACTTTCCTCCATGGGAGTAATGTTTCAAACAGTCTACCCTTTGATCGTTCCATGGAGGACCAGTAGTAGTTTCCAATTTACATCTGGAGGCATTCTGTAATCTGTGGACTATCAGAGTGTTGATGAAAGAATAAAATTGCAACGGGATTGAATACAACATTCACCATGCGCACTTTCCTCCATGGGAGTAATATCTCAAACAGTCTACGATTTGATCGTTCCCTAGAAGTCCAGTAGTAGTTTCCGATGCACATCTGGATGCATTCTGTAATCTGTGGACTATCTGACTATTGATGAAACACAGAAAATGCATCGGAATTGAATACAACAGTCACCATGCGCACTTTTCTCCATGGGAGTAATTTCTCAAACAGTCTACGCTTTGATCGATCCCTGGAAGACCGGTAGTAGTTTCCGATTCCCATCTGGAGGCATTCTGTAGACTGTGGACTATCAGAGTGTTGATGAAACACATAAATTGCATCGGGATTGAATACAACAGTCACCATGCGCACTTTCCTCCATGGGAGTAATTCTCAAACAGTCTACGTTTTGATCGTTCCCTGGAAGACCAGTAGTAGTTATCGATGCACATCTGGAGACAATCTGTAATCTGTGGAACTTCAAAGTAATGATGAAACACAGAAATTGCTTCGGGATTCAACACAACAGTCACTATGCGCACTTTTCTCCATGGGAGTAATGTCTGAAACAGTCTATTCTTAGATCGTTCCCTGGAAGACCAGAAGTAGTTTCCGATGCGCATCTGGAGGCATTCTGTAACCTGTGGACTTTCAAAGTGTTGTAGAAACACAGAAATTGCATCGGAATTGAATACAACAGTCACCATCCGCACTTTCCTCCACGTTAGTAATGTCTCAAACAGTCTACGCTTTGATCGTTCGCAGGAAGACCAGTAGTAGTTACGGATGCACATATGGAGGCATTCTGTAATCTGTGGACAATCAGAGTGTTGATGAAACACATAAATTGCATTGGGATTGAATACAAGAGTCACCATGCGCACTTTCCTCCATGGGAGTGATGTCTGAAACAGTCTACGCTTTGATCGTTCCCTGGAAGACCAGTAGTAGTTTCCGATGCACATCTGGAGGCATTCTGTAATCTGTGGACCTTCAAAGTGTTGATGAAACACAGAAATTGAATCGGGATGAATACAACAGTCACTATCTGCACTTTCCTCCATGGGAGTAATGTTTCTAACAGTCTACCCTTTGATCGTTCCATGGATTACCAGTAGTAGTTTCCAATGGACATCTGGAGGCATTCTGTAATCTGTGGACTATCAGAGTGTTGATGAAAGACTAAAATTGCAACGGGATTGAATACAACATTCACCATGCGCACTTTCCTCCATGGGAATATTCCCAAACAGTCTACGTTTTGATCGTTCCCTGGAAGACCAGTAGTAGTTATCGATGCACATCTGGAGACAATCTGTAATCTGTGGAACTTCAAAGTAATGATGAAACACAGAAATTGCCTCGGGATTCAATACAACAGTCACCATGCGCACTTTCCTCCATGTTAGTAATGATTCAAACAGTCTACGCTTTGATCGTTCCCAGGAAGACCAGTAGTGGTTTCCGATGCACATATGGAGACATTCTGTAATCTGTGGACAATCAGAGTGTTGATGAAACACAGAAATTGAATCGGGATGAACACAACAGTCACTATGCGCACTTTCCTCCATGGGAGTAATGTCGCAAACAGTCTACGATTTGATCGTTCCCTAGAAGTCCAGTAGTAGTTTCCGATGCACATCTGGATGCATTCTGTAATCTGTGGACTATCAGAGTGTTGATGAAACACAGAAATTGCATCGGGATTGAATACAACAGACACCATGCGCACTTTCCTCCATGGGAGTAATGTCTGAAACAGTCTATTCGTTGATCGTTCCCTGGAAGACCAGAAGTAGTTTCCGATGCGCATCTGGAGGCATTCTGTAACCTGTGGACTTTCAAAGTGTTGTAGAAACACAGAAATTGCATCGGAATTGAATACAACAGTCACCATCCGCACTTTCCTCCACGTTAGTAATGTCTCAAACAGACTACGCTTTGATCGTTCCTGGAAGACCTGTGTTAGTTTCCGAAGCACATCTGGATGCATTCTGTAATCTGTGGACTATCAGAGTGCTGATGAAACACAGAAATTGCATCGGGATTGAATTCAACAGTCACCATCCGCACTTTCCTCCATGGGAGTAATTCTCAAACAGTCTACGCTTTCATCGTTCCTTGGAAGACCAGTAGTAGTTTCCGATGCACATCTGGTGTGGACGTGTGTTGATTAATCACAGAAATTGCATGGGGATTGAATACAACAGTCTCCATGCACACTCTCCTCCATGGGAGTAATGTCTCAAACAGTCTACGCTTTGATCGTTCCCAGGAAGACCAGTAGTAGTTTCCGATGCACATCTGGAGACAACCTGTAATCTGTGGACTGTCAGAGTGTTGATGAAACACACAAATTGCATCGGGATTGAATACAACAGTCACCATGTGCGCTTTCCTCTATGGTAGTAATGTGTCAAACAGTCTACGCTTTGATCGTTCGCTGGAAGACCAGTAGTAGTTACGGATGCACATATGGAGGCATTCTGTAATCTGTGGACAATCAGAGTGTTGATGATACACATAAATTGCATCGGGATTGAATACAAGAGTCACCATGCACACTTTCCTCCATGGGAGTGATGTCTGAAACAGTCTACGTTTTGATCGTTGCCTGGAAGACCAGTAGTAGTTTCCGATGCACATCTGGTTGCATTCAGTAATCTGTGGACCTTCAAAGTGTTGATGAAACACAGAAATTGAATCGGGATGAACACAACAGTCACTATGCGCACTTTCCTCCATGGGAGTAATGTTTCTAACAGTCTACACTTTGATCGTTCCATGGAGGACCAGTAGTAGTTTCCAGTGGACATCTGGAGGCATTCTGTAATCTGTGGACTATCAGAGTGTTGATGAAAGACTAAAATTGCAACGGAATTGAATACAACATTCACCATGCGCACTTTTCTCCATGGGAGTAATTTCTCAAACAGTCTACGCTTTGATCGATCCCTGGAAGACCAGTAGTAGTTTCCGATGCGCATCTGGAGGCATTCTGTATTCTGTGGACTATCAGAGTGTTGATGAATCACAGAAACTGAATCGGGGTTGACTACAACCGTCACCATGCGCACTTTCCTCCATAGGAGTAATGTCTCAAACAGTCTACGCTTTGATCGTTACCTGGAAGACCAGTAGTAGTTTCCGATGCACATCTGGAGGCATTCTGTAATCTGTGGACCTTCAAAGAGTTGATGAAACACAGAAATTGAATCGGGATGAACACAACAGTCACTATGCGCACTTTCCTCCATGGGAGTAATGTTTCAAACAGTCTACCCTTTGATCGTTCCATGGAGGACCAGTAGTAGTTTCCAATTTACATCTGGAGGCATTCTGTAATCTGTGGACTATCAGAGTGTTGATGAAAGAATAAAATTGCAACGGGATTGAATACAACATTCACCATGCGCACTTTCCTCCATGGGAGTAATATCTCAAACAGTCTACGATTTGATCGTTCCCTAGAAGTCCAGTAGTAGTTTCCGATGCACATCTGGATGCATTCTGTAATCTGTGGACTATCTGACTATTGATGAAACACAGAAAATGCATCGGAATTGAATACAACAGTCACCATGCGCACTTTTCTCCATGGGAGTAATTTCTCAAACAGTCTACGCTTTGATCGATCCCTGGAAGACCGGTAGTAGTTTCCGATTCCCATCTGGAGGCATTCTGTAGACTGTGGACTATCAGAGTGTTGATGAAACACATAAATTGCATCGGGATTGAATACAACAGTCACCATGCGCACTTTCCTCCATGGGAGTAATTCTCAAACAGTCTACGTTTTGATCGTTCCCTGGAAGACCAGTAGTAGTTATCGATGCACATCTGGAGACAATCTGTAATCTGTGGAACTTCAAAGTAATGATGAAACACAGAAATTGCCTCGGGATTCAATACAACAGTCACTATGCGCACTTTTCTCCATGGGAGTAATGTCTGAAACAGTCTATTCTTAGATCGTTCCCTGGAAGACCAGAAGTAGTTTCCGATGCGCATCTGGAGGCATTTTGTAACCTGTGGACTTTCAAAGTGTTGTAGAAACACAGAAATTGCATCGGAATTGAATACAACAGTCACCATCCGCACTTTCCTCCACGTTAGTAATGTCTCAAACAGACTACGCTTTGATCGTTCCTGGAAGACCAGTGTTAGTTTCCGAAGCACATCTGGATGCATTCTGTAATCTGTGGACTATCAGAGTGCTGATGAAACACAGAAATTGCATCGGGATTGAATACAACAGTCACCATGGGCACTTTCCTCTATGGTAGTAACGTCTCAAACAGTCTACGCTTTGATCGTTCGCAGGAAGACCAGTAGTAGTTACGGATGCACATATGGAGGCATTCTGTAATCTGTGGACAATCAGAGTGTTGATGAAACACATAAATTGCATTGGGATTGAAAACAAGAGTCACCATGCGCACTTTCCTCCATGGGAGTGATGTCTGAAACAGTCTACGCTTTGATCGTTCCCTGGAAGACCAGTAGTAGTTTCCGATGCACATCTGGAGGCATTCTGTAATCTGTGGACCTTCAAAGTGTTGATGAAACACAGAAATTGAATCGGGATGAATACAACAGTCACTATCTGCACTTTCCTCCATGGGAGTAATGTTTCTAACAGTCTACCCTTTGATCGTTCCATGGATTACCAGTAGTAGTTTCCAATGGACATCTGGAGGCATTCTGTAATCTGTGGACTATCAGAGTGTTGATGAAAGACTAAAATTGCAACGGGATTGAATACAACATTTACCATGCGCACTTTCCTCCATGGGAGTAATTCTCAAACAGTCTACGTTTTGATCGTTCCCTGGAAGACCAGTAGTAGTTATCGATGCACATCTGGAGACAATCTGTAATCTGTGGAACTTCAAAGTAATGATGAAACACAGAAATTGCCTCGGGATTCAATACAACAGTCACCATGCGCACTTTCCTCCATGTTAGTAATGATTCAAACAGTCTACGCTTTGATCGTTCCCAGGAAGACCAGTAGTGGTTTCCGATGCACATATGGAGACATTCTGTAATCTGTGGACAATCAGAGTGTTGATGAAACACATAAATTGCATCGGGATTGAATACAAGAGTCACCATGCGCACTTTCCTCCATGGGAGTCATGTCTGAAACAGTCTACGTTTTGATCGTTCCCTGGAAGACCAGTAGTAGTTTCCGATGCACATCTGGTTGCATTCTGTAATCTGTGGACCTTCAAAGTGTTGATGAAACACAGAAATTGAATCGGGATGAACACAACAGTCACTATGCGCACTTTCCTCCATGGGAGTAATGTTTCTAACAGTCTACAATTTGATCGTTCCATGGAGGACCAGTAGTAGTTTACAATGGACATCTGGTGGCATTCTGTAATCTGTGGACTATCAGAGTGTTGATGAAAGACTAAAATTGCAACGGGAATGAATACAACATTCACCATGCGCACTTTCCTCCATGGGAGTAATGTCGCAAACAGTCTACGATTTGATCGTTCCCTAGAAGTCCAGTAGTAGTTTCCGATGCACATCTGGATGCATTCTGTAATCTGTGGACTATCAGAGTGTTGATGAAACACAGAAATTGCATCGGGATTGAATACAACAGACACCATGCGCACTTTCCTCCATGGGAGTAATGTCTGAAACAGTCTATTCGTTGATCGTTCGCTGGAAGACCAGAAGTAGTTTCCGATGCGCATCTGGAGGCATTCTGTAACCTGTGGACTTTCAAAGTGTTGTAGAAACACAGAAATTGCATCGGAATTGAATACAACAGTCACCATCCGCACTTTCCTCCACGTTAGTAATGTCTCAAACAGACTACGCTTTGATCGTTCCTGGAAGACCTGTGTTAGTTTCCGAAGCACATCTGGATGCATTCTGTAATCTGTGGACTATCAGAGTGCTGATGAAACACACAAATTGCATCGGGATTGAATACAACAGTCACCATGTGCGCTTTCCTCTATGGTAGTAATGTCTCAAACAGTCTACGCTTTGATCGTTCGCTGGAAGACCAGTAGTAGTTACGGATGCACATATGGAGGCATTCTGTAATCTGTGGACAATCAGAGTGTTGATGATACACATAAATTGCATCGGGATTGAATACAAGAGTCACCATGCACACTTTCCTCCATGGGAGTGATGTCTGAAACAGTCTACGTTTTGATCGTTGCCTGGAAGACCAGTAGTAGTTTCCGATGCACATCTGGTTGCATTCAGTAATCTGTGGACCTTCAAAGTGTTGATGAAACACAGAAATTGAATCGGGATGAACACAACAGTCACTATGCGCACTTTCCTCCATGGGAGTAATGTTTCTAACAGTCTACACTTTGATCGTTCCATGGAGGACCAGTAGTAGTTTCCAGTGGACATCTGGAGGCATTCTGTAATCTGTGGACTATCAGAGTGTTGATGAAAGACTAAAATTGCAACGGGATTGAATACAACATTCTCCATGCGCACTTTTCTCCATGGGAGTAATTTCTCAAACAGTCTACGCTTTGATCGATCCTTGGAAGACCAGTAGTAGTTTCCGATGCGCATCTGGAGGCATTCTGTATTCTGTGGACTATCAGAGTGTTGATGAAACACATAAATTGCATCGGGATTGAATACAACAGTCACCATGCGCACTTTCCTCCATGGTAGTAATTCTCAAACAGTCTACGTTTTGATCGTTCCCTGGAAGACCAGTAGTAGTTATCGATGCACATCTGAAGACAATCTGTAATCTTTGGAACTTCGAAGTAGTGATGAAACACAGAAATTGCCTCGGGATTCAATACAACAGTCACCTTGCGCACTTTTCTCCATTGGAGTAATGTCTCAAACAGTCTATTCTTTGATCTTTCCCTGGAAGACCAGAAGTAGTTTCCGATGCGCATCTGGAGGCATTCTGTAACCTGTGGACTTTCAAAGTGTTGTAGAAACACAGAAATTGCATCGGGATTGAATACTACAGTCACCATGAGCACTTCCCTCAATGGGAGTAATGTCTCTAACAGTCTACGCTTTGATCAATCCCTGGAAAACCAGTAGTAGTTTCCGATGCACATCTGTAGGCATTCTGTAATCTGTGGACTATCAGACTGTTGATAAAAACACAGAAATTGCATCGGGATTGAATACAACAGACACTATGCGCACTTTCCTCCATGGGAGTAATGTCTCAAAAAGTCTATTCTTTGATCGATCCCTGGAAGACCAGAAGTAGTTTCCGATGCGCATCTGGAGGCATTCTGTAACCCGTGGACTTTCAAAGTGTTGTAGAAACTCAGAAATTGCATCGGAATTGAATACAACAGTCACCATCCGCACTTTCCTCCACGTTAGTAATGTCTCAAACAGACTACGCTTTGATCGTTCCTGGAAGACCAGTGTTAGTTTCCGAAGCACATCTGGATGCATTCTGTAATCTGTGGACTATCAGAGTGCTGATGAAACACACAAATTGCATCGGGATTGAATTCAACTGTCACCATCCGCTCTTTCCTCCATGGGAGTAATTCTCAAACAGTCTACGCTTTGATCGTTCCTTGGAAGACCAGTAGTAGTTTCCGATGCACATCTGGTGGCATTCTTTAATCTGTGGACGTTCAAAGTGTTGATTAATCACAGAAATTGCATGGGGATTGAATACAACAGTCACCATGCCCACTCTCCTCCATGAGAATAATGTCTTAAACAGTCTACGCTTTGATCGTTCCCAGGAAGACCTGTAGTAGTTTCCGATGCACATCTGGAGACAACCTGTAATCTGTGGACTGTCAGAGTGTTGATGAAACACACAAATTGCATCGGGATTGAATACAACAGTCACCATGCGCACTTTCCTCCATGGGAGTAATGTCTCAAACAGTCTATTCTTTGATCGTTCCCTGGAAGACCAGAAGTAGTTTCCGATGCGCATCTGGAGGCATTCTGTAACCTGTGGACTTTCAAAGTGTTGTAGAAACACAGAAATTGCATCGGAATTGAATACAACAGTCACCATCCGCACTTTCCTCCACGTTAGTAATGTCTCAAACAGACTACGCTTTGATCGTTCCTGGAAGACCAGTGTTAGTTTCCGAAGGACATCTGGATGCATTCTGTAATCTGTGGACTATCAGAGTGCTGATGAAACACAGAAATTGCATCGGGATGAAATACAACAGTCACCATGCGCACTTTCCTCCATGGGAGTAACGTCGCAAACAGTCTATTCTTTGATCGTACCCTGGAAGACCAGTAGTAGTTTCCGATGCACATCTGGAGGCATTCTGTAATCTGTGGACTATCAGACTGTTGATGAAACACAGAAATGTCATCGCGATTGAATACAACAGTCACCACTTGCACTTTCCTCTATGTTAGTAATGTCTCAAACAGTCCACGCTGTGATCGTTCCCTGGAAGACCAGTGTTAGTTTCCGATTCACATCTGGATAGTTTCCGTAATCTGTGGACTATCAGAGTGTTGATGAAACACAGAAATTGCATCGGGATTGAATACAACAGTCAACATCCGCACTTTCCTCCATGGGAGTAATTCTCAAACAGGCTACGCTTTGATCGTTCCTTAGAAGACCTGTAGTAGTTTCCGATACACATCTGGTGGCATTCTGTAATCTGTGGCCTTTCAAAGTGTTGATGAATCACAGAAATTGCATCGGGATTGAATACAACAGTCACCATGCCCACTTTCCTCCATGGGAGTAATGTCTGAAACAGTCTACCCTTTGATCGCTCCCAGGAAGGCCAGTAGTAGTTTACGATGCACATGTGGATACAATCTGTAATCTGTGGACTATCAGAGTGTTGATGAAACACAGAAATTGCATCGGGATTGAATACAAGAGTCACCATGCGCACTTTCCTCCATGGGAGTAATGTCTGAAACAGTCTACGCTTTGATCGTTCCCAGGAAGACCAGTAGTAGTTTCCGATGCACATCTGGAGACAATCTGTAATTTGTGGACTATCAGAGTGATAATGAAACACAGGAATTGCATCGAGATTGAATACAACAGTCACCATGCGCACTTTCCTCCATGGGAGTAATGTCTCAAACAAGCTACGCTTTGATCGTTCCCTGGAGACCAGTAGTAGTTTCCGATGCACATCTGGAGGCATTCTGTAATCTGTGGACTATCAGAGTGCTGATGAAACACAGAAATTGCATCGGGATTGAATACAACAGTCACCATGAGCACTTTCCTCAATGGCAGTAATGTCTCAAACAGTCTACGCTTTGATCGTTCCCTGGAAGACCAGTAGTAGTTTCCGATGCACATCTGGAGGCATTCTGTAATCTGTGGACTATCAGAGTGTTGATGAAACACAGAAATTGCATCGGGATTGAGTACAACAGTCACCATGCGCACTTTCCTCCATGTGAGTAATTCTCATACTGGCTACGCTTTGATCGTTCCCTGGAAGACCAGTAGTAGTTTCCGATGTACATCTGGAGGCATTCTGTAATCTGAGGACTATCAGACTGTTGATGAAACACAGAAATTGCATCGGGATTAAATACAACAGTCACCATGCGCACTTTCCTCCATGGGAGTAAGGTCTCTAACAGTCTATTTTTGACAAACCCTGGAAGACCAGAAGTAGTTTCCGATGCACATCTGGAGGCATTCTGTAATCTGTGGACTATCAGAGTGTTGATGAAAGACAGAAATTGCATCGGGATTAAATACAACGTCACCATGCGCACTTTCCTCCATGGGAGTAATGTCTCAGACAGTCTACGCTTTGATCGTTCCCAGGAAGACCAGTAGTAGTTTCCGATGCACATCTGGAGGCATTCTGTAATCTGTGGACTATCAGAGTGTTGATGAAACACATAAAATGCATCGGGATTGAGTACAACAATCACCATGTTCACTTTCCTCCATGGGAGTAATTCTCATACAGGCTACGCTTTGATCATTCCCTGGAAGACCAGTAGTAGTTTCCGATGCACATCTGGAGGCATTCTGTAATCTGTGGACTATCAGAGTGTTGATGAAACACAGTAATTGCATAGGGACTGAATACAACAGTCACCATGCGCATTTTCCTCCATGGGAGTAATGTCTCAAACAGTCTACGCTTTGATCGTTCCCTGGAAGACCGGTGGTAGTTTCCAATGCACATCTGGAGGCATTCTGTAATCTGTGGACTATCAGAGTGTTGATGAAACACAGAAATGGCATCGGGAATGAATACAGCCGTCGCCATGCACACTTTCCTAAATGGATGTAATGTCTCTAGCAGTCTAAGTTTTGATCGTTCCCTGGAAGACCAGTAGTAGTATCCGTTGCACATCTGGAGGCATTCAGTAATCTGTGGATTATCAGAGAGTTGATGAAACACAGAAATTGCATTAGGACTGAATACAACAGTCACCATTCGCTCATTCCTCCATGGGAGTAATGTCTCAAACAGTCTATTTTTGATCGTACCCTGGAAGATCAGAAGTAGTTTCCGATGCACATCTGGAGGCATTCTGTAATCTGTGGACTATCAGACTGTTGATGAAACACAGAAATTGCATCGGGATGAATACAATAGTCACCATGCGCACTTTCCTCCATGGGAGTAATGTCTGAAACAGTCTACGCTTTGATCGTTCCCAGGAAGACCAGTAGTAGTTTCCGATGCACATCTGGAGGCAATCTGTAATCTGTGGACTATCAGAGTGTTAATGAAACACAGGAATTGCATCGAGATTGAATACAACAGTCACCATGCGCACTTTCCTCCATGGGAGTAATTTCTCAGACAGTATACGCTTTGATCGCTCCCAGGAAGACCAGTAGTAGTTTACGATGCACATGTGGATACAATCTGTAATCTGTGGACTATCAGAGTGTTGATGAAACACAGAAATTGCATCGGGATTGAATATAACAGTCACCATGCCACTTTCCACCATGGGGGAAATGTCTCTAACAGTGTACGCTTTGATCGTTCCCTGGAAGACCAGTAGTGGTTTCCGATGCACACCTGGAGGCATTCTGTAATCTGTGGACTATCAGATTGTTGATGAAACACATAAATTGCATCGGGATTGAATACAACAGTCACCATGCGCACTTTCCTCCATATGAGTAAGGTCTCAAACAGTCTATTTTTGATCGTACCCTGGAAGACCAGAAGTAATTTCCGATGCACATCTGGAGGCATTCTGTAATCTGTGGACTATCAGAGTGTTGATGAAACACAGAAGTTGCATCGGGATTGAATACAATGTCACCATGCGCACTTTCCTCCATGGGAGTGATGTCTAAAACAGTCTACGCTTTGATCGTTCCCAGGAAGACCAGTAGTAGTTTTCGTTGCACATCTGGAGACAATCTGTAATCTGTGGACTATCAGAGTTTTAATGAAACACAGAAATTGCATCGGGATTGAATACAACAGTCATCATGCGCACTTTCCTCCATGGGAGTAATATCTAAACAGTCTACGCTTTGATCGTCCCTGGATGACCAGTGGTAGTTTCCGATGCATATGTGAAGGCATTCTGTAATCTGTGGACTATGAGCGTGTTGATGAAACACAGAAATTGCATGGAAATTGAATACAGCAGTCACCATGCGCACTTCCCTCCATGGGAGTAATGTCTCTAACAGTCTACGCTTTGATCGTTCCCTGGATGATCAGTAGTAGTTTCCGATGCACATCTGGAGGCATTCTGTAATCTGTGGACTATCTGACTGTTGATGAAACACAGAAATTGCATAGGGATTGAATACAACAATCACCAAGCGCACTTTCCTCCATGGGAGTGAAGTCTCAAACAGTCTATGCTTTGATCGTTCCCTGGAAGACCAGTAGTAGTTTCCGATGCACATCTGGAGGCATTCTGTAATCTGTGGCCTATCAGATTGTTGATGACACACAGAAATTGCATCCGGATTGAATACAACAGTCACCATGCGCACTTTCCACCATGGTAGTAATGTCTCAGACAGTCTACGCTTTGATCGTTCTCAGGAAGACCAGTAGTAGTTTCCGATTCACATCTGGAGGCATTGTGTAATCTGTGGACTATCAGAGTGTTGATGAAACACTGGAAATGCATCGGGATTGAGCACAATAGTCAACCATGTGCACTTTCCTCCATGGGAGTAATGTCTCAAACAGTCTACGCTGTGATCGTTCCCTGGAAGACCAGTAGTAGTTTCCGATGCACATCTGGAGGCATTCTGTAATCTGTGGACTATTTGAGTGTTGATGAAACACAGACATTGCATCGGGATTGAATACAACAGTCGCCATGCGCACTTTCCTCCTTGGGAGTAATGTCTGAAACAGTCTACGCTTTGATCGATCCCTTGAAGACCAGTAGTAGTTTCCGATGCACATCTGGAGACAATCTGTAATCTGTGGACGATCAGAGTGTTGATGAAAAACAGATATTGCATCGGGATTGAATACAAAGTCACCATGCGCACTTTCCTCCATGGGAGTAATTCTCAGACAGTCTACGCTTTTATCGTTCCCAGGAAGACGAGTAGTAGTTTCCGATGCACATCTGTAGGCATTCTGTAATCTGTGGACTATCAGAGTGTTGATGAAACACAGGAAATGCATCGGGATTGAGTACAACAGTCACCATGCCCACTTTCTTCCATGGAGTAATGTCTCAAACAGTCTACGTTTTGATCGTTCCCTGGAAGACCAGTAGTAGTTTCCGATGCACATCTGGAAGCATTCTGTAATCTGTGGACTATCAGAGTTTTGATGAAACACAGAAATTGCATCGGGATTAAATACAGCAGTCACCATGCGAACTTTCCTCCATGGGAGTAAGGTCTCAAACATTTTACTCTTTGATCGTACTCTGGAAGACCAGAAGTAGTTTCCGATGCACATCTGGAGGCATTCTGTAATCTTTGGACTATCAGAGTGCTGATGAAACACAGACATTGCGTCGGGATTGAATACAAAGTCACCATGCGCACTTTCCTCCATGGGAATAATGTCTCAGACAGTCTAATTTTTGATCGTTCGCTGGAAGACCAGTAGTAGTTTCCGATGCACATCTGGAAGCATTCTGTAATCTGTGGACTATGAGAGTGTTGATGAAACACAGAAAATGCATCGGGATTGAGTACAACAGTCACCATGCGCCCTTTCCTCAATGGGAGTAATGTCTCAAACAGTCTACGCTTTGATCGGTCCCTGGATGACCAGTAGTAGTTTCCGATGCACATCTGGAGTCATTCTGTAATCTGTGGACCTTCAAACTGTTGACGAAACACAGAAATTCCATCGGGAGTGAATACAACAGTCACTATCCGCACTTTCCTCCATGGTTGTAATTCTCAAACAGGCTACGCTCTGATCGTTCCCTGGAAGACCAGCAGTAGCTTCCGATGCACATCTGGAGGCAGTATGTAGTATGTGGACAATCAGACTGTTGATAAAACACAGAAATTGCATCAGGATTGAATACAACAGTCACCATGCGCACTTTCCTCCATGGGAGTAATGTCTCAAGCTGTCTACGCTTTGATCGTCCCTGGAAGACCAGTGGTAGTTTCCGATGCACATCTGGAGGCATTCTGTAATTTGTGGACTATCAGAGCGTTGAAGAAACACAGAAATTGCATCGGGATTGAATACAGCATTCACCATGCGCACTTTCCTCCATGGGAGTAATGTCTCTAACAGTCTACGCTTTGATCGTTCCCTGGAATACCAGTAGTTGTTTCCGATGCACATCTGGAGGCATTCTGTAATCTGTGGACTATCTGAGTGTTGATGAAACACAGAAATTGCATCGGGATTGAATACAACAATCACCAAGCGCACTTTCCTCCATGGGAGTGAAGTCTCAAAGAGTCTACGCTTTGATCGTTCCCTGGAAGACCAGTAGTAGTTTCCGATGCACATCTGGAGGCATTCTGTAATCTGTGGACTATCAGAGTGTTGATGAAACACAGAAAAATCCATCGGGATTGAGTACAACAGTCACCATGCTAACTTTCCTCCATGTGAGTAATGTCTCAAACAGTCCACGCTTTGATCGTTCCCTGGAAGACCAGTGTTACTTTCCGATTCACATCTGGATAGTTTCTTTAATCTGTGGACTATCAGAGTGTTGATGAAACACAGAAATTGCATCGGGATTGAATACAACAGTCAACATCCGCACTTTCCTCCATGGGAGTAATTCTCAAACAGGCTACGCTTTGATCGTTCCTTGGAAGACCCGTAGTAGTTTCCGATGCACATCTGGTGGCATTCTGTAATCTGTGGCCTTTCAAAGTGTTGATGAATCACAGAAATTGCATCGGGATTGAATACAACAGTTACCATGCCCACTTTCCTCCATGGGAGTAATGTCTGAAACAGTCTACCCTTTGATCGCTCCCAGGAAGACCAGTAGTAGTTTACGATGCACATGTGGATACAATCTGTAATCTGTGGACTATCAGAGTGTTGATGAAACACAGAAATTGCATCGGGATTGAATATAACAGTCACCATGCCACTTTCCACCATGGGGGAAATGTCTCTAACAGTCTACGCTTTGATCGTTCCCTGGAAGACCAGTAGTAGTTTCCGATGCACATCTGGAGGCATTCTGTAATCTGTGGACTATCAGACTGTTGATGAAACACAGAAATTGCATCGGGATTGAATACAAGAGTCACCATGCGCACTTTCCTCCATGGGAGTAATGTCTGAAACAGTCTACGCTTTGATCGTTCCCAGGAAGACCAGTAGTAGTTTCCGATGCACATCTGGAGACAATCTGTAATCTGTGGACTATCAGAGTGATAATGAAACACAGGGATTGCATCGAGATTGAATACAACAGTCACCACGCGCACTTTCCTCCATGGGAGTAATGTCTCAAACAAGCTACGCTTTGATCGTTCCCTGGAGACCAGTAGTAGTTTCCGATGCACATCTGGAGGCATTCTGTAATCTGTGGACTATCAGAGTGCTGATGAAACACAGAAATTGCATCGGGATTGAATACAACAGTCACCATGAGCACTTTCCTCAATGGCAGTAATGTCTCAAACAGTCTACGATTTGATCGTTCCCTGGAAGACCAGTAGTAGTTTCCGATGCACATCTGGAGGCATTCTGTAATCTGTGGACTATCAGAGTGTTAATGAAACACAGAAATTGCATCGGGATTGAGTACAACAGTCACCATGCGCACTTTCCTCCATGGGAGTAATGTCTGAAACAGTCTACGCTTTGATCGTTCCCAGGAAGACCAGTAGTAGTTTCCGATGCACATCTGGAGACAATCTGTAATCTGTGGACTATCAGAGTGTTAATGAAACACAGGAATTGCATCGAGATTGAATACAACAGTCACCATGCGCACTTTCCTCCATGGGAGTAATGTCTCAAACAGTCTACGCTTTGATCGTCCCTGGATGACCAGTGGTAGTTTCCGATGCACATCTGGAGGCATTCTGTAATATGTGGACTATCAGAGTGTTGATGAAACACAGAAATAGCATGGGAATTGAATACAACAGTCACCATGCGCACTTTCCTCCATGGGAGTAATGTCTCAGACAGTATACGCTTTGATCGATCGCAGGATTACCAGTAGTAGTTTCCGATGCACATCTGGAGGCATTATATAATCTGTGGACTATCAGAGTGTTGATGAAACAAAGGAAATGCATCGGGATTGAGTACAACAGTAACCATGCGCACTTTCCTCCATGGGAGTAATGTCTCAAACAGTCTACGCTTTGATCGCTCCCAGGAAGACCAGTAGTAGTTTACGATGCACATGTGGATACAATCTGTAATCTGTGGACTATCAGAGTGATAATGAAACACAGGGATTGCATCGAGATTGAATACAACAGTCACCACGCGCACTTTCCTCCATGGGAGTAATGTCTCAAACAAGCTACGCTTTGATCGTTCCCTGGAGACCAGTAGTAGTTTCCGATGCACATCTGGAGGCATTCTGTAATCTGTGGACTATCAGAGTGCTGATGAAACACAGAAATTGCATCGGGATTGAATACAACAGTCACCATGAGCACTTTCCTCAATGGCAGTAATGTCTCAAACAGTCTACGATTTGATCGTTCCCTGGAAGACCAGTAGTAGTTTCCGATGCACATCTGGAGGCATTCTGTAATCTGTGGACTATCAGAGTGTTAATGAAACACAGAAATTGCATCGGGATTGAGTACAACAGTCACCATGCGCACTTTCCTCCATGGGAGTAATGTCTGAAACAGTCTACGCTTTGATCGTTCCCAGGAAGACCAGTAGTAGTTTCCGATGCACATCTGGAGACAATCTGTAATCTGTGGACTATCAGAGTGTTAATGAAACACAGGAATTGCATCGAGATTGAATACAACAGTCACCATGCGCACTTTCCTCCATGGGAGTAATGTCTCAAACAGTCTACGCTTTGATCGTCCCTGGATGACCAGTGGTAGTTTCCGATGCACATCTGGAGGCATTCTGTAATATGTGGACTATCAGATTGTTGATGAAACACAGAAATTGCATCGGGATTGAATACAACAGTCACCATGCGCACTTTCCTCCATGGGAGTAAGGTCTCAAACAGTCTATTTTTGATCGTACCCTGGAAGACCAGAAGTAGTTTCCGATGCACATCTGGAGGCATTCTGTAATCTGTGGACTATCAGAGTGTTGATGAAACACAGAAATTGCATCGGGATTGAATACAACGTCACCATGCGCACTTTCCTCCATGGGAGTAATGTCTCAGACAGTCTACGCTTTGATCGTTCCCAGGAAGACCAGTAGTAGTTTCCGATGCACATCTGGATTCATTCTCTAATCTGTGGACTATCAGAGTGTTGATGAAACACAGAAAATTCATCGGGATTGAGTACAACGGTCACAATGCGCCCTTTCCTCCATGGGAGTAATGTCTCAAACAGTCTACGCTTTGATCGTTCCCTGGAAGACCAGTAGTAGTTTCCGATGCACATCTGGAGTCATTCTGTAATCTGTGGACTATCAGAGTGTTGATGAAACACAGAAATTACATCGGGATTGAATAGAACAGTCACCATGAGCACTATCCTGCATGGTAGTAATTCTCATACAGGCTACGATTTGATCGTTCCCTGGAAGACCAGTAGTAGTTTTCGATGCACATCTGGAGACAATCTGTAATCTGTGGACTATCAGAGTTTTAATGAAACACAGAAATTGCATCGGGATTGAATACAACAGTCATCATGCGCAGTTTCCACCATGGGAGTAATGTCTAAACAGTCTACGCTTTGATCGTCCCTGGATGACCAGTGGTAGTTTCCGATGCACATGTGAAGGCATTCTGTAATCTGTGGACTATGAGCGTGTTGATGAAACACAGAAATTGCATGGAAATTGAATACAGCAGTCACCATGCGCACTTCCCTCAATGGGAGTAATGTCTCTAACAGTCTACGCTTTGATCGTTCCCTGGAAGACCAGTAGTAGTTTCCGATGCACATCTGGAAGCATTCTGTAATCTGTGGACTATCTGACTGTTGATGAAACACAGAAATTGCATAGGGATTGAATACAACAATCACCAAGCGCACTTTCCTCCATGGGAGTGAAGTCTCAAACAGTCTACGCTTTGATCGTTCCCTGGAAGACCAGTAGTAGTTTCCGATGCACATCTGGAGGCATTCTGTAATCTGTGGACTATCAGAGTGTTGATGACACACAGAAATTGCATCCGGTTTGAATACAACAGTCACCATGCGCACTTTAGACCATGGTAGTAATGTCTCAGACAGTCTACGCTTTGATCGTTCTCAGGAAGACCAGTAGTAGTTTCCGATTCACATCTGGAGGCATTCTGTAATCTGTGGACTATCAGAGTGTTGATGAAACACTGGAAATGCATCGGGATTGAGCACAATAGTCAACCATGCGCACTTTCCTCCATGGGAGTAATGTCTCAAACAGTCTACGCTGTGATCGTTCCCTGGTAGACCAGTAGTAGTTTCCGATGCACATCTGGAGGCATTCTGTAATCTGTGGACTATTTGAGTGTTGATGAAACACAGACATTGCATCGGGATTGAATACAAAGTCGCCATGCGCACTTTCCTCCTTGGGAGTAATGTCTGAAACAGTCTACGCTTTGATCGATCCCTTGAAGACCAGTAGTAGTTTCCGATGCACATCTGGAGACAATCTGTAATCTGTGGACGATCAGAGTGTTGATGAAAAACAGAAATTGCATCGGGATTGAATACAAAGTCACCATGTGCACTTTCCTCCATGGGAGTAATTCTCAGACAGTCTACGCTTTGATCGTCCCTGGAAGACCAGTGGTAGTTTCCGATGCGCATCTGGAGGCATTCTGTAATTTGTGGACTATCCGAGTGTTGCTGAATCATAGAAATTGCATCGGGACTGAATACAACAGTCACCATGCGCACATTCCTCCATGGGAGTAATGTCTCAAACAGTCTATTTTTGATCGTACCCTGGAAGACCAGAATTAGTTTCCGATGCACATCTGGAGGCATTCTGTAATCTGTGGACTATCAGAGTGTTGATGAAATACAGAAATTGCATCGGGATTGAATACAACAGTCACCATGCGCACTTTCCTCCATGGGAGTAATGTCTCACACAGTCTACGCTTTTATCGTTCCCAGGAAGACGAGTAGTAGTTTCCGATGCACATCTGTAGGCATTCTGTAATCTGTGGACTATCAGAGTGTTGATGAAACACAGGAAATGCATCGGGATTGAGTACAACAGTCACCATGCCCACTTTCTTCCATGGAGTAATGTCTCAAACAGTCTACGTTTTGATCGTTCCCTGGAAGACCAGTAGTAGTTTCCGATATACATCTGGAGGCATTCTGTAATCTGTGGACTACCTCAGTGTTGATGAAACACAGAAATAGCATCGGGATTGAATACAACAGTCACCATGCGCACTTTCCTCCGTGGGAGTAATGTCTCAAACAGTCTACGCTTTGATCATTCCCTGGAAGACCAGTAGTAGTTTCCGATGCACATCTGGAGGCATTCTGTAATCTGTGGAATATCAGACTGTTATGAAATACAGAAATTGCATCGGAATTGAATAGAACAGTCACCATGCGCACTTTCCTTCATGGGAGTAATGTTTCAAACAGTCTACTCTTTGATCGTTCCCTGGAAGACAAGTAGTAGTTTCCGATATACATCTGGAGGCATTCTGAATTCTCTGGACCATCAGACTGTTGATGAAACACACAAATTGCATCGGGATTGAATACAACAGTCACCATGCGCACTTTCCTCCATGGGAGTAATGTCTCAAAAAGTCTACGCTTTGATCGTTCCCTGGAAGACCAGTAGTAGCTTCCGATGCACATCTGGAGGCAGTATGTAGTATGTGGACAATCAGACTGTTGATGAAACACAGAAATTGCATCGGGATTGAATACAACAGTCACCAGGCGCTATTTCCTCCATGGGAGTAATGTCTCAAACAGTCTATGCTTTGATCGTTCCCTGGAAGACCAGTAGCAGTTTCCGATGCACATCTGGAGGCATTCTGTAATCTGTGGAATATCAGACTGTTATGAAATACAGAAATTGCATCGGGATTGAATACAACAGTCTCCATGCGCACTTTCCTCAATGGGAGTAATGTCTCAAACAGTCTACGCTTTGATCGTTCCCTGGAAGACCAGTAGTAGCTTCCGATGCACATCTGGAGGCAGTATGTAGTATGTGGACAATCAGACTGTTGATGAAAAACAAAAATTGCATCGGGATTGAATACAACAGTCACCAGGCGCTATTTCCTCCATGGGAGTAGTGTCTCAAACAGTCTATGCTTTGATCGTTCCCTGGAAGACCAGTAGTAGTTTCCGATGCACAGCTGAAGGCATTCTGTAATCTGTAGACTATCCGAGTGTTGCTGAAACACAGAAATTGCATCGGGACTGAATACAACAGTCACCATGCGCACATTCCTCCATGGGAGTATTATCTCAAACAGTCTATTTTTGATCGTACCCTGGAAGACCAGAATTAGTTTCCGATGCACATCTGGAGGCATTCTGTAATCTGTGGACTATCAGAGTTTTGATGAAACACAGAAATTGCATCGATATTGTATACAACAGTCACCATGCGAACTTTCCTCCATGGGAGTAAGGTCTCAAACAGTCTATTCTTTGATCGTACCCTGGAAGACCAGAAGTAGTTTCCGATGCACATCTGGAGGCATTCTGTAATCTGTGGACTATCGGAGTGTTGATGAAACACAGAAATTGCATCGGGATTGAATACAACAGTCACCATGCGCACTTTCCTAAATGGGAGTAATGTCTCAGACAGTCTACGCTTTGATCGTCCCCAGGAAGACCAATAGTAGTTTCCGATGCACATCTGGAGGCATTCTGTAATCTGAGGACTATCAGAGTGTTGATGAAACACAGGAAATGCATCGGGATTGAGTACAACAGCCACCATGCCGACTTTCCTCCATGGGAGTAATGTCTCAAACAGTCTACGTTTTGATCGTTCCCTGGAAGACCAGTAGTAGTTTCCGATGCACATCTGGAAGCATTCTGTAATCTGTTGACTATCAGAGTGTTGATGAAACACAGAAATTGCATCGGGATTGAATACAACTGTCACCATGCGAACTTTCCTCCATGGGAGTAAGGTCTCAAACAGTCTATTCTTTGATCGTACCCTGAAAGACCAGAAGTAGTTTACGATGCACATCTGGAGGCATTCTGTAATCTGTGGACTATCAGAGTGTTGATGAAACACAGAAATTGCATCGGGATTGAATACAACAGTCACCATGCGCACTTTCCTTCATGGGAGTAATGTCTCAGACAGTCTACGCTTTGATCGTCCCCAGGAAGACCAGTAGTAGTTTCCGATGCACATCTGGAGGCATTCTGTAATCTGTGGACTATCAGAGTGTTGATGAAACACAGGAAATGCATCGGGATTGAGTACAACAGTCACCATGCCCACTTTCCTCCATGGGAGTAATGTCTCAAACAGTCTACGTTTTGATCGTTCCCTGGAGGACCAGTAGTAGTTTCCCTTGCACATCTGGAAGCATTCTGCAATCTGTGGACTATCAGAGTGTTGATGAAACACAGAAATTGCATCGGGATTGAATACAACAGTCACCATGCGAACTTTCCTCCATGGGAGTAAGGACTCAAACAGTCTATTCTTTGATCGTACCCTGGAAGACCAGAAGTAGTTTCCGATGCACATCTGGAGGCATTCTGTAATCTGTGGACTATCAGAGTGCTGATGAGACACAGAAATTGCATCGGGATCGAATACAACAGTCACCATGCGCACTTTCCTCCATGGGAGTAATGGCTCAGACAGTCTACGCTTTGATCGTTCCCAGGAAGACCAGTAGTAGTTTCGGATGCACATCTGGAGGCATTCTGTAATCTGTGGACTATCAGAGTGTTGATTGAAACATAGAAATTGCATCGGGGTTGAATACAACAGTCACCATGCGCACTTTCCTAAATGGGAGTAATGTCTCAGACAGTCTACGCTTTGATCGTCCCCAGGAAGACCAGTAGTAGTTTCCGATGCACATCTGGAGGCATTCTGTAATCTGTGGACTATCAGAGTGTTGATGAAACACAGGAAATGCATCGGGATTGAGTACAACAGCCACCATGCTGACTTTCCTCCATGGGAGTAATGTCTCAAACAGTCTACGTTTTGATCGTTCCCTGGAAGACCAGTAGTAGTTTCCGATGCACATCTGGAAGCATTCTGTAATCTGTTGACTATCAGAGTGTTGATGATACACAGAAATTGCATCGGGATTGAATACAACTGTCACCATGCGAACTTTCCTCCATGGGAGTAAGGTCTCAAACAGTCTATTCTTTGATCGTACCCTTGAAGACCAGAAGTAGTTTACGATGCACATCTGGAGGCATTCTGTAATCTGTGGACTATCCGAGTGTTGCTGAAACACAGAAATTGCATCGGGACTGAATACAACAGTCACCATGCGCACTTTCCTCCATGGGAGTATTGTCTCAAACAGTCTATTTTTGATCGTACCCTAGAAGACCAGAATTAGTTTCCGATGCACATCTGGAGGCATTCTGTAATCTGTGGACTATCTGAGTGTTGATGAGACACAGAAATATCATCGGGATTTGAATACAACAGTCACCATGCGCACTTTCCTCCATGGGAGTAATGTCTCAGACAGTCTACGCTTTGATCGTTCCCAGGAAGACCAGTAGTAGTTTCCGATGCACATCTGGAGGCATTCTGTAATCTGAGGACTATCAGAGTGTTGATGAAACACAGGAAATGCATCGGGATTGAGTACAACAGCCACCATGCCGACTTTCCTCCATGGGAGTAATGTCTCAAACAGTCTACGTTTTGATCGTTCCCTGGAAGACCAGTAGTAGTTTCCGATGCACATCTGGAAGCATTCTGTAATCTGTTGACTATCAGAGTGTTGATGAAACACAGAAATTGCATCGGGATTGAATACAACTGTCACCATGCGAACTTTCCTCCATGGGAGTAAGGTCTCAAACAGTCTATTCTTTGATCGTACCCTGAAAGACCAGAAGTAGTTTACGATGCACATCTGGAGGCATTCTGTAATCTGTGGACTATCAGAGTGTTGATGAAACACAGAAATTGCATCGGGATTGAATACAACAGTCACCATGCGCACTTTCCTCCATGGGAGTAATGTCTCAGACAGTCTACGCTTTGATCGTCCCCAGGAAGACCAGTAGTAGTTTCCGATGCACATCTGGAGGCATTCTGTAATCTGTGGACTATCAGAGTGTTGATGAAACACAGGAAATGCATCGGGATTGAGTACAACAGTCACCATGCCCACTTTCCTCCATGGGAGTAATGTCTCAAACAGTCTACGTTTTGATCGTTCCCTGGAGGACCAGTAGTAGTTTCCCTTGCACATCTGGAAGCATTCTGCAATCTGTGGACTATCAGAGTGTTGATGAAACACAGAAATTGCATCGGGATTGAATACAACAGTCACCATGCGAACTTTCCTCCATGGGAGGAAGGACTCAAACAGTCTATTCTTTGATCGTACCCTGGAAGACCAGAAGTAGTTTCCGATGCACATCTGGAGGCATTCTGTAATCTGTGGACTATCAGAGTGCTGATGAGACACAGAAATTGCATCGGGATCGAATACAACAGTCACCATGCGCACTTTCCTCCATGGGAGTAATGGCTCAGACAGTCTACGCTTTGATCGTTCCCAGGAAGACCAGTAGTAGTTTCGGATGCACATCTGGAGGCATTCTGTAATCTGTGGACTATCAGAGTGTTGATTGAAACATAGAAATTGCATCGGGATTGAATACAACAGTCACCATGCGCACTTTCCTAAATGGGAGTAATGTCTCAGACAGTCTACGCTTTGATCGTCCCCAGGAAGACCAGTAGTAGTTTCCGATGCACATCTGGAGGCATTCTGTAATCTGTGGACTATCAGAGTGTTGATGAAACACAGGAAATGCATCGGGATTGAGTACAACAGCCACCATGCCGACTTTCCTATATGGGAGTAATGTCTCAAACAGTCTACGTTTTGATCGTTCCCTGGAAGACCAGTAGTAGTTTCCGATGCACATCTGGAAGCATTCTGTAATCTGTGGACTATCAGAGTGTTGATGAAACACAGAAATTGCATCGGGATTGAATACAACTGTCACCATGCGAACTTTCCTCCATGGGAGTAAGGTCTCAAACAGTCTATTCTTTGATCGTACCCTTGAAGACCAGAAGTAGTTTACGATGCACATCTGGAGGCATTCTGTAATCTGTGGACTATCCGAGTGTTGCTGAAACACAGAAATTGCATCGGGACTGAATACAACAGTCACCATGCGCACATTCCTCCATGGGAGTATTGTCTCAAACAGTCTATTTTTGATCGTACCCTAGAAGACCAGAATTAGTTTCCGATGCACATCTGGAGGCATTCTGTAATCTGTGGACTATCTGAGTGTTGATGAGACACAGAAATATAATCGGGATTTGAATACAACAGTCACCATGCGCACTTTCCTCCATGGGAGTAATGTCTCAGACAGTCTACGCTTTGATCGTTCCCAGGAAGACCAGTAGTAGTTTCCGAGGCACATCTGGAGGCATTCTGTAATCTGTGGACTATCAGAGTGTTGATGAAACACAGGAAATGCATCGGGAATGATTACAACAGTCACCATGCCCACTTTCCTCCATTAGAGTAATGTCTCAAACAGTCTACGCTTTGATCCTTCCGTGGAAGACCAGTAGTAGTTTCCGATGCACATCTGGAAGCATTCTGCAATCTGTGGACTATCAGAGTGTTGACGAAACACAGAAATTGCATCGGGATTGAGTACAACAGTAACCATGCGCACTTTCCTCCATGGGAGTAAGGTCTCAAACAGTCTATTCTTTGATCGTACCCTTGAAGACCAGAAGTAGTTTACGATGCACATCTGGAGGCATTCTGTAATCTGTGGACTATCCGAGTGTTGCTGAAACACAGAAATTGCATCGGGACTGAATACAACAGTCACCATGCGCACATTCCTCCATGGGAGTATTGTCTCAAACAGTCTATTTTTGATCGTACCCTAGAAGACCAGAATTAGTTTCCGATGCACATCTGGAGGCATTCTGTAATCTGTGGACTATCTGAGTGTTGATGAGACACAGAAATATCATCGGGATTTGAATACAACAGTCACCATGCGCACTTTCCTCCATGGGAGTAATGTCTCACACAGTCTACGCTTTGACCGTCCCCAGGAAGACCAGTAGTAGTTGCCGATGCACATCTGGAGGCATTCTGTAATCTGTGGACTATCAGAGTGTTGATGAAACACAGGAAATGCATCGGGATTGAGTACAACAGTCACCATGCCCACTTTCCTCCATGGGAGTAATGTCTCAGACAGTCTACGTTTTGATCGTTCCCTGGAAGACCAGTAGTAGTTTCCCTTGCACATCTAGAAGCATTCTGCAATCTGTGGACTATCAAAGTGTTGATGAAACACAGAAATTGCATCGGGATTCAATACAACAGTCACCATGCGCACTTTCTCCATGGGAGTAATGTCTCAGACAGTCTACGCTTTGATCGTTCCCAGCAAGACCAGTAGTAGTTTCCGATGCACATCTGGAGGCATTCTGTAATCTGTGGACTATGAGAGTGTTGATGAAACACAGAAAATGCATCGGGATTGAGTACAACAGTCACCATGCGCCCTTTCCTCCATGGGAGTAATGTCTCAAACAGTCTACGGTTTGATCGTTCCCTGGAAGACCAGTAGTAGTTTCCGATGCACGTCCGGAGTCATTCTGTAATCTGTGGACCTTCAAAGTGTTGATGAAAAACAGAAATTCCATCGGGAGTGAATACAACAGTCGCCATGAGCACTTTCCTCGATGGGAGTAATGTCTCAAACAGTCTTCGCTTTGATCGTTCCCTGGAAGACCAGTTGTAGTTACCGATGCACATCTGGAGACATTCTGTAATCAGTGGACTATCAGAGTGTTGATGAAACACAGAAATTGCATCGGGACTGAATACAACAGTCACCATTCGCACTTTCCTCATGGGTGTAATGTCTTAAACACTCTACGCTTTGATCGTTCCCTAGAAGACCAGTAGTAGTTTCCGATGCACATCTGGAGACAATCTGTAATCTGTGGACTATCGGAGTGTTGATGAAACACAGAAATTGCATCGGGATTGAATACAACTGGCACCATGCGCACTTTCCTCCATGGGAGTAATGTCTCAAACAGTCTTCGCTTTGATCGTTCCCTGGAAGACCAGTAGTAGTTTCTGATGCACATCTGGAGGCATTCTGTAATATGTGGACTATCAGAGTTTTGATGAAACTCAGATATTGCATCGGGATTGAATACAACAGTCACCATGCACACTTTCCTCCATGGGAGTTATTCTCAAACAGTCTACGTTTTGATCGCTCCCTGGAAGACCAGTAGTAGTTATCGATGCACATCTGGTCACAATCTGTAATCTGTGGACCTTCAAAGTGTTGATGAAACACATAAATTGCCTCGGGATTCAATACAACAGTCAATATGCGCACTTTCCTCCATGGGTGTAATGTCTGAAACAGTCTACGCTTTGATCGATCCCTTGAAGACCAGTAGTAGTTTCCGATGCACATCTGAAGGCATTCTGTAATCTGTGGACTATCAGAGTGTTGATGAAACACAGTTATGGCATTGGGATTGAATACGTCCCCATGCGCACTTTCCTACATGGGAGTAATGTCTCAAACAGTCGATGCTTTGATCGTTCCCTGGAAGAACAGTAGTAGTTTCCGATGTACATCTGGAGGCATTCTGTAATCTGTGGAATATCAGACTGTTATGAAATACAGAAATTCCATCGGGATTGAATACAACAGTCACCATGCACACTTTGCTACATTTGAGTAATGTCTCAAACAGTCTACGCTTTTATCGTTCCCTGGAAGACCAGTAGTAGTTTACGATGCACATCTGGAGGCAGTATGTAGTATGTGGACAATCAGACTGTTGATGACACAGAGAAATTGCATCGGGATTGAATACAACAGTCACCATGATCACTTTCCTCCATGGGAGTAATGTCTCAAACAGTCTACGCTTTGATCGTTCCCTGGAAGACCAGCAGTAGTTTCCGATGCACATCTGGAGTCATTCTGTAATCTGTGGACCTTCAAAGTGTTGATGAAAAACAGAAATTCCATCGGGAGTGAATACAAAAGTCACCATGAGCACTTTCCTCCATGGGAGTAATGTCTCAAACAGTCTTCGCTTTGATCGCTTCCTGGAAGACCAGTAGTAGTTTCCGATGCACATCTGGAGGCATTCTGTAATCTGTGGACTATCAGAGTGTTGATAAAACACAGAAATTACATCGGGATTGAATACAACAGTCACCATGAGCACTTTTCTCCATGGGAGTAATGTCTCAAACAGTCTTTTTTTTATCGTTCCCTACAAGACCAGTAGTAGTTTCGGATGCACATCTGTAGGCATTCTGTAATCTGTGGAAAATCAGAGTGTAGATGAAACACAGAAATAGCATCGGGATTGAATACAACAGTCACTATGCGCACTTTCCTGCATATGAGTAATGTCTCAAATAGTCTACGCTTTTCATCGTTATCTGGAAGACCAGTAGTAGTTTCCGATGCACATCTGGAGGCATTCTGTAACCTGGGGCATATCAGACTGTTGATGAAACACAGAAATTGCATCGGGATTGATTACAGCAGTCACCATGCGCACTTTCCTCCATTGGAGTAATGTCTTAAAGAGTTTACGCTTTGCTCGTTCCCTGGAAGACCAGTAGTAGTTTCCGATGCACATCTGGAGGCATTCTGTAATCTGTAGACTATCAGAGAGTTGATGAAACACAGAAATTGCATCGGGATTGAATACAACAGTCACCATGCGCACTTTCCTCCATGGGAGTAATGTATCAGACAGTCTACGCTTTGATCGTTCCCAGGAAGACCATTCGTAGTTTCCGATGCACATCTGGAGGCATTCTGTAATCTGTGGACTATCAGAGTGTTGATAAAACATATAAAATGCATCGTGATTGAGTACAACAGTCACCATGCGCACTTTCCTCCATGGGAGTAATAGCTCAAACAGTCTACGTTTTGATCGTTTTCTGCGAGACCAGTAGTAGTTTCCATTGCACATCTGGAGTCATTCTGTAGTCTGTGGACCTTCAAAGTGTTGATGAAAAACAGAAATTCCATCGGGAGTGAATACAACAGTCACCATGAGCACTTTCCTCCATGGGAGTAATGTCTCAAACAGTCTTCGCTTTGATCGTTCCCTGGAAGACCAGTAGTAGTTTCCGATGCACATCTGGAGGCATTCTGTAATCTGTGGACTATCGGAGTGTTGATGAAACACAGAAATTGCATCGGGATTGAATACAACTGGCACCATGCGCACTTTCCTCCATGGGAGTAATGTCTCAAATAGTCTATTCTTAGATCAACCCTGGAGCACCAGAAGTAGTTTCCGATGCACATCTGGAGGCAATCTGTAATCTGTGGACTATCAGAGTGTTGATGAGACACATAAATTGCATCGGGATTGAATAAAACAGTCACCATGCGCACTTTCCACCATGGTAGTAATGTCTCAGACAGTCTACACTTTGATCGTTCCCAGGAAGACCAGTAGTAGTTTCCGATTCACATCTGGAGGCATTCTGTAATCTGTGGACTATCAGAGTGTTGATGAAACACTGGAAATGCATCGGGATTGAGTACAATAAACACCATGCGCACTTTCATCCATGGGAGTAATGTCTCAAACAGTCTACGCTGTGATCGTTCCCTGGAAGACCAGTAGTAGTTTCGGATGCACATCTGGAGGCATTCTGTAATCTGTGGACTATCAGAGTGTTGATGAAACTCAGATATTGCATCGGGATTGAATACAACAGTCTCCATGCACACTTTCCTCCATGGGAGTAATTCTCAAACAGTCTACGTTTTGATCGCTCCCTGGAAGACCAGTAGTAGTTATCGATGCACATCTGGACACAATCTTTAATCTGTGGACCTTCAAAGTGTTGATGAAACACAGAAATTGCCTCGGGATTGAATACAACAGTCACCATGCATACTTTCCTCCATGGGAGTAATGTCTGAAACAGTCTACGCTTTGACCGTTCGCTGGAATACCAGTGGTAGTTTCCGATGCACATCTGGAGGCATTCTGTAAACTGTATACTTTCAGAGTGTTGATGAAACACAGAATCTGCATCGGGATTGTATACAGCAGTCACCATGCGCACTTTAATCCATATGAGTAATGTCTCTAACAGTCTACGCTTTGATCGTTAACTGCAAGACCAGTAGTAGTTCCCGATGCACATCTGGAGGCAGTATGTAGTATGTGGACAATCAGACTGTTGATGAAACACAGACATTGCATCGGGATTGAATACAACAGTCACCATGCGCACTTTCCACCATGGGAGTAATGTCTTAAAGAGTTTACGTTTTGATCATTCCCTGGAAGACCAGTAGTAGATTCCGATGCACATCTGGAATCATTCTGTAATCTGTGGACTATCAGAGTGTTGATGAAACACAGAAATTGCATCGGGATTGAATACAACAGTCACCATGATCACTTTCCTCCATGGGAGTAATGTCTCAGACAGTCTACGCTTTGTTCGTTCCCAGGAAGACCAGTAGTAGTTTCCGATGCACATCTGGAGGCATTCTGTAATCTGTGGACTATCAGAGTGTTGATGAAACACACAATTTGCATCGGGATTGAATACAACAGTCACCATGCGCACTTTCCTCCATGGGAGTAATGTCTCAGACAGTCTACGCTTTGATCGTTTACAGGAAGACCAGTTGTAGTTACCGATGCACATCTGGAGGCATTCTGTAATCTGTGGACTGTCAGAGTGTTGATGAATCACAGAAAATGCATCGGGATTGAATACAGCAGTCACCATGCGCACTTTCCTCCTTTGGAGTAATGTCTTAAAGAGTTTACGCTTTGCTCGTTCCCTGGAAGACCAGTAGTAGTTTCCGATGCACATCTGGAAGCATTCTGTAATCTGTAGACTATCAGAGTGTTGATGAAACACAGAAATTGTATCGGGATTGAATACAACAGTCACCATGCGCACTTTCCTCCATGGGAGTAATGTATCAGACAGTCTACGCTCTGATCGTTCCCAGGAAGACCAGTTGTAGTTTCCGATGCACATCTGGAGGCATTCTGTAATCTGTGGACTATCAGAGTGTTGATGAAACATATAAAATGCATCGGGATTGAGTACAACAGTCACCATGCGCACTTTCCTCCATGGGATTAATATCTCAAACAGTCTACGCTTTGATCGTTTTCTGGAAGACCAGTAGTAGTTTCCTATGCACATCTGGAGTCATTCTGTAATCTGTGGACCTACGAAGTGTTGATGAAACCCAGAAATTGCACTGGAGTGAATACAACAGTAACCATCCGCACTTTCCTCCATCGGAGTAATGTTTCAAACAGTCTACTCTTTGATCTACCCTGGAAGACCAGTAGTATTATCCGATGCACATCTGGAGGCATTCTGTTATCTGTGGACTAACAGAGTGTTCATGAAACACAGAAATTGCATCGATATTGAATACAACAGTCACCAAACGCACTTTCCTCCATGTGAGTAATGACTCAGACAGTCTACGCTTTGATCGTTCCTAGGAAGACCAGTAGTAGTTTCCGATATACATCTGGAGGCATTCCGTAATCTGTGGACTATCAGACTGTTGATGAAACACAGAAATTGCATCAGGATTGAATACAACAGTCACCATGCGCACTTTCCTCTATGGGAGTAATGTCTCAAACTGTCTAAGGTTTGATCGTTCCCTGGAAGAGCAGTAGTATTTTCCGATGAACATCTGGAGGCATTCTGTAATCTGTGGAATATCAGACTGTTATGAAATACAGAAATTGCATCGGGATTGAATACAACAGTCACCATGCGCACTTTCTTCCATGGGAGTAATGTCTCAAACAGTCTACGCTTTGATCGTTAACTGCAAGACCATTAGTAGTTTCCGATGCCATCTGGAGGCAGTATGTAGTATGTGGACAATCAGACTGTTGATGAAACACAGACATTGCATCGGGATTGAATACAACAGTCACCATGCGCACTTTCCACCATGGGAGTAATGTCTTAAAGAGTTTACGTTTTGATCATTCCCTGGAAGACCAGTAGTAGTTTGCGATGCACATCTGGAGGCATTCTGTAATCTGTGGACTATCAGAATGTTGTTGATACACAGAAATTGCATCGGGATTGAATATAACAGTCACCATGCCAACTTTCCTCCATGGGAGTGGTGTCTGAAACAGTCTACGATTTGATCGTTTCCAGGAAGACCAGTAGTAGTTTCCGAGGCTCATCTGTAGACAATCTGTAATCTGTGGACTATCAGAGTGTTGATGAAACACAGAAATTGCATCGGGATTGAATACAACAGTCACCATGATCACTTTCCTCCATGGGAGTAATGTCTCAGACAGTCTACGCTTTGTTCGTTCCCAGGAAGGCCAGTAGTAGTTTCCGATGCACATCTGGAGGCATTCTGTAATCTGTGGACTATCAGAGTGTTGATGAAACACACAATTCTCATCAGGATTGAATACAACAGCCACCATGCGCACTTTCCTCCATGGGAGTAATGTCTCAGACAGTCTACGCTTTGATCGTTTACAGGACGACCAGTAGTAGTTACCGATGCACATCTGGAGGCATTCTGTAATCTGTGGACTGTCAGAGTGTTGATAAATCACAGAAAATGCATCGGGATTGAACACAGCAGTCACCATGCGCACTTTCCTCCATTGGAGTAATGTCTTAAAGAGTTTACGCTTTGCTCGTTCCCTGGAAGACCAGTAGTAGTTTCCGATGCACATCTGGAGGCATTCTGTAATCTGTAGACTATCAGAGTGTTGATGAAACACAGAAATTGTATCGGGATTGAATACAACAGTCACCATGCGCACTTTCCTCCATGGGAGTAATGTATCAGACAGTCTACGCTTTGATCGTTCCCAGGAAGACCAGTAGTAGTTTCCGATGCTCATCTGGAGGCATTCTGTAATCTGTGGACTATCAGAGTGTTGATGAAACATATAAAATGCATCGGGATTGAGTACAACAGTCACCATGCGCACTTTCCTCCATGGGATTAATATCTCAAACAGTCTACGCTTTGATCTTTTTCTGGAAGACCAGTAGTAGTTTCCTATGCACATCTGGAGTCATTCTGTAATCTGTGGACCTACGAAGTGTTGATGAAACCCAGAAATTGCACTGGAGTGAATACAACAGTAACCATCCGCACTTTCCTCCATCGGAGTAATGTCTCAAACAGTCTATTCTTTGATCTACCCTGGAAGACCAGTAGTAGATTCCGATGCACATCAGGAGGCATTCTGTAATCTGTGGACTAACAGAGTGTTCATGAAACACAGAAATTGCGTCGATATTGAATACAACAGTCACCAAACGGACTTTTCTCCATGGGAGTAATTACTCAGACAGTCTACGCTTTGATCGTTCCCTGGAAGACAAGTAGTAGTTTCCGATGCACATCTGGAAGCATTCTGCAATCTGTGGACTATCAGAGTGTTGATGAAACACAGAAATTGCATCGGGATTGAATACAACAGTCACCATGCGAACTTTCCTCCATGGGAGTAAGGTCTCAAACAGTCTATTCTTTGATCGTACCCTGGAAGACCAGAAGTAGTTTCCGATGCACATCTGGACTCATTCTGTAATCTGTGGACTATGAGAGTGTTGATGAAACACAGAAAATGCATCGGGATTGAGTACAACAGTCACCATGCGCCCTTTCCTCCATGGGAGTAATGTCTCAAACAGTCTTCGCTTTGATCGTTCCCTGGAAGACCAGTAGTAGTTTCCGATGCACATCTGGAGGCATTCTCTAATCTGTGGACTATCAGAGTGTTGATTAAACACAGACATTGCATCGGGATTGAATACAACAGTCGCCATGCGCACTTTCCTCCATAGAAGTAATGTCTCAAACAGACTACGGTTTGATCGTTTCCTGGAAAACCAGTAGTAGTTTCCGATACACATCTGGAGGCATTCTGCAATCTGTGGACAATCAGACTGTTGATGACACAGAGAAATTGCATCGGGATTGAATACAACAGTCACCATGATCACTTTCCTCCATGGGAGTAATGTCTCATACAGTCTACGCTTTGATCGTTCCCAGGAAACCAGTAGTAGTTTCCGATGCACATCTGGAGGCATTCTGTAATCGGTGGAGTATCAGAGTGTTGATGAAACACAGAAATTGCACCGGGAGTGTATACAACAGTCACCATGCGCACTTTCCTCCATGGGAGTAATGTTTCAAACAGTCTACGCTTTGATCATTCCCTGGAAGACCAGTAGTATTTTCCGATATACATGTGGAGGCATTCTGTAATCTGTGGAGTATCAGACTGTTGATGAAACACAGAAATTGCACCGGGATTGAATACAACAGTCACCATGCGCACTTTCCTCTATTTGAGTAATGACTCAAACTGTCTACGCTTTCATCGTTCCCTGGAAGGCCAGTAGTAGTTTCCGATGCACATCTGGAGGCATTCTGTAATCTGTAGACTATCAGAGTGTTGATGAAATACAGAAATTGCATCGGGACTTAATACAACAGTCACCATTTACACTTTCTTCCATGGGAGTAATTCTCAAACAGTGTACTACTTGATCGTTCCCTGGTAGACCAGTAGTAGTTTCCGATGCACATCTGGAGGCATTCTGTAATCTGTAGACCTTCAAAGTGTTGATGAATCACAGAAATTGCCTCGGGAGTGAATACAACAGTCACCATGCATACTTTCCTCCATGGGAGTAATGTCTGAAACAGTCTACGCTTTGATCGTTCCCTGGAAGACCAGTAGTAGTTTCCGATGCACATCTGGAGGCATTCTGTAATCTGTGGACTATCAGAGTGTTGATGAAACAACGAAATAGCATCGGGATTGAATACAACAGTCACCTTGCGCACTTTCCTCCGTGGGAGTAATGTCTCAAACTGTCGACTCTTTGATCGTTCCCTGGAAGAACAGTAGTAGTTTCGGATGCACATCTGGAGGCATTCTGTAATCTGTGGAATATCAGACTGTTATGAAATACAGAAATTGCATCGGGATTTAATACAACAGTCACCATGCGCACTTTGCTCCATTGGAGTAATGTCTCAAACAGTCTACGCTTTTATCGTTACCTGGAAGACCAGTAGTAGTTTTCGATGCACATCTGGAGGCATTCTGTAATCTGTGGACTATCTGAGTGTTGATGAAACACAGAAATTACATCGGGATTGAATACAACAATGACCATGAGTACTTTCCTCCATGGGAGTAATGTCTCAAACATTTTTTTATCGTTCCCTGGAAGACCAGTAGTAGTTTCCGATGCACATCTGGAGGCATTCTGTAATCTGTGGAATATCACAGTGTTGATGAAACAAAGAAATAGCATCGGGATTGAATACAACAGTCACCATGCGCACTTTCCCCCGTGGGAGTAATGTCTCAAACAGTCTACGCTTTGATCGTTCCCTGGAAGACCAGTAGTTGTTTCCGATGCACATCTGGAGGCATTCTGTAATCTGTGGAATATCAGACTGTTATGAAATACAGAAATTGCATCGGGATTGAATACAACAGTCACCATGCGCACTTTCCTCCATGGGAGTAATGTCTCAAACAGTCTACGCTTTGATCGTTCCCTGGAAGACCAGTAGTAGTTTCCGATGCACATCTGGTGGCTGTATGTAGTATGTGGACAATCAGAGTGTTGATGAAACACAGAAATTGCATCGGGATTGAATACAGCAGTCACCATGCGCACTTTCCTCCATGGGAGTAATGTCTCAGACAGTCTACGCTTTGATCGTTCCCAGGAAGAGCAGTAGTAGTTTCCGATAAACATCTGGAGGCATTCTGTAATCTGTGGAGTATCAGAGTGTTGATGAAACACAGAATATTCATCGGGATTGAATACAACAGTCACCATGCGCACTTTCCTCTATGGGATTAATGTCTCAAACTGTCTAAGCTTTGATCGTTCCCTGGAAGACCAGTAGTAGTTTCCGATGCAAATCGGGAGGCATTCTGTAATCTGTGGAATATCAGACTGTTATGAAATACAGAAATTGCATCGGGATTGAATATAACAGTCACCATGCGCACTTTCCTCCGTGGGAGTAATGTCTCAAACAGTCTACGCTTTGATCGTTCCCAGGAAGACCAGTCGTAGTTTCCGATGCACATCTGGAGGCATTCTCAAATCTGGGGACTATCAGAGTGTTGATGAAACACAGAAAATGCATCGGGATTGAATACAGCAGTCACCATGCGCACTTTCCACCATGGGAGTAATGTCGTAAAGAGTTTACGTTTTGATCATTCCCTGGAAGACCAGTAGTAGTTTCCGATGCACATCTGGAGGCATTCTATAATCTGTGGACTATCAGAATGTTGATGAAACACAGAAGTTGCATCGGGGTTGAATACCACAGTCACCATGCGCACTTTCCTCCATAAAAGTAATGTCTCAAACAGACTACGCTTTGATCATTCCCTGGAAAACCAGTAGTAGTTTCCGATGCACATCTGGAGGCATTCTGTAATCAGTGGACTATGAGAGTGTTGTTGAAACACAGAAATTGCATCGGGATTGAATATAACAGTCACCATGCCCACTTTTCTCCATGGGAGTGATGTCTGAAACAGTCTACGATTCGATCGTTCCCTTGAAGACCTGTAGTAGTTACCGATGCACATCTGGAGGCATTCTGTAATCTGTGGACTATAAGAGTTTTGTTGAAACACAGAAATTGCACCGCGATTGAATACAACAGTCACCATGCGTACTTTCCTACATGGGAGTAATGTCTCTAACAGTCTACGATTTGATCGTTCCCTGGAAGACCAGTAGTAGTTTCCGATGCACATCTGGAGGCATTCTGTAATCTGTGGTCTATCAGACTGTTGATGAAACACAGAAATTGCATCGGGATTGAATACAAAAGTCACCATGCGCACTTTCCTCCATGGGAGTAATGTCTCAGACAGTCTACGAACTGATCGTTCCCAGGAAGACAAGTAGTAGTTTCCGATGCACATCTGGAGGCATCTGTAATCTGGGGACTATCAGAGAGTTGATGAAACACAGAAATTGCATCGGGATTGAATACAACAGTCACCATGCGCACTTTCCTCCATGGGAGTAATGTCTCAAAGAGTCTACGCTTTGATCGTTCCCTGGAAGACCAGTAGTAGTTTCCGATGCACATCTGGAGGCATTCTGTAATCTGTGGACTATCAGACTGTTGATGAAACACAGAAATTGCATCGGGATTGAATACAACAGTCACCATGCGCACTTTCCTTCATGGGAGTAATATCTCAAACTATTTACGGTTTGATCGTCCCCTGGAAGACCAGTAGTAGTTTCCGATGCACATCTGGAGGCATTCAGTAACCTGTGGACTATCAGAGTGTTGATGAAACACAGAAATTGCATCGGGATTGAATACAACAGTCACCATGCGCTCTTTCCTCCATGGGAGTAATGTCTCAAAGAGTCTACGCTTTGATCGTTCCCTGGAAGGTTAGTAGTAGTTTTCGATGCACATCTGGAGGCATTCTGTAATCTGTGGACTATCAGAGTGTTGATGAAACACAGAAATTGCATCGGGATTGAATACAACAGCCACCATGCGCACTTGCCTTAATGGGAGTAATTCTCAAACAGTCTACGTTTGGATCTTTCCCTGGAAGACCAGTAGTAGTTATCGATGCACATCTGGACACAATCTGTAATCTGTGGACCTTCAAAGTATTGATGAAACACAGAAATTGCCTCGGGATTGAATACAACAGTCACCATGCGTACTTTCCTACATGGGTGTAATGTCTGAAACAGTCTACGCTTTGATCGTTAATTGGAAGACCAGTAGTGGTTTCAGATGCACATCTGGAGGCATTCTGTAATCTATGGACTATCAGAGTGTTGATGAAACACAGAATCTACATCGGGATTGTATACAGCAGTCACCATGCGCACTGTCCTCCATGGGAGTAATGTCTCAAACAGTCTTTTTTTTATCGTTCCCTGGAAGACCAGTAGGAGTTTCGGATGCACATCTGGAGGCATTCTGTAATCTGTGGACTATCAGAGTGTTGATGAAACACAGAAATAGCATATGGATTGAATACAACAGTCACCATGCGCACTTTCCTGAATGGGAGTAATGCCTCAAACAGTGTACGCTTTGATCGTTCCCTGGAAGACCAGTAGTAGTTTCCGATGCACATCTGGAGGCATTCTGTAATCTGTGGACTATCAGAGTGTTGATGAAACACAGAAATTGCATCGGGAATGAATACAACAGTCACCATGCGCACTTTTCACCATGGGAGTAATTCTCAAACATTCTACGGTTTGATCGTTCCCTGGAAGACCAGTAGTAGTTATCGATGCACATCTGGACACAATCTGTAATCTGTGGACCTTCAAAGTGTTGATGAAACACAGAAATTGCCTCGTGATTCAATACAACAGTCACCATTCGCAGTTTCCTCCATGGGTGTAATGTCTGAGACAGTCTACGCTTTGATCGTTCCCTTGAAGACCAGTAGTAGTTTCCGATGCACATCTGGAGGCATTCTGTAATCTGTGGAGTATCAGAGTGTTGATGAAACACAGAAATTGCCTCGGGAATGAATACAACAGTCACCATGCGTACTTTCCTACATGAGAGTAATGTCTCTAACAGTCTACGATTTGATCGTTCCCTGGAAGACCAGTAGTAGTTTCCGATGCACATCTGGAGGCATTCTGTAATCTGTGGTCTATCAGACTGTTGATGAAACACAGAAATTGCATCGGGATTGAATACAAAAGTCACCATGCGCACTTTCCTCCATGGGAGTAATATCTCAGACAGTCTACGCTTTGATCGTTCCCAGGAAGACAAGTAGTAGTTTCCGATGCACATCTGGAGGCACCTGTAATCTGTGGACTATCAGAGAGTTGATGAAACACAGAAATTGCATCGGGATTGAATACAACAGTCACCATGCGCACTTTCCTCCATGGGAGTAATGTCTCAAACAGTCTACGCTATGATCGTTCCCTGGAAGACCAGTAGTAGTTTCCGATGCACATCTGGAGGCATTCAGTAATCTGTGGACTATCAGAGTGTTGATGAAACACAGAAATTGCATCGGGATTGAATACAACAGTCACCATGCGCTCTTTCCTCCATGGGAGTAATGTCTCAAAGAGTCTACGCTTTGATCGTTTCCTGGAAGACCAGTAGTAGTTTTCGATGCACATCTGGAGGCATTCTGTAGTATGTGGACAATCAGACTGTTGATGAAACACAGAAATTGCATCGGGAATGAATACAACAGTCACCATGCGCACTTTCCTCCATGGGAGAAATTCTCCAACCGTCTACGATTTGATCGTTCCCTGGAAGACCAGTAGTAGTTATCGATGCACATCTGGACACAATCTGTAATCTGTGGACCTTCGAAGTGTTGATGAAACACAGAAATTGCCTCGGGGTCCAATACAACAGTCACCATCCGCACTTTCCTCCATGGGTGTAATGTCTGAAACAGTCTACGCTTTGATCGTTCCCTTGAAGACCAGTAGTAGTTACCGATGCACATCTGGAGGCATTCTGTAATATGTGGACTGTCAGAGTATTGATGAAACAAAGAAATTGCATCGGGATTGAATACAACAGTCACCATGCGCACTTTCCTACGTCGGAGTAATGTCTCTAACAGTCTACGCTTTGATCGTTCCCTGGAAGGACCAGTAGTAGTTTCCGATGCACATCTGGAGGCATTCTGTAATCTGTGGACTATCAGAGTGTTGATGAAACACAGAAATTGCATCGGGATTGATTACAACATTCACCCTTCCCCTTTTTCCAATATAAAAGTAATGTCTCAAACAGACTACGATTTGATCGTTCCCTGGAAGACCAGCAGTAGTTTGCGATGCACATCTGGAGGCATTCCGTAATCTGTGGACTATCAGAGTGTTGATGAAACACAGAAATTGCATCGGGATTGAATACAACAGCCACCATGCGCACTTTCCTCAATGGGAGTAAATCTCAAACAGTCTACGTTTTGATCTTTCCCTGGAAGACCAGTAGTAGTTATCGATGCACATCTGGACACAATCTGTAATCTGTGGACCTTCAAAGTATTGATGAAACACAGAAATTGCCTCGGTATTCAATACAACAGTCACTATGCGCTCTTTCCTCCATGGGTGTAATGTCTGAAACAGTCTACGCTTTGATCGTTCCCTTGAAGACCAGTAGTAGTTACCGATGCACATCTGAAGGCATTCTGTAATCTGTGGACTAGCAGCGTGTTGATGAAACACAGAAATTGCATCGGGATTGAATACAACAGTCACCATGCGCACTTTTCTCCATGGGAGTAATGACCCAGACAGTCTACGCTTTGATCGTTCCCTGGATGACCAGTAGTAGTTTCCGATGCACATCTGGAGGCATTCTGTGATCTGTGGACTATCAGAGTGTTGATGAAACCCAGAAATTGCATCGGGAATGAATACAACAGTCACCATGCGCACTTTTCTCCATGGGAGTAATTCTCAAACAGTCTACGTTTTGATCGTTCCCTGGAAGACCAGTAGTAGTTATCGATGCACATCTGGACACAATCTGAAATCTGTGGACCTTCAAAGTGTTGATGAAACACAGAAATTGCATCGGGATTCAATACAACAGTCACCATTCGCACTTTCCTCCATGGGTGTAATGTCTGAAATAGTCGACGCTTTGATTGTTCCCTTGAAGACCTGTAGTAGTTACCGATGCACATCTGGAGGCATTCTGTAATCTGTGGACAATAAGAGTTTTGTTGAAACACAGAAATTGCACCGCGATTGAATACAACAGTCACCATGCGTACTTTAATACATGGGAGTAATGTCTCTAACAGTCTACGATTTGATCGTTCCCTGGAAGACCAGTAGTAGTTTCCGATGCACATCTGGAGGTATTCTGTAATCTGTGGTCTATCAGACTGTTGATGAAACACAGAAATTTCATCGGGATTGAATACAAAAGTCACCATGCGCACTTTCCTCCATGGGAGTAATATCTCAGACAGTCTACGCTTTGATCGTTCCCAGGAAGACAAGTAGTAGTTTCCGATGCACATCTGGAGGCATCTGTAATCTGTGGACTATCAGAGAGTTGATGAAACACAGAAATTGCATCGGGATTGAATACAACAGTCACCATGCGCACTTTCCTCCATGGGAGTAATGTCTCAAACAGTCTACGCTATGATCGTTCCCTGGAAGACCAGTAGTAGTTTCCGATGCACATCTGGAGGCATTCAGTAATCTGTGGACTATCAGAGTGTTGATGAAACACAGAAATTGCATCGGGATTGAATACAACAGTCACCATGCGCTCTTTCCTCCATGGGAGTAATGTCTCAAAGAGTCTACGCTTTGATCGTTCCCTGGAAGACCAGTAGTAGTTTTCGATGCACATCTGGAGGCATTCTGTAGTATGTGGACAATCAGGCTGTTGATGAAACACAGAAATTGCATCGGGAATGAATACAACAGTCACCATGCGCACTTTCCTCCATGGGAGAAATTCTCCAACCGTCTACGATTTGATCGTTCCCTGGAAGACCAGTAGTAGTTATCGATGCACATCTGGACACAATCTGTAATCTGTGGACCTTCGAAGTGTTGATGAAACACAGAAATTGCCTCGGGGTCCAATACAACAGTCACCATGCGCACTTTCCTCCATGGGTGTAATGTCTGAAACAGTCTACGCTTTGATCGTTCCCTTGAAGACCAGTAGTAGTTACCGATGCACATCTGGAGGCATTCTGTAATATGTGGACTGTCAGAGTGTTGATGAAACAAAGAAATTGCATCGGGATTGAATACAACAGTCACCATGCGCACTTTCCTACGTGGGAGTAATGTCTCTAACAGTCTACGCTTTGATCGTTCCCTGGAAGGCCAGTAGTAGTTTCCGATGCACATCTGGAGGCATTCTGTAATCTGTGGACTATCAGAGTGTTGATGAAACACAGAAATTGCATCGGGATTGATTACAACAGTCACCCTTCCCCTTTTTCCTATATAAAAGTAATGTCTCAAACAGACTACGATTTGATCGTTCCCTGGAAGACCAGCAGTAGTTTGCGATGCACATCTGGAGGCATTCTGTAATCTGTGGACTATCAGAGTGTTGATGAAACACAGAAATTGCATCGGGATTGAATACAACAGCCACCATGCGCACTTTCCTCAATGGGAGTAAATCTCAAACAGTCTACGTTTTGATCTTTCCCTGGAAGACCAGTAGTAGTTATCGATGCACATCTGGACACAATCTGTAATCTGTGGACCTTCAAAGTATTGATGAAACACAGAAATTGCCTCGGTATTCAATACAACAGTCAGTATGCGCTCTTTCCTCCATGGGTGTAATGTCTGAAACAGTCTACGCTTTGATCGTTCCCTTGAAGACCAGTAGTAGTTACCGATGCACATCTGAAGGCATTCTGTAATCTGTGGACTAGCAGCATGTTGATGAAACACAGAAATTGCATCGGGATTGAATACAACAGACACCATGCTCACTTTCGTACATGGGGGTAATGTCTCTAACTGTCTACGTTTTGATCGTTCCCAGGAAGACCAGTAGTAGTTTCCGATGCACATCTGGAGGCATTCTGTAATCTGTGGACTATCAGAATGTTGATGAAACACAGGAAATGCATCGGGATTGAGTATAACAGCCACCATAAGCACTTTCCTCCATGGGAGTAATGACCCAGACAGTCTACGCTTTGATCGTTCCCTGGATGACCAGTAGTAGTTTCCGATGCACATTTGGAGGCATTCTGTGATCTGTGGTCTATCAGACTGTTGATGAAACACAGAAATTGCATCGGGATTCAATACAACAGTCACCATTCGCACTTTCCTCCATGGGTGTAACGTCTGAAATAGTCTACGCTTTGATCGTTCCCTTGAAGACCTGTAGTAGTTACCGATGCACATCTGGAGGCATTGTGTAATCTGTGGACTATAAGAGTTTTGATGAAACACAGAAATTGCACCGCGATTGAATACAACAGTACCTTGCGTACTTTCCTACATGGGAGTAATGTCTCTAACAGTCTACGATTTGATCGTTCCCTGGAAGACCAGTAGTAGTTTCCGATGCACATCTGGAGGCATTCTGTAATCTGTGGTCTATCAGACTGTTGATGAAACACAGAAATTGCATCGGGATTGAATACAACAGTCACCATGCGCACTTTCCTTCATGGGAGTAATATCTCAAACTATCTACGGTTTGATCGTCCCCTGGAAGACCAGTAGTAGTTTCCGATGCACATCTGGAGGCATTCTGTAATCTGTGGACTATCAGACTGTTGATGAAACACAGAAATTGCATCGGGATTGAATACAACAGTCACCATGCGCACTTTCCTTCATGGGAGTAATATCTCAAACTATCTACTGTTTGATCGTCCCCTGGAAGACCAGTAGTAGTTTCCGATGCACATCTGGAGGCATTCAGTAACCTGTGGACTATCAGAGTGTTGATGAAACACAGAAATTGCATCGGGATTCAATACAACAGTCACCATGCGCTCTTTCCTCCATGGGAGTAATGTCTCAAAGAGTCTACGCTTTGATCGTTCCCTGGAAGACCAGTAGTAGTTTTCGATGCACATCTGGAGGCATTCTGTAATCTGTGGACTATCAGAGTGTTGATGAAACACAGAAATTGCATCGGGATTGAATACAACAGCCACCATGCGCACTTGCCTCAATGGGAGTAATTCTCAAACAGTCTACGTTTGGATCTTTCCCTGGAAGACCAGTAGTAGTTATCGATGCACATCTGGACACAATCTGTAATCTGTGGACCTTCAAAGTATTGATGAAACACAGAAATTGCCTCGGTATTCAATACAACAGTCACCATGCGCACTTTCTTCCATGGGTGTAATGTCTGAAACAGTCTACGCTTTGATCGTTCCCTTGAAGACCAGTAGTAGTTACCGATGCACATCTGAAGGCATTCTGTAATCTGTGGACTATCAGAGTGTTGATGAAACACAGAAATAGCATATGGATTGAATACAACAGTCACCATGCGCACTTTCCTGAATGGGAGTAATGCCTCAAACAGTGTACGCTTTGATCGTTCCCTGGAAGACCAGTAGTAGTTTCCGATGCACATCTGGAGGCATTCTGTAATCTGTGGACTATCAGAGTGTTGATGAAACACAGAAATTGCATCGGGAATGAATACAACAGTCACCATGCGCACTTTTCTCCATGGGAGTAATTCTCAAACAATCTACGGTTTGATCGTTCCCTGGAAGACCAGTAGTAGTTATCGATGCACATCTGGACACAATCTGTAATCTGTGGACCTTCAAAGTGTTGATGAAACACAGAAATTGCCTCGTGATTCAATACAACAGTCACCATTCGCAGTTTCCTCCATGGGTGTAATGTCTGAAACAGTCTACGCTTTGATCGTTCCCTTGAAGACCAGTAGTAGTTTCCGATGCACATCTGGAGGCATTCTGTAATCTGTGGAGTATCAGAGTGTTGATGAAACACAGAAATTGCATCGGGAATGAATACAACAGTCACCATGCGTACTTTCCTACATGGGAGTAATGTCTCTAACAGTCTACGATTTGATCGTTCCCTGGAAGACCAGTAGTAGTTTCCGATGCACATCTGGAGGCATTCTGTAATCTGTGGTCTATCAGACTGTTGATGAAACACAGAAATTGCATCGGGATTGAATACAAAAGTCACCATGCGCACTTTCCTCCATGGGAGTAATATCTCAGACAGTCTACGCTTTGATCGTTCCCAGGAAGACAAGTAGTAGTTTCCGATGCACATCTGGAGGCATCTGGATTCTGTGGACTATCAGAGAGTTGATGAAACACAGAAATTGCACCGCGATTGAATACAACAGTCACCATGCGTACTTTCCTACATGGGAGTAATGTCTCTAACAGTCTACGATTTGATCGTTCCCTGGAAGACCAGTAGTAGTTTCCGATGCACATCTGGAGGCATTCTGTAATCTGTGGTCTATCAGACTGTTGATGAAACACAGAAATTGCATCGGGATTGAATACAACAGTCACCATGCGCACTTTCCTTCATGGGAGTAATATCTCAAACTATCTACGGTTTGATCGTCCCCTGGAAGACCAGTAGTAGTTTCCGATGCACATCTGGAGGCATTCTGTAATCTGTGGAATATCAGACTGTTGATGAAACACAGAAATTGCATCGGGATTGAATACAACAGTCACCATGCGCACTTTCCTTCATGGGAGTAATATCTCAAACTATCTACTGTTTGATCGTCCCCTGGAAGACCAGTAGTAGTTTCCGATGCACATCTGGAGGCATTCAGTAACCTGTGGACTATCAGAGTGTTGATGAAACACAGAAATTGCATCGGGATTCAATACAACAGTCACCGTGCGCACTTTCTTCCATGGGTGTAATGTCTGAAACAGTCTACGCTTTGATCGTTCCCTTGAAGACCAGTAGTAGTTACCGATGCACATCTGAAGGCATTCTGTTAATCTGTGGACTATCAGAGTGTTGATGAAACACAGAAATAGCATATGGATTGAATACAACAGTCACCATGCGCACTTTCCTGAATGGGAGTAATGCCTCAAACAGTGTACGCTTTGATCGTTCCCTGGAAGACCAGTAGTAGTTTCCGATGCACATCTGGAGGCATTCTGTAATCTGTGGACTATCAGAGTGTTGATGAAACACAGAAATTGCATCGGGAATGAATACAACAGTCACCATGCGCACTTTTCTCCATGGGAGTAATTCTCAAACAATCTACGGTTTGATCGTTCCCTGGAAGACCAGTAGTAGTTATCGATGCACATCTGGACACAATCTGTAATCTGTGGACCTTCAAAGTGTTGATGAAACACAGAAATTGCCTCGGGATTCAATACAACAGTCACCATTCGCAGTTTCCTCCATAGGTGTAATGTCTGAAACAGTCTACGCTTTGATCGTTCCCTTGAAGACCAGTAGTAGTTTCCGATGCACATCTGGAGGCATTCTGTAATCTGTGGAGTATCAGAGTGTTGATGAAACACAGAAATTGCATCGGGAATGAATACAACAGTCACCATGCGTACTTTCCTACATGGGAGTAATGTCTCTAACAGTCTACGATTTGATCGTTCCCTGGAAGACCAGTAGTAGTTTCCGATGCACATCTGGAGGCATTCTGTAATCTGTGGTCTATCAGACTGTTGATGAAACACAGAAATTGCATCGGGATTGAATACAAAAGTCACCATGCGCACTTTCCTCCATGGGAGTAATATCTCAGACAGTCTACGCTTTGATCGTTCCCAGGAAGACAAGTAGTAGTTTCCGATGCACATCTGGAGGCATCTGTAATCTGTGGACTATCAGAGAGTTGATGAAACACAGAAATTGCATCGGGATTGAATACAACAGTCACCATGCGCACTTTCCTCCATGGGAGTAATGTCTCAAACAGTCTACGCTATGATCGTTCCCTGGAAGACCAGTAGCAGTTTCCGATGCACATCTTGAGGCATTCAGTAATCTGTGGACTATCAGAGTGTTGATGAAACACAGAAATTGCATCGGGATTGAATACAACAGTCACCATGCGCTCTTTCCTCCATGGGAGTAATGTCTCAAAGAGTCTACGCTTTGATCGTTCCCTGGAAGACTAGTAGTAGTTTTCGATGCACATCTGGAGGCATTCTGTAGTATGTGGACAATCAGACTGTTGATGAAACACAGAAATTGCATCGGGAATGAATACAACAGTCACCATGCGCACTTTCCTCCATGGGAGAAATTCTCCAACCGTCTACGATTTGATCGCTCCCTGGAAGACCAGTAGTAGTTATCGATGCACATCTGGACACAATCTGTAATCTGTGGACCTTCGAAGTGTTGATGAAACACAGAAATTGCCTCGGGGTCCAATACAACAGTCACCATGCGCACTTTCCTCCATGGGTGTAATGTCTGAAACAGTCTACGCTTTGATCGTTCCCTTGAAGACCAGTAGTAGTTACCGATGCACATCTGGAGGCAGTCTGTATTATGTGGACTGTCAGAGTGTTGATGAAACAAAGAAATTGCATCGGGATTGAATACAACAGTCACCATGCGCACTTTCCTACGTGGGAGTAATGTCTCTAACAGTCTACGCTTTGATCGTTCCCTGGAAGGCCAGTAGTAGTTTCCGATGCACATCTGGAGGCATTCTGTAATCTGTGGACTATCAGAGTGTTGATTAAACACAGAAATTGCATCGGGATTGAATACAACAGTCACCATGCGCACTTTCCTCCATGGGAGTAATTCTCAAATAGTCTACGTTTTGATCTTTCCCTGGAAGACCAGTAGTAGTTATCGATGCACATCTGGACACAATCTGTAATCTGTGGACCTTTAAAGTATTGATGAAACACAGAAATTGCCTCGGTATTCAATACAACAGTCACTATGCGCACTTTCCTCCATGGGTGTAATGTCTGAAACAGTCTACGCTTTGATCGTTCCCTTGAAGACCAGTAGTAGTTACCGATGCACATCTGGAGGCATTCTGTAATCTGTGGACCATCAGAGTGTTGATGAAACACAGAATCTGCCTCGGGATTGTATACAGCAGTCACCATGCGCACTTTCCTCCATGTGAGTAATGCTCATATAGGCTACGTTTTGATCGTTCCCTGGAAGACCAGTAGTAGTTTCCGATGCACATCTGGAGGCATTCTGTAATCTGTAGACCTTCAAAGTGTTGATGAAATACAGAAATTGCATCCTGAGTGAATACAAGAGTCACCATCCGCACTGTCGTCCTTGGGAGTAATTCTCAAACAGGCTACGCTTTGATCGTTCTCTGGAAGAGCAGTAGTAGTTTCCTTTGCTCATCTGCTGGCATTCTGTAATCTGTGGACCTTCAAAGGTCTGATGAATCACAGAAATTGCATCGGGATTGAATATAACAGTCACCATGACCACTTTCCTCCATGGGAGTAACGTCTGAAACAGTCTACGCTTTGATCGTTCCCAGGAAGACCAGTGGTAGTTTCCGATGCACATCTGGAGGCATTGTGTAATCTGTGGACTATCAGAGTGTTGATGAAACACAGAAATTACATCGGGATTGAATACAACAGTCACCATGCGCACTTCTCTCCATGGGAGTAATTCTCAAACAGTCTACGTTTTGATCGTTCCCTGGAAGACCAGTAGTAGTTATCGATGCACATCTGGACACAATCTGTAATCTGTGGACCTTCAAAGTGTAGATCAAACACAGAAATTGCCTCGCGATTCAATACAACATTCACCATTCGCACTTTCCTCCATGGGTGTAACGTCTGAAACAGTCTGCGATTTGATCGTTCCCTGGAAGACCAGTAGCAGTTTCCGTTGCACATCTGTAGACAATCTGTAATCTGTGGACTATCAGAGTGTTGATGAAACACAGAAATTGCATCGGGATTGAATACAACAGTCACTACGCGCACTTTCCTCTATGGGAGTAATGTCTCAAACAGTCTTTCTTTTATCGTTCCCTGGAAGACCAGAAGGAGTTTCTGATGCACATCTGGAGGCATTCTGTAATCTGTGGACTTTCAGAGTGTTGATGAAACACAGAAATAGCATATGGATTGAATACAACAGTCACCATGCGCACTTTCCTGAATGGGAGTAATGCCTCAAACAGTGTACGCTTTGATCGTTCCCTGGAAGACCAGTAGTAGTTTCCGATGCACATCTGGAGGCATTCTGTAATCTGTGGACTAACAGAGTGTTGATGAAACACAGAAATTGCATCGGGAATGAATACAACAGTCACCATGTGCACTTCTCTCCATGGGAGTAATTCTCAAACAGTCTACGTTTTGATCGTTCCCTGGAAGACCAGTAGTAGTTATCGATGCACATCTGGACACAATCTGTAATCTGTGGACCTTCAAAGTGTAGATCAAACACAGAAATTGCCTCGCGATTCAATACAACATTCACCATTCGCACTTTCCTCCATGGGTGTAACGTCTGAAACAGTCTGCGATTTGATCGTTCCCTGGAAGACCAGTAGCAGTTTCCGTTGCACATCTGTAGACAATCTGTAATCTGTGGACTATCAGAGTGTTGATGAAACACAGAAATTGCATCGGGATTGAATACAACAGTCACTACGCGCACTTTCCTCCATGGGAGTAATGTCTCAAACAGTCTACGCTTTGATCGTTCCCTGGAAGACCAGTGGTAGTTTCCGATGCACATCTGGAGGCATTCTGTAATCTGTGGACCATCAGAGTGTTGATGAAACACAGAATCTGCCTCGGGATTGTATACAGCAGTCACCATGCGCACTTTCCTCCATGTGAGTAATGCTCATATAGGCTACGTTTTGATCGTTCCCTGGAAGACCAGTAGTAGTTTCCGATGCACATCTGGAGGCATTCTATAATCTGTAGACCTTCAAAGTGTTGATGAAATACAGAAATTGCATCCTGAGTGAATACAAGAGTCACCATCCGCACTGTCGTCCTTGGGAGTAATTCTCAAACAGGCTACGCTTTGATCGTTCTCTGGAAGAGCAGTAGTAGTTTCCTTTGCTCATCTGCTGGCATTCTGTAATCTGTGGACCTTCAAAGGGCTGATGAATCACAGAAATTGCATCGGGATTGAATATAACAGTCACCATGCCCACTTTCCTCCATGGGAGTAACGTCTGAAACAGTCTACGCTTTGATCGTTCCCAGGAAGACCAGTAGTAGTTTCCGATGCACATCTGGAGGCATTGTGTAATCTGTGGACTATCAGAGTGTTGATGAAACACAGAAATTACATCGGGATTGAATACAACAGTTACCATGAGCACTTTCCTCCATGGGAGGAATGTCTCAAACGTTTTTCAAACGTTCCCTGGAAGACCAGTAGTAGTTTCCAATGCACATCTGGAGGCATTCTGTAATCTGTGGACTATCAGAGTGTTGATGAAGCACGGAAATAGCATCGGGATTGAATACAACAGTCACCATGCGCACTTTCCTGCATGGGAGTAATGTCTCAAACAGTCTACGCTTTGATCGTTCCCTGGAAGACCAGTAGTAGTTTCAGATGCACATCTGGAGGCATTCAGTAATCTGTGGAATATCAGACTTTTGATGAAACAGTGAAATTGCATTGGGATTGAATAAAACAGTCACCATGCGCTCTTTCCTCCATGGGAGTAATGTCTCAAAGAGTCTACGCTTTGATCGTTCCCTGGAAGACCAATAGTAGTTTTCGATGCACATCTGGAGGCATTCTGTAGTATGTGGACAATCAGACTGTTGATGAAACACAGAAATTGCATCGGGATTCAATGCAACAGTCATCATGCGCACTTTCCTCCATGGGAGTAATGTCTTTAACAGTCTACGCTTTAATCGTTCCCAGGAAGACCAGTAGTAGTTATCGATGCACATCTGGAGGCATTCTGTAATCTGTAAACTGCAGAGTGTTGTTCAAACACAGATATTGCATTGGGATTGTATACAACAGTCACCATGCGCACTTTCCTCCATGGGAGTAATGTCTTTAACAGTCTACGCTTTGATCGTTCCCAGGAAGACCAGTAGTAGTTATCGATGCACATCTGGAGGCATTCTGTAATCTGTGGACCATCAGAGTGTTGATGAAACACAGAAATTGCATCGGGATTGAATACAACTGTCACCATGCGCACTTTCCTACATTGGAGTATTGTCTCTAATAGTCTACGCTTTGATCGTTTTCTGGAAGACCAGTGGTAGTTTCCGATGCACATCAGGAGGCATTCTGTAATCTGTAGACTTTCAGAGTGTTGATGGAACACAGAAATTGCATCGGGATTGAATACAACAGTCACCATTCGCACTTTCCTACATGGGAGTAATTCTAAAACAGTGTACTACTTGATCGTTCCCTAGAAGACCAGTAGTAGTTTCCGATGCACATCTGGTGGCATTCTGTAATCTGTGGACCTTCAAAGTGTTGATTAATCACAGAAATTGCCTCGGGATTGAATACAACAGTCACCTGGAGTACTTTCCTCCATGGGAGTAATGTCTGAAACAGTCTACGCTTTGATCGTTCCCTGGGAGACCAGTAGTAGTTTCCGATGCACATCTGGAGGCATTCTGTAATCTGTGGACCTACAAAGTTTTGATGAAACACAGATATTGTATCGGGAGTGAATACAAGAGTCACCATCCGCACTTTGGTCCATGGGAGTAATTCTCAAACAGGCTACGCTTTGATCGTTCCCTGGAAGACCAGTAGTAGTTTTCTTTGCTCATCTGCTGGCATTCTGTAATCTGTGGACCTTCAAAGGGTTAATGAATCACAGAAATTGCATCGGGTTTCATTATAACAGTCACCATGCCCACTTTCCTCCATGGGAGTAACGTCTGAAACAGTCTACGCTTTGATCGTTCCCAGGAAGACCAGTAGTAGTTTCCGATGCACATCTGGAGGCATTGTGAAATCTGTGGACTATCAGAGTGTTGATGAAACACAGAAATTACATCGGGATTGAATACAACAGTCACCATGAGCACTTTCCTCCATGGGAGTAATGTCTCAAACATTTTTTAATCGTTCCATGGAAGACCAGTAGTAGTTTCCAAAGCACATCTGGAGGCATTGTGTAATCTGTGGACTATCAGAGTGTTGATGAAACACAGAAATTACATCGGGATTGAATACAACAGTTACCATGAGCACTTTCCTCCATGGGAGGAATGTCTCAAACGTTTTTCAAACGTTCCCTGGAAGACCAGTAGTAGTTTCCAATGCACATCTGGAGGCATTCTGTAATCTGTGGACTATCAGAGTGTTGATGAAGCACGGAAATAGCATCGGGATTGAATACAACAGTCACCATGCGCACTTTCCTGCATGGGAGTAATGTCTCAAACAGTCTACGCTTTGATCGTTCCCTGGAAGACCAGTAGTAGTTTCAGATGCACATCTGGAGGCATTCAGTAATCTGTGGAATATCAGACTTTTGATGAAACAGTGAAATTGCATTGGGATTGAATAAAACAGTCACCATGCGCTCTTTCCTCCATGGGAGTAATGTCTCAAAGAGTCTACGCTTTGATCGTTCCCTGGAAGACCAATAGTAGTTTTCGATGCACATCTGGAGGCATTCTGTAGTATGTGGACAATCAGACTGTTGATGAAACACAGAAATTGCATCGGGATTCAATGCAACAGTCATCATGCGCACTTTCCTCCATGGGAGTAATGTCTTTAACAGTCTACGCTTTAATCGTTCCCAGGAAGACCAGTAGTAGTTATCGATGCACATCTGGAGGCATTCTGTAATCTGTAAACTGCAGAGTGTTGTTCAAACACAGATATTGCATTGGGATTGTATACAACAGTCACCATGCGCACTTTCCTCCATGGGGGTAATGTCTTTAACAGTCTACGCTTTGATCGTTCCCAGGAAGACCAGTAGTAGTTATCGATGCACATCTGGAGGCATTCTGTAATCTGTGGACCATCAGAGTGTTGATGAAACACAGAAATTGCATCGGGATTGAATACAACTGTCACCATGCGCACTTTCCTACATTGGAGTATTGTCTCTAATAGTCTACGCTTTGATCGTTTTCTGGAAGACCAGTGGTAGTTTCCGATGCACATCAGGAGGCATTCTGTAATCTGTAGACTTTCAGAGTGTTGATGGAACACAGAAATTGCATCGGGATTGAATACAACAGTCACCATTCGCACTTTCCTACATGGGAGTAATTCTAAAACAGTGTACTACTTGATCGTTCCCTAGAAGACCAGTAGTAGTTTCCGATGCACATCTGGTGGCATTCTGTAATCTGTGGACCTTCAAAGTGTTGATTAATCACAGAAATTGCCTCGGGATTGAATACAACAGTCACCTGGAGTACTTTCCTCCATGGGAGTAATGTCTGAAACAGTCTACGCTTTAATCGTTCCCTGGGAGACCAGTAGTAGTTTCCGATGCACATCTGGAGGCATTCTGTAATCTGTGGACCTACAAAGTTTTGATGAAACACAGATATTGTATCGGGAGTGAATACAAGAGTCACCATCCGCACTTTGGTCCATGGGAGTAATTCTCAAACAGGCTACGCTTTGATCGTTCCCTGGAAGACCAGTAGTAGTTTTCTTTGCTCATCTGCTGGCATTCTGTAATCTGTGGACCTTCAAAGGGTTAATGAATCACAGAAATTGCATCGGGTTTCATTATAACAGTCACCATGCCCACTTTCCTCCATGGGAGTAACGTCTGAAACAGTCTACGCTTTGATCGTTCCCAGGAAGACCAGTAGTAGTTTCCGATGCACATCTGGAGGCATTGTGAAATCTGTGGACTATCAGAGTGTTGATGAAACACAGAAATTACATCGGGATTGAATACAACAGTCACCATGAGCACTTTCCTCCATGGGAGTAATGTCTCAAACATTTTTTAATCGTTCCATGGAAGACCAGTAGTAGTTTCCAAAGCACATCTGGAGGCATTCTGTAATCTGTGGACTATCAGAGTGTTGATGAAACATGGAAATAGCATCGGGATTGAATACAACAGTCACCATGCGCACTTTCCTGCATGGGAGTAATGTCTCAAACAGTCTACGCTTTGATCGTTCCCTGGAAGACCAGTAGTACTTTCCGATGCACATCTGGAGACATTCAGTAATCTGTGGAATATCAGACTGTTGATGAAACACTGAAATTGCATCGGGATTGAATACAACAGTCACCATGCGCTCTTTCCTCCATGTTAGTAATGTCTTGGACAGTCTACGCTTTGATCGATCCCAGGAAGACCAGTAGTAGTTTCCGATGCACATCTGGAGGTAATCTGTAATCTGTAAACTATCAGAGTGTTGTTCAAACACAGATATTGCATCGGGATTGAATACAACAGTCACCATGCGCCCTTTCCTCCATGGGAGTAATGTCTCAAACAGTCAACGCTTTGATCGTTATCAGGAAGACCAGTAGTAGTTACCGATGCACATCTGGATGCATTCTGTAATCCGTGGACTATCAGAGTGTTGATGAAACACAGAAATTGCTTCGGGATTGAATAAAACAGTCACCATGCGCACTTTCCTACATGGGAGTAATGTCTCTAACAGTCTACGCTTTGATCGTTTTCTGGAAGACCAGTGGTAGTTTCCGATGCACATCTGGAGGCATTCTGTAATCTGTAGACTATCAGAGTGTTGATGGAACACAGAAATTGCATCGGGATTGAATACAACAGTCACCATTCGCACTTTCTTCCATAGGAGTAATTCTAAAACAGTCTACACTTTGATCGTTCCTTGGAAGACCAGTAGTAGTTTCCGATGCACATCTGGAGGCATTCTGTAATCTGTGGACCTTCAAAGTGTTGATGAATCAAAGAAATTGAATCGGGATTGAATTCAACAGTCAACAAGCGTACTTTCCTCCATGAGAGTAATGTCTGAAACAGTCTACGCTTTGATCGTTCCCTGGAAGACCAGTAGTAGTTTCCTTTGCTCATCTGTTGGCATTCTGTAATCTGTGGACCTTCCAAGTGTTGATGAATCACAGAGATTGCATCGGGATTGAATATAACTGTCACCATGCCCACTTTCCTCCATGGGAGTAGCGTCTGAAACAGTCTACGCTTTGATCGTTCCCAGGAAGACCAGTTGTAGTTTCCGATGCACATCTGGAGACACTATGTAATCTGTGGACAATCAGAGTGTTGATGAAACACAGAAATTGCATGGGGATTGAATACAACAGTCACCGTGCGCACTTACCTCCATGGGATTAATGTCTCAAACAGTTTACGCTTTGATCGTTTCCTGAAGACCAGTAGTAGCTTCCGATGCACATCTGGAGGTATTCTGTAATCTGTGGACTATCTGAGTGTTTATGAAACCAAAATTGCATCGGGATTGAATACAACAGTCACCATGCGTACTTTCCTCCATGGGAGTAGCGTCTGAAACAGTCTACGCTTTGATCGTTCCCTGGAAGACCAGTAGTATTTTCCGATGCGCATCTGGAAGCATTCTGTAATCAGTGGACCTTCAAAGTGTTGATGAATCACAGAAATTGCCTCGGGATTGATTACAACAGTCACCATGCGTACTTTCCTACATGGGTGTAATGTCTGAAAGAGTCTACGATTTGATCGTTCCTTGGAAGACCAGAGGTGGTTTCCGATGCACATCTGGAGGCATACTGTAATCTATGGACAATCAGAGTGTTGATGAAACACAGAATCTACATCGGGATTGTATACAGCAGACACCATGCGCACTGTCCTCCATGGGAGTAATGTCTCTAACAGTCTACGCTTTGATCGTTCCCTGGAAGACCGGTAGTAGTTTCCGATGCACATCTGGAGGCATTCTGTAATCGGTGGACTATAATAGTGTTGATGAAACACAGAAATTACATCGGGATTGAATACAACAGTCACCATGCGCACTTTGCTGAATGGGAGTAATGCCTCAAACAGTGTACGCTTTGATCGTTCCCTGGAGGACCAGTAGTAGTTTCCGATGCACATCTGGAGGCATTCTGTAATCTGTGGACTATCAGAGTGTTGATGAAACACAGAAATTGCATCGGGAATGAATACAACAGTCACCATGCGCACTTTTCTCCATGGGAGTAATTCTCAAACAGTCTACGTTTTGATCGTTCCCTGGAAGACCAGTAGTAGTTATCGACGCACATCTGGACACAATCTGTAATCTGTGGACCTTCAAAGTGTAGATGAAACACAGAAATTCCCTCGGGATTCAATACAACATTCACCATTCGCACTTTCCTCCATGGGTGTAATGTCTGAAACAGTCTACGCTTTGATCGTTCCCTCGAAGACCAGTAGTAGTTACCGATGCACATCTGGAGGCATTCTGTAATCTGTGGACTATCAGAGTGTTGATGAAACACAGAAATTGCATCGCGATTGAATACAACAGTCACCATGCGTACTTTCCTACATGGGAGTAATGTCTCTAACAGTCTGCGATTTGATCGTTCCCTGGAAGACCAGTAGCAGTTTCCGATGCACATCTGTAGACAATCTGTAATCTGTGGACTATCAGAGTGTTGATGAAACACAGAAATTGCATCGGGATTGAATACAACAGTTACTACGCGCACTTTCCTCCATGGGAGTAATGTCTCAAACATTCTACGCTTTGATCGTTCCCTGGAAGACCAGTGGTAGTTTCCGATGCACATCTGGAGGCATTCTGTAATCTGTGGACCATCAGGGTGTTGATGAAACACAGAATCTGCCTCGGGATAGTATACAGCAGTCACCATGCGCACTTTCCTCCATGTGAGTAATGCTCATATAGACTACGCTTTGATCGTTCCCTGGAAGACCAGTAGTAGTTTCCGATGCACATCTGGAGGCATTGTGTAATCTGTGGACTATCAGAGTGTTGATGAAACACAGAAATTACATCGGGATTGAATACAACAGTCACCATAAGCACTTTCCTCCATGGGAGGAATGTCTCAAACGTTTTTCAATCGTTCCCTGGAAGACCAGTAGTAGTTTCCGATGTACATCTGGAGGCATTCAGTAATCTGTGGAATATCAGACTTTTGATGAAACAGTGAAATTGCATCGGGATTGAATACAACAGTCACCATGCGCTCTTTCCTCCATGGGAGTAATGTCTTAGACAGTCTACGCTTTGATCGTTCCCAGGAAGACCAGTAGTAGTTTCCGATGCACATCTGGAGACACTATGTAATCTGTGGACAATCAGAGTGTTGATGAAACACAGAAATTGCATGGGGATTGAATACAACAGTCCCCGTGCGCACTTACCTCCATGGGATTAATGTCTCAAACAGTTTACGCTTTGATCGTTTCCTGAAGACCAGTAGTAGCTTCCGATGCACATCTGGAGGTATTCTGTAATCTGTGGACTATCTGAGTGTTTATGAAACCAAAATTGCATCGGGATTGAATACAACAGTCACCATGCGTACTTTCCTCCATGGGAGTAATGTCTGAAACAGTCTACGCTTTGATCGTTCCCTGGAAGACCAGTAGTAGTTTCCGATGCACATCTGGAGGCATTCTGTAATCTGTAGACCTTCAAAGTGTTGATGAAATACAGAAATTGCATCGGGAGTGAATACAACAGTCACCATCCGCACTTTCGTCCGTGGGAGTAATTCTCAAACAGGCTACGCTTTGATCGTTCCCTGGAAGACCAGTAGCAGTTTCCTTTGCTCATCTGCTGGCGTTCTGTAATCTGTGGACCTTCAAAGGGTTGATGAATCACAGAAATTGCATCGGGATTGAATACAACAGTCACCATGCCCACTTTCCTCCATGGGAGTAGCGTCTGAAACAGTCTACGCTTTGATCGTTCCCTGGAAGACCAGTAGTATTTTCCGATGCGCATCTGGAAGCATTCTGTAATCTGTGGACCTTCAAAGTGTTGATGAATCACAGAAATTGCCTCGGGATTGAATACAACAGTCACCATGCGTACTTTCCTACATGGGTGTAATGTCTGAAAGAGTCTACGATTTGATCGTTCCATGGAAGACCAGAGGTGGTTTCCAATGCACATCCGGAGGCATTCTGTAATCTATGGACAATCAGAGTGTTGATGAAACACAGAATCTACATCGGGATTGTATACAGCAGTCACCATGCGCACTGTCCTCCATGGGAGTAATGTCTCTAACAGTCTACGCTTTGATCGTTCCCTGGAAGACCGGTAGTAGTTTCCGATGCACATCTGGAGGCATTCTGTAATCTGTGGACTATAATAGTGTTGATGAAACACAGAAATTACATCGGGATTGAATACAACAGTCACCATGCGCACTTTGCTGAATGGGAGTAATGCCTCAAACAGTGTACGCTTTGATCGTTCCCTGGAGGACCAGTAGTAGTTTCCGATGCACATCTGGAGGCATTCTGTAATCTGTGGACTATCAGAGTGTTGATGAAACACAGAAATTGCATCGGGAATGAATACAACAGTCACCATGCGCACTTTTCTCCATGGGAGTAATTCTCAAACAGTCTACGTTTTGATCGTTCCCTGGAAGACCAGTAGTAGTTATCGATGCACATCTGGACACAATCTGTAATCTGTGGACCTTCAAAGTGTAGATGAAACACAGAAACTCCCTCGGGATTCAATACAACATTCACCATTCGCACTTTCCTCCATGGGTGTAATGTCTGAAACAGTCTACGCTTTGATCGTTCCCTCGAAGACCAGGAGTAGTTACCGATGCACATCTGGAGGCATTCTGTAATCTGTGGACTATCAGAGTGTTGATGAAACACAGAAATTGCATCGCGATTGAATACAACAGTCACCATGCGTACTTTCCTACATGGGAGTAATGTCTCTAACAGTCTGCGATTTGATCGTTCCCTGGAAGACCAGTAGCAGTTTCCGATGCACATCTGTAGAAAATCTGTAATCTGTGGACTATCAGAGTGTTGATGAAACACAGAAATTGCATCGGGATTGAATACAACAGTCACTACGCGCACTTTCCTCCATGGGAGTAATGTCTCAAACAGTCTACGCTTTGATCGTTCCCTGGAAGATCAGTGGTAGTTTCCGATGCACATCTGGAGGCATTCTGTAATCTGTGGACCATCAGAGTGTTGATGAAACACAGAATCTGCCTCGGGATTGTATACAGCAGTCACCATGCGCACTTTCCTCCATGTGAGTAATGCTCATATAGACTACGCTTTGATCGTTCCCTGGAAGACCAGTAGTAGTTTCCGATGCACATCTGGAGGCATTCTGTAATCTGTTGACCTTCAAAGTGTTGATGAAATACAGAAATTGCATTGGGAGTGAATACAAGAGTCACCATCCGCACTGTCGTCCATGGGAGTAATTCTCAAACAGGCTACGCTTTGATCGTTCCCTGGTAGACCAGTAGTAGTTTCCGATGCACATCTGGAGGCATTGTGTAATCTGTGGACTATCAGAGTGTTGATGAAACACAGAAATTACATCGGGATTGAATACAACAGTCACCATGAGCACTTTCCTCCACGGGAGGAATGTCTCAAACGTTTTTCAATCGTTCCCTGGAAGACCAGTAGTAGTTTCCAATGCACATCTGGAGGCATTCTGTAATCTGTGGACTATCAGAGTGTTGATGAAGCACGGAAATAGCATCGGGATTGAATACAACAGTCACCATGCGCACTTTCCTGCATGGGAGTAATGTCTCAAACAGTCTACGCTTTGATCGTTCCCTGGAAGACCAGTAGTAGTATCCGATGCACATCTGGAGGCATTCAGTAATCTGTGGAATATCAGACTTTTGATGAAACAGTGAAATTGCATCGGGATTGAATACAACAGTCACCATGCGCTCTTTCCTCCATGGGAGTAATGTCTTAGACAGTCTACGCTTTGATCGTTCCCAGGAAGACCAGTAGTAGTTTCCGATGCACATCTGGAGGCATTCAGTAATCTGTGGAATATCAGACTTTTGATGAAACAGTGAAATTGCATCGGGATTGAATACAACAGTCACCATGCGCTCTTTCCTCCATGGGAGTAATGTCTTAGACAGTCTACGCTTTGATCGTTCCCAGGAAGACCAGTAGTAGTTTCCGATGCACATCTGGAGACACTATGGAATCTGTGGACAATCAGAGTGTTGATGAAACACAGAAATTGCATGGGGATTGAATACAACAGTCACCGTGCGCACTTACCTCCATGGGATTAATGTCTCAAACAGTTTACGCTTTGATCGTTTCCTGAAGACCAGTAGTAGCTTCCGATGCACATCTGGAGGTATTCTGTAATCTGTGGACTATCTGAGTGTTTATGAAACCAAAATTGCATCGGGATTGAATACAACAGTCACCATGCGTACTTTCCTCCATGGGAGTAATGTCTGAAACAGTCTACGCTTTGATCGTTCCCTGGAAGACCAGTAGTAGTTTCCGATGCACATCTGGAGGCATTCTGTAATCTGTAGACCTTCAAAGTGTTGATGAAATACAGAAATTGCATCGGGAGTGAATACAACAGTCACCATCCGCACTTTCGTCCATGGGAGTAATTCTCAAACAGGCTACGCTTTGATCGTTCCCTGGAAGACCAGTAGCAGTTTCCTTTGCTCATCTGCTGGCATTCTGTAATCTGTGGACCTTCAAAGGGTTGATGAATCACAGAAATTGCATCGGGATTGAATACAACAGTCACCATGCCCACTTTCCTCCATGGGAGTAGCGTCTGAAACAGTCTACGCTTTGATCGTTCCCTGGAAGACCAGTAGTATTTTCCGATGCGCATCTGGAAGCATTCTGAAATCTGTGGACCTTCAAAGTGTTGATGAATCACAGAAATTGCCTCGGGATTGAATACAACAGTCACCATGCGTACTCTCCTACATGGGTGTAATGTCTGAAAGAGTCTACGATTTGATCGTTCCTTGGAAGACCAGAGGTGGTTTCCGATGCACATCTGGAGGCATTCTGTAATCTATGGACAATCAGAGTGTTGATGAAACACAGAATCTACATCGGGATTGTATACAGCAGTCACCATGCGCACTGTCCTCCATGGGAGTAATGTCTCTAACAGTCTACGCTTTGATCGTTCCCTGGAAGACCGGTAGTAGTTTCCGATGCACATCTGGAGGCATTCTGTAATCTGTGGACCATAATAGTGTTGATGAGACACAGAAATTACATCGGGATTGAATACAACAGTCACCATGCGCACTTTGCTTAATGGGAGTAATGCCTCAAACAGTGTACGCTTTGATCGTTCCCTGGAGGACCAGTAGTAGTTTCCGATGCACATCTGGAGGCATTCTGTAATCTGTGGACCATCAGAGTGTTGATGAAACACAGAATCTGCCTCGGGATTGTATACAGCAGTCACCATGCGCACTTTCGTCCATGTGAGTAATGCTCATATAGACTACGCTTTGATCGTTCCCTGGAAGACCAGTAGTAGTTTCCGATGCACATCTGGAGGCATTCTGTAATCTGTAGACCTTCAAAGTGTTGATGAAATACAGAAATTGCATTGGGAGTGAATACAAGAGTCACCATCCGCACTGTCGTCCATGGGAGTAATTCTCAAACAGGCTACATTTTGATCGTTCCCTGGTAGACCAGTAGTAGTTTCCGATGCACATCTGGAGGCATTGTGTAATCTGTGGACTATCAGAGTGTTGATGAAACACAGAAATTACATCGGGATTGAATACAACAGTCACCATGAGCACTTTCCTCCATGGGAGGAATGTCTCAAACGTTTTTCAATCGTTCCCTGGAAGACCAGTAGTAGTTTCCGATGCACATCTGGAGGCATTCAGTAATCTGTGGAATATCAGACTTTTGATGAAACAGTGAAATTGCATCGGGATTGAATACAGCAGTCACCATGCGCTCTTTCCTCCATGGGAGTAATGTCTTAGACAGTCTACGCTTTGATCGTTCCCAGGAAGACCAGTAGTAGTTTCCGATGCACATCTGGAGACACTATGTAATCTGTGGACAATCAGAGTGTTGATGAAACACAGAAATTGCATGGGGATTGAATACAACAGTCACCGTGCGCACTTACCTCCATGGGATTAATGTCTCAAACAGTTTACGCTTTGATCGTTTCCTGAAGACCAGTAGTAGCTTCCGATGCACATCTGGAGGTATTCTGTAATCTGTGGACTATCTGAGTGTTTATGAAACCAAAATTGCATCGGGATTGAATACTACAGTCACCATGCGTACTTTCCTCCATGGGAGTAATGTCTGAAACAGTCTACGCTTTGATCGTTCCCTGGAAGACCAGTAGTAGTTTCCGATGCACATCTGGAGGCATTGTGTAATCTGTAGACCTTCAAAGTGTTGATGAAATACAGAAATTGCATCGGGAGTGAATACAACAGTCACCATCCGCACTTTCGTCCATGGGAGTAATTCTCAAACAGGCTACGCTTTGATCGTTCCCTGGAAGACCAGTAGCAGTTTCCTTTGCTCATCTGCTGGCATTCTGTAATCTGTTTACCTTCAAAGGGTTGATGAATCACAGAAATTGCATCGGGATTGAATACAACAGTCACCATGCCCACTTTCCTCCATGGGAGTAGCGTCTGAAACAGTCTACGATTTGATCGTTCCCTGGAAAACCAGTAGTATTTCCCGATGCGCATCTGGAAGCATTCTGTAATCTGTGGACCTTCAAACTGTTGATGAATCACAGAAATTGCCCCGGGATTGAATACGACAGTCACCATGCGTACTTTCCTACATGGGTGTAATGTCTGAAAGAGTCTACGATTTGATCGTTCCTTGGAAGACCAGAGGTGGTTTCCAATGCACATCTGGAGCCATTCTGTAATCTATGGACAATCAGAGTGTTGATGAAACACAGAATCTACATCGGGATTGTATACAGCAGTCACCATGCGCACTGTCCTCCATGGGAGTAATGTCTCTAACAGTCTACGCTTTGATCGTTCCCTGGAAGACCGGTAGTAGTTTCAGATGCACATCTGGAGGCATTCTGTAATCTGTGGACTATCAGAGTGTTGATGAAACACAGAAATTGCATCGCGATTGAATACAACAGTCACCATGCGTTCTTTCCTCCATGGGAGTAATGTCTCTAACAGTCTGCGATTTGATCGTTCCCTGGAAGACCAGTAGCAGTTTCCGATGCACATCTGTAGACAATCTGTAATCTGTGGACTATCAGAGTGTTGATGAAACACAGAAATTGCATCGCGATTGAATACAACAGTCACTACGCGCACTTTCCTCCATGGGAGTAATGTCTCAAACAGTCTACGCTTTGACGTTCCCTGGAAGACCAGTGGTAGTTTCCGATGCACATCTGGAGGCATTCTGTAATCTGTGGACCATCAGAGTGTTGATGAAACACAGAATCTGCCTCGGGATTGTATACAGCAGTCACCATGCGCACTTTCCTCCATGTGAGTAATGCACATATAGACTACGCTTTGATCGTTCCCTGGAAGACCAGCAGTAGTTTCCGATGCACATCTGGAGGCATTCTGTAATCTGTAGACCTTCAAAGTGTTGATGAAATACAGAAATTGCATTGGGAGTGAATTCAAGAGTCACCATCCGCACTGTCGTCCATGGGAGTAATTCTCAAACAGGCTACGCTTTGATCGTTCCCTGGTAGACCAGTAGTAGTTTCCGATGCACATCTGGAGGCATTGTGTAATCTGTGGACTATCAGAGTGTTGATGAAACACAGAAATTACATCGGGATTGAATACAACAGTCACCATGAGCACTTTCCTCCATGGGAGGAATGTCTCAAACGTTTTTCAATCGTTCCCTGGAAGACCAGTAGTAGTTTCCGATGCACATCTGGAGGCATTCAGTAATCTGTGGAATATCAGACTTTTGATGAAACAGTGAAATTGCATCGGGATTGAATAAAACAGTCACCATGCGCTCTTTCCTCCATGGGAGTAATGTCTTAGACAGTCTACGCTTTGATCGTTCCCAGGAAGACCAGTAGTAGTTTCCGATGCACATCTGGAGACACTATGTAATCTGTGGACAATCAGAGTGTTGATGAAACACAGAAATTGCATGGGGATTGAATACAACAGTCACCGTGCGCACTTACCTCCATGGGATTAATGTCTCAAACAGTTTACGCTTTGATCGTTTCCTGAAGACCAGTAGTAGCTTCCGATGCACATCTGGAGGTATTCTGTAATCTGTGGACTATCTGAGTGTTTATGAAACCAAAATTGCATCGGGATTGAATACAACAGTCACCATGCGTACTTTCCTCCATGGGAGTAATGTCTGAAACAGTCTACGCTTTGATCGTTCCCTGGAAGACCAGTAGTAGTTTCCGATGCACATCTGGAGGCATTCTGTAATCTGTAGACCTTCAAAGTGTTGATGAAATACAGAAATTGCATCGGGAGTGAATACAACAGTCACCATCCGCACTTTCGTCCATGGGAGTAATTCTCAAACAGGCTACGCTTTGATCGTTCCCTGGAAGACCAGTAGCAGTTTCCTTTGCTCATCTGCTGGCATTCTGTAATCTGTGGACCTTCAAAGGGTTGATGAATCACAGAAATTGCATCGGGATTGAATACAACAGTCACCATGCCCACTTTCCTCCATGGGAGTAGCGTCTGAAACAGTCTACGATTTGATCGTTCCCTGGAAGACCAGTAGTATTTTCCGATGCGCATCTGGAAGCATTCTGTAATCTGTGGACCTTCAAAGTGTTGATGAATCACAGAAATTGCCTCGGGATTGAATACAACAGTCACCATGCGTACTTTCCTACATGGGTGTAATGTCTGAAAGAGTCTACGATTTGATCGTTCCTTGGAAGACCAGAGGTGGTTTCCAATGCACATCTGGAGCCATTCTGTAATCTATGGACAATCAGAGTGTTGATGAAACACAGAATCTACATCGGGATTGTATACAGCAGTCACCATGCGCACTGTCCTCCATGGGAGTAATGTCTCTAACAGTCTACGCTTTGATCGTTCCCTGGAAGACCGGTAGTAGTTTCCGATGCACATCTGGAGGCGTTCTGTAATCTGTGGACTATAATAGTGTTGATGAAACACAGAAATTACATCGGGATTGAATACAACAGTCACCATGCGCACTTTGCTGAATGGGAGTAATGCCTCAAACAGTGTACGCTTTGATCGTTCCCTGGAGGACCAGTAATAGTTTCCGATGCTCATCTGGAGGCATTCTGTAATCTGTGGACTATAATAGTGTTGATGAGACACAGAAATTACATCGGGATTGAATACAACAGTCACCATGCGCACTTTGCTGAATGGGAGTAATGCCTCAAACAGTGTACGCTTTGATCGTTCCCTGGAGGACCAGTAGTAGTTTCCGATGCACATCTGGAGGCATTCTGTAATCTGTGGACTATCAGAGTGTTGATGAAACACAGAAATTGCATCGGGAATGAATACAACAGTCACCATGCGCACTTTTCTCCATGGGAGTAATTCTCAAACAGTCTACGTTTTGATCGTTCCCTGGAAGACCAGAAGTAGTTATCGATGCACATCTGGACACAATCTGTAATCTGTGGACCTTCAAAGTGTAGATGAAACACAGAAATTCCCTCGGGATTCAATACAACATTCACCATTCGCACTTTCCTCCATGGGTGTAATGTCTGAAACAGTCTGCGATTTGATCGTTCCCTGGAAGACCAGTAGCAGTTTCCGATGCACATCTGTAGACAATCTGTAATCTGTGGACTATCAGAGTGTTGATGAAACACAGAAATTGCATCGGGATTGAATACAACAGTCACTACGCGCACTTTCCTCCATGGGATTAATGTCTCAAACAGTCTACGCTTTGATCGTTCCCTGGAAGACCAGTGGTAGTTTCCGATGCACATCTGGAGGCATTCTGTAATCTGTGGACCATCAGAGTGTTGATGAAACACAGAATCTGCCTCGGGATTGTATACAGCAGTCACCATGCGCACTTTCCTCCATGTGAGTAATGCTCATATAGACTACGCTTTGATCGTTCCCTGGAAGACCAGTAGTAGTTTCCGATGCACATCTGGAGGCATTCTGTAATCTGTAGACCTTCAAAGTGTTGATGAAATACAGAAATTGCATTGGGAGTGAATACAAGAGTCACCATCCGCACTGTCGTCCATGGGAGTAATTCTCAAACAGGCTACGCTTTGATCGTTCCCTGGTAGACCAGTAGTAGTTTCCGATGCACATCTGGAGGCATTGTGTAATCTGTGGACTATCAGAGTGTTGATGAAACACAGAAATTACATCGGGATTGAATACAACAGTCACCATGAGCACTTTCCTCCATGGGAGGAATGTCTCAAACGTTTTTCAATCGTTCCCTGGAAGACCAGTAGTAGTTTCCGATGCACATCTGGAGGCATTCAGTAATCTGTGGAATATCAGACTTTTGATGAAACAGTGAAATTGCATCGGGACTTAATACAACAGTCACCATGCGCTCTTTCCTCCATGGGAGTAAAGTCTTAGACAGTCTACGCTTTGATCGTTCCCAGGAAGACCAGTAGTAGTTTCCGATGCACATCTGGAGACACTATGTAATCTGTGGACAATCAGAGTGTTGATGAAACACAGAAATTGCATGGGGATTGAATACAACAGTCACCGTGCGCACTTACCTCCATGGGATTAATGTCTCAAACAGTTTACGCTTTGATCGTTTCCTGAAGACCAGTAGTAGCTTCCGATGCACATCTGGAGGTATTCTGTAATCTGTTAACTATCAGAGAGTTGATGAAACACAGAAATTGCATTGGGATAGAATACAACAGTTACCATGCGCACTTTCCTCCATGGGAGTAATGTCTCAAACAGTCTACTCTTTCATCGTTCCCTGGAAGACCAGTAGTAGTTTCCGATGAACATCAGGTGGCATTCTGCAATCTGTGGGCTATCAGAGTGTTGATGAAACACAGAAAGTGCATCGGGATTGATTACAACAGTCACCATGCGCACTTTCTTCCACGGGAGTAATGTCTCAAACAGGCTACGCTTTGATCGTTCCCTGGAAGACCAGTAGCAGTTTCCTTTGCTCATCTGCTGGCATTCTGTAATCTGTGGACCTTCAAAGGGTTGATGAATCACAGAAATTGCATCGGGATTGAATACAACAGTCACCATGCCCACTTTCCTCCATGGGAGTAGCGTCTGAAACAGTCTACGATTTGATCGTTCCCTGGAAGACCAGTAGTATTTTCCGATGCGCATCTCGAAGCATTCTGTAATCTGTGGACCTTCAAAGTGTTGATGAATCACAGAAATTGCCTCGGGATTGAATACAACAGTCACCATGCGTACTTTCCTAAATGGGTGTAATGTCTGAAAGAGTCTACGATTTGATCTTTCCTTGGAAGACCAGAGGTGGTTTCCAATGCACATCTGGAGGCATTCTGTAATCTATGGACAAACAGAGTGTTGATGAAACACAGAATCTACATCGGGATTGTATACAGCAGTCACCATGCGCACTGTCCTCCATGGGAGTAATGTCTCTAACAGTCTACGCTTTGATCGTTCCCTGGAAGACCGGTAGTAGTTTCCGATGCACATCTGGAGGCATTCTGTAATCTGTGGACTATAATAGTGTTGATGAAACACAGAAATTACATCGGGATTGAATACAACAGTCACCATGCGCACTTTGCTGAATGGGAGTAATGCCTCAAACAGTGTACGCTTTGATCGTTCCCTGGGGGACCAGTAGTAGATTCCGATGCACATCTGGAGGCATTCTGTAATCTGTGGACTATCAGAGTGTTGATGAAACACAGAAATTGCATCGGGAATGAATACAACAGTCACCATGCGCACTTTTCTCCATGGGAGTAATTCTCAAACAGTCTACGTTTTGATCGTTCCCTGGAAGACCAGTAGTAGTTATCGATGCACATCTGGACACAATCTGTAATCTGTGGACCTTCAAAGTGTAGATGAAACACAGAAATTCCCTCGGGATTCAATACAACATTCACCATTCGCACTTTCCTCCATGGGTGTAATGTCTGAAACAGTCTACGCTTTGATCGTTCCCTCGAAGACCAGTAGTAGTTACCGATGCACATCTGGAGGCATTCTGTAATCTGTGGACTATCAGAGTGTTGATGAAACACAGAAATTGCATCGCGATTGAATACAACAGTCACCATGCGTACTTTCCTACATGGGAGTAATGTCTCTAACAGTCTGCGATTTGATCGTTCCCTGGAAGACCAGTAGCAGTTTCCGATGCACATCTGTAGACAATCTGTAATCTGTGGACTAACAGAGTGTTGATGAAACACAGAAATTGCATCGGGATTGAATACAACAGTCACTACGCGCACTTTCCTCCATGGGAGTAATGTCTCAAACAGTCTACGCTTTGATCGTTCCCTGGAAGATCAGTGGTAGTTTCCGATGCACATCTGGAGGCATTCTGTAATCTGTGGACCATCAGAGTGTTGATGAAACACAGAATCTGCCTCGGGATTGTATACAGCAGTCACCATGCGCACTTTCCTCCATGTGAGTAATGCTCATATAGACTACGCTTTGATCGTTCCCTGGAAGACCAGTAGTAGTTTCCGATGCACATCTGGAGGCATTCTGTAATCTGTAGACCTTCAAAGTGTTGATGAAATACAGAAATTGCATTGGGAGTGAATACAAGAGTCACCATCCGCACTGTCGTCCATTGGAGTAATTCTCAAACAGTCTACGCTTTGATCGTTCCCTGGAAGACCAGTAGTAGTTTCCGATGCACATCTGGAGGCATTCAGTAATCTGTGGAATATCAGACTTTTGATGAAACAGTGAAATTGCATCGGGATTGAATACAACAGTCACCATGCGCTCTTTCCTCCATGGGAGTAATGTCTTAGACAGTCTACGATTTGATCGTTCCCAGGAAGACCAGTAGAAGTTTCCGATGCACATCTGGAGGCATTCTGTAATCTGTAAACTGTCAGAGTGTTTTTCAAACACAGATATTGCATCGGGATTGAATACAACAGTCACCATGCGCACTTTCCTCCATGGGAGTAATGTCTCTAACAGTCTACGTTTTGATCGTTCCCAGGAAGACCAGTAGTAGTTATCGATGCACATCTGGAGGCATTCTGTAATCTGTGGACCATCAGAGTGTTGATGAAACACAGAAATTGCATCGGGATTGAATACAACTGTCACCATGCGCACTTTCCTACATTGGAGTAATGTCTCTAACAGTCTACGCTTTGATCGTTTTCTGGAAGACCAGTGGTAGTTTCCGATGCACATCTGGAGGCACTCTGTAATCTGTAGACTATCAGAGTGTTGATGGAACACAAAAATTGCATCGGGATTGAATACAACAGTCACCATTCGCACTTTCCTACATGGGAGTAATTCTAAAACAGTCTACTCTTTGATCGTTCCCTGGAAGACCAGTAGTAGTTTCCGATGCACATCTGGTGGCATTCTGTAATCTGTGGACCTTCAAAGTGTTGATTAATCACAGAAATTGCCTCGGGATTGAATACAACAGTCACCTTGCGTACTTTCCTCCATGGGAGTAATGTCTGAAAGAGTCTACGCTTTGATCGTTCCCTAGAAGACCAGTAGTAGTTTCTGATGCACATCTGGTGGCATTCTGTAATCTGTGGACCTACAAAGTTTTGATGAAACACAGAAATTGTATCGGGAGTGAATACAAGAGTCACCATCCGCACTTTCGTCCATGGGAGTAATTCTCAAACAGGCTACGCTTTGATCGTTCCCTGGAATACCAGTAGTAGATTCCTTTGCACATCTGTTTTCATTGTGTAATCTGTGGACCTTCAAAGGGTTGATGAATCACAGAAATTGCATCGGGATTGAATATAACTGTCACCATGCCCACTTTCCTCCATGGGAGGAGCGTCTGAAACAGTCTACGCTTTGATCGTTCCCAGGAAGACCAGTAGTAGTTTCCGATGCACATCTGGAGACACTATGTAATCTGTGGACAATCAGACTGTTGATGAAACACAGAAATTGCATGGGGATTGAATACAACAGTCACCGTGCGCACTTACCTCCATGGGATTAATGTCTCAAACAGTTTACGCTTTGATCGTTTCCTGGAAGACCAGTAGTAGCTTCCGATGCACATCTGGAGGCATTCTGTAATCTGTGGACTATCCGAGTGTTGATGAAACCAAAATTGCATCGGGATTGAATACAACATTCACCATGCGTAGTTTCCTCCATGGGAGTAATGTCTGAAACAGTCTACGCTTTGTAGGTTCCCTGGAAGACCAGTAGTAGTTTCCGTTGCACATCTGGAGGCATTCTGTAATCTGTAGACCTTCAAAGTAATGATGAAATACAGAAATTGCATCGGGAGTGAATACAACAGTCACCATCCGCACTTTCGTCCATGGGAGTAATTCTCAAACAGGCTACGCTTTGATCGTTCCCTGGAAGACCAGTAGTAGTTTCCTTTGCTCATCTGCTGGCATTCTGTAATCTGTGGACCTTCAAAGTGTTGATGAAACACAGAAATTGCATGGTGATTGAATACAAAAGTCACCGTGCGCACTTACCTCCATGGGATTAATGTCTCAAACAGTTTACGCTTTGATCGTTTCCTGGAAGACCAGTAGTAGCTTCCGATGCACATCTGGAGGCATTCTGTAATCTGTGGACTATCTGAGTGTTTATGAAACCAAAATTGCATCGGGATTGAATACAACATTCACCATGCGTACTTTCCTCCATGGGAGTAATGTCTGAAACAGTCTACGATTTGATCGTTCCCTGGAAGACCTGTAGTAGTTTCCGATGCACATCTGGAGGCATTCTGTAATCTGTAGACCTTCAAAGTGTCGATGAAATACAGAAATTGCATCGGGAATGAATACAACAGTCACCATCCGCACTTTCGTACATGGGAGTAATTCTCAAACAGGCTACGCTTTGATCGTTCCCTGGAAGACCAGTAGTAGTTTCCTTTGCTCATCTGCTGGCATTCTGTAATCTGTGGACCTTCAAAGGGTTGATGAATCACAGAAATTGCATCGGGATTGAATATAACAGTCACCATGCCCACTTTCCTCCATGGGAGTAACGTCTGAAACAGTCTACGCTTTGATCGTTCCCAGGAAGACCAGTAGTAGTTTCCGATGCACATCTGGAGGCATTGTGTAATCTGTGGACTATCAGAGTGTTGATGAAACACAGAAATTACATCGGGATTAAATACAACAGTCACCATGAGCACTGTCCTCCATGGGAGTAATGTCTCAAACATTTTTTAATCGTTCCATGGAAGACCAGTAGTAGTTTCCAAAGCACATCTTGAGGCATTCTGTAATCTGTGGACTATCAGTGTGTTGATGAAACACGGAAATAGCATCGGGATTGAATACAACAGTCACCATGCGCACTTTCCTGCATGGGAGTAATGTCTCAAACAGTCTACGCTTTGATCGTTCCCTGGAAGACCAGTAGTAGTTTCCGATGCACATCTGGAGACATTCAGTAATCTATGGAATATCAGACTGTTGATGAAAAACTGAAATTGCATCGAAAATGAATACAACAGTCACCATGCGCTCTTTCCTCCATGGGGGTAATGTCTCAAAAAGTCTACGCTTTGATCGTTCCCTGGAAGACCAGTAGTAGTTTTCGATGCACATCTGGAGGCATTCTGTAGTATGTGGACAATCAGACTGTTGATGAAATACAGAAATTGCATCGGGATTGAATGCAACAGTCACCATGCGCACTTTCCTCCATGGGAGTAATGTCTCTAACAGTCTACGCTTTGATCGTTTTCTGGAAGACCAGTGGTAGTTTCCGATGCACATCTGGAGGAATTCTGTAATCTGTAGACTATCAGAGTGTTGATGGAACACAGAAATTGCATCGGGATTGAATACAACAGTCACCATTCCCCCTTTCCTACATGGGAGTAATTCTAAAACAGTCTACTCTTTGATCGTTCACTGGAAGACCAGTAGTAGTTTCCGATGCACATCTGGTGGCATTCTGTAATCTGTGGACCTTCAAAGTGTTGATGAATCACAGAAATTGCCTCGGGATTGAATACAACAGTCACCTTGCGTACTTTCCTCCATGGGAGAAATGTCTGAAACAGTCTACGCTTTGATCGTTCCCTGGAAGAACAGTAGTAGTTTCCGATGCACATCTGGAGGCATTCTGTAATCTGTGGACCTACAAAGTTTTGATGAAACACAGAAATTGTATCGGGAGTGAATACAAGAGTCACCATCCGCACTTTCGTCGATGGGAGTAATTCTCAAACAGGCTACGCCTTGATCGTTCCCTGGAAGACCAGTAGTAGATTCCTTTGCACATCTGTTGGCATTGTGTAATCTGTGGACCTTGAAAGGGTTGATGAATCACAGAAATTGCATCGGGATCGAATATAACAGTCACCATGCCCATTTTCCTCCATGGGAGTAGCGTCTGAAACAGTCTACGCTTTGATCGTTCCCAGGAAGACTAGTAGTGGTTTCCGATGCACATCTGGAGACACTATGTAATCTGTGGACAATCAGACTGTTGATGAAACACAGAAATTGCATGGGGATTGAATACAACAGTCACCGTGCGCACTTTCCTCCATGAGATTAATGTCTCAAACAGTTTACGCTTTGATCGTTTCCTGGAAGACCAGTAGTAGCTTCCGATGCACATCTGGAGGCATTCTGTAATCTGTGGACTATCCGAGTGTTGATGAAACCAAAATTGCATCGGGATTGAATACAACATTCACCATGCGTAGTTTCCTCCATGGGAGTAATGTCTGAAACAGTCTACGCTTTGATGGTTCCCTGGAAGACCAGTAGTAGTTTCCGTTGCACATCTGGAGGCATTCTGTAATCTGTAGACCTTCAAAGTGTTGATGAAATACAGAAATTGCATCGGGAGTGAATACAACAGTCACCATCCGCACTTTCGTCCATGGGAGTAATTCTCAAACAGGCTACGCTTTGATCGTTCCCTGGAAGACCAGTAGTAGTTTCCTTTGCTCATCTGCTGGCATTCTGTAATCTGTGGACCTTCAAAGTGTTGATGAAACACAGAAATTGCATGGTGATTGAATACAAAAGTCACCGTGCGCACTTACCTCCATGGGATTAATGTCTCAAACAGTTTACGCTTTGATCGTTTCCTGGAAGACCAGTAGTAGCTTCCGATGCACATCTGGAGGCATTCTGTAATCTGTGGACTATCTGAGTGTTTATGAAACCAAAATTGCATCGGGATTGAATACAACATTCACCATGCGTTCTTTCCTCCATGGGAGTAATGTCTGAAACAGTCTACGCTTTGATCGTTCCCTGGAAGACCAGTAGTAGTTTCCGATGCACATCTGGAGGCATTCTGTAATCTGTAGACCTTCAAAGTGTCGATGAAATACAGAAATTGCATCGGGAATGAATACAACAGTCACCATCCGCACTTTCGTACATGGGAGTAATTCTCAAACAGGCTACGCTTTGATCGTTCCCTGGAAGACCAGTAGTAGTTTCCTTTGCTCATCTGCTGGCATTCTGTAATCTGTGGACCTTCAAAGGGTTGATGAATCACAGAAATTGCATCGGGATTGAATATAACAGTCACCATGCCCACTTTCCTCCATGGGAGTAACGTCTGAAACAGTCTACGCTTTGATCGTTCCCAGGAAGACCAGTAGTAGTTTCCGATGCACATCTCGAGGCATTGTGTAATCTGTGGACTATCAGAGTGTTGATGAAACACAGAAATTACATCGGGATTAAATACAACAGTCACCATGAGCACTGTCCTCCATGGGAGTAATGTCTCAAACATTTTTTAATCGTTCCATGGAAGACCAGTAGTAGTTTCCAAAGCACATCTTGAGGCATTCTGTAATCTGTGGACTATCAGAGTGTTGATGAAACACGGAAATAGCATCGGGATTGAATACAACAGTCACCATGCGCACTTTCCTGCATGGGAGTAATGTCTCAAACAGTCTACGCTTTGATCGTTCCCTGGAAGACCAGTAGTAGTTTCCGATGCACATCTGGAGACATTCAGTAATCTATGGAATATCAGACTGTTGATGAAAAACTGAAATTGCATCGAAAATGAATACAACAGTCACCATGCGCTCTTTCCTCCATGGGGGTAATGTCTCAAAAAGTCTACGCTTTGATCGTTCCCTGGAAGACCAGTAGTAGTTTTCGATGCACATCTGGAGGCATTCTGTAGTATGTGGACAATCAGACTGTTGATGAAATACAGAAATTGCATCGGCATTGAATGCAACAGTCACCATGCGCACTTTCCTCCATGGGAGTAATGTCTCTAACAGTCTACGCTTTGATCGTTTTCTGGAAGACCAGTGGTAGTTTCCGATGCACATCTGGAGGAATTCTGTAATCTGTAGACTATCAGAGTGTTGATGGAACACAGAAATTGCATCGGGATTGAATACAACAGTCACCATTCGCCCTTTCCTACATGGGAGTAATTCTAAAACAGTCTACTCTTTGATCGTTCACTGGAAGACCAGTAGTGGTTTCCGATGCACATCTGGTGGCATTCTGTAATCTGTGGACCTTCAAAGTGTTGATGAATCACAGAAATTGCCTCGGGATTGAATACAACAGTCACCTTGCGTACTTTCCTCCATGGGAGAAATGTCTGAAACAGTCTACGCTTTGATCGTTCCCTGGAAGAACAGTAGTAGTTTCCGATGCACATCTGGAGGCATTCTGTAATCTGTGGACCTACAAAGTTTTGATGAAACACAGAATTTGTATCGGGAGTGAATACAAGAGTCACCATCCGCACTTTCGTCGATGGGAGTAATTCTCAAACAGGCTACGCCTTGATCGTTCCCTGGAAGACCAGTAGTAGATTCCTTTGCACATCTGTTGGCATTGTGTAATCTGTGGACCTTGAAAGGGTTGATGAATCACAGAAATTGCATCGGGATCGAATATAACAGTCACCATGCCCATTTTCCTCCATGGGAGTAGCGTCTGAAACAGTCTACGCTTTGATCGTTCCCAGGAAGACTAGTAGTGGTTTCCGATGCACATCTGGAGACACTATGTAATCTGTGGACAATCAGAGTGTTGATGAAACACAGAAATTGCATGGGGATTGAATACAACAGTCACCGTGTGCACTTACCTCAATGGGATTAATGTCTCAAACAGTTTACGCTTTGATCGTTTCCTGGAAGACCAGTAGTAGCTTCCGATGCACATCTGGAGGCATTCTGTAATCTGTGGACTATCTGAGTGTTGATGTAACCAAAATTGCATCGGGATTGAATACAACAGTCACCATGCGTACTTTCCTCCATGGGAGCAATGTCTGAAACAGTCTACGCTTTGATCGTTCCCTGGAAGACAAGTAGTAGTTTCCGTTGCACATCTGGAGGCATTCTGTAATCTGTAGACCTTCAAAGTGTTGATGAAATACAGAAATTGCATCGGGAGTGAATACAACAGTCACCTTCCGCACTTTCGTCCATGGGAGTAATTCTCAAACAGGCTACGCTTTGATCGTTCCCTGGAAGACCAGTAGTAGTTCGATTTGCTCATCTGCTGGCATTCTGTAATCTGTGGACCTTCAAAGGGTTGATGAATCACAGAAATTGCATCGGGATTGATTATAACAGTCACCATGCCCACTTTCCTCCATGGGAGTAACGTCTGAAACAGTCTACGCTTTGATCGTTCCCAGGAAGACCAGTAGTAGTTTCCGATGCACATCTGGAGGCATTGTGTAATCTGTGGACTATCAGAGTGTTGATGAAACACAGAAATTACATCGGGATTGAATACAACAGTCACCATGAGCACTTTCCTCCACGGGAGTAATGTCTCAAACATTTTTTAATCGTTCCATGGAAGACCAGTAGTAGTTTCCAAAGCACATCTGGAGGCATTCTGTAATATGTGGACTATCAGAGTGTTGATGAAACACGGAAATAGCATCGGGATTGAATACAACAGTCACCATGCGCACTTTCCTGCATGGGAGTAATGTCTCAAACTGTCTACGCTTTGATCGTTCCCTGGAAGACCAGTAGTAGTTTCCGATGCACATCTGGAGACATTCAGTAATCTGTGGAATATCAGACAGTTGATGAAACACTGAAATTGCATCGTGATTGAATACAACAGTCACCATGCGCTCTTTCCTCCATGGGAGTAATGTCTCAAAGAGTCTACGCTTTGATCGTTCCCTGGAAGACCAGTAGTAGTTTTCGATGTACATCTGGAGGCATTCTGTAGTATGTGGACAATCAGACTGTTGATGAAACACAGAAATTGCATCGGGATTGAATGCCACAGTCACCATGCGCACTTTCCTCCATGGGAGTAATGTCTTAGACAGTCTACGCTTTGATCGTTCCCAGGAAGACCAGTAGTAGTTTCCGATGCACATCTGGAGGTAATCTGTAATCTGTAAACTATCAGAGTGTTGTTCAAACACAGATATTGCATCGGGATTGAATACAACAGTCACCATGCGCCCTTTCCTCCATGGGAGTAATGTCTCAAACAGTCTACGCTTTGATCGTTTTCTGGAAGACCAGTAGTAGTTTCCGATGCACATCGGGAGGCATTCTGTAATCTGTGGACCTACAAAGTTTTGATGAAACACAGAAATTGTTTTGGGAGTGAATACAAGAGTCACCATCCGCACTTTCGTCGATGGGAGTAATTCTCAAACAGGCTACGCCTTGATCGTTCCCTGGAAGACCAGTAGTAGATTCCTTTGCACATCTGTTGGCATTGTGTAATCTGTGGACCTTGAAAGGGTTGATGAATCACAGAAATTGCATCGGGACCGAATATAACAGTCACCATGCCCATTTTCCTCCATGGGAGTAGCGTCTGAAACAGTCTACGCTTTGATCGTTCCCAGGAAGACTAGTAGTGGTTTCCGATGCACATCTGGAGACACTATGTAATCTGTGGACAATCAGAGTGTTGATGAAACACAGAAATTGCATGGGGATTGAATACAACAGTCACCGTGTGCCCTTTCCTCAATGGGATTAATGTCTTAAACAGTTTACGCTTTGATCGTTTCCTGGAAGACCAGTAGTAGCTTCCGATGCACATCTGGAGGCATTGTGTAATCTGTGGACTATCAGAGTGTTGATGAAACACAGAAATTACATCGGGATTGAATACAACAGTCACCATGAGCACTTTCCTCCATGGGAGTAATGTCTCAAACATTTTTTAATCGTTCCATGGAAGACCAGTAGTAGTTTCCAAAGCACATCTGGAGGCATTCTGTAATCTGTGGACTATCAGAGTGTTGATGAAACACGGAAATAGCATCGGGATTGAATACAACAGTCACCATGCGCACTTTCCTGCATGGGAGTAATGTCTCAAACTGTCTACGCTTTGATCGTTCCCTGGAAGACCAGTAGTAGTTTACGATGCACATCTGGAGACATTCAGTAATCTGTGGAATATCAGACTGTTGATGAAACACTGAAATTGCATCGGGATTGAATACAACAGTCACCATGCGCTCTTTCCTCCATGGGAGTAATGTCTCAAAGAGTCTACGCTTTGATCGTTCCCTGGAAGACCAGTAGTAGTTTTCGATGTACATCTGGAGGCATTCTGTAGTATGTGGACAATCAGACTGTTGATGAAACACAGAAATTGCATCGGGATTGAATGCCACAGTCACCATGCGCACTTTCCTCCATGGGAGTAATGTCTTAGACAGTCTACGCTTTGATCGTTCCCAGGAAGACCAGTAGTAGTTTCCGATGCACATCTGGAGGTAATCTGTAATATGTAAACTATCAGAGTGTTGTTCAAACACAGATATTGCATCGGGATTGAATACAACAGTCACCATGCGCCCTTTCCTCCATGGGAGTAATGTCTCAAACAGTCTACGCTTTGATCGTTCCCAGGAAGACCAGTAGTAGTTACCGATGCACATCTGGATGCATTCTGTAATCCGTGGACTATCAGAGTGTTCATGAAACACAGATATGGCTTCGGGATTGAATACAACAGTCACCATGCGCACTTTCCTACTTGGGAGTAATGTCTCTAACAGTCTACGCTTTGATCGTTTTCTGGAAGACCAGTGGTAGTTTCCGATGCACATCTGGAGGCATTCTGTAATCTGTAGACTATCAGAGTGTTGATGGAACACAGGAATTGCATCGGGATTGAATACAACAGTCACCATTCGCACTTTCCTCCATAGGAGTAATTCTAAAACAGTCTACTCTTTGATCGTTACTTGGAAGACAAGTAGTAGTTTCCGATGCACATCTGGAGGCATTCTGTAATCTGTGGACCTTCAAAGTGTTGATGAATCAAAGAAATTGAATCGGGATTGAATACAAAAGTCACCATGCGTACTTTCCTCCAGGGGAGTAATGTCTGAAACAGTCTACGCTTTGATCGTTCCCTGGAAGACCAGTAGTAGTTTCCGATGCACATCTGGAGGCATTCTGTAATCTGTGGTTCTTCAAAGTTTTGATAAAACACAGAAATTGCATCGGGAGTGAATACAACAGTCACTATCCGCACTTTCGTCCAAGGGAGTAATTCTCAAACAGGCTACGCTTTGATCGTTCCCTGGAAGACCAGTAGTAGTTTCCTTTGCACATCTGTTGGCATTCTGTAATCTGTGGGACTTCCAAGTGTTGATGAATCACAGATATTGCATCGGGATTGAATATAACAGTCACCATGCCACCTTTCCTCCATGGGAGTAGCGTCTGAAACAGTCTTCGCTTTGATCGTTCCCAGGAAGACCAGTAGTAGTTTCCGATGCACATCTGGAGGCATTCTGTAATCTGTGGACTATCTGAGTGTTGATGTAACCAAAATTGCATCGGGATTTAATACAACAGTCACCATGCGTACTTTCCTCCATGGGAGCAATGTCTGAAACAGTCTACGCTTTGATCGTTCCCTGGAAGACAAGTAGTAGTTTCCGTTGCACATCTGGAGGCATTCTGTAATCTGTAGACCTTCAAAGTGTTGATGAAATACAGAAATTGCATCGGGAGTGAATACAACAGTCACCTTCCGCACTTTCGTCCATGGGAGTAATTCTCAAACAGGCTACGCTTTGATCGTTCCCTGGAAGACCAGTAGTAGTTCGATTTGCTCATCTGCTGGCATTCTGTAATCTGTGGACCTTCAAAGGGTTGATGAATCACAGAAATTGCATCGGGATTGATTATAACAGTCACCATGCCCACTTTCCTCCATGGGAGTAACGTCTGAAACAGTCTACGCTTTGATCGTTCCCAGGAAGACCAGTAGTAGTTTCCGATGCACATCTGGAGGCATTGTGTAATCTGTGGACTATCAGAGTGTTGATGAATCACAGAAATTGCATCGGGATTGATTATAACAGTCACCATGCCCACTTTCCTCCATGGGAGTAACGTCTGAAACAGTCTACGCTTTGATCGTTCCCAGGAAGACCAGTAGTAGTTTCCGATGCACATCTGGAGGCATTGTGTAATCTGTGGACTATCAGAGTGTTGATGAAACACGGAAATAGCATCGGGATTGAATACAACAGTCACCATGCGCACTTTCCTGCATGGGAGTAATGTCTCAAACTGTCTACGCTTTGATCGTTCCCTGGAAGACCAGTAGTAGTTTCCGATGCACATCTGGAGACATTCAGTAATCTGTGGAATATCAGACTGTTGATGAAACACTGAAATTGCATCGGGATTGAATACAACAGTCACCATGCGCTCTTTCCTCCATGGGAGTAATGTCTCAAAGAGTCTACGCTTTGATCATTCCCTGGAAGACCAGTAGTAGTTTTCGATGTACATCTGGAGGCATTCTGTAGTATGTGGACAATCAGACTGTTGATGAAACATAGAAATTGCATCGGGATTGAATGCCACAGTCACCATGCGCACTTTCCTCCATGGGAGTAATGTCTTAGACAGTCTACGCTTTGATCGTTCCCAGGAAGACCAGTAGTAGTTTCCGATGCACATCATTAATAAACGGTCACAACGCCCATATAGTACTAGGAACAGAAAGTTGGCTGAAACCAGACGTAAACAGTAATGAAATGCTAAACTCGGATTGGAATGTATACCGCAGAGATAGGCTGGACAGTGAAGGGGGAGGCGTGTTTATAGCGATATGAAGTGCAATAGTATCGAAGGAAATTGACGGAGATTCGAATTGTGAAATGATTTGGGTGAAGGTCACGGTTAAAGCAGGCTCAGACATGGTAATTGGATGTCTCTATAGGCCCCCGGGCTCAGCAGCTGTTGTGGCTCAGCACCTGAAGAATAATTTAAAAAATATTTCGAGTAGATTTCCCCACCATGTTACAGTTCTGGGTGGAGATTTTAATTTGCCGGATATAGACTGGGAGACTCAGACGTTCATAACGGGTGGCAGGGACAAAGAATCTAGTTAAATATTTTTAAGTGCTTTATCTGAAAACTACCTTGAGCAGTTAAACAGAAAACCGACTCGTGGCGATAACATATTAGACCTTCTGGTGACAAACAGACCCGAACTATTTGAATCAGTTAATGCAGAACAGGGAATCAGCGATCATAAAGCGGTTACTGCATCGATGATTTCAGCCGTAAATAGAAATATTAAAAAAGGTAGGATGATTTTTCTGTTTAGCAAAAGTGACAAAAAGCAGATTTCAGAGTACTTGGTGGCTCAACACAAAAGTTTTGTCTCAAGTACAGACAGTGTTGAGGATCAGTGGACAAAGTTCAAAACCATGGTACAATATGCGTTAGATGAGTATGTGCCAAGCAGGATCGTAAGAGATGGGAAAGAGCCACCGTGGTACAACAACCGAGTTAGAAAACTGCTGTGGAAGCAAAGGGAACTTCACAGCAAACATAAACATAGCCAAAGCCTTGCAGGCAAACAAAAATTACGCGAAGCGAAATGCAGTGTGAGGAGGGCTATGCGAGAGGCTTTCAATGAATTCGAAAGTAAAGTTCTATGTACTGACTTGGCAGAAAATCCTAAGAAATTTTGGTCCTATGTCAAAGCGGTAGGTGGATCAAAACAAAATGTCCAGACACTCTGTGACCAAAATGGTACTGAAACAGAGGATGACAGACTAAAGGCCGAATTACTAAATGTCTTCTTCCAAAGCTGTTTCACAGAGGAAGACTGCACTGTAGTTCCTTCTCTAGATTGTCGCACAGTTGACAAAATGGTAGATATCGAAATAGACGACAGAGGGATAGAGAAACAATTAAAATCGCTCAAAAGAGGAAAGGCCGCTGGTCCTGATGGAATACCAGTTCGATTTTACACAGAGTACGCGAAGGAACTTGCCCCCCTTCTTGCAGCGGTGTACCGTAGGTCTCTAGAAGAGCGAAGCGTTCCAAAGGATTGGAAAAGGGCTCAGGTCATCCCCGTTTTCAAGAAGGGACGTCAAACAGATGTGCAGAACTATAGACCTATATCTCTAACGTCGATCAGTTGTAGAATTTTGGAACACGTATTATGTTCGAGTATAATGTCTTTTCTGGAGACTAGAAATCTACTCTGTAGGAATCAGAATGGGTTTCGAAAAAGACGGTCGTGTGAAACCCAGCTCTCGCTATTCGTCCACGAGACTCAGAGGGCCTTAGACACGGGTTCACAGGTAGATGCCGTGTTTCTTGACTTCCGCAAGGCGTTTGACACAGTTCCCCACAGTCGTTTAATGAACAAAGTAAGAGCATACGGACTATCAGATCAATTGTGTGTTGGATTGAGGAGTTCCTAGATAACAGAACGCAGCATGTCATTCTCAATGGAGAGAAGTCTTCCGAAGTAAGAGTGATTTCAGGTGTGCCGCAGGGGAGTGTCATAGGACCGTTGCTATTCACAATATACATAAATGACCTGCTGGATGACATCGGAAGTTCACTGAGGCTTTTTGCAGATGATGCTGTGGTGTATCGAGATGTTGCAACAATGGAAAATTGTACTGAAATGCAGGAGGATCTGCAGCGAATTGACGCATGGTGCACGGAATGGCAATTGAATCTCAATGTAGACAAGTGTAATGTGATGCGAATACATAGAAAGATAGGTCCCTTATCATTTAGCTACAAAATAGCAGGTCAGCAACTGGAAGTAGTTAATTCCATAAATTATCTGGTAGTACTCATTAGGAGTGATTTAAAATGGAATGATCAAATAAAGTTGATCTTCGGTAAAGCAGATGCCAGACTGAGATTCATTGGAAGAATCTTAAGAAATGCAATCCGACAACAAAGGAAGTAGGTTACAGTACGCATGTTCGCCCAATGCTTGAATACTGCTCAGCAGTGTGGGATCCGCACCAGGTAGCGTTGATAGAAGAGATAGAGAAGATCCAACGGAGAGCAGCGCGCTTCGTTACAGGATCATTAGTAATTGCGAAAGCGTTACGGAGATGATAGATAAACTCCAGTGGAAGACACTGCAGTAGAGACGCTCAGTAGCTCGGTAAGGGCTTTTGTTAAAGTTTCGAGAACATACCTTCACCGAAGAGTCAAGCAGTATATTGCTCCCTCCTACGTATATCTCGCGAAGAGACCATGAGGATAAAATCAGAGAGATTAGAGCCCACACAGAAGCATACCGACAATCCTTCTTTCCACGTACAATACGAGACTGGAATAGAAGGAAGAACCGATAGAGGTACACAGGGTACCCTCCGCCACACACCGTCAGGTGGCTTGCGGAGTATGGATGTAGATGTAGATGTAGATGCAGAGGCATTCTGTAATCTGTGGAATATCAGACTGTTGATGAAACACTGAAATTGCATCGGGATTGAATACAACAGTCACCATGCGCACTTTCCTCCATGGGAGTAATGTCTCAAACAGTCTACGCTTTGATCGTTCTCTGGAAGACCAGTAGTAGTTTCCGATGCACATCTGGAGGCATTCTGTAGTATGTGGACAATCAGACTGTTGATGAAACACAGATATTGCATCGGGATTGAATACAACAGTCACCATGCGCACTTTCCTCCATGGGAGTAATGTCTTAGACAGTCTACGCTTTGATCGTTCCCAGGAAGACCAGTAGTAGTTTCCGATGCACTTATGGAGGTATTCTGTAATCTGTAAACTATCAGAGTGTTGTTCAAACACAGAAATTGCATCGGGATTGAATACAACAGTCACCATGCGCTCTTTCGTCCATGGGAGTAATGTCTTAAACAGTCTACGCTTTGATCGTTTCCTGGAAGACCAGTAGTAGTTTCCGATATACATCTGGAGGCATTCTGTAATCTGTGGACTATCAGACTGTTGATGAAACACAGAAAATGCATCGGGATTGAATACAGCAGTCACCATACGCACATTCCTCCATGGGAGTAATGTCTCAAAGAGTTTACGCTTTGATCGTTCCCTGGGAGACCAGTAGTAGTTTCCGATGCACATCTGGAGGCATTCCGTAATCTGTGGACTATCAGAATGTTGATGAAACACAGAAATTACATCGGGATTGAATACAACAGTCACCATGAGCACTTTCCTCCTTGGGAGTAATGTCTCATACAGTCTTTTTTTTATCGTTCCCTGGAAGACAAGTAATAGTTTTATATGCACATCTGGAGGCATTCTGTTATCTGTGGACTATCGGAGTGTTGATGAAACACAGAAATAGCATCGGGATTGAATACAACAGTCACCATGCGCACTTTCCTATGTTGGAGTAATGTCTCTAACAGTCTACGCTTTGATCGTTCCCTCGAAGACCAGTAGTAGTATCCGATGCACATCTGGAGGCATTCTGTAATCTGGGGACTATCAGACTGTTGATGAAACAAAGAAATTGCATCGGGATTGAATACAACAGTCACCATGCGCACTTTCCTCCATGGGAGTAATGTCTTAAAGGGTTTACGCTTTGATCGTTCCCTGGAAGATCAGTAGTAGTTTCCGATGAACATCTGGAGGCATTCTGTAATATTTGGACTATCAGTATGTTCATGAAACACAGAAATTGCATCGGGATGAAATACAACAGTCACCATGCGCACTTTCCTCCATGGGAGTAGTGTCTCAAACAGTCTACGCTTTGATCGTTTCCTGGAAGACCAGTAGTAGTTTCCGATATACATCTGGAGGCATTCTGTAATCTGTGGACTATCAGACTGTTGATGAAACACAGAAATTGCATCGGGATTGAATACAACAGTCACCATGCGAACTTTCCTCTATGGGAGTAATGTCTCACACTGTCTACGGTTTGATCGTTTCCTGGAAAACCAGTAGTAGTTTCCGATGCACATCTGGAGTTATTCTGTAATCTGTGGACTATCGGAGTGTTGATGAAACACAGAAACAGCATAGGGATTGAATACAACAGTCACCATGCGCACTTTCCTGCATGGGAGAAACGTCTCAAACAGTGTACGCTTTGATCGTTCCCTGGAAGACCAGTAGTAGTTTCCGATGCACATCCTGAGGCATTCTGTAATCTGTGGCATATCAGACTGTTGATGAAACAAAGAAATTGCATCGGGATTGAGTACAACAGTCACCATGCTCACTTTCCTCCATGGGAGTAATGTCTCAAACAGTCTACGCTTTGATTGTTCCCTGGAAGACCAGTAGTAGTTTCCGATGCACATCTGGAGGCATTCTGTGATCTGTGGATAATCAGACTGTTGATGAAACACAGAAATTGCATCGGGATTGAATACAACAGTCACCGTGCGCACTTTCCTCCATTGGAGTAATGTCTCAGACACTCTACGCTTTGATCGTGCCCAGGAAGACCAATAGTAGTTTCCGATGCACATCTGGAGGCATTCTGTAGTATGTGGACAATCAGACTGTTGATGAAACACAGAAATTGCATCGGGATTGAATACAACAGTCACCATGCGCACTTTCCTCCATGGGAGTAATGTCTTAGACAGTCTACGCTTTGATCGTTCCCAGGAAGACCAGTAGTAGTTTCCGATGCACTTATGGAGGTATTCTGTAATCTGTAAACTATCAGTGTGTTGTTCAAACACAGAAATTGCATCGGGATTGAATACAACAGTCACCATGCGCTCTTTCGTCCATGGGAGTAATGTCTTAAACAGTCTACACTTTGATCGTTTCCTGGAAGACCAGTAGTAGTTTCCGATATACATCTGGAGGCATTCTGTAATCTGTGGACTATCAGACTGTTGATGAAACACAGAAAATGCATCGGGATTGAATACAGCAGTCACCATACGCACATTCCTCCATGGGAGTAATGTCTCAAAGAGTTTACGCTTTGATCGTTCCCTGGAAGACCAGTAGTAGTTTCCGATGCACATCTGGAGGCATTCCGTAATCTGTGGACTATCAGAATGTTGATGAAACACAGAAATTACATCGGGATTGAACACAACAGTCACCATGAGCACTTTCCTCCTTGGGAGTAATGTCTCAAGCAGTCTTTTTTTTATCGTTCCGTGGAAGACCAGTAATAGTTTTGGATGCACATCTGGAGGCATTCTGTAATCTGTGGACTATCGGAGTGTTGATGAAACACAGAAATAGCATCGGGATTGAATACAACAGTCACCATGCGCACTTTCCTGCATGGGAGAAATGTCTCAAACAGTCTACGCTTTGATCGTTCCCTGGAAGACCAGTAGTAGTTTCCGATGCACATCTGGAGTCATTCTGTAATCAGTGGCATATCAGACTGTTGATGAAACACAGAAATTGCATCCGGATTGAGTACCACAGTCACCATGCGCACTTTCCTCCATGGGAGTAATGTCTCAAACAGTCTACGCTTTGATTGTTCCCTGGAAGACCAGTAGTAGTTTCCGATGCACATCTGGTAGCATTCTGTAATCTGTGGACAATTAGACTGTTGATGAAACACAGAAATTGCATCGGGATTGAGTACAACAGTCACCATGCGCACTTTCCTCCATGGGAGTAATGTCTCAAACAGTCTACGCTTTGATTGTTCCCTGGAAGACCAGTAGTAGTATCCGATGCACATCTGTAGACAATCTGTAATCTGTGGACTATCAGAGTGTTGATGAAACACAGAAATTGCATCGGGATTGAATACAACAGTCACCATGCGCACTTTCCTCCATTGGAGTAATGTCTCAAACAGTCTACGCTTTGATCGTTTTCTGGAAGACCAGTAGTAGTTTCCGATGCACATCTGGAGGCATTCTGTAATCTGTGGACCTACAAAGTTTTGATGAAACACAGAAATTGTTTTGGGAGTGAATACAAGAGTCACCATCCGCACTTTCGTCGATGGGAGTAATTCTCAAACAGGCTACGCCTTGATCGTTCCCTGGAAGACCAGTAGTAGATTCCTTTGCACATCTGTTGGCATTGTGTAATCTGTGGACCTTGAAAGGGTTGATGAATCACAGAAATTGCATCGGGATCGAATATAACAGTCACCATGCCCATTTTCCTCCATGGGAGTAGCGTCTGAAACAGTCTACGCTTTGATCGTTCCCAGGAAGACTAGTAGTGGTTTCCGATGCACATCTGGAGACACTATGTAATCTGTGGACAATCAGAGTGTTGATGAAACACAGAAATTGCATGGGGATTGAATACAACAGTCACCGTGTGCACTTACCTCAATGGGATTAATGTCTTAAACAGTTTACGCTTTGATCGTTTCCTGGAAGACCAGTAGTAGCTTCCGATGCACATCTGGAGGCATTGTGTAATCTGTGGACTATCAGAGTGTTGATGAAACACAGAAATTACATCGGGATTGAATACAACAGTCACCATGAGCACTTTCCTCCATGGGAGTAATGTCTCAAACATTTTTTAATCGTTCCATGGAAGACCAGTAGTAGTTTCCAAAGCACATCTGGAGGCATTCTGTAATCTGTGGACTATCAGAGTGTTGATGAAACACGGAAATAGCATCGGGATTGAATACAACAGTCACCATGCGCACTTTCCTGCATGGGAGTAATGTCTCAAACTGTCTACGCTTTGATCGTTCCCTGGAAGACCAGTAGTAGTTTACGATGCACATCTGGAGACATTCAGTAATCTGTGGAATATCAGACTGTTGATGAAACACTGAAATTGCATCGGGATTGAATACAACAGTCACCATGCGCTCTTTCCTCCATGGGAGTAATGTCTCAAAGAGTCTACGCTTTGATCATTCCCTGGAAGACCAGTAGTAGTTTTCGATGTACATCTGGAGGCATTCTGTAGTATGTGGACAATCAGACTGTTGATGAAACATAGAAATTGCATCGGGATTGAATGCCACAGTCACCATGCGCACTTTCCTCCATGGGAGTAATGTCTTAGACAGTCTACGCTTTGATCGTTCCCAGGAAGACCAGTAGTAGTTTCCGATGCACATCATTAATAAACGGTCACAACGCCCATATAGTACTAGGAACAGAAAGTTGGCTGAAACCAGACGTAAACAGTAATGAAATGCTAAACTCGGATTGGAATGTATACCGCAGAGATAGGCTGGACAGTGAAGGGGGGGCGTGTTTATAGCGATATGAAGTGCAATAGTATCGAAGGAAATTGACGGAGATTCGAATTGTGAAATGATTTTGGTGAAGGTCACGGTTAAAGCAGGCTCAGACATGGTAATTGGATGTCTCCATAGGCCCCCGGGCTCAGCAGCTGTTGTGGCTCAGCACCTGAAGAATAATTTGGAAAATATTTCGAGTAGATTTCCCCACCATGTTACAGTTCTGGGTGGAGATTTTAATTTGCCGGATATAGACTGGGAGACTCAGACGTTCATAACGGGTGGCAGGGACAAAGAATCTAGTTAAATATTTTTAAGTGCTTTATCTGAAAACTACCTTGAGCAGTTAAACAGAAAACCGACTCGTGGCGATAACATATTAGACCTTCTGGTGACAAACAGACCCGAACTATTTGAATCAGTTAATGCAGAACAGGGAATCAGCGATCATAAAGCAGTTACTGCATCGATGATTTCAGCCGTAAATAGAAATATTAAAAAAGGTAGGATGATTTTTCTGTTTAGCAAAAGTGACGAAAAGCAGATTTCAGAGTACTTGGTGGCTCAACACAAAAGTTTTGTCTCAAGTACAGACAGTGTTGAGGATCAGTGGACAAAGTTCAAAACCATGGTACAATATGCGTTAGATGAGTATGTGCCAAGCAGGATCGTAAGAGATGGGAAAGAGCCACCGTGGTACAACAACCGAGTTAGAAAACTGCTGTGGAAGCAAAGGGAACTTCACAGCAAACATAAACATAGCCAAAGCCTTGCAGGCAAACAAAAATTACGCGAAGCGAAATGCAGTGTGAGGAGGGCTATGCGAGAGGCTTTCAATGAATTCGAAAGTAAAGTTCTATGTACTGACTTGGCAGAAAATCCTAAGAAATTTTGGTCCAATGTCAAAGCGGTAGGTGGATCAAAACAAAATGTCCAGACACTCTGTGACCAAAATGGTACTGAAACAGAGGATGACAGACTAAAGGCCGAATTACTAAATGTCTTCTTCCAAAGCTGTTTCACAGAGGAAGACTGCACTGTAGTTCCTTCTCTAGATTGTCGCACAGTTGACAAAATGGTAGATATCGAAATAGACGACAGAGGGATAGAGAAACAATTAAAATCGCTCAAAAGAGGAAAGGCCGCTGGTCCTGATGGAATACCAGTTCGATTTTACACAGAGTACGCGAAGGAACTTGCCCCCCTTCTTGCAGCGGTGTACCGTAGGTCTCTAGAAGAGCGAAGCGTTCCAAAGGATTGGAAAAGGGCTCAGGTCATCCCCGTTTTCAAGAAGGGACGTCAAACAGATGTGCAGAACTATAGACCTATATCTCTAACGTCGATCAGTTGTAGAATTTTGGAACACGTATTATGTTCGAGTATAATGTCTTTTCTGGAGACTAGAAATCTACTCTGTAGGAATCAGAATGGGTTTCGAAAAAGACGGTCGTGTGAAACCCAGCTCTCGCTATTCGTCCACGAGACTCAGAGGGCCTTAGACACGGGTTCACAGGTAGATGCCGTGTTTCTTGACTTCCGCAAGGCGTTTGACACAGTTCCCCACAGTCGTTTAATGAACAAAGTAAGAGCATACGGACTATCAGATCAATTGTGTGTTGGATTGAGGAGTTCCTAGATAACAGAACGCAGCATGTCATTCTCAATGGAGAGAAGTCTTCCGAAGTAAGAGTGATTTCAGGTGTGCCGCAGGGGAGTGTCATAGGACCGTTGCTATTCACAATATACATAAATGACCTGCTGGATGACATCGGAAGTTCACTGAGGCTTTTTGCAGATGATGCTGTGGTGTATCGAGATGTTGCAACAATGGAAAATTGTACTGAAATGCAGGAGGATCTGCAGCGAATTGACGCATGGTGCACGGAATGGCAATTGAATCTCAATGTAGACAAGTGTAATGTGATGCGAATACATAGAAAGATAGGACCCTTATCATTTAGCTACAAAATAGCAGGTCAGCAACTGGAAGTAGTTAATTCCATAAATTATCTGGTAGTACTCATTAGGAGTGATTTAAAATGGAATGATCAAATAAAGTTGATCTTCGGTAAAGCAGATGCCAGACTGAGATTCATTGGAAGAATCTTAAGAAATGCAATCCGACAACAAAGGAAGTAGGTTACAGTACGCATGTTCGCCCAATGCTTGAATACTGCTCAGCAGTGTGGGATCCGCACCAGGTAGCGTTGATAGAAGAGATAGAGAAGATCCAACGGAGAGCAGCGCGCTTCGTTACAGGATCATTAGTAATTGCGAAAGCGTTACGGAGATGATAGATAAACTCCAGTGGAAGACACTGCAGTAGAGACGCTCAGTAGCTCGGTAAGGGCTTTTGTTAATGTTTCGAGAACATACCTTCACCGAAGAGTCAAGCAGTATATTGCTCCCTCCTACGTATATCTCGCGAAGAGACCATGAGGATAAAATCAGAGAGATTAGAGCCCACACAGAAGCATACCGACAATCCTTCTTTCCACGTACAATACGAGACTGGAATAGAAGGAAGAACCGATAGAGGTACACAGGGTACCCTCCGCCACACACCGTCAGGTGGCTTGCGGAGTATGGATGTAGATGTAGATGTAGATGCAGATGCAGAGGCATTCTGTAATCTGTGGAATATCAGACTGTTGATGAAACACTGAAATTGCATCGGGATTGAATACAACAGTCACCATGCGCACTTTCCTCCATGGGAGTAATGTCTCAAACAGTCTACGCTTTGATCGTTCTCTGGAAGACCAGTAGTAGTTTCCGATGCACATCTGGAGGCATTCTGTAGTATGTGGACAATCAGACTGTGATGAAACACAGATATTGCATCGGGATTGAATACAACAGTCACCATGCGCACTTTCCTCCATGGGAGTAATGTCTTAGACAGTCTACGCTTTGATCGTTCCCAGGAAGACCAGTAGTAGTTTCCGATGCACTTATGGAGGTATTCTGTAATCTGTAAACTATCAGAGTGTTGTTCAAACACAGAAATTGCATCGGGATTGAATACAACAGTCACCATGCGCTCTTTCGTCCATGGGAGTAATGTCTTAAACAGTCTACGCTTTGATCGTTTCCTGGAAGACCAGTAGTAGTTTCCGATATACATCTGGAGGCATTCTGTAATCTGTGGACTATCAGACTGTTGATGAAACACAGAAAATGCATCGGGATTGAATACAGCAGTCACCATACGCACATTCCTCCATGGGAGTAATGTCTCAAAGAGTTTACGCTTTGATCGTTCCCTGGGAGACCAGTAGTAGTTTCCGATGCACATCTGGAGGCATTCCGTAATCTGTGGACTATCAGAATGTTGATGAAACACAGAAATTACATCGGGATTGAATACAACAGTCACCATGAGCACTTTCCTCCTTGGGAGTAATGTCTCATACAGTCTTTTTTTTATCGTTCCCTGGAAGACCAGTAATAGTTTTGGATGCACATCTGGAGGCATTCTGTAATCTGTGGACTATCGGAGTGTTGATGAAACACAGAAATAGCATCGGGATTGAATACAACAGTCACCATGCGCACTTTCCTATGTTGGAGTAATGTCTCTAACAGTCTACGCTTTGATCGTTCCCTCGAAGACCAGTAGTAGTATCCGATGCACATCTGGAGGCATTCTGTAATCTGGGGACTATCAGACTGTTGATGAAACAAAGAAATTGCATCGGGATTGAATACAACAGTCACCATGCGCACTTTCCTCCATGGGAGTAATGTCTTAAAGGGTTTACGCTTTGATCGTTCCCTGGAAGATCAGTAGTAGTTTCCGATGAACATCTGGAGGCATTCTGTAATATGTGGACTATCAGTATGTTCATGAAACACAGAAATTGCATCGGGATGAAATACAACAGTCACCATGCGCACTTTCCTCCATGGGAGTAGTGTCTCAAACAGTCTACGCTTTGATCGTTTCCTGGAAGACCAGTAGTAGTTTCCGATATACATCTGGAGGCATTCTGTAATCTGTGGACTATCAGACTGTTGATGAAACACAGAAATTGCATCGGGATTGAATACAACAGTCACCATGCGAACTTTCCTCTATGGGAGTAATGTCTCACACTGTCTACGGTTTGATCGTTTCCTGGAAAACCAGTAGTAGTTTCCGATGCACATCTGGAGGCATTCTGTAATCTGTGGACTATCGGAGTGTTGATGAAACACAGAAACAGCATAGGGATTGAATACAACAGTCACCATGCGCACTTTCCTGCATGGGAGAAACGTCTCAAACAGTGTACGCTTTGATCGTTCCCTGGAAGACCAGTAGTAGTTTCCGATGCACATCCTGAGGCATTCTGTAATCTGTGGCATATCAGACTGTTGATGAAACAGAGAAATTGCATCGGGATTGAGTACAACAGTCACCATGCGCACTTTCCTCCATGGGAGTAATGTCTCAAACAGTCTACGCTTTGATTGTTCCCTGGAAGACCAGTAGTAGTTTCCGATGCACATCTGGAGGCATTCTGTGATCTGTGGACAATCAGACTGTTGATGAAACACAGAAATTGCATCGGGATTGAATACAACAGTCACCGTGCGCACTTTCCTCCATTGGAGTAATGTCTCAGACACTCTACGCTTTGATCGTGCCCAGGAAGACCAATAGTAGTTTCCGATGCACATCTGGAGGCATTCTGTAGTATGTGGACAATCAGACTGTTGATGAAACACAGAAATTGCATCGGGATTGAATACAACAGTCACCATGCGCACTTTCCTCCATGGGAGTAATGTCTTAGACAGTCTACGCTTTGATCGTTCCCAGGAAGACCAGTAGTAGTTTCCGATGCACTTATGGAGGTATTCTGTAATCTGTAAACTATCAGTGTGTTGTTCAAACACAGAAATTGCATCGGGATTGAATACAACAGTCACCATGCGCTCTTTCGTCCATGGGAGTAATGTCTTAAACAGTCTACACTTTGATCGTTTCCTGGAAGACCAGTAGTAGTTTCCGATATACATCTGGAGGCATTCTGTAATCTGTGGACTATCAGACTGTTGATGAAACACAGAAAATGCATCGGGATTGAATACAGCAGTCACCATACGCACATTCCTCCATGGGAGTAATGTCTCAAAGAGTTTACGCTTTGATCGTTCCCTGGAAGACCAGTAGTAGTTTCCGATGCACATCTGGAGGCATTCCGTAATCTGTGGACTATCAGAATGTTGATGAAACACAGAAATTACATCGGGATTGAATACAACAGTCACCATGAGCACTTTCCTCCTTGGGAGTAATGTCTCAAGCAGTCTTTTTTTTATCGTTCCGTGGAAGACCAGTAATAGTTTTGGATGCACATCTGGAGGCATTCTGTAATCTGTGGACTATCGGAGTGTTGATGAAACACAGAAATAGCATCGGGATTGAATACAACAGTCACCATGCGCACTTTCCTGCATGGGAGAAATGTCTCAAACAGTCTACGCTTTGATCGTTCCCTGGAAGACCAGTAGTAGTTTCCGATGCACATCTGGAGTCATTCTGTAATCAGTGGCATATCAGACTGTTGATGAAACACAGAAATTGCATCCGGATTGAGTACCACATTCACCATGCGCACTTTCCTCCATGGGAGTAATGTCTCAAACAGTCTACGCTTTGATTGTTCCCTGGAAGACCAGTAGTAGTTTCCGATGCACATCTGGTAGCATTCTGTAATCTGTGGACAATTAGACTGTTGATGAAACACAGAAATTGCATCGGGATTGAGTACAACAGTCACCATGCGCACTTTCCTCCATGGGAGTAATGTCTCAAACAGTCTACGCTTTGATTGTTCCCTGGAAGACCAGTAGTAGTATCCGATGCACATCTGTAGACAATCTGTAATCTGTGGACTATCAGAGTGTTGATGAAACACAGAAATTGCATCGGGATTGAATACAACAGTCACTATGCGCACTCTCCTCCATTGGAGTAATGTCTCAGACAGTCTACGCTTTGATCGTTCCCAGGAAGACCAATAGTAGTTTCCGATGCAGATCTGGAGGCATTCTGTAATCTGTGGACGATCAGAGTGTTGATGAAACACAGAAATTGCATCGGGATTGAATACAACAGTCACCATGCGCACTTTCCTATGTTGGAGTAATGTCTCTAACAGTCTACGCTTTGATCGTTCCCTCGAAGACCAGTAGTAGTATCCGATGCACATCTGGAGGCATTCTGTAATCTGTGGACTATCAGACTGTTGATGAAACAAAGAAATTGCATCGGGATTGAATACAACAGTCACCATGCGCACTTTCTTCCATGGGAGTAATGTCTTAAAGAGTTTACGCTTTGATCGTTCCCTGGAAGATCAGTAGTAGTTTCCGATGAACATCTGGAGGCATTCTGTAATATGTGGACTATCAGTATGTTCATGAAAAACAGAAATTGCATCGGGATGAAATACAACAGTCACCATGCGCACTTTCCTCCATGGGAGTAGTGTCTCAAACAGTCTACGCTTTGATCGTTTCCTGGAAGACCAGTAGTAGTTTCCGATATACATCTGGAGGCATTCTGTAATCTGTGGACTATCAGACTGTTGATGGAACACAGAAATTGCATCGGGATTGAATACAACAGTCACCATGCGAACTTTCCTCTATGGGAGTAATGTCTCACACTGTCTACGGTTTGATCGTTTCCTGGAAAACCAGTAGTAGTTTCCGATGCACATCTGGAGGCATTCTGTAATCTGTGGACTATTAGACTGTTGATAAAACACAGAAATTGCATCGGGATTGAATACAACAGTCACCATGCGCACTATTCCTCCATGGGAGTAATGTCTCATACAGTCTACGCTTAGATCGTTCCCATTAAGACCAGTAATAGTTTCGGATGCACATCTGGAGTCATTCTGTAATCTGTGGACTATCGGAGTGTTGATGAAACACAGAAACAGCATAGGGATTGAATACAACAGTCACCATGCGCACTTTCCTGCATGGGAGAAACGTCTCAAACAGTGTACGCTTTGATCGTTCCCTGGAAGACCAGTAGTAGTTTCCGATGCACATCCTGAGGCATTCTGTAATCTGTGGCATATCAGACTGTTGATGAAACACAGAAATTGCATCGGGATTGAGTACAACAGTCACCATGCGCACTTTCCTCCATGGGAGTAATGTCTCAAACAGTCTACGCTTTGATTGTTCCCTGGAAGACAAGTAGTAGTTTCCGATGCACATCTGGAGGCATTCTGTGATCTGTGGACAATCAGACTGTTGATGAAACACAGAAATTGCATCGGGATTGAATACAACAGTCACCGTGCGCACTTTCCTCCATTGGAGTAATGTCTCAGACACTCTACGCTTTGATCGTGCCCAGGAAGACCAATAGTAGTTTCCGATGCACATCTGGAGGCCTTCCGTAATCTGTGGACAATCAGAGTGTTGATGAAACACAGAAATTGCATCGGGATTGAATACAACAGTCACCATGCGCATTTTCCTATATGCGAATAATGTCTCTAACAGTCTACGCTTTGATCGTTCCCTGGAAGACCAGTAGTAGTTTCCGATGCACATCTGGAAGCATTCTGTAATCTGTGGACTATCAGAATGTTGATGAAACACAGAAATTGCATCGGGATTGAATACAACAGTCACCATGCGCACTTTCCTATGTGGGAGTAATGTCTCTAACAGTCATTGCTTTGATCGTTCCCTGGAAGACCAGTAGTAGTATCCGATGCATATCTGCAGTCATTCTGTAATCTGTGGACTATCAGAGTGTTGATGAAACACGGAAATAGCATCGGGATTGAATACAACAGTCACCATGCGCACTTTCCTGCATGGGAGTAATGTCTCAAACTGTCTACGCTTTGATCGTTCCCTGGAAGACCAGTAGTAGTTTACGATGCACATCTGGAGACATTCAGTAATCTGTGGAATATCAGACTGTTGATGAAACACTGAAATTGCATCGGGATTGAATACAACAGTCACCATGCGCTCTTTCCTCCATGGGAGTAATGTCTCAAAGAGTCTACGCTTTGATCATTCCCTGGAAGACCAGTAGTAGTTTTCGATGTACATCTGGAGGCATTCTGTAGTATGTGGACAATCAGACTGTTGATGAAACATAGAAATTGCATCGGGATTGAATGCCACAGTCACCATGCGCACTTTCCTCCATGGGAGTAATGTCTTAGACAGTCTACGCTTTGATCGTTCCCAGGAAGACCAGTAGTAGTTTCCGATGCACATCATTAATAAACGGTCACAACGCCCATATAGTACTAGGAACAGAAAGTTGGCTGAAACCAGACGTAAACAGTAATGAAATGCTAAACTCGGATTGGAATGTATACCGCAGAGATAGGCTGGACAGTGAAGGGGGGGCGTGTTTATAGCGATATGAAGTGCAATAGTATCGAAGGAAATTGACGGAGATTCGAATTGTGAAATGATTTTGGTGAAGGTCACGGTTAAAGCAGGCTCAGACATGGTAATTGGATGTCTCCATAGGCCCCCGGGCTCAGCAGCTGTTGTGGCTCAGCACCTGAAGAATAATTTGGAAAATATTTCGAGTAGATTTCCCCACCATGTTACAGTTCTGGGTGGAGATTTTAATTTGCCGGATATAGACTGGGAGACTCAGACGTTCATAACGGGTGGCAGGGACAAAGAATCTAGTTAAATATTTTTAAGTGCTTTATCTGAAAACTACCTTGAGCAGTTAAACAGAAAACCGACTCGTGGCGATAACATATTAGACCTTCTGGTGACAAACAGACCCGAACTATTTGAATCAGTTAATGCAGAACAGGGAATCAGCGATCATAAAGCAGTTACTGCATCGATGATTTCAGCCGTAAATAGAAATATTAAAAAAGGTAGGATGATTTTTCTGTTTAGCAAAAGTGACGAAAAGCAGATTTCAGAGTACTTGGTGGCTCAACACAAAAGTTTTGTCTCAAGTACAGACAGTGTTGAGGATCAGTGGACAAAGTTCAAAACCATGGTACAATATGCGTTAGATGAGTATGTGCCAAGCAGGATCGTAAGAGATGGGAAAGAGCCACCGTGGTACAACAACCGAGTTAGAAAACTGCTGTGGAAGCAAAGGGAACTTCACAGCAAACATAAACATAGCCAAAGCCTTGCAGGCAAACAAAAATTACGCGAAGCGAAATGCAGTGTGAGGAGGGCTATGCGAGAGGCTTTCAATGAATTCGAAAGTAAAGTTCTATGTACTGACTTGGCAGAAAATCCTAAGAAATTTTGGTCCAATGTCAAAGCGGTAGGTGGATCAAAACAAAATGTCCAGACACTCTGTGACCAAAATGGTACTGAAACAGAGGATGACAGACTAAAGGCCGAATTACTAAATGTCTTCTTCCAAAGCTGTTTCACAGAGGAAGACTGCACTGTAGTTCCTTCTCTAGATTGTCGCACAGTTGACAAAATGGTAGATATCGAAATAGACGACAGAGGGATAGAGAAACAATTAAAATCGCTCAAAAGAGGAAAGGCCGCTGGTCCTGATGGAATACCAGTTCGATTTTACACAGAGTACGCGAAGGAACTTGCCCCCCTTCTTGCAGCGGTGTACCGTAGGTCTCTAGAAGAGCGAAGCGTTCCAAAGGATTGGAAAAGGGCTCAGGTCATCCCCGTTTTCAAGAAGGGACGTCAAACAGATGTGCAGAACTATAGACCTATATCTCTAACGTCGATCAGTTGTAGAATTTTGGAACACGTATTATGTTCGAGTATAATGTCTTTTCTGGAGACTAGAAATCTACTCTGTAGGAATCAGAATGGGTTTCGAAAAAGACGGTCGTGTGAAACCCAGCTCTCGCTATTCGTCCACGAGACTCAGAGGGCCTTAGACACGGGTTCACAGGTAGATGCCGTGTTTCTTGACTTCCGCAAGGCGTTTGACACAGTTCCCCACAGTCGTTTAATGAACAAAGTAAGAGCATACGGACTATCAGATCAATTGTGTGTTGGATTGAGGAGTTCCTAGATAACAGAACGCAGCATGTCATTCTCAATGGAGAGAAGTCTTCCGAAGTAAGAGTGATTTCAGGTGTGCCGCAGGGGAGTGTCATAGGACCGTTGCTATTCACAATATACATAAATGACCTGCTGGATGACATCGGAAGTTCACTGAGGCTTTTTGCAGATGATGCTGTGGTGTATCGAGATGTTGCAACAATGGAAAATTGTACTGAAATGCAGGAGGATCTGCAGCGAATTGACGCATGGTGCACGGAATGGCAATTGAATCTCAATGTAGACAAGTGTAATGTGATGCGAATACATAGAAAGATAGGACCCTTATCATTTAGCTACAAAATAGCAGGTCAGCAACTGGAAGTAGTTAATTCCATAAATTATCTGGTAGTACTCATTAGGAGTGATTTAAAATGGAATGATCAAATAAAGTTGATCTTCGGTAAAGCAGATGCCAGACTGAGATTCATTGGAAGAATCTTAAGAAATGCAATCCGACAACAAAGGAAGTAGGTTACAGTACGCATGTTCGCCCAATGCTTGAATACTGCTCAGCAGTGTGGGATCCGCACCAGGTAGCGTTGATAGAAGAGATAGAGAAGATCCAACGGAGAGCAGCGCGCTTCGTTACAGGATCATTAGTAATTGCGAAAGCGTTACGGAGATGATAGATAAACTCCAGTGGAAGACACTGCAGTAGAGACGCTCAGTAGCTCGGTAAGGGCTTTTGTTAATGTTTCGAGAACATACCTTCACCGAAGAGTCAAGCAGTATATTGCTCCCTCCTACGTATATCTCGCGAAGAGACCATGAGGATAAAATCAGAGAGATTAGAGCCCACACAGAAGCATACCGACAATCCTTCTTTCCACGTACAATACGAGACTGGAATAGAAGGAAGAACCGATAGAGGTACACAGGGTACCCTCCGCCACACACCGTCAGGTGGCTTGCGGAGTATGGATGTAGATGTAGATGTAGATGCAGATGCAGAGGCATTCTGTAATCTGTGGAATATCAGACTGTTGATGAAACACTGAAATTGCATCGGGATTGAATACAACAGTCACCATGCGCACTTTCCTCCATGGGAGTAATGTCTCAAACAGTCTACGCTTTGATCGTTCTCTGGAAGACCAGTAGTAGTTTCCGATGCACATCTGGAGGCATTCTGTAGTATGTGGACAATCAGACTGTGATGAAACACAGATATTGCATCGGGATTGAATACAACAGTCACCATGCGCACTTTCCTCCATGGGAGTAATGTCTTAGACAGTCTACGCTTTGATCGTTCCCAGGAAGACCAGTAGTAGTTTCCGATGCACTTATGGAGGTATTCTGTAATCTGTAAACTATCAGAGTGTTGTTCAAACACAGAAATTGCATCGGGATTGAATACAACAGTCACCATGCGCTCTTTCGTCCATGGGAGTAATGTCTTAAACAGTCTACGCTTTGATCGTTTCCTGGAAGACCAGTAGTAGTTTCCGATATACATCTGGAGGCATTCTGTAATCTGTGGACTATCAGACTGTTGATGAAACACAGAAAATGCATCGGGATTGAATACAGCAGTCACCATACGCACATTCCTCCATGGGAGTAATGTCTCAAAGAGTTTACGCTTTGATCGTTCCCTGGGAGACCAGTAGTAGTTTCCGATGCACATCTGGAGGCATTCCGTAATCTGTGGACTATCAGAATGTTGATGAAACACAGAAATTACATCGGGATTGAATACAACAGTCACCATGAGCACTTTCCTCCTTGGGAGTAATGTCTCATACAGTCTTTTTTTTATCGTTCCCTGGAAGACCAGTAATAGTTTTGGATGCACATCTGGAGGCATTCTGTAATCTGTGGACTATCGGAGTGTTGATGAAACACAGAAATAGCATCGGGATTGAATACAACAGTCACCATGCGCACTTTCCTATGTTGGAGTAATGTCTCTAACAGTCTACGCTTTGATCGTTCCCTCGAAGACCAGTAGTAGTATCCGATGCACATCTGGAGGCATTCTGTAATCTGGGGACTATCAGACTGTTGATGAAACAAAGAAATTGCATCGGGATTGAATACAACAGTCACCATGCGCACTTTCCTCCATGGGAGTAATGTCTTAAAGGGTTTACGCTTTGATCGTTCCCTGGAAGATCAGTAGTAGTTTCCGATGAACATCTGGAGGCATTCTGTAATATGTGGACTATCAGTATGTTCATGAAACACAGAAATTGCATCGGGATGAAATACAACAGTCACCATGCGCACTTTCCTCCATGGGAGTAGTGTCTCAAACAGTCTACGCTTTGATCGTTTCCTGGAAGACCAGTAGTAGTTTCCGATATACATCTGGAGGCATTCTGTAATCTGTGGACTATCAGACTGTTGATGAAACACAGAAATTGCATCGGGATTGAATACAACAGTCACCATGCGAACTTTCCTCTATGGGAGTAATGTCTCACACTGTCTACGGTTTGATCGTTTCCTGGAAAACCAGTAGTAGTTTCCGATGCACATCTGGAGGCATTCTGTAATCTGTGGACTATCGGAGTGTTGATGAAACACAGAAACAGCATAGGGATTGAATACAACAGTCACCATGCGCACTTTCCTGCATGGGAGAAACGTCTCAAACAGTGTACGCTTTGATCGTTCCCTGGAAGACCAGTAGTAGTTTCCGATGCACATCCTGAGGCATTCTGTAATCTGTGGCATATCAGACTGTTGATGAAACAGAGAAATTGCATCGGGATTGAGTACAACAGTCACCATGCGCACTTTCCTCCATGGGAGTAATGTCTCAAACAGTCTACGCTTTGATTGTTCCCTGGAAGACCAGTAGTAGTTTCCGATGCACATCTGGAGGCATTCTGTGATCTGTGGACAATCAGACTGTTGATGAAACACAGAAATTGCATCGGGATTGAATACAACAGTCACCGTGCGCACTTTCCTCCATTGGAGTAATGTCTCAGACACTCTACGCTTTGATCGTGCCCAGGAAGACCAATAGTAGTTTCCGATGCACATCTGGAGGCATTCTGTAGTATGTGGACAATCAGACTGTTGATGAAACACAGAAATTGCATCGGGATTGAATACAACAGTCACCATGCGCACTTTCCTCCATGGGAGTAATGTCTTAGACAGTCTACGCTTTGATCGTTCCCAGGAAGACCAGTAGTAGTTTCCGATGCACTTATGGAGGTATTCTGTAATCTGTAAACTATCAGTGTGTTGTTCAAACACAGAAATTGCATCGGGATTGAATACAACAGTCACCATGCGCTCTTTCGTCCATGGGAGTAATGTCTTAAACAGTCTACACTTTGATCGTTTCCTGGAAGACCAGTAGTAGTTTCCGATATACATCTGGAGGCATTCTGTAATCTGTGGACTATCAGACTGTTGATGAAACACAGAAAATGCATCGGGATTGAATACAGCAGTCACCATACGCACATTCCTCCATGGGAGTAATGTCTCAAAGAGTTTACGCTTTGATCGTTCCCTGGAAGACCAGTAGTAGTTTCCGATGCACATCTGGAGGCATTCCGTAATCTGTGGACTATCAGAATGTTGATGAAACACAGAAATTACATCGGGATTGAATACAACAGTCACCATGAGCACTTTCCTCCTTGGGAGTAATGTCTCAAGCAGTCTTTTTTTTATCGTTCCGTGGAAGACCAGTAATAGTTTTGGATGCACATCTGGAGGCATTCTGTAATCTGTGGACTATCGGAGTGTTGATGAAACACAGAAATAGCATCGGGATTGAATACAACAGTCACCATGCGCACTTTCCTGCATGGGAGAAATGTCTCAAACAGTCTACGCTTTGATCGTTCCCTGGAAGACCAGTAGTAGTTTCCGATGCACATCTGGAGTCATTCTGTAATCAGTGGCATATCAGACTGTTGATGAAACACAGAAATTGCATCCGGATTGAGTACCACATTCACCATGCGCACTTTCCTCCATGGGAGTAATGTCTCAAACAGTCTACGCTTTGATTGTTCCCTGGAAGACCAGTAGTAGTTTCCGATGCACATCTGGTAGCATTCTGTAATCTGTGGACAATTAGACTGTTGATGAAACACAGAAATTGCATCGGGATTGAGTACAACAGTCACCATGCGCACTTTCCTCCATGGGAGTAATGTCTCAAACAGTCTACGCTTTGATTGTTCCCTGGAAGACCAGTAGTAGTATCCGATGCACATCTGTAGACAATCTGTAATCTGTGGACTATCAGAGTGTTGATGAAACACAGAAATTGCATCGGGATTGAATACAACAGTCACTATGCGCACTCTCCTCCATTGGAGTAATGTCTCAGACAGTCTACGCTTTGATCGTTCCCAGGAAGACCAATAGTAGTTTCCGATGCACATCTGGAGGCATTCTGTAATCTGTGGACGATCAGAGTGTTGATGAAACACAGAAATTGCATCGGGATTGAATACAACAGTCACCATGCGCACTTTCCTATGTTGGAGTAATGTCTCTAACAGTCTACGCTTTGATCGTTCCCTCGAAGACCAGTAGTAGTATCCGATGCACATCTGGAGGCATTCTGTAATCTGTGGACTATCAGACTGTTGATGAAACAAAGAAATTGCATCGGGATTGAATACAACAGTCACCATGCGCACTTTCTTCCATGGGAGTAATGTCTTAAAGAGTTTACGCTTTGATCGTTCCCTGGAAGATCAGTAGTAGTTTCCGATGAACATCTGGAGGCATTCTGTAATATGTGGACTATCAGTATGTTCATGAAAAACAGAAATTGCATCGGGATGAAATACAACAGTCACCATGCGCACTTTCCTCCATGGGAGTAGTGTCTCAAACAGTCTACGCTTTGATCGTTTCCTGGAAGACCAGTAGTAGTTTCCGATATACATCTGGAGGCATTCTGTAATCTGTGGACTATCAGACTGTTGATGGAACACAGAAATTGCATCGGGATTGAATACAACAGTCACCATGCGAACTTTCCTCTATGGGAGTAATGTCTCACACTGTCTACGGTTTGATCGTTTCCTGGAAAACCAGTAGTAGTTTCCGATGCACATCTGGAGGCATTCTGTAATCTGTGGACTATTAGACTGTTGATAAAACACAGAAATTGCATCGGGATTGAATACAACAGTCACCATGCGCACTATTCCTCCATGGGAGTAATGTCTCATACAGTCTACGCTTAGATCGTTCCCATTAAGACCAGTAATAGTTTCGGATGCACATCTGGAGTCATTCTGTAATCTGTGGACTATCGGAGTGTTGATGAAACACAGAAACAGCATAGGGATTGAATACAACAGTCACCATGCGCACTTTCCTGCATGGGAGAAACGTCTCAAACAGTGTACGCTTTGATCGTTCCCTGGAAGACCAGTAGTAGTTTCCGATGCACATCCTGAGGCATTCTGTAATCTGTGGCATATCAGACTGTTGATGAAACACAGAAATTGCATCGGGATTGAGTACAACAGTCACCATGCGCACTTTCCTCCATGGGAGTAATGTCTCAAACAGTCTACGCTTTGATTGTTCCCTGGAAGACAAGTAGTAGTTTCCGATGCACATCTGGAGGCATTCTGTGATCTGTGGACAATCAGACTGTTGATGAAACACAGAAATTGCATCGGGATTGAATACAACAGTCACCGTGCGCACTTTCCTCCATTGGAGTAATGTCTCAGACACTCTACGCTTTGATCGTGCCCAGGAAGACCAATAGTAGTTTCCGATGCACATCTGGAGGCCTTCCGTAATCTGTGGACAATCAGAGTGTTGATGAAACACAGAAATTGCATCGGGATTGAATACAACAGTCACCATGCGCATTTTCCTATATGCGAATAATGTCTCTAACAGTCTACGCTTTGATCGTTCCCTGGAAGACCAGTAGTAGTTTCCGATGCACATCTGGAAGCATTCTGTAATCTGTGGACTATCAGAATGTTGATGAAACACAGAAATTGCATCGGGATTGAATACAACAGTCACCATGCGCACTTTCCTATGTGGGAGTAATGTCTCTAACAGTCATTGCTTTGATCGTTCCCTGGAAGACCAGTAGTAGTATCCGATGCATATCTGCAGTCATTCTGTAATCTGTGGACTATCAGACTGTTGATGAAACAAAGTAATTGCATCGGGATTGAATACAACAGTCACCATGCGCACTTTCGTCCATGGGAGTAATGTCTTAAAGAGTTTACGCTTTGATCGTTCCCTGGAAGACCAGTAGTAGTTTCCGATGCACATCTGGAGGCATTCTGTAATATGTGGACTATCAGTATGTTGATGAAACACAGAAATTGCATCGGGATGAAATACAATAGTCACCATGCGCACTTTCCTCCATGGGAGTAGTGTCTCAAACAGTCTACGCTTTGATCGTTTCCTGGAAGACCAGTAGTAGTTTCCGATATACATCTGAAGGCATTCTGTAATCAGTGGACTATCAGACTGTTGATGAAACACAGAAATTGCACCGGGATTGAATACAACAGTCACCATGCGCACTTTCCTCTATGGGAGTATTGTCTCACACTGTCTACGGTTTGATCGTTTCCTGGAAAACCAGTAGTAGTTTCCGATGCACATCTGGAGGCATTCTGTAATCTGTGGACTATCAGACTGTTGATAAAACACAGAAATTGCATCGGGATTGAATACAACAGTCACCATGCGCACTTTCCTCCAAGGGAGTAATGTCTCATACAGTCTACGCTTAGATCGTTCCCAGGAAGTCCAGTAGTATTTTCCGATGCACATCGAGAGGCATTCTGTAATCTGTGGACTATCAGAATGTTGACGAAACACAGAAATTGCATCGGGATTGAATAAAACAGTCACCATGCGCATTTTCCTCCATAAAAGTAATGTCTCAAACGAACTACGCTTTGATCATTCCCTGGAAGACCAGTAGTAGTTTCCGATGCACATCTGGAGTCATTCTGTAATCAGTGGTCTATCAGAGTGTTGATGAAACACAGAAATTGCATCGGGATTGAATATAACAGTCACCATGCCCACTTTCCTCCATGGGAGAAAAGTCTGAAACAGACTACGCTTTGATCGTTCCCAGGAAGACCAGTAGTAGTATCCGATGCACATCTGTAGACAATCTGTAATCTGTGGACTATCAGAGTGTTGATGAAACACAGAAATTGCATCGGAATTGAATACAACAGTCACCATGCGCACTTTCCTCCATGGGAGTAATGTCTCAACCAGTCTACGCTTTGATCGTTCTCTGGAAGACCAGTAGTAGTTTCCGATGCACATCTGGAGGCATTCTCCAGTATGTGGACAATCAGACTGTTAATGAAACACAGAAATTGCATCGGGATTAAATGCAACAGTTACCATTCGCACTTTCCTCTATGGGAGTAATGTCTCACACTGTCTACGGTTTGATCGTTCCCTGGAAGACCAGTGGTAGTTTCCGATGCACATCTGGAGGCATTCTGTAATCTGGTGACTATCACACTGTTGATGAAACACAGAAATCGCATCGGGATTGAATACAACAGTCACCATTCGCACTTTCCTCTATGAGAGTAATGTCTCACATTGTCTACGGTTTGATCGTTCACTGGAAGACCAGTGGTAGTTTCCGATGCACATCTGGAGGCATTCTGTAATCTGTTGACTATCAGAGTGTTGATGAAACACAGAATCTGCATCGGGATTGTATACAGCAGTCACCATGCGCTCCTTCCTCCATGGGAGTAATGTCTCTAACAGTCTACGCTTTGATCGTTCCCTGGAAGATCAGTAGTAGTTTCCGATGCACATCTGGAGGCATTCTGTAATCTGTGGACTATCAGAGTGTTGCTGAAGAACAGAAATTACATCGGGATTGAATACAACAGTCACCATGAGCACTTTCCTCCATGGGAGTAATGTCACAAACAGTCTTTTCTTTATCGTTCCCTTGAAGACCAGTAATAGTTTCGGATGCACATCTGGGGGCATTCTGTAATCTGTGGACTATCGGAGTGTTGATGAAACACAGAAATAGCATAGGGATTGAATACAACAGTCACCATGCGCACTTTCCTATATGGGAGTAATGTCTCTAACAGTCTACGCTTTGATCGTTCCCTAGAAGACCAGTAGTAGTTTCCGATGCACATCCTGAGGCATTCTGTAATCTGTGGCATATCAGACTGTTGATGAAACACAGAAATTGCATCGGGATTGAGTACAACAGTCACCATGCGCACTTTCCTCCATGGGAGTAATGTCTCAAACAGTCTACGCTTTGATTGTTCCCTCGAAGACCAGTAGTAGTTTCCGATGCACATCTGGAGGCATTCTGTAATCTGTGGACAATCAGACTGTTGATGAAAGACAGAAATTGCATCGGGATTGAATACAACAGTCACCATGCGCACTTTCCTCCATTGGAGTAATGTCTCAGACAGTCTACGCTTTGATCGTTCCCAGGAAGACCAATAGTAGTTTCCGATGCACATCTGGAGGCCTTCTGTAATCTGTGGACAATCAGAGTGTTGATGAAACACAGAAATTGCATCGGGATTGAATGCAACAGTCACCATGCGCACTTTCCAATATGGGAGTAATGTCTCTAACAGTCTACGCTTTGATCGTTCCCTAGAAGACCAGTAGTAGTTTATGATGCACATCTGGAAGCATTCTGTAATCTGTGGACTATCAGAATGTTGATGAAACACAGAAATTGCATCGGGATTGAATACAACAGTCATCATGCGCATTTTCCTCCATAAAAGTAATTTCTCAAACCAACTACGCTTTTATCATTCCCTGGAAGACCAGTAGTAGTTTCCGATGCACATCTGGAGGCGTTCTGTAATCAGTGGGCTCTCAGAGTGTTGATGAAACACAGAAATTGCATCGGGATTGAATATAACAGTCACCATGCCCACTTTCCTCCATGGGAGAAATGTCTGAAACAGACTACGCTTTGATCGTTCCCAGGAAGATCAGTAGTATTATCCGATGCACATCTGTAGACAATCTGTAATCTGTGGACTATCAGAGTGTTGATGAAACACAGAAATTGCCTCGGGATTGAATACAACAGTCACCTTGAACACTTTCCTCCATGGGAGTAATGTCTCAAACAGTCTACGCTTTGATCGTTCCCAGGAAGACCAGTAGTAGCTTCCGATGCACATCTGGAGGTATTCTGTTATCTGTATACTATCAGAGTGTTGTTCAAACACAGAAATTGCATCGGGATTGAATACAACAGTCACCATGCGCACTTTCCTACATGGGAGTAATGTCTCAAACAGTCTACGCTTTGATCGTTTCCTGAATGACCAGTAGTAGTTTCCGATGTACATCTGGATGCATTCTGTAATCTGAGGACTATCACACTGTTGATGAAACACAGAACTTGCATCGGGATTGAATACAACAGTCACCATTCGCACTTTCCTCTATGAGAGTAATGTCTCACACTGTCTACGGTTTGATCGTTCCCTGGAAGACCAGTGGTAGTTTCCGATGCACATCTGGAGGCATTCTGCAATCTGTTGACTATCAGAGTGTTGATGAAACACAGAATCTGCATCGGGATTGTATACAGCAGTCACCATGCGCTCCTTCCTCCATGGGAGTAATGTCTTTAACAGTCTACGCTTTGATCGTTCCCTGGGAGGCACGTAGTAGTTTCCGATGCACATCTGGAGGCGTTCAGTAATCTGTGGACTATCAGAGTGTTGCTGAAGCACAGAAATTACATTGGGATTGAATACAACAGTCACCATGAGCACTTTCATCCATGGGAGTAATGTCTCAAACAGTGTACGCTTTGATCGTTCCCTGGAAGACCAGTAGTAGTTTCCGATGCACATCCTGAGGAATTCTGTAATCTGTGGCATATCAGACTGTTGATGAAACACAGAAATTGCATCGGGATTGAGTACAACAGTCACCATGCGCACTTTCCTCCATGGGAGTAATGTCTCAAACAGTCTACGCTTTGATCGTTCCCTGGAAGACCAGTAGTAGTTTCCGATGCACATCTGGAGGCATTCTGTAATCTGTGGACAATCAGACTGTTGATGAAACACAGAAATTGCATCGGGATTGAATACAACAGTCACCATGCGCACTTTCCTCCATTGGAGTAATGTCTCAGACAGTCTACGCTTTGATCGTTCCCAGGAAGACCAATAGTAGTTTCCGATGCACATCTGGAGGCATTCTGTAATCTGTGGACAATCAGAGTGTTGATGAAAAACAGAAATTGCATCGGGATTGAATACAACAGTCACCATGCGCATTTTCCTCCATAAAAGTAATGTCTCAAACGAACTACGCTTTGATCATTCCCTGGAAGACCAGTAGTAGTTTCCGATGCACATCTGGAGGCATTCTGTAATCAGTGGGCTATCAGAGTGTTGATGAAACACAGAAATTGCATCGGGATTGAATATAACAGTCAACATGCCCACTTTCCTCCATGGGAGAAATGTCTGAAACAGACTACGCTTTGATCGTTCCCAGGAAGACCAGTAGTAGTATCCGATGCACATCTGTAGACAATCTGTAATCTGTGGACTACCAGAGTGTTGATGAAACACAGAAATTGCATCGGGATTGAATACAACAGTCACCATGCGCATTTTCCTCCATAAAAGTAATGTCTCAAACGAACTACGCTTTGATCATTCCCTGGAAGACCAGTAGTAGTTTCCGATGCACATCTGGAGGCATTCTGTAATCAGTGGGCTATCAGAGTGTTGATGAAACACAGAAATTGCATCGGGATTGAATATAACAGTCACCATGCCCACTTTCCTCCATGGGAGAAATGTCTGAAACAGACTACGCTTTGATCGTTCCCAGGAAGACCAGTAGTAGTATCCGATGCACATCTGTAGACAATCTGTAATCTGTGGACTATCAGAGTGTTGATGAAACACAGAAATTGCATCGGGATTGAATACAACAGTCACCATGCGCACTTTCCTCCATGGGAGTAATGTTTCAAACAGTCTACGATTTGATCGTTCTCTGGCAGACCAGTAATAGTTTCCGTTGCACATCTGGAGGCATTCTGTAGTATGTGGACAATCAGACTGTTGATGAAACACAGAAATTGCATCGGGATTGATTGCAACAGTCACAATGCGCACTTTCCTCTATGGGAGTAATGTCTTAGACAGTCTACGCTTTGCTCGTTCTCAGGAAGACCAGTAGTAGCTTCCGATGTACATCTGGAGGTATTCTGTAATCTGTAAACTATCAGAGTGTTGTTCAAACACAGAAATTGCATCGGGATTGAATACAACAGTCACCATGCGCACTTTCCTCCATGGGAGTAATGTCTCAAACAGTCTACGCTTTTATCGTTTCCTGGAAGACCAGTAGTAGTTTCCGATATACATCTGGAGGCATTTTGTAATCTGTGGACTATCACACTGTTGATGAAACACAGAGATTGCATCGGGATTGAATACAACAGTCACCATGCGCACTTTCCTCTATGGGAGTAATGTCTCACACTGTCTACGGTTTCATCGTTCCCTGGAAGACCAGTGGTAGTTTCCGATGCACATCTGGAGGCATTCTGTAATCTGTTGACTATCAGAGTGTTGATGAAACACAGAATCTGCTTCGGGATTGTATACAGCAGTAACCATGCGCTCCTTCCTCCATGGGAGTAATGTCTCACACTGTCTACGGTTTGATCGTTCCCTGGAAGACCAGTAGTAGTCTCCGATGCACATCTGGAGGCATTCTGTAATCTGTGGCATATCAGACTGTTGTGTTCAATCCCGATGCAATTTCTGTGTTTCATTACCAGTCACCATGCGCACTTTCCTCCATTGGAGTAATGTCTCAGACAGTCTACGCTTTGATCGTTTCCTGGAAGACCAGTAGTAGTTTCCGATATACATCTGGAGGCATTCTGTAATCTGTGGACTATCAGACTGTTGATGAAACACAGAAATTGCATCGGGATTGAATACAACAGTCACCATGCGCACTTTCCTCTATGGGAGTAATGTCTCACACTGTCTACGGTTTGATCGTTTCCTGGAAAACCAGTAGTAGTTCGCGATGCACATCTGGAGGCATTCTGTAATCTGTGGACGTTCAAAGTGCTGGTGAAACACAGAAATTGCATCGGGATTGAATACAACAGTCACCATCCGCAATCTACTAAATGTTAATAATGTCTAAAACACTCTACTCTTTGATCGTTCCCTGGAAGACCAGTGTTAGTTTCCGATGCACATCTGGAGGCATTCTGTAATCTGTGGACTATAGGAGTGTTGATGAAACACAGAAATTGCATCGGGATTGAATACAACAGTCACCATGCGCATTTACCTCCATAAAAGTAATGTCTCAAAAGAACTACGCTTTGATCATTCCCTGGAAGACCAGTAGTAGTTTCCGATGCACATCTGGAGGAATTCTGTAATCAGTGGGCTATCAGAGTGTTGATGAAACACAGAAATTGCATCGGGATTGAATATAACAGTCACCATGCCCACTTTCCTCCATGGAGGAAATGTCTGAAACAGACTACGCTTTGATCGTTCCCAGGAAGACCAGTAGTAGTTTCCGATGCACATCTGTAGACAATCTGTAATCTGTGGACTATCAGAGTGTTGATGAAACACAGAAATTGCATCGGGATTGAATACAACAGTCACCATGCGTACTTTACTCCATGGGAGTAAAGTCTCAAACAGTCTACGCTTTGATCGTTCCCAGGAAGACCAGTAGAAGCTTCCGATCCACAACTGGAGGAATTCTGTAATCTGTAAACTATCAGAGTGTTGTTCAAACACAGAAATTGCATCGGGATTGAATACAACTGTCACCATGCGCACTTTCCTACATGGGAGTAATGTCTCAAACAGTCTACGCTTTGATCGTTTCCTGGAAGACCAGTAGTAGTTTCCGATATACATCAGGAGGCATTCTCTAATCTGTGGACTATCACACTGTTGATGAAACACAGAAATTGCATCGGGATTGAATACAACAGTCACCATGCGCACTTTCCTCTATGGGAGTAATGTCTCACACTGTCTACGGTTTGATCGTTCCCTGGAAGACCAGTAGTAGTATCCGATGCACATCTGTAGACAATCTGTAATCTGTGGACTATCAGAGTGTTGATGAAACACAGAAATTGCATCGGGATTGAATACAACAGTCACCATGCGCACTTTCCTCCATGGGAGTAATGTTTCAAACAGTCTACGATTTGATCGTTCTCTGGCAGACCAGTAATAGTTTCCGTTGCACATCTGGAGGCATTCTGTAGTATGTGGACAATCAGACTGTTGATGAAACACAGAAATTGCATCGGGATTGATTGCAACAGTCACAATGCGCACTTTCCTCTATGGGAGTAATGTCTTAGACAGTCTACGCTTTGATCGTTCTCAGGAAGACCAGTAGTAGCTTCCGATGTACATCTGGAGGTATTCTGTAATCTGTAAACTATCAGAGTGTTGTTCAAACACAGAAATTGCATCGGGATTGAATACAACAGTCACCATGCGCACTTTCCGCCATGAGAGTAATGTCTCAAACAGTCTACGCTTTTATCGTTTCCTGGAAGACCAGTAGTAGTTTCCGATATACATCTGGAGGCATTTTGTAATCTGTGGACTATCACACTGTTGATGAAACACAGAAATTGCATCGGGATTGAATACAACAGTCACCATGCGCACTTTCCTCTATGGGAGTAATGTCTCACACTGTCTACGGTTTCATCGTTCCCTGGAAGACCAGTGGTAGTTTCCGATGCACATCTGGAGGCATTCTGTAATCTGTTGACTATCAGAGTGTTGATGAAACACAGAATCTGCTTCGGGATTGTATACAGCAGTAACCATGCGCTCTTTCCTCCATGGGAGTAATGTCTCACACTGTCTACGGTTTGATCGTTCCCTGGAAGACCAGTAGTAGTTTCCGATGCACATCTGGAGGCATTCTGTAATCTGTGGCATATCAGACTGTTGTGTTCAATCCCGATGCAATTTCTGTGTTTCATTACCAGTCACCATGCGCACTTTCCTCCATTGGAGTAATGTCTCAGACAGTCTACGCTTTGATCGTTCCCAGGAAGACCAATAGTAGTTTCCGATGCACATCTGGAGGCATTCTGTAATCTGTGGAAAATCAGAGTGTTGATGAAACACAGAAATTGCATCGGGATTGAATACAACAGTCACCATGCGCACTTTCCTATATGGGAGTAACGTCTCTAACAGTCTACGCTTTGATCGTTCCCTGGAAGACCAGTAGTAGTATCCGATGCACATCTGGATGCATTCTGTTATCTGAGGACTATCAGACTGTTGATGAAACAAAGAAATTGCATCGGGATTGAATACAACAGTCAACTTGCGCACTTTCCTCCATGGGAGTAATGTCTTAAAGAGATTACGCTTTGATCGTTCCCTGGCAGACCAGTAGTAGTTTCCGATGCACATCTGGAATCATTCTGTAATATGTGGACTATCAGTATGTTGATGAAACACAGAAATTGCATAGGGATGGAATACAACAGTCACCATGCGCTCTTTCCTCCATGGGAGTAGTGTCTCAAACAGTCTACGCTTTGATCGTTTCCTGGAAGACCAGTAGTAGTTTCCGATATACATCTGGAGGCATTCTGTAATCTGTGGACTATCAGACTGTTGATGAAACACAGAAAGTGCATCGGGATTGAATACAACAGTCACCATGCGCACTTTCCTCTATGGGAGTAATGTCTCACACTGTCTACGGTTTGATCGTTTCCTGGAAAACCAGTAGTAGTTTGCGATGCACATCTGGAGGCATTCTGTAATCTGTGGAGTATCAGACTGTTGATAAAACACAGAAATTGTATCGGGATTGAATATAACAGTCACCATGCCCACTTTCCTCCATGGGAGAAATGTCTGAAACAGACTACGCTTTGATCGTTCCCTGGAAGACCAGTAGTAGTATCCGATGCACATCTGTAGACAATCTGTAATCTGTGGACTATCAGAGTGTTGATGAAACACAGAAATTGCATCGGGATTGAATACAACAGTCACCATGCGCACTTTCCTATATGGGAGTAATGTCTCTAACAGTCTACGCTGTGATCGTTCCCAGGAAGACCAATAGTAGTTTCCGATGCACATCTGGAGGCTTTCTGTAATCTGTGGACAATCAGAGTGTTGTGAAACACAGAAATTGCATCGGGATTGAATACAACAGTCACCATGCGCACTTTCCTATATGGGAGTAATGTCTCTAACAGTCTACGCTTTGATCGTTCCCTGGAAGACCAGTAGTAGTTTCCGATGCACATCTGGAATCATTCTGTAATATGTGGACTATCAGTATGTTGATGAAACACAGAAATTGCATAGGGATGGAATACAACAGTCACCATGCGCTCTTTCCTCTATGGGAGTAATGTCTCACACTGTCTACGGTTTGATCGTTTCCTGGAAAACCAGTAGTAGTTTGCGATGCACATCTGGAGGCATTCTGTAATCTGTGGAGTATCAGACTGTTGATAAAACACAGAAATTGCATTGGGATTGAATACAACAGTCACCATGCGCACTTTCCTCCATGGGAGTAATGTCTCATACAGTCTACGCTTAGATCGTTCCCAGGAAGACCAGTAGTATTTTCCGATGCACATCGAGAGGCATTCTGTAATCTGTGGACTATCAGAGTGTTGATGAAACACAGAAAATGCATCGGGATTGAATACAGCAGTCATTATACGCACATTCCTCCATGGGAGTAATGTCTCAAAGAGATTACGCTTTGATCGTTCCCTGGAAGACCAGTAGTAGTTTCCGATGCACATCTGGAGGCATTCTGTAATCTGTGGACTATCAGAATGTTGACGAAACACAGAAATTGCATCGGGATTGAATACAACAGTCACCATGCGCATTTTCCTCCATAAAAGTAATGTCTCAAAAGAACTATGCTTTGATCATTCCCTGGAAGACCAGTAGTAGTTTCCGATGCACATCTGGAGGAATTCTGTATTCAGTGGGCTATCAGAGTGTTGATGAAACACAGAAATTGCATCGGGATTGAATATAACAGTCACCATGCCCACTTTCCTCCATGGAAGAAATGTCTGAAACAGACTACGCTTTGATCGTTCCCAGGAAGGCCAGTAGTAGTACCCGATGCACATCTGTAGACAATCTGTAATCTGTGGACTATCAGAGTGTTGATGAAACACAGAAATTGCATCGGGATTGAATACAACAGTCACCATGCGCACTTTCCTCCATGGGAGTAAAGTCTCAAACAGTCTACGCTTTGATCGTTCCCAGGAAGACCAGTAGTAGCTTCCGATCCACAACTGGAGGAATTCTGTAATCTGTAAACTATCAGAGTGTTGTTCAAACACAGAAATTGCATCGGGATTGAATACAACTGTCACCATGCGCACTTTCCTACATGGGAGTAATGTCTCAAACAGTCTACGCTTTGATCGTTTCCTGGAAGACCAGTAGTAGTTTCCGATATACATCAGGAGGCATTCTCTAATCTGTGGACTATCACACTGTTGATGAAACACAGAAATTGCATCGGGATTGAATACAACAGTCACCATGCGCACTTTCCTCTATGGGAGTAATGTCTCACGCTGTCTACGGTTTGATCGTTCCCTGGAAGACCAGTGGTAGTTTCCGATGCACATCTGGAGGCATTCTGTAATCTGTTGACTATCAGAGTGTTGATGAAACACAGAATCTGCATCGGGATTGTATACAGCAGTCACCATGCGCTCTTTCCTCCATGGGAGTAATGTCTCTAACAGTCTACGCTTTGATCGTTCCCTGGAAGACCTGTAGTAGTTTACGATGCACATTTGGAGGCATTCTGTAATCTGTGGACTATCAGAGTGTTGCTGAAGCACAGAAATTGCATCGGGATTGAATACAACAGTCACCATGAGCACTTTTCTCCATGGGAGTAATGTCTCAAACAGTCTTTTTTTATCGTTCCATGGAAGACCAGTAATAGTTTCGGATGCACATCTGGAGGCATTCTGCAATCTGTGGACTATCGGAGTGTTGATGAAACACAGAAATAGCATAGGGATTGAATACAACAGTCACCATGCGCACTTTCCTCCATGGGAGTAATGTCTCAAACAGTCTACGCTTTGATCGTTCCCAGGAAGACCAGTAGTAGCTTCCGATCCACAACTGGAGGAATTCTGTAATCTGTAAACTATCAGAGTGTTGTTCAAACTCAGAAATTGCATCGGGATTGAATACAACTGTCACCATGCGCACTTTCCTCCATGGGAGTAGTGTCTCAAACAGTGTACGCTTTGATCGTTTCCTGGAAGACCAATAGTAGTTTCCTATATACATCTGGAGGCATTCTGTAATCTGTGGACTATCAGAATGCTGATGAAACACAGAAATAGCATCGGGATTGAATACAACAGTCACCATGCGCACTTTCCTCTATTGGAGTAATGTCTCACACTGTCTACGGTTTGATCGTTCCCTGGAAGACCAATAGTAGTTTCCGATGCACATCTGGAGGCATTCTGTAATCTGTGGACTATCTGACTGTTGATAAAACACAGAAATTGCATCGGGATTGAATACAACAGTCAATATGCGCACTTTCCTCCATGGGAGTAATGTCTCAAACAGTCTACGCTTTGATTGTTCCCTGGAAGACCAGTAGTAGTTTCCGATGCACATCTGGAGGCATTCTGTAATCTGTGGACAATCAGACTGTTGATGCAACACAGAATTTGCATCGGGATTGAATACAACAGTCACCATGTGCACTTCCCCTAATGGGAGTATTGTCTCTAACAGCGTACGCTTTGATCGCTCCTTGGAAGACCAGTAGTTGTTTCCGATGCACATCTGGATGCATTCTGTAATCTGTGGACTATCAGAATGTTGATGAAACACAGAAATTGCATCGGGATTGAATACAACAGTCACCATGCGCATTTTCCTCCATAAAAGTAATGTCTCAAACGAACTACGCTTTGATCATTTCCTGGAAGACCAGTAGTAGTTTCCGATGCACATCTGGAGGCACTCTGTAATCTGTGGCAATCAGAGTGTTGATGAAACACAGAAATTGCATCGGGATTGAATACAACAGTCACCATGTGCACTTCCCCTAATGGGAGTATTGTCTCTAACAGCGTACGCTTTGATCGCTCCTTGGAAGACCAGTAGTAGTGTCCGATGCACATCTGGAGGCATTCTGTAATCTGTGGACCTTCAAAGTGTTGATGAATCACAGAAATTGCATCGGGATTGAATACAACAGTCACCATGCGCACTTTCCTCTATGGGAGTAATGTCTCACACTGTCTACGGTTACATCGTTCCCTGGAAGACCAGTAGTAGTTTCCGATGCTCATCTGGAGGCATTCTGTAATCAGTGGGCTATCAGAGTGTTGATGAAACACAGAAATTGCATCGGGATTGAATATAACAGTCACCATGCCCACTTTCCTCCATGGGACAAATGTCTGAAACAGTCTACGCTTTGATCGTTCCCTGGAAGACCAGTAGTAGTTTCCGATGCACATCTGGAGGCATTCTGTAATCTGTTGACTATCAGAGTGTTGATGAAACACAGAATCTGCATCGGGATTGTATACAGCAGTCACCATGCGCTCCTTCCTCCATGGGAGTAATGTCTTTAACAGTCTACGCTTTGATCGTTCCCTGGAAGGCACGTAGTAGTTTCCGATGCACATCTGGAGGCGTTCAGTAATCTGTGGACTATCAGAGTGTTGCTGAAGCACAGAAATTACATTGGGATTGAATACAACAGTCACCATGAGCACTTTCATCCATGGGAGTAATGTCTCAAACAGTGTACGCTTTGATCGTTCCCTGGAAGACCAGTAGTAGTTTCCGATGCACATCCTGAGGCATTCTGTAATCTGTGGCATATCAGACTGTTGATGAAACACAGAAATTGCATCGGGATTGAGTACAACAGTCACCATGCGCACTTTCCTCCATGGGAGTAATGTCTCAAACAGTCTACGCTTTGATCGTTCCCTGGAAGACCAGTAGTAGTTTCCGATGCACATCTGGAGGCATTCTGTAATCTGTGGACAATCAGACTGTTGATGAAACACAGAAATTGCATCGGGATTGAATACAACAGTCACCATGCGCACTTTCCTCCATTGGAGTAATGTCTCAGACAGTCTACGCTTTGATCGTTCCCAGGAAGCCCAATAGTAGTTTCCGATGCACATCTGGAGGCATTCTGTAATCTGTGGACAATCAGAGTGTTGATGAAAAACAGAAATTGCATCGGGATTGAATACAACAGTCACCATGCGCACTTTCCTATATGGGAGTAATGTCTCTAACAGTCTACGCTTTGATCGTTCCCTAGAAGACCAGTAGTAGTTTCAGATGCACATCTGGAAGCATTCTGTAATCTGTGGACTATCAGAGTGTTGATGAAACACAGAAATTGCATCGGGATTGAATACAACAGTCACCATGCGCACTTTCCTCCATGGGAGTAATGTTTCAAACAGTCTACGATTTGATCGTTCTCTGGCAGACCAGTAATAGTTTCCGTTGCACATCTGGAGGCATTCTGTAGTATGTGGACAATCAGACTGTTGATGAAACACAGAAATTGCATCGGGATTGATTGCAACAGTCACAATGCGCACTTTCCTCCATGGGAGTAATGTCTTAGACAGTCTACGCTTTGATCGTTCTCAGGAAGACCAGTAGTAGCTTCCGATGTACATCTGGAGGTATTCTGTAATCTGTAAACTATCAGAGTGTTGTTCAAACACAGAAATTGCATCGGGATTGAATACAACAGTCACCATGCGCACTTTCCTCCATGGGAGTAATGTCTCAAACAGTCTACGCTTTTATCGTTTCCTGGAAGACCAGTAGTAGTTTCCGATATACATCTGGAGGCATTTTGTAATCTGTGGACTATCACACTGTTGATGAAACACAGAAATTGCATCGGGATTGAATACAACAGTCACCATGCGCACTTTCCTCTATGGGAGTAATGTCTCACACTGTCTACGGTTTCATCGTTCCCTGGAAGACCAGTGGTAGTTTCCGATGCACATCTGGAGGCATTCTGTAATCTGTTGACTATCAGAGTGTTGATGAAACACAGAATCTGCTTCGGGATTGTATACAGCAGTAACCATGCGCTCTTTCCTCCATGTGAGTAATGTCTCACACTGTCTACGGTTTGATCGTTCCCTGGAAGACCAGTAGTAGTTTCCGATGCACATCTGGAGGCATTCTGTAACCTGTGGCATATCAGACTGTTGTGTTCAATCCCGATGCAATTTCTGTGTTTCATTACCAGTCACCATGCGCACTTTCCTCCATTGGAGTAATGTCTCAGACAGTCTACGCTTTGATCGTTCCCAGGAAGACCAATAGTAGTTTCCGATGCACATCTGGAGGCATTCTGTAATCTGTGGAAAATCAGAGTGTTGATGAAACACAGAAATTGCATCGGGATTGAATACAACAGTCACCATGCGCACTTTCCTATATGGGAGTAATGTCTCTAACAGTCTACGCTTTGATCGTTCCGTGGAAGACCAGTAGTAGTATCCGATGCACATCTGGATGCATTCTGTTATCTGTGGACTATCAGACTGTTGATGAAACAAAGAAATTGCATCGGGATTGAATACAACAGTCAACTTGCGCACTTTCCTCCATTGGAGTAATGTCTTAAAGAGATTACGCTTTGATCGTTCCCTGGCAGACCAGTAGTAGTTTCCGATGCACATCTGGAATTATTCTGTAATATGTGGACTATCAGTATGTTGATGAAACACAGAAATTGCATAGGGATGGAATACAACAGTCACCATGCGCTCTTTCCTCCATGGGAGTAGGGTCTCAAACAGTCTACGCTTTGATCGTTTACTGGAAGACCAGTAGTAGTTTCCGATATACATCTGGAGGCATTCTGTAATCTGTGGACTATCAGACTGTTGATGAAACACAGAAATTGCATCGGGATTGAATACAACAGTCAGCATGCGCACTTTCCTCTATGGGAGTAATGTCTCACACTGTCTACGGTTTGATCGTTTCCTGGAAAACCAGTAGTAGCTTGCGATGCACATCTGGAGGCATTCTGTAATCTGTGGAGTATCAGACTGTTGATAAAACACAGAAATTGTATCGGGATTGAATATAACAGTCACCATGCCCACTTTCCTCCATGGGAGAAATGTCTGAAACAGACTACGCTTTGATCGTTCCCTGGAAGACCAGTAGTAGTATCCGATGCACATCTGTAGACAATCTGTAATCTGTGGACTATCAGAGTGTTGATGAAACACAGAAATTGCATCGGGATTGAATACAACAGTCACCATGCGCACTTTCCTATATGGGAGTAATGTCTCTAACAGTCTACGCTTTGATCGTTCCCAGGAAGACCAATAGTAGTTTCCGATGCACATCTGGAGGCATTCTGTAATCTGTGGACAATCAGAGTGTTGATGAAACACAGAAATTGCATCGGGATTGAATACAACAGTCACCATGCGCACTTTCCTATATGGGAGTAATGTCTCTAACAGTCTACGCTTTGATCGTTCCCTGGAAGACCAGTAGTAGTTTCCGATGCACATCTGGAATCATTCTGTAATATGTGGACTATCAGTATGTTGATGAAACACAGAAATTGCATAGGGATGGAATACAACAGTCACCATGCGCTCTTTCCTCCATGGGAGTAGTGTCTCAAACAGTCTACGCTTTGATCGTTTCCTGGAAGACCAGTAGTAGTTTCCGATATACATCTATAGGCATTCTGTAATCTGTGGACTATCACACTGTTGATGAAACACAGAAATTGCATCGGGATTGAATACAACAGTCACCATGCGCACTTGCCTCTATGGGAGTAATGTCTCACACTGTCTACGGTTTGATCGTGTCCTGGAAAACCACTAGTAGTTAGCGATGCACATCTGGAGGCATTCTGTAATCTGTGGAGTATCAGACTGTTGATAAAACACAGAAATTGCATTGGGATTGAATACAACAGTCACCATGCGCACTTTCCTACATGGGAGTAATGTCTCAAACAGTCTACGCTTTGATCGTTTCCTGGAAGACCAGTAGTAGTTTCCGATATACATCAGGAGGCATTCTCTAATCTGTGGACTATCACACTGTTGATGAAACACAGAAATTGCATCGGGATTGAATACAACAGTCACCATGCGCACTTTCCTCTATGGGAGTAATGTCTCACACTGTCTACGGTTTGATCGTTCCCTGGAAGACCAGTGGTAGTTTCCGATGCACATCTGGAGGCATTCTGTAATCTGTTGACTATCAGAGTGTTGATGAAACACAGAATCTGCATCGGGATTGTATACAGCAGTCACCATGCGCTCTTTCCTCCATGGGAGTAATCTCTCTAACAGTCTACGCTTTGATCGTTCCCTGGAAGACCTGTAGTAGTTTACGATGCACATTTGGAGGCATTCTGTAATCTGTGGACTATCAGAGTGTTGCTGAAGCACAGAAATTGCATCGGGATTGAATACAACAGTCACCATGAGCACTTTTCTCCATGGGAGTAATGTCTCAAACAGTCTTTTTTTATCGTTCCATGGAAGACCAGTAATAGTTTCGGATGCACATCTGGAGGCATTCTGCAATCTGTGGACTATCGGAGTGTTGATGAAACACAGAAATAGCATAGGGATTGAATACAACAGTCACCATGCGCACTTTCCTCCATGGGAGTAATGTCTCAAACAGTCTACGCTTTGATCGTTCCCAGGAAGACCAGTAGTAGCTTCCGATCCACAACTGGAGGAATTCTGTAATCTGTAAACTATCAGAGTGTTGTTCAAACTCAGAAATTGCATCGGGATTGAATACAACTGTCACCATGCGCACTTTCCTCCATGGGAGTAGTGTCTCAAACAGTGTACGCTTTGATCGTTTCCTGGAAGACCAATAGTAGTTTCCTATATACATCTGGAGGCATTCTGTAATCTGTGGACTATCAGAATGCTGATGAAACACAGAAATAGCATCGGGATTGAATACAACAGTCACCATGCGCACTTTCCTCTATTGGAGTAATGTCTCACACTGTCTACGGTTTGATCGTTCCCTGGAAGACCAATAGTAGTTTCCGATGCACATCTGGAGGCATTCTGTAATCTGTGGACTATCTGACTGTTGATAAAACACAGAAATTGCATCGGGATTGAATACAACAGTCAATATGCGCACTTTCCTCCATGGGAGTAATGTCTCAAACAGTCTACGCTTTGATTGTTCCCTGGAAGACCAGTAGTAGTTTCCGATGCACATCTGGAGGCATTCTGTAATCTGTGGACAATCAGACTGTTGATGCAACACAGAATTTGCATCGGGATTGAATACAACAGTCACCATGTGCACTTCCCCTAATGGGAGTATTGTCTCTAACAGCGTACGCTTTGATCGCTCCTTGGAAGACCAGTAGTTGTTTCCGATGCACATCTGGATGCATTCTGTAATCTGTGGACTATCAGAATGTTGATGAAACACAGAAATTGCATCGGGATTGAATACAACAGTCACCATGCGCATTTTCCTCCATAAAAGTAATGTCTCAAACGAACTACGCTTTGATCATTTCCTGGAAGACCAGTAGTAGTTTCCGATGCACATCTGGAGGCACTCTGTAATCTGTGGCAATCAGAGTGTTGATGAAACACAGAAATTGCATCGGGATTGAATACAACAGTCACCATGTGCACTTCCCCTAATGGGAGTATTGTCTCTAACAGCGTACGCTTTGATCGCTCCTTGGAAGACCAGTAGTAGTGTCCGATGCACATCTGGAGGCATTCTGTAATCTGTGGACCTTCAAAGTGTTGATGAATCACAGAAATTGCATCGGGATTGAATACAACAGTCACCATGCGCACTTTCCTCTATGGGAGTAATGTCTCACACTGTCTACGGTTACATCGTTCCCTGGAAGACCAGTAGTAGTTTCCGATGCTCATCTGGAGGCATTCTGTAATCAGTGGGCTATCAGAGTGTTGATGAAACACAGAAATTGCATCGGGATTGAATATAACAGTCACCATGCCCACTTTCCTCCATGGGACAAATGTCTGAAACAGTCTACGCTTTGATCGTTCCCTGGAAGACCAGTAGTAGTTTCCGATGCACATCTGGAGGCATTCTGTAATCTGTTGACTATCAGAGTGTTGATGAAACACAGAATCTGCATCGGGATTGTATACAGCAGTCACCATGCGCTCCTTCCTCCATGGGAGTAATGTCTTTAACAGTCTACGCTTTTATCGTTCCCTGGAAGGCACGTAGTAGTTTCCGATGCACATCTGGAGGCGTTCAGTAATCTGTGGACTATCAGAGTGTTGCTGAAGCACAGAAATTACATTGGGATTGAATACAACAGTCACCATGAGCACTTTCATCCATGGGAGTAATGTCTCAAACAGTGTACGCTTTGATCGTTCCCTGGAAGACCAGTAGTAGTTTCCGATGCACATCCTGAGGCATTCTGTAATCTGTGGCATATCAGACTGTTGATGAAACACAGAAATTGCATCGGGATTGAGTACAACAGTCACCATGCGCACTTTCCTCCATGGGAGTAATGTCTCAAACAGTCTACGCTTTGATCGTTCCCTGGAAGACCAGTAGTAGTTTCCGATGCACATCTGGAGGCATTCTGTAATCTGTGGACAATCAGACTGTTGATGAAACACAGAAATTGCATCGGGATTGAATACAACAGTCACCATGCGCACTTTCCTCCATTGGAGTAATGTCTCAGACAGTCTACGCTTTGATCGTTCCCAGGAAGACCAATAGTAGTTTCCGATGCACATCTGGAGGCATTCTGTAATCTGTGGACAATCAGAGTGTTGATGAAAAACAGAAATTGCATCGGGATTGAATACAACAGTCACCATGCGCACTTTCCTATATGGGAGTAATGTCTCTAACAGTCTACGCTTTGATCGTTCCCTAGAAGACCAGTAGTAGTTTCAGATGCACATCTGGAAGCATTCTGTAATCTGTGGACTATCAGAGTGTTGATGAAACACAGAAATTGCATCGGGATTGAATACAACAGTCACCATGCGCACTTTCCTCCATGGGAGTAATGTTTCAAACAGTCTACGATTTGATCGTTCTCTGGCAGACCAGTAATAGTTTCCGTTGCACATCTGGAGGCATTCTGTAGTATGTGGACAATCAGACTGTTGATGAAACACAGAAATTGCATCGGGATTGATTGCAACAGTCACAATGCGCACTTTCCTCCATGGGAGTAATGTCTTAGACAGTCTACGCTTTGATCGTTCTCAGGAAGACCAGTAGTAGCTTCCGATGTACATCTGGAGGTATTCTGTAATCTGTAAACTATCAGAGTGTTGTTCAAACACAGAAATTGCATCGGGATTGAATACAACAGTCACCATGCGCACTTTCCTCCATGGGAGTAATGTCTCAAACAGTCTACGCTTTTATCGTTTCCTGGAAGACCAGTAGTAGTTTCCGATATACATCTGGAGGCATTTTGTAATCTGTGGACTATCACACTGTTGATGAAACACAGAAATTGCATCGGGATTGAATACAACAGTCACCATGCGCACTTTCCTCTATGGGAGTAATGTCTCACACTGTCTACGGTTTCATCGTTCCCTGGAAGACCAGTGGTAGTTTCCGATGCACATCTGGAGGCATTCTGTAATCTGTTGACTATCAGAGTGTTGATGAAACACAGAATCTGCTTCGGGATTGTATACAGCAGTAACCATGCGCTCTTTCCTCCATGGGAGTAATGTCTCACACTGTCTACGGTTTGATCGTTCCCTGGAAGACCAGTAGTAGTTTCCGATGCACATCTGGAGGCATTCTGTAACCTGTGGCATATCAGACTGTTGTGTTCAATCCCGATGCAATTTCTGTGTTTCATTACCAGTCACCATGCGCACTTTCCTCCATTGGAGTAATGTCTCAGACAGTCTACGCTTTGATCGTTCCCAGGAAGACCAATAGTAGTTTCCGATGCACATCTGGAGGCATTCTGTAATCTGTGGAAAATCAGAGTGTTGATGAAACACAGAAATTGCATCGGGATTGAATACAACAGTCACCATGCGCACTTTCCTATATGGGAGTAATGTCTCTAACAGTCTACGCTTTGATCGTTCCCTGGAAGACCAGTAGTAGTATCCGATGCACATCTGGATGCATTCTGTTATCTGTGGACTATCAGACTGTTGATGAAACAAAGAAATTGCATCGGGATTGAATACAACAGTCAACTTGCGCACTTTCCTCCATTGGAGTAATGTCTTAAAGAGATTACGCTTTGATCGTTCCCTGGCAGACCAGTAGTAGTTTCCGATGCACATCTGGAATTATTCTGTAATATGTGGACTATCAGTATGTTGATGAAACACAGAAATTGCATAGGGATGGAATACAACAGTCACCATGCGCTCTTTCCTCCATGGGAGTAGGGTCTCAAACAGTCTACGCTTTGATCGTTTACTGGAAGACCAGTAGTAGTTTCCGATATACATCTGGAGGCATTCTGTAATCTGTGGACTATCAGACTGTTGATGAAACACAGAAATTGCATCGGGATTGAATACAACAGTCAGCATGCGCACTTTCCTCTATGGGAGTAATGTCTCACACTGTCTACGGTTTGATCGTTTCCTGGAAAACCAGTAGTAGTTTGCGATGCACATCTGGAGGCATTCTGTAATCTGTGGAGTATCAGACTGTTGATAAAACACAGAAATTGTATCGGGATTGAATATAACAGTCACCATGCCCACTTTCCTCCATGGGAGAAATGTCTGAAACAGACTACGCTTTGATCGTTCCCTGGAAGACCAGTAGTAGTATCCGATGCACATCTGTAGACAATCTGTAATCTGTGGACTATCAGAGTGTTGATGAAACACAGAAATTGCATCGGGATTGAATACAACAGTCACCATGCGCACTTTCCTATATGGGAGTAATGTCTCTAACAGTCTACGCTTTGATCGTTCCCAGGAAGACCAATAGTAGTTTCCGATGCACATCTGGAGGCATTCTGTAATCTGTGGACAATCAGAGTGTTGATGAAACACAGAAATTGCATCGGGATTGAATACAACAGTCACCATGCGCACTTTCCTATATGGGAGTAATGTCTCTAACAGTCTACGCTTTGATCGTTCCCTGGAAGACCAGTAGTAGTTTCCGATGCACATCTGGAATCATTCTGTAATATGTGGACTATCAGTATGTTGATGAAACACAGAAATTGCATAGGGATGGAATACAACAGTCACCATGCGCTCTTTCCTCCATGGGAGTAGTGTCTCAAACAGTCTACGCTTTGATCGTTTCCTGGAAGACCAGTAGTAGTTTCCGATATACATCTGGAGGCATTCTGTAATCTGTGGACTATCAGACTGTTGATGAAACACAGAAATTGCATCGGGATTGAATACAACAGTCACCATGCGCACTTGCCTCTATGGGAGTAATGTCTCACACTGTCTACGGTTTGATCGTTTCCTGGAAAACCACTAGTAGTTAGCGATGCACATCTGGAGGCATTCTGTAATCTGTGGAGTATCAGACTGTTGATAAAACACAGAAATTGCATTGGGATTGAATACAACAGTCACCATGCGCACTTTCCTCCATGGGAGTAATGTCTCATACAGTCTACGCTTAGATCGTTCCCAGGAAGACCAGTAGTATTTTCCCATGCACATCGAGAGGCATTCTGTAATCTGTGGACTATCAGAGTGTTGATGAAACACAGAAAATGCATCGGGATTGAATACAGCAGTCATTATACGCACATTCCTCCATGGGAGTAATGTCTCAAAGAGATTACGCTTTGATCGTTCCCTGGAAGACCAGTAGTAGTTTCCGATGCACATCTGGAGGCATTCTGTAATCTGTGGACTATCAGAATGTTGACGAAACACAGAAATTGCATCGGGATTCAATACAACAGTCACCATGCGCATTTTCCTCCATAAAAGTAATGTCTCAAAAGAACTACGCTTTGATCATTCCCTGGAAGACCAGTAGTAGTTTCCGATGCACATCTGGAGGAATTCTGTAATCAGTGGGCTATCAGAGTGTTGATGAAACACAGAAATTGCATCGGGATTGAATATAACAGTCACCATGCCCACTTTCCTCCATGGAGGAAATGTCTGAAACAGACTACGCTTTGATCGTTCCCAGGAAGACCAGTAGTAGTACCCGATGCACATCTGTAGACAATCTGTAATCTGTGGACTATCAGAGTGTTGATGAAACACAGAAATTGCATCGGGATTGAATACAACTGTCACCATGCGCACTTTCCTACATGGGAGTAATGTCTCAAACAGTCTACGCTTTGATCGTTTCCTGGAAGACCAGTAGTAGTTTCCGATATACATCAGGAGGCATTCTCTAATCTGTGGACTATCACACTGTTGATGAAACACAGAAATTGCATCGGGATTGAATACAACAGTCACCATGCGCACTTTCCTCTATGGGAGTAATGTCTCACACTGTCTACGGTTTGATCGTTCCCTGGAAGACCAGTGGTAGTTTCCGATGCACATCTGGAGGCATTCTGTAATCTGTTGACTATCAGAGTGTTGATGAAACACAGAATCTGCATCGGGATTGTATACAGCAGTCACCATGCGCTCTTTCCTCCATGGGAGAAATGTCTGAAACAGACTACGCTTTGATCGTTCCCAGGAAGACCAGTAGTAGTATCCGATGCACATCTGTAGACAATCTGCAATCTGTGGACTATCAGAGTGTTGATGAAACACAGAAATTGGATCGGGATTGAATACAACAGTCACCATGCGCACTTTCCTCCATGGGAGTAATGTTTCAAACAGTCTACGATTTGATCGTTCTCTGGCAGACCAGTAATAGTTTCCGTTGCACATCTGGAGGCATTCTGTAGTATGTGGACAATCAGACTGTTGATGAAACACAGAAATTGCATCGGGATTGAATGCAACAGTCACAATGCGCACTTTCCTCTATGGGAGTAATGTCTTAGATAGTCTACGCTTTGATCGTTCTCAGGAAGACCAGTAGTAGCTTCCGATGTACATCTGGAGGTATTCTGTAATCTGTAAACTATCAGAGTGTTGTTCAAACACAGAAATTGCATCGGGATTGAATACAACAGTCACCATGCGCACTTTCCTCCATGGGAGTAATGTCTCAAACAGTCTACGCTTTTATCGTTTCCTGGAAGACCAGTAGTAGTTTCCGATATACATCTGGAGGCATTTTGTAATCTGTGGACTATCACACTGTTGATGAAACACAGAAATTGCATCGGGATTGAATACAACAGTCACCATGCGCACTTTCCTCTATGGGAGTAATGTCTCACACTGTCTACGGTTTCATCGTTCCCTGGAAGACCAGTGGTAGTTTCCGATGCACATCTGGAGGCATTCTGTAATCTGTTGACTATCAGAGTGTTGATGAAACACAGAATCTGCTTCGGGATTGTATACAGCAGTAACCATGCGCTCTTTCCTCCATGGGAGTAATGTCTCACACTGTCTACGGTTTGATCGTTCCCTGGAAGACCAGTAGTAGTTTCCGATGCACATCTGGAGGCATTCTGTAATCTGTGGCATATCAGACTGTTGTGTTCAATCCCGATGCAATTTCTGTGTTTCATTACCAGTCACCATGCGCACTTTCCTCCATTGGAGTAATGTCTCAGACAGTCTACGCTTTGATCGTTCCCAGGAAGACCAATAGTAGTTTCCGATGCACATCTGGAGGCATTCTGTAATCTGTGGAAAATCAGAGTGTTGATGAAACACAGAAATTGCATCGGGATTGAATACAACAGTCACCATGCGCACTTTCCTATTTGGGAGTAACGTCTCAAACAGTCTACGCTTTGATCGTTTCCTGGAAGACCAGTAGTAGTTTCCGATATACATCTGGAGGCATTCTGTAATCTGTGGACTATCAGACTGTTGATGAAACACAGAAATTGCATCGGGATTGAATATAACAGGTACCATGCCCACTTTCCCCATGGGAGAAATGTCTGAAACAGACTACGCTTTGATCGTTCCCTGGAAGACCAGTAGTAGTATCCGATGCACATCTGTAGACAATCTGTAATCTGTGGACTATCAGAGTGTTGATGAAACACAGAAATTGCATCGGGATTGAATACAACAGTCACCATGCGCACTTTCCTATATGGGAGTAATGTCTCTAACAGTCTACGCTTTGATCGTTCCCAGGAAGACCAATAGTAGTTTCCGATGCACATCTGGAGGCATTCTGTAATCTGTGGACAATCAGAGTGTTGATGAAACACAGAAATTGCATCGGGATTGAATACAACAGTCACCATGCGCACTTTCCTCTATGGGAGTAATGTCTCACACTGTCTACGGTTTGATCGTTTCCTGGAAAACCAGTAGTAGTTTGCGATGCACATCTGGAGGCATTCTGTAATCTGTGGAGTATCAGTATGTTGATGAAACACAGAAATTGCATAGGGATGGAATACAACAGTCACCATGCGCTCTTTCCTCCATGGGAGTAGTGTCTCAAACAGTCTACGCTTTGATCGTTTCCTGGAAGACCAGTAGTAGTTTCCGATATACATCTGGAGGCATTCTGTAATCTGTGGACTATCAGACTGTTGATGAAACACAGAAATTGCATCGGGATTGAATACAACAGTCACCATGCGCACTTTCCTCTATGGGAGTAATGTCTAACACTGTCTACGGTTTGATCGTTTCCTGGAAAACCAGTAGTAGTTTGCGATGCACATCTGGAGGCATTCTGTAATCTGTGGAGTATCAGACTGTTGATAAAACACAGAAATTGCATTGGGATTGAATACAAAAGTCACCATGCGCACTTTCCTCCATGGGAGTAATGTCTCATACAGTCTACGCTTAGATCGTTCCCAGGAAGACCAGTAGTATTTTCCGATGCACATCGAGAGGCATTCTGTAATCTGTGGACTATCAGAGTGTTGATGAAACACAGAAAATGCATCGGGATTGAATACAGCAGTCATTATACGCACATTCCTCCATGGGAGTAATGTCTCAAAGAGATTACGCTTTGATCGTTCCCTGGAAGACCAGTAGTAGTTTCCGATGCACATCTGGAGGCATTCTGTAATCTGTGGACTATCAGAATGTTGACGAAACACAGAAATTGCATCGGGATTGAATACAACAGTCACCATGCGCATTTTCCTCCATAAAAGTAATGTCTCAAAGAACTACGCTTTGATCATTCCCTGGAAGACCAGTAGTAGTTTCCGATGCACATCTGGAGCAATTCTGTAATCAGTGGGCTAACAGAGTGTTGATGAAACACAGAAATTGCATCGGGATTGAATATAACAGTCACCATGCCCACTTTCCTCCATGGAAGAAATGTCTGAAACAGACTACGCTTTGATCGTTCCCAGGAAGACCAGTAGTAGTATCCGATGCACATCTGTAGACAATCTGTAATCTGTGGACTATCAGAGTGTTGATGAAACACAGAAATTGCATCGGGATTGAATACAACAGTCACCATGCGCATTTTCCTCCATAAAAGTAATGTCTCAAAAGAACTATGCTTTGATCATTCCCTGGAAGACCAGTAGTAGTTTCCGATGCACATCTGGAGGAATTCTGTAATCAGTGGGCTATCAGAGTGTTGATGAAACACAGAAATTGCATCGGGATTGAATATAACAGTCACCATGCCCACTTTCCTCCATGGAAGAAATGTCTGAAACAGACTACGCTTTGATCGTTCCCAGGAAGACCAGTAGTAGTACCCGATGCACATCTGTAGACAATCTGTAATCTGTGGACTATCAGAGTGTTGATGAAACACAGAAATTGCATCGGGATTGAATACAACAGTCACCATGCGCACTTTCCTCCATGGGAGTAAAGTCTCAAACAGTCTACGCTTTGATCGTTCCCAGGAAGACCAGTAGTAGCTTCCGATCCACAACTGGAGGAATTCTGTAATCTGTAAACTATCAGAGTGTTGTTCAAACACAGAAATTGCATCGGGATTGAATACAACTGTCACCATGCGCACTTTCCTACATGGGAGTAATGTCTCAAACAGTCTACGCTTTGATCGTTTCCTGGAAGACCAGTAGTAGTTTCCGATATACATCAGGAGGCATTCTCTAATCTGTGGACTATCACACTGTTGATGAAACACAGAAATTGCATCGGGATTGAATACAACAGTCACCATGCGCACTTTCCTCTATGGGAGTAATGTCTCACACTGTCTACGGTTTTATCGTTCCCTGGAAGACCAGTGGTAGTTTCCGATGCACATCTGGAGGCATTCTGTAATCTGTTGACTATCAGAGTGTTGATGAAACACAGAATCTGCATCGGGATTGAATACAACAGTCACCATGAGCACTTTTCTCCATGGGAGTAATGTCTCAAACAGTCTTTTTTTATCGTTCCATGGAAGACCAGTAATAGTTTCGGATGCACATCTGGAGGCATTCTGCAATCTGTGGACTATCGGAGTGTTGATGAAACACAGAAATAGCATAGGGATTGAATACAACAATCACCATGCGCACTTTCCTCCATGGGAGTAATGTCTCAAACAGTCTACGCTTTGATCGTTCCCAGGAAGACCAGTAGTAGCTTCCGATCCACAACTGGAGGAATTCTGTAATCTGTAAACTATCAGAGTGTTGTTCAAACTCAGAAGCTGCATCGGGATTGAATACAACTGTCACCATGCGCACTTTCCTCCATGGGAGTAGTGTCTCAAACAGTGTACGCTTTGATCGTTTCCTGGAAGACCAGTAGTAGTTTCCTATATACATCTGGAGGCATTCTGTAATCTGTGGACTATCAGACTGCTGATGAAACACAGAAATAGCATCGGGATTGAATACAACAGTCACTATGCGCACTTTCCTCTATTGGAGTAATGTCTCACACTGTCTACGGTTTGATCGTTCCCTGGAAGAACAGTAGTAGTTTCCGATGCACATCTGGAGGCATTCTGTAATCCGTGGACTATCTGACTGTTGATAAAACACAGAAATTGCATCGGGATTGAATACAACAGTCACCATGCGCACTTTCCTCCATGGGAGTAATGTCTCAAACAGTCTACGCATTGATTGTTCCCTGGAAGACCAGTAGTAGTTTCCGATGCACATCTGGAGGCATTCCGTAATCTGTGGACAATCAGACTGTTGATGCAACACAGAATTTGCATCGGGATTGAATACAACAGTCACCATGTGCACTTCCCCTAATGGGAGTATTGTCTCTAACAGCGTACGCTTTGATCGCTCCTTGGAAGACCAGTAGTTGTTTCCGATGCACATCTGGATGCATTCTGTAATCTGTGGACTATCAGAATGTTGATGAAACACAGAAATTGCATCGGGATTGAATACAACAGTCACCATGCGCATTTTCCTCCATAAAAGTAATGTCTCAAACGAACTACGCTTTGATCATTTCCTGGAAGACCAGTAGTAGTTTCCGATGCACATCTGGAGGCACTCTGTAATCTGTGGCAATCAGAGTGTTGATGAAACACAGAAATTGCATCGGGATTGAATACAACAGTCACCATGTGCACTTCCCCTAATGGGAGTATTGTCTCTAACAGCGTACGCTTTGATCGCTCCTTGGAAGACCAGTAGTAGTGTCCGATGCACATCTGGAGGCATTCTGTAATCTGTGGACCTTCAAAGTGTTGATGAATCACAGAAATTGCATCGGGATTGAATACAACAGTCACCATGCGCACTTTCCTCTATGGGAGTAATGTCTCACACTGTCTACGGTTACATCGTTCCCTGGAAGACCAGTAGTAGTTTCCGATGCTCATCTGGAGGCATTCTGTAATCAGTGGGCTATCAGAGTGTTGATGAAACACAGAAATTGCATCGGGATTGAATATAACAGTCACCATGCCCACTTTCCTCCATGGGACAAATGTCTGAAACAGTCTACGCTTTGATCGTTCCCTGGAAGACCAGTAGTAGTTTCCGATGCACATCTGGAGGCATTCTGTAACCTGTTGACTATCAGAGTGTTGATGAAACACAGTTATCTGCATCGGGATTGTATACAGCAGTCACCATGCGCTCTTTCCTCCATGGGAATAATGTCTCTAACAGTCTACGCTTTGATCGTTCCCTGGAAGACCAGTAGTAGTTTCCGATGCACATCTGGAGTCATTCTGTAATCTGTGGACTATCAGAGTGTTGCTGAAGCACAGAAATCACATCGGGATTGAATACAACAGTCACCATGCGCACTTTCCTGCATGATAGAAATGTCTCAAACAGTCTACGCTTTGATCGTTCCCTGGAAGACCAGTAGTAGATTCCGATGCACATCTGGAGGCATTCTGAAAACTGTGGCATATCAGACTGTTGATGAAACACAGAAATTGCATCGGGATTGAACACAACAGTCACCATGCGCACTTTCCTGAAATGGAGTAATGTCTCAAACAGTCTACGCTTTGATTGTTGTAGATTGTTGTAGTAGTTTCCGATGCACATCTGGAGGCACTCTGTAATCTGTGGACAATCAGAGTGTTGATGAAACACAGAAATTGCATCGGGATTGAATACAACAGTCACCATGCACACTTTCCTGCATGGGAGTATTGTCTCTAACAGTGTACGCTTTGATCGCTCCTTGGAAGGCCAGTAGTAGTTTCCCATGCACATCTGGAGGCATTCTGTAATCTTTTGACCTTCAAAGTGTTGATGAAACACAGAAATTGCCTCGCTATTGAATACAACAGTCTCCATGCGCACTTTCCTCTATGGGAGTAATGTCTCACACTGTCTACGGTTACATCGTTCCCTGGAAGACCAGTAGTAGTTTCCGATGCACATCTGGAGGCATTCTGTAATCAGTGGGCTATCAGAGTGTTGATGAAACACAGAAATTGCATCGGGATTGAATATAACAGTCACCATGCCCACTTTCCTCCATGGGACAAATGTCTGAAACAGTCTACGCTTTGATCGTTCTCTGGAAGACCAGTATTAGTTTCCGATGCACATCTGGAGGCATTCTGTAGTATGTGGACAATCAGACTGTTGATGAAACACAGAAATTGCATCGGGATTGAATGCAACAGTCACCATGCGCACTTTCCTCCATGGGAGTAATGTCTTAGACAGTCTACGCTTTGATCGTTCCCAGGAAGACCAGTAGTAGCTTCCGATGCACATATGGAGGTATTCTGTATTCTGTAAACTATCAGAGTGTTGTTCAAACACAGAAATTGCATCGGGATTGAATACAACAGTCACCATGCGCACTTTCCTACATGGGAGTAATGTCTCAAACAGTCTACGCTTTGATCGTTTCCTGGAAGACCAGTAGTAGTTTCCGATATACATCTGGAGGCATTCTGTAATCTGTGGACTATCACACTGTTGATGAAACACAGAAATTGCATCGGGATTGAATACAACAGTCACCATGCGCACTTTCCTCTATGGGAGTAATGTCTCACACTGTCTACGGTTTGATCGTTCCCTGGAAGACCAGTAGTAGATTCCGATGCACATCTGGAGGCATTCTGTAATCTGTGGCATATCAGACTGTTGATGAAACACAGAAATTGCATCGGGATTGAATACAACAGTCACCATGCGCACTTTCCTGAATGGGAATAATGTCTCAAACAGTCTACGCTTTGATTGTTGTAGATTGTTGTAGTAGTTTCCGATGCACATCTGGAGGCATTCTGTAATATGTGGACTATCAGACTGTTGATGAAACACAGAAATTGCATCGGGATTGAATACAACAGTCACCATGCGCACTTTCCTCCATGGGAGTAATGTCTCAGACAGTCTACGCTTTGATCGTTCCCAGGAAGACCTGTAGTAGTTTTCGATGCACATCTGGAGGCATTCAGTAGTATGTGGAATATCAGTATGTTGATGAATCACAGAAATTGCATCGGGATGGAATACAACAGTCACCATGAGCACTTTCCTCCATGGGAGTAATGTCTTAAACAGTCTTTTTTTTATTGTTCCCTGGAAGACCAGTAATAGTTTCGGATGCACATCAGGTTTCATTCTGTAATCTGCGGACAGTCAGATTGTTGATGAAACACAGAAATTGCATCGGGACTGAATACAACAGTCACCATGCGCACTTTCCTACATGGGAGTAATGTCTCTAACAGTCTACGCTTTGATCGTTCCCTGGAAGACCAGTAGTAGTTTCCGATGTACATCTGGAGACATTCTGTAATCTGTGGACTATCAGACTGTTGATGAAACACAGAAATTGCATCGGGATTGAATACAACAGTCACCATGCGCACTTTCCTCCATGGGAGTAATGTCTTAAAGAGTTTACGCTTTGATCGTTCCCTGGAAGACCAGTAGTAGTTTCCGATGCACATCTGGAGGCATTCAGTAATATGTGGAATATCAGTATGTTGATGAAACACAGAAATTGCATCGGGATGGAATACAACAGTCACCATGCGCACTTTCCTCTATGGGAGTAATGTCTCAAGCAGTCTACGCTTTGATCGTTTCCTGGGAGACCAGTAGTAGTTTTCGATATACATCTGGAGGCACTCTGTAATCTGTGGACTATCAGTCTGTTGATGAAACACAGAAATTGCATCGGGATTGAGTACAACAGTCACCATGCGCACTTTCCTCAATGGGAGTAATGTCTCAAAATGTCTACGGTTTGATCGTTCCCTGGAAGACCAGTAGTAGTTTCCGATGCACATCTGGAGGCATTCTGTAATCTGTGGACAATCAGACTGTTGTTGCAAAACAGAATTTGCATCGGGATTGAATACAACAGTCACCATGCGCACTTTCCTCCATGGGAGTAACGTCTCAGAGAGTCTACGCTTTGATCGTTTCCAGGAAGACCAGTAGTAGTTTCCGATGCACATCTGGAGGCATTCTGTAATCAGTGGACAATCAGAGTGTTGATGAAACACAGAAATTGCATCGGGATTGAATACAACAGTCACCATGCGCTCTTTCCTCCATGGGAGTAATGTCTGAAACAGTCTACGCTTTAATCGTTCCCTGGAAGACCAGTAGTAGTTTCCGATGCACATCTGGAGGCATTCTGTAATCTGTGGACCTTCAAAGTGTTGATGAATCACAGAAATTGCCTCGGGATTGAATACAATAGTCACCATGCGCACTTTCCTCTGTGGGAGTAGTGTCTCACACTGTCTACGGTTTGATCGTTCCCTGGAAGACCAGCAGTAGTTTCCAATGCACATCTGGACGCATTCTGTAATCTGTGGACAATCAGAGTGTTGATGCAACACAGAATTTGCATCTTGATTGAATACAACAGTCACCATGCGCACTTTTCTCCATGGGAGTAATGTCTCAGACAGTCTACGCTTTGATCGTTCCCAGGAAGACCTGTAGTAGTTTTCGATGCACATCTGGAGGCATTCAGTAATATGTGGAATATCAGTATGTTGATGAAACACAGAAATTCCATCGGGATGGAATACAACAGTCACCATGCGCACTTTCCTACATGGGATTATTGTCTTAAAGAGTTCACGCATTGAATGTTCCCTGGAAGACCAGTAGTAGCGTCCGATGCACATCTGGAGGCATTCTGTAATCTGTGGACAATCAGAGTGTTGATGAAACACAGAAATTGCATCGGGATTGAATACAACAGTCACCATGCGCACTTTCCTACATGGGAGTATTGTCTCTAACAGTCTACGATTTGATCGCTCCTTGGAAGACCAGTAGTCGTTTCCGAAGCACATCTGGAGGCATTCTGTAATCTGTGGACCTTAAAAGTGTTGATGAATCACAGAAATTGGCTCTTGATTGAATACAACAGTCACCATGCGCACTTTCCTCCATGGGAGTAATGTCTTAAAGAGTTCACGCATTGATCGTTCCCTGGAAGACCAGTAGTAGCTTCCGATGCACATCTGGAGGCATTCTGTAATCTGTGGACAATCAGACTGTTGATGAAACACAGAAATTGCATCGGGATTGATTACAACAGTCACCATGCGCACTTTCCTCCATGGGAGTAATGTCTGAAATTGTCTACGGTTTAATCGTTCCCTGGAAGACCAGTAGTAGTTTCCGATGCACATCTGGAGGCATTCTCTAATCTGTGGACCTTCAAAGTGTTGATGAATCACAGAAATTGCCTCGGGATTGAATACAACAGTCACCATGCGCACTTTCCTCTGTGGGAGTAATGTCTCACACTGTCTACGTTTTCATCGTTCCCTGGAAGACCAGTAGTAGTTTCCGATGCACATCCGGAGGCATTCTGTAATCTGTGGACCTTCAATGTGTTGATGAAACACTGAAACTGCATCGGGAGTGAATACAAAAGTCACCATCCGCACTTTCCTCCATGGGAGTAATGTCTCAAACAGTTTACGTTTTGATCGTTCCCTGGAAGACCAGTAGTAGTTTCCGATGCATATCTGGAGGCATTCTGATATCTGTGGACAATCAGACTGTTGATGAAACACAGAAATTGCATCGGGATTGAGAACAACAGTCACCATGCGCAGTTTCCTCCATGGGAGTAATGTCTTAGACAGTCTACGCTTTTATCGTTCACTGGAAGGCCTGTAGTAGATTCCGATGCACATCTGGAGGCATTCTGTAATCTGTGGACAATCAGAACGTTGATGAAACATAGAAATTGCATCGGGATTGAATACAACAGTCACCATGCGCACTTTCCTCCACGGGAGTAATTCTCAAACAGGCTACGCTTTGATCGTTCCCTGGAAGACCAGTAGTAGTTTCCGATGCACATCTGGAGGCATTCTGTAATCTGTGGACTATCCAAGTGTTGATGAAGCACAGAAATTGCATCGGGTGTGAATACAAGAGTCACCATCCGAACTTTCCTCCATGGGAGTAATGTCTCAAACAGTCTACGCTTTGATCATTCCCTGGAAGACCAGTAGTAGATTCCGATGCATATCTGGAATCATTCTGTAATCTGTGGACAATCAGACTGTTGATGAAACACAGAAATTGCATCGGGATTGAGTACAACAGTCACCTTGCGCTATTTCCTCCATGGGAGTAATGTCTCAGAGAGTCTACGCTTTGATCGTTCCCAGGAAGACCAGTAGTAGTTTCCGATGCACATCTCGAGGCATTCTGTAATCTGTGGACTATCAGAGTGTTGATGAATCATAGAAATTGCATCGGGATTGAATACAACAGTCACCATGCGCACTTTCCTCCATGGGAGTAATGTCTCAAACAGTCTACGCTTTGATCGTTCCCTGGAAGACCAGTAGTAGTTTCCGATGCACATCTGGAGGCATTCTGTAATCTGTGGACTATCAGACTGTTGATGGAACACAGAAATTGCATCGGGATTGAATACAACAGTCACCATGCGCATTTTCCTCCATATGAGTAATGTCTCAAACTGTCTACGCTTTGATCGTTCCCTGGAAGACCAGTAGTAGTTTCCGATGCAGATCTGGAGGCATGCTGTAATCTGTGGACTATCGGACTGTTGATGAAACACAGAAATTGCATCGGAATTGAAAACAACAGCCACCATGCGCACTTCCCTCCATGGGAGTAATGTGTCAGACAGTCTACGATTTTATCGTTCCCTGGAAGACCAGTGGTAGTTTCCGATGCACATCTGGAGGCATTCTGTAATCTGTGGACTGTCAGAGTATTTATGAAACACAGAAATTGCATCGGGATTGAATACAGCAGTCACCATGAACACTTTCCTCCATGGGGGTAATGTCTCTAACAGTCTACGCTTTGATCGTTCCTTGAAGACCAGTAGTAGTTTCCGATGCACATCTGGAGGCATTCTGTAATCTGTGGACAATCAGAGTGTTGATGAAACACAGAAATAGCATCGGGATTGAATACAACAGTCACCATTCGTACTTTCCTGCGTGGGAGTAATGTCTCAAACAGTGTACTCTTTGATCGTTCCCTGGAAGACCTGTAGTAGATTCCGATGCACCACTGGAGGCATTCTGTAATCTGTGGCATATCAGACTGTTGATGAAACACAGAAATTGCATCGGGATTGAATACAAAAGTCACCATGCGCACTTTCCTCCATGGGAGTAATGTCTCAAACAGTCTACGCTTTGATCGTTCCCTGGAAGACCAGTAGTAGTTTCCGATGCATATCTGGAATCATTCTGTAATCTGTGGACAATCAGACTGTTGATGAAACACAGAAATTGCATCGGGATTGAGTACAACAGTCACCATGCGCACTTTCCTCCATGGGAGTAATGTCTCAGACGGTCTACGCTTTGATCGTTCCCAGGAAGACCATTAGTAGTTTCCGATGCACATCTGGAGGCATTCTGTAATCTGTGGACTATCAGACTGTTGATGGAACACAGAAATTGCATCGGGATTGAATACAACAGTCACCATGCGCATTTTCCTCCATATGAGTAATGTCTCAAACTGTCTACGCTTTGATCGTTCCCTGGAAGACCAGTAGTAGTTTCCGATGCACATCTGGAGGCATGCTGTAATCTGTGGACTATCGGACTGTTGATGAAACACAGAAATTGCATCGGGATTGAATACAAAAGTCACCATGTGCACTTTCCTCCTTTGGAGTAATGTCTCTAACAGTCTACGCTTTGATCGTTCCCTGGAAGACCAGTAGTAGTTTCTGATGCATATCTGGAATCATTCTGTAATCTGTGGACAATCAGACTGTTGATGAAACACAGAAATTGCATCGGGATTGTGTACAACAGTCACCATGCGCACTTTCCTCCATGGGAGTAATGTCTCAGACAGTCTACGCGTTGATCGTTCCAAGGAAGACCCGTAGTAGTTTCCGATGCACATCTGGAGGCATTCTGTAATCTGTGGACTATCAGAGTGTTGATGATTCATAGAAATTGAATCGGGATTGAATACAACAGTCACCATGCGCACTTTCCTCCATGGGAGTAATGTCTCAAACAGTCTACGCTTTGATCGTTCCCAGGAAGTCCAGTTGTAGTTTCCGATGCACATCTGGAGGCATGCTGTAATCTGTGGACTATCAGACTGTTGATGAAACACAGAAATTGCATCGGAATTGAATACAGCAGTCACCATGAACACTTTCCTCCATGGGGGTAATGTCTCTAACAGTCTACGCTTTGATCGTTCCTTGAAGACCAGTAGTAGTTTCCGATGAACATCTGGTGGCATTCCGTAATCTGTGGACCTTCGAAGTGTTGATGAATCACAGAAATTGCATCGGGATTGAATATAACAGTCTCCATGCCCAATTTCCTCCATGGGAGTAACGTCTGAAACAGTCTACACTTTTATCGTTCCCTGGAAGACCAGTGGTAGTTTCCGATGCACATCTGGAGGCATTCAGTAATCTGTGGACTATCAGAGTGTTGATGAAACACAGAATCTGCATCAGGATTGTATACAGCAGCCACCATGCCCACTTTCCTCCATATGAGTAATGTCTCTAACAGTATACGCTTTGATCGTTCCCTGGAAGACCAGTAGTAGTTTCCGATGCACATCTGGAGGCATGCTGTAATCTGTGGACTATCGGACTGTTGATGAAACACAGAATTTGCATCGGAATTGAATACAACAGCCACCATGCGCACTTCCCTCCATGGGAGTAATGTCTCAGACAGTATACGCTTTAATCGTTCCCAGGAAGACCAGTAGTAGTTTCCGATGCACATCTGGAGGCATGCTGTAATCTGTGGACTATCAGACTGTTGATGAAACACCGAAATGGCATCGGAATTGAATACAGCAGTCACCATAAACACTTTCCTCCATGGGGGTAATGTCTCTAACAGTCTACGCTTTGATCGTTCCTTGAAGACCAGTAGTAGTTTCCGATGCACATCTGGTGGCATTCTGTAATCTGTGGACATTCGAAGTGTTGATGAATCACAGAAATTGCATCGGGATTGAATATAACAGTCACCATGCCCAATTTCCACCATGGGAGTAACGTCTGAAACAGTCTACGCTTTGATCGTTCCCTGGAGGACCAGTGGTAGTTTCCGATGCACATCTGGAGGCATTCTGTAATCTGTGGACTATCAGAGTGTTGATGAAACACAGAATCTGCATCAGGATTGTATACAGCAGCCACCATGCCCACTTTCCTCCATATGAGTAATGTCTCTAACAGTCTACGCTTTGATCGTTCCCTGGAAGACCAGTAGTAGTTTCCGATACACATCTGGAGGCATTCTGTAACCTGTGGACTATCAGAGTGTTGATGAAACACAGAAAAAGCATCGGGATTGAATACAGCAGTCACCATGCGCACATTCCTCCATGGGAATAATCTCTTAAAGAATTTACGCTTTGATCGTTCCCTGGAAGACCAGTACTAGTTTCCGATGCACATCTGGCGGCATTCTGTAATCTGTGGACTATCAGTTTGTTGATGAAACACAGAAATTGCATCGGGATTGAATACAACAGTCACCATGCGCACTTTCCTCCATGGGAGTAATGTCTCAGACAGTCTACGCTTTGATCGTTCCCAGGAAGACCAGTAGAAGTTTCCGATGCATATCTGGAGGCATTCTGTAATCTGTGGACTATCAGAGAGTTGATGAAACACAGAACATGCATCGGGTTTGAGTACTGCAGTCACCATGCGCACTTTCCTCCATGGGAGTAATGTCTTAAAGAGTTTACGCTTTGATCGTCCCCTGGAAGACCAGTAGTAGTTTCCGATGCACATCTGGAGTCATTCTGTAATCTGTGGACCTACAAAGTGTTAATGAGACAGGGAAATTGCATCGGGTGTGAATTCAACAGGCACCTTCCGCACTTTCCTCCATGGGAGTAATTCTCAAACAGGCAATGCTTTGATCGTTACCTGGAAGACCAGTAGTAGTTTCCAATGCACATCTGGTGGCATTCTGTAATGTGTGGGCCTTCGAAGTGTTGATGAATCACAGAAATTGCATCGGGATTGAATATAAAAGTCACCATGCCCAATTTCCTTCATGGGAGTAACGTCTGAAACAGTCTACGCTTTGATCGTTCCCTGGAAGACCAGTGGTAGTTTCCGATGCACATCTGGAGGCATTCTGTAATCTGTGGACTATCAGAGTGTTGATGAAACACAGAATCTGCATCAGGATTGTATGCAGCAGCCACCATGCCCACGTTGCTCCTTATGAGTAATGTCTCTAACAGTCTACGCTTTGATCGTTCCCTGGAAGACCAGTAGTAGTTTCCGATACACATCTGGAGGCATTCTGTAACCTGTGGACTATAAGAGTGTTGATGAAACACAGAAATTACATCGGGATTGAATACAACTGTCACCATGAGCACTTTCCTCCATGGGAGTAATGTCTCAAACAGTCTTTTTGTTATCGTTCCCTGGAAGACCAGTAGTAGTTTCGGATGCACATCTTTAGGTATTCTGTAATCTGTGGACTATCAGAGTGTTGATGAAACTCAGAAATAGCATCGGGTTTGAATACAAATGTCACCATGCGCACATTCCTGCATGGGAGTAATTTGTCAAACAGTGTATGCTTTGATCGTTCCCCGGAAGACCAGTAGTAGTTTCCGATGCACATCTGGAGGCATTCTGTAATCTGTGGACTATCAGAGTGTTGATGAAACACAGAACATGCATCGGGATTGAGTAATGTAGTCACCATGCGCACTTTCCTCAATGGGAGTAATGTCTCACAATGTCTACGGTTTGATCGTTCCCTGGAAGACCAGTAGTAGTTTCCGATGCACATCTGGAGGCATTCTGTAATATGTGGAATATCAGTATGTTGATGAAACACAGAAATTGCATCGGGATGGAATACAACAGTCACCATGCGCACTTTCCACCATGGGGGTAATGTCTCAAGCAGTCTACGCTTTGATCGTTTCCTGGAAGACCAGTAGTAGTTTTCGATATACATCTGGAGGCATTCTGTAATCTGTGGACTATCCGACTGTTGATGAAACACAGAAATTGCATCGGCATTGAGTACAACAGTCACCATGCGCACTTTCCTCAGTGGGAGTATTGTCTCACAATGTCTACGGTTTGATCGTTCCCTGGAAGACCAGTAGTAGTTTCCGATGCACATCTGGAGCCATTCTGTAATCTGTGGACAATCAGAGTGTTGATGAAACACAGAAATTGCATCGGGATTGAATACAACAGTCACCATGCGCACTTTCCTACATGGGAGTATTGTCTCTAACAGTCTACGCTTTGATCGCTCCTTGGAAGACCAGTAGTAGTTTCCGATGAACATCTGGAGGCATTCTGTAATCTGTGGACCTTAAATGTGTTGATGAATCACTGAAATTGCCTCGGGATTGAATACAACAGTCACTATGCGCACTTTCCTCCATGTGAGTAATGTCTGAAACAGTCTACGCTTTAATCGTTCCCTGGAAGACCAGTAGTAGTTTCCGATGCACATCTGGAGGCATTCTGTAATCTGTGGACCTTCAAAGTGTTGATGAATCACAGAAATTGCCTCGGGATTGAATACAACAGTCACCATGCGCACTTTCCTCTATGGGAGTAATGTCTCACACTGTCTACGGTTTCATCGTTCCCTGGAAGACCAGTAGTAGTTTCCGAAGCACATCTGGAGGCATTCTGTAATCTGTGGACAATCAGAGTGTTGATGCAACACAGAAATTGCATCGGGATTGAATACAACAGTCACCATGCGCACTTTCCTCCGTGGGAGTAATGTCTCTGACAGTCTACGCTTTGATCGTCCCCAGGAAGACCAGTAGTAGTTTCTGATGCACATCTGGAGGCATTCTGTAATCTGTGGACTATCAGAGTGTTGATGAAACACAGAATCTGCATCAAGATATTATACAACAGCCACCATGCCCACTTTCCTCCATATGAGTAATGTCTCTAACAGTCTACGCTTTGATCGTTCCCTGGAAGACCAGTAGTAGTTTCCGATACACATCTGGAGGCATTCTGTAACCTGTGGACTATCAGAGTGTTGATGAAACACAGAAATTACATCGGGATTGAATACAACTGTCACCATGAGCACTCTCCTCCATGGGAGTAATGTTTCAGACTGTCTACGCTTTGATCGTTCCCAGGAAGACCAGAAGTAGTTTCCGATGCACATCTGGGGGCATTCTGTAATCTGTGGACAATCAGACTGTTGATGAAACACAGAAATTGCATCGGGATTGAATACAACAGTCACCAGGCCCTCTTTCCTCCATTGGAGTAATGTCTCAAACAGTCTACGCTTTGATCGTTACCTGGAAGACCAGTGGTAGTTTCCGATGCACATCTGGAGGCATTCTGTAATCTGTGGACTATCAGAGTGTTGATGAATCATAGAAATTGCTTCGGGATTGAATACAACAGTCACCATGCGCACTTTCCTCCATTTCAGTAATGTCTCAAACAGTCTACGCTTTGATCGTTTCCTGGAAGACCAGTAGTAGTTTCCGATGCACATCTGGAGGCATGCTGTAATCTGTGGACTATCAGACTGTTGATGAAACACAGAAATTGCATCGGAATTGAAAACAACAGCCACCATGCGCACTTCCCTCCATGGGAGTAATGTCTCAGACAGTCTACGCTTTGATCGTTCCCAGGAAGAGCAGTAGTAGTTTCCGATGCACATCTGGAGGCATTCTGTAATCTGTGGACTATCAGAGTGTTGATGAAACACAGAAAAAGCATCGGGATTGAATACAGCAGTCACCAGGCCCTCTTTCCTCCATAGGAGTAATGTCTCAAACAGTCTACGCTTTGATCGTTACCTGGAAGACCAGTACTAGTTTCCGATGCACATCTGGCGGCATTCTGTAATCTGTGGACTATCAGTTTGTTGATGAAACACAGAAATTGCATCGGTATTGAATACAACAGTCACCATGCGCACTTTCCTCCATGGGAGTAATGTCTTAGACAGTCTACGCTTTGATCGTTCCCAGGAAGACCAGTAGTAGTTTCCGATGCATATCTGGAGGCATTCTGTCATCTGTGGACTATCAGAGTGTTGATGAAACACAGAACATGCATCGGGATTGAGTACTGCAGTCACCATGCGCACTTTCCTCCATGGGAGTAATGTCTTAAAGAGTTTACGCTTTGATCGTCCCCTGGAAGACCAGTAGTAGTTTCCGATGCACATCTGGAGTCATTCTGTAATCTGTGGACCTACAAAGTGTCAATGAGACAGGGAAATTGCATCGGGTGTGAATTCAACAGTCACCATCCGCACTTTCCTCCATGGGAGTAATTCTCAAACAGGCTACGCTTTGATCGTTACCTGGAAGACCAGAAGTAGTTTCCGATGCACATCTGGTGGCATTCTGTAATCTGTGGGCGTTCGAAGTGTTGATGAATCACAGAAATTGCATCGGGATTGAATATAACAGTCACCATGCTCAATTTCCTTCATGGGAGTAACGTCTGAAACAGTCTACGCTTTGATCGTTCCCTGGAAGACCAGTGGTAGTTTCCGATGCACATCTGGAGGCATTCTGTAATCTGTGGACTGTCAGAGTGTTGATGAAACACAGAATCTGCATCAGGATTGTATACAGCAGCCACCATGCCCACTTTCCTCCATATGAGTAATGTCTCTAACAGTCTACGCTTTGATCGTTCCCTGGAAGACCAGTAGTAGTTTCCAATACACATCTGGAGGCATTCTGTAACCTGTGGACTATCAGAGTGTTGATGAAACACAGAAATTGCATCGGGATTGAATACAACAGTCACCATGTGCATTTTCCTACATGGGAGTATTGTCTCTAACAGTCTACGCTTTGATCGCTCCTTGGAAGACCAGTAGTCGTTTCCGATGCACATCTGGAGGCATTCTGTAATCTGTGGACCTTAAAAGTGTTGATGAATCACAGAAATTGCCTCTTGATTGAATACAACAGTCGCCATGCGCACTTTCCTCCATGGGAGTAATGTCTGAAACAGTCTACGCTTTAATCGTTCCCTGGAAGACCAGTAGTAGTTTCCGATGCACATCTGGAGGCATTCTCTAATCTGTGGACCTTCAAAGTGTTGATGAATCACAGAAATTGCCTCGGGGTTGAATACAACAGTCACCATGCGCACTTTCCTCTGTGGGAGTAATGTCTCACACTGTCTACGGTTTCATCGTTCCCTGGAAGACCAGTGGTAGTTTCCGATGCACATCCGGAGGCATTCTGTAATCGGTGGACCTTCAAAGTGTTGATGAAACACAGAAACTGCATCGGGAGTGAATACAACAGTCACCATCCGCACTTTCCTCCATTTGAGTAATGTCTCAAACAGTCTACGTTTTGATCGTTCCCTGGAAGACCAGTAGTTGTTTCCGATGCATATCTGGAGGCATTCTGAAATCTGTGGACAATCAGACTGTTGATGAAACACAGAAATTGCATCGGGATTGAGTACAACAGTCACTATGCGCACTTTCCTCCATGGGAGTAATGTCTTAGACAGTCTACGCTTTGATCGTTCGCTGGAAGACCTGTAGTGGATTCCGATGCACATCTGGAGGCATTCTGTAATCTGTGGACTATCAGAACGTTGATGAAACATAGAAATTGCATCGGGATTGAATACAACAGTCACCATCCGCACTTTCCTCCACGGGAGTAATTCTCAAAGAGGCTACGCTTTGATCGTTCCCTGGAAGACCAGTAGTAGCTTCCGATGCACATCTGGAGGCATTCTGTAATCTGTGGACTATCAGAGTGTTGATGAAACACAGAAAAAGCATCGGGATTGAATACAGCAGTCACCATGCGCACTTTCCTCCATGGGAGTAATCTCTTAAAGAATTTACGCTTTGATCGTTCCCTGGAAGACCAGTACTAGTTTCCGATGCACATCTGGCGGCATTCTGTAATCTGTGGACTATCAGTTTGTTGATGAAACACAGAAATTGCATCGGTATTGAATACAACAGTCACCATGCGCACTTTCCTCCATGGGAGTTATGTCTTAGACAGTCTACGCTTTGATCGTTCCCAGGAAGACCAGTAGTAGTTTCCGATGCATATCTGGAGGCATTCTGTAATCAGTGGACTATCAGAGTGTTGATGAAACACAGAACATGCATCGGGATTGAGTACTGCAGTCACCATGCGCACTTTCCTCCATGGGAGTAATGTCTTAAAGAGTTTACGCTTTGATCGTCCCCTGGAAGACCAGTAGTAGTTTCCGATGCACATCTGGAGTCATTCTGTAATCTGTGGACCTACAAAGTGTTAATGAGACAGGGAAATTGCATTGGGTGTGAATTCAACAGTCACCATCCGCACTTTCCTCCATGGGAGTAATTCTCAAACAGGCTACGCTTTGATCGTTACCTGGAAGACCAGAAGTAGTTTCCGATGCACATCTGGTGGCATTCTGTAATCTGTGGGCCTTCGAAGTGTTGATGAATCACAGAAATTGCATCGGGATTGAATATAACAGTCACCATGCCTAATTTCCTTCATGGGAGTAACGTCTGAAACAGTCTACGCTTTGATCGTTCCTGGAAGACCAGTGGTAGTTTCCGATGCACATCTGGAGGCATTCTGTAATCTGTGGACTATCAGAGTGTTGATGAAACACAGAATCTCCATCAGGATTGTATACAGCAGCCACCATGCCCACTTTCCTCCATATGAGTAATGTCTCTAACAGTCTACGCTTTGATCGTTCCCTGGAAGACCAGTAGTAGTTTCCGATACACATCTGGAGGCATTCTGTAACCTGTGGACTATCAGAGTGTTGATGAAACACAGAAATTGCATCGGGATTGAATACAACAGTCACCATGCGCATTTTCCTACATGGGAGTATTGTCTCTAACAGTCTACGCTTTGATCGCTCCTTGGAAGACCGGTAGTCGTTTCCGATGCACATCTGGAGGCATTCTGTAATCTGTGGACCTTAAAAGTGTTGATGAATCACAGAAATTGCCTCTTGATTGAATACAACAGTCGCCATGCGCACTTTCCTTCATGGGAGTAATGTCTGAAACAGTCTACGCTTTAATCGTTCCCTGGAAGACCAGTAGTAGTTTCCGATGCACATCTGGAGGCATTCTCTAATCTGTGGACCTTCAAAGTGTTGATGAATCACAGAAATTGCCTCGGGGTTGAATACAACAGTCACCATGCGCACTTTCCTCTGTGGGAGTAATGTCTCACACTGTCTACGGTTTCATCGTTCCCTGGAAGACCAGTGGTAGTTTCCGATGCACATCCGGAGACATTCTGTAATCGGTGGACCTTCAAAGTGTTGATGAAACACAGAAACTGCATCGGGAGTGAATACAACAGTCACCATCCGCACTTTCCTCCATTTGAGTAATGTCTCAAACAGTCTACGTTTTGATCGTTCCCTGGAAGACCAGTAGTTGTTTCCGATGCATATCTGGAGGCATTCTGAAATCTGTGGACAATCAGACTGTTGATGAAACACAGAAATTGCATCGGGATTGAGTACAACAGTCACTATGCGCACTTTCCTCCATGGGAGTAATGTCTTAGACAGTCTACGCTTTGATCGTTCGCTGGAAGACCTGTAGTGGATTCCGATGCACATCTGGAGGCATTCTGTAATCTGTGGACTATCAGAACGTTGATGAAACATAGAAATTGCATCGGGATTGAATACAACAGTCACCATCCGCACTTTCCTCCACGGGAGTAATTCTCAAACAGGCTACGCTTTGATCGTTCCCTGGAAGACCAGTAGTAGCTTCCGATGCACATCTGGTGGCTTTCTGTAATATGTGGACCTTTAAAGTGTTGATGAATCACAGAAATTACATCGGGATTGAATATAACAGTCACCATGCCCAATTTCCTCCATGGGAGTAACGTCTGATACAGTCTACGCTTTGATCGTTCCCAGGAACACCAGTAGAAGTTTCCGATGCCCATCTGGAGACACTCTGTACTCTGTGGACCATCAGACTGTTGATGAAACACAGAAATTGCATCGGGATTGAATACAACATTCACCACGCGCACTTTCCTTCATGGGAGTAATGTCTCAAACAGTCTACGCTTTGATCGTTCCCTGGAAGACCAATGGTAGTTTCCGATGCACATCTGGAGGCATTCTGTAATTTGTGGACTATCAGAGTGTTGATGAAACACAGAACATGCATCGGGATTGAGTACTGCAGTCACCATGCGCACTTTCCTCAATGGGAGTAATGTCTCACAATGTCTACGGTTTGATCGTTCCCTGGAAGACCAGTAGTAGTTTCCGATGCACATCTGGAGGCATTCTGTAATATGTGGAATATCAGTATGTTGATGAAACACAGAAATTGCATCGGGATGGAATACAACAGTCACCATGCGCACTTTCCTCCATGGGAGTAATGTCTCAAGCAGTCTACGCTTTGATCGTTTCCTGGAAGACAAGTAGTAGTTTTCGATATACATCTGGCGGCATTCTCTAATCTGTGGACTATCAGTTTGTTGATGAAACACAGAAATTGCATCGGGATTGAATACAACAGTCACCATGCGCACTTTCCTACATGGGAGTATTGTCTCTAACAGTCTACGCCTTGATCGCTCCTTGGAAGACCAGTAGTAGTTTCCGATGAACATCTGGAGGCATTCTGTAATTTGTGGACCTTAAAAGTGTTGATGAATCACTGAAATTGCCTCGGGATTGAATACAACAGTCACTATGCGCACTTTCCTCCATGTGAGTAATGTCTGAAACAGTCTACGCTTTAATCGTTCCCTGGAAGACCAGTAGTAGTTTCCGATGCACATTTGGAGGCATTCTGTAATCTGTGGACCTTCAAAGTGTTGATGAAACACAGAAATTGCCTCGGGATTGAATACAACAGTCACCATGCGCACTTTCCTCTATGGGAGTTATGTCTCACACTGTCTACGGTTTCATCGTTCCCTGGAAGACCAGTAGTAGTTTCCGATGCACATCTGGAGGCATTCTGTAATCTGTGGACAATCAGAGTGTTGATGCAACACAGAAATTGCATCGGGATTGAATACAACAGTCACCATGGTAGTAATGTCTCAGACAGTCTACGCTTTGATCGTTCCCAGGAAGACCAGTAGTAGTTTCCGATGCACATCTGGAGGCATTCTGTAATCTGTGGACAATTAGAGTGTTGATGAAACACAGAAATTGCATCGGGATTGAATACAACAGTCACCATGCGCATTTTCCTACATGGGAGTATTGTCTCTAACAGTCTACGCTTTGATCGCTCCTTGGAAGACCAGTAGTCGTTTCCGATGCACATCTGGAGGCATTCTGTAATCTGTGGACCTTAAAAGTGTTGATGAATCACAGAAATTGCCTCTTGATTGAATACAACAGTCGCCATGCGCACTTTCCTCCATGGGAGTAATGTCTGAAACAGTCTACGCTTTAATCGTTCCCTGAAGACCAGTAGTAGTTTCCGATGCACATCTGGAGGCATTCTCTAATCTGTGGACCTTCAAAGTGTTGATGAATCACAGAAATTGCCTCGGGATTGAATACAACAGTCACCATGCGCACTTTCCTCTATGGGAGTAATGTCTCACACTGTCTACGGTTTCTTCGTTCCCTGGAAGACCAGTAGTAGTTTCCGATGCACATCTGGAGGCATTCTGTAATCTGTGGACAATCAGAGTGTTGATGCAACACACAAATTGCATCGGGATTGAATACAACAGTCACCATGGTAGTAATGTCTCAGACAGTCTACGCTTTGATCGTTCCCAGGAAGACCAGTAGTAGTTTCCGATGCACATCTGGAGGCATTCTGTAATCTGTGGACAATTAGAGTGTTGATGAAACACAGAAATTGCATCGGGATTGAATACAATAGTCACCATGCGCATTTTCCTACATGGGAGTATTGTCTCTAACAGTCTACGCTTTGATCGCTCCTTGGAAGACCAGTAGTCGTTTCCGATGCACATCTGGAGGCATTCTGTAATCTGTGGACCTTAAAAGTGTTGATGAATCACAGAAATTGCCTCTTGATTGAAAACAACAGTCGCCATGCGCACTTTCCTCCATGGGAGTAATGTCTGAAACAGTCTACGCTTTAACCGTTCCCTGAAGACCAGTAGTAGTTTCCGATGCACATCTGGAGGCATTCTCTAATCTGTGGACCTTCAAAGTGTTGATGAATCACAGAAATTGCCTCGGGATTGAATACAACAGTCACCATGCGCACTTTCCTCCATTTGAGTAATGTCTCAAACAGTCTACGTTTTGATCGTTCCCTGGAAGACCAGTAGTTGTTTCCGATGCATATCTGGAGGCATTCTGAAATCTGTGGACAATCAGACTGTTGATGAAACACAGAAATTGCATCGGGATTGAGTACAACAGTCACTATGCGCACTTTCCTCCATGGGAGTAATGTCTTAGACAGTCTACGCTTTGATCGTTCGCTGGAAGACCTGTAGTGGATTCCGATGCACATCTGGAGGCATTCTGTAATCTGTGGACTATCAGAACGTTGATGAAACATAGAAATTGCATCGGGATTGAATACAACAGTCACCATCCGCACTTTCCTCCACGGGAGTAATTCTCAAACAGGCTACGCTTTGATCGTTCCCTGGAAGACCAGTAGTAGCTTCCGATGCACATCTGGTGGCTTTCTGTAATATGTGGACCTTTAAAGTGTTGATGAATCACAGAAATTACATCGGGATTGAATATAACAGTCACCATGCCCAATTTCCTCCATGGGAGTAACGTCTGATACAGTCTACGCTTTGATCGTTCCCAGGAACACCAGTAGAAGTTTCCGATGCCCATCTGGAGACACTCTGTAATCTGTGGACCATCAGAGTGTTGATGAAACACAGAAATTGCATCGGGATTGAATACAACATTCACCACGCGCACTTTCCTTCGTGGGAGTAATGTCTCAAACAGTCTACGCTTTGATCGTTCCCTGGAAGACCAGTGGTAGTTTCCGATGCACATCTGGAGGCATTCTGTAATTTGTGGACTATCAGAGTGTTGATGAAACACAGAAATTACATCGGGATTGAATTGAGCAGTCGCCATGCGCACTTTCCTCCATATGAGTAATGTCTCTAACAGTCTACGCTTTGATCGTTACCTGGAAGACCAGTGGTAGTTTCCGATGCACATCTGGAGGCATTCTGTAATCTGTGGACTGTCAGAGTGTTTGTGAAACACAGAAATTGCATCGGGATTGAATACAGCAGTCACCATGAACACTTTCCTCCATGGTTGTAATGTCTCTAACAGTCTACGCTTTGATCGTTCCTTGAAGACCAGTAGTAGTTTCCGATGCACATCTGGAGGCATTCTGTAATCTGTGGACAATCAGAGTGTTGATGAAATACAGAAATAACATCGGGATTGAATACAACAGTCACCATGCGTACTTTCCTGCGTGGGAGTAATGTCTCAAACAGTGTACTCTTTGATCGTTCCCTGGAAGACCAGTAGTAGTTTCCGATGCACCACTGGAGGCATCCTGTAATCTGTGGCATATCAGACTGTTGATGAAACACAGAAATTGCATCGGGATTGAATACAAAAGTCACCATGCGCACTTTCCTCCATGGGGGTAATGTCTCAAACAGTCTACGCTTTGTAAGTTCCCTGGAAGACCAGTAGTAGTTTCCGATGCATATCTGGAATCATTCTGTAATCTGTGGACTATCAGACTGTTGATGGAACACAGAAATTGCATCGGGATTGAATACAACAGTCACCATGCGCATTTTCCTCCATATGAGAAATGTCTCAAACTGTCTACGCTTTGATCGTTCCCTGGAAGACCAGTAGTAGTTTCCGATGCACATCTGGAGGCATTCTGTAATCTGTGGACTATCAGAGTGTTGATGAATCATAGAAATTGCATCGGGATTGAATACAACAGTCACCATGCGCACTTTCCTCCATGGGAGTAATGTCTCAAACAGTCTACGCTTTGATCGTTCCCTGGAAGACCAGTAGTAGTTTCCGATGCACATCTGGAGGCATTCTGTAATCTGTGGACTATCAGACTGTTGATGGAACACAGAAATTGCATCGGGATTGAATACAACAGTCACCATGCGCAATTTCCTCCATATGAGTAATGTCTCAAACTGTCTACGCTTTGATCGTTCCCTGGAAGACCAGTAGTAGTTTCCGATGCACATCTGGAGGCATGCTGTAATCTGTGGACTATCGGACTGTTGATGAAACACAGAAATTGCATCGGAATTGAAAACAACAGCCACCATGCGCACTTCCCTCCATGGGAGTAATTTCTCAGACAGTATACGCTTTGATCGTTCCCAGGAAGACCAGTAGTAGTTTCAGATGCACATCTAGAGGCATTCTGTAATCTGTGGACTATCAGAGTGTTGATGAAACACAGAAAAAGGATCGGGATTGAATACAGCAGTCACCATGCGCACTTTCCTCCATGGGAGTAATCTCTTAAAGAATTTACGCTTTGATCGTTCCCTGGAAGACCAGTACTAGTTTCCGATGCACATCTGGCGGCATTCTGTAATCTGTGGACTATCAGTTTGTTGATGAAACACAGAAATTGCATCGGGATTGAATACAACAGTCACCATGCGCACTTTCCTCCATGGGAGTAATGTCTCAGACAGTCTACGCTTTGATCGTCCCCTGGAAGACCAGTAGTAGTTTCCGATGCACATCTGGAGTCATTCTGTAATCTGTGGACCTACAAAGTGTTAATGAGACAGGGAAATTGCATCGGGTGTGAATTCAACAGTCACCATCCGCACTTTCCTCCATGGGAGTAATTCTCAAACAGGCTACGCTTTGATCGTTACCTGGAAGACCAGTAGTAGTTTCCGATGCACATCTGGTGGCATTCTGTAATCTGTGGGCCTTCGAAATGTTGATGAATCACAGAAATTGCATCGGGATTGAATATAACAGTCACCATGCCCAATTTCCTTCATGGGAGAAACGTCTGAAACAGTCTACGCTTTGATCGTTCCCTGGAAGACCAGTGGTAGTTTCCGATGCACATCTGGAGGCATTCTGTAATCTATGGACTATCAGAGTGTTGATGAAACACAGAATCTGCATCAGGATTGTATACAGCAGCCACCATGCCCACTTTCCCCCATATGAGTAATGTCTCTAACAGTATACGCTTTGATCGATCCCTGGAAGACCAGTAGTAGTTTCCGATACAGATCTGGAGGCATTCTGTAACCTGTGGACTATCAGAGTGTTGATGAAACACAGAAATTACATCGGGATTGAATACAACTGTCACCATGAGCACTTTCCTCCATGGGAGTAATGTCTCAAACAGTCTTTTTGTTATCGTTCCCTGGAAGACCAGTAGTAGTTTCGGATGCACATCTTTAGGTATTCTGTAATCTGTGGACTATCAGAGTGTTGATGAAACTCAGAAATAGCATCGGGTTTGAATACAACAGTCACCATGCGCACATTCCTGCATGGGAGTAATTTCTCAAACAGTCTATGCTTTGATCGTTCCCTGGAAGACCAGTAGTAGTTTCCGATGCACATCTGGAGGCAATCTGCAATCTGTGGACTATCAGAGTGTTGATGAAACACAGAACATGCATCGGGATTGAGTACTGCAGTCACCATGCGCACTTTCCTCAATGGGAGTAATGTCTCACAATGTCTACGGTTTGATCGTTCCCTGGAAGACCAGTAGTAGTTTCCGATGCACATCTGGAGGCATTCTGTAATATGTGGAATATCAGTATGTTGATGAAACACAGAAATTGCATCGGGATGGAATACAACAGTCACCATGCGCACTTTCCTCCATGGGAGTAATGTCTCAAGCAGTCTACGCTTTGATCGTTTCCTGGAAGACCAGTAGTAGTTTTCGATATACATCTGGAGGCATTCTGTAAAATGTGGACTATCAGACTGTTGATGAAACACAAAAATTGTATCGGGATTGAGTACAACAGTCAACATGCGCACTTTCCTCTATGGGAGTAATGTCTCACAACGTCTACGGTTTGATCGTTCCCTGGAAGACCAGTAGTTGTTTCCGATGCACATCTGGAGGCATTCTGTAATCTGTGGACAATCAGAGTGTTGATGAAACACAGAACATGCATCGGGATTGAGTACTGCAGTCACCATGCGCACTTTCCTCAATGGGAGTAATGTCTCACAATGTCTACGCTTTGATCGTTCCCTGAAAGACCAGTAGTAGTTTCCGATGCACATCTGGAGGCATTCTGTAGTCTGTGGACAATCAGACTGTTGATGAAACACAGAAATTGCATCGGGATTGAATACAACAGTCACCATGCGCACTTTCATCCATGGGAGTAATGTTTCAGACAGTCTACGTTTTGATCGTTCCCAGGAAGACCAGAAGTAGTTTCCGATGCACATCTGGAGGCATTCTGTAATCTGTGGACTATGAGAGTGTTGATGAAACACAGAAATTGCATCGGTATTGAATACAACAGTCACCAGGCCCTCTTTCCTCCATGGAAGTAATGTCTCAAACAGTCTACGCTTTGATCGTTACCTGGAAGACCAGTGGTAGTTTCCGATGCACATCTGGAGGCATTCTGTAATCTGTGGACTGTCAGAGTGTTTATGAAACACAGAAATTGCATCGGGATTGAATACAAAAGTCACCATGCGCACTTTCCTCCATGGGTGTAATGTATCAAACAGTCTACGCTTTTATCGTTCCCTGGAAGACCAGTAGTAGTTCCCGATGCATAGCTGGAATCATTCTGTAATCTGTGGACAATCAGACTGTTGATGAAACACAGAAATTGCATCGGGATTGAGTACAACAGTCACCATGCGCACTTTCCTCCATGGGAGTAATGTCTCAGACAGTCTACGCTTTGATCGTTCCCTGGAAGACCAGTAGTAGTTTCCGATGCACATCTGGAGGCATGCTGTGATCTGTGGACTATCGGACTGTTGATGAAACACAGAAATTGCATCGGAATTGAAAACAACAGCCACCATGCGCACTTCCCTCCATGGGAGTAATGTCTCAGACAGTATACGCTTTGATCGTTCCCAGGAAGACCAGTAGTAGTTTCCGATGCACATCTGGAGGCATGCTGTAATCTGTGGACTATCAGACTGTTGATGAAACACAGAAATTTCATCGGAATTGAAAACAACAGCCACCATGCGCACTTCCCTCCATGGGAGTAATGTCTCAGACAGTCTACGCTTTGATCGTTCCCAGGAAGACCTGTAGTAGTTTCCGATGCACATCTGGAGGCATTCTGTAATCTGTGGACTATCAGAGTGTTGATGAAACACAGAAAAAGCATCGGGATTGAATACAGCAGTCACCATGCGCACTTTCCTCCATGGGAGTAATCTCTTAAAAAATTTACGCTTTGATCGTTAACTGGAAGACCAGTAGTAGTTTCCGATGCACATCTGGAGGCATTCTGTAATCTGTGGACTAACAGTTTGTTGATGAAACACAGAAATTGAATCGGGATTGAATACAACAGTCACCATTCGCACTTTCCTCCATGGGAGTAATGTCTCAGACAGTCTACGCTTTGATCGTTCCCAGGAAGACCAGTAGTAGTTTCCGATGCACATCTGGAGGCATTCTGTAATCTGTGGACTATCAGAGTATTGATGAAACACAGAACATGCATCGGGATTGAGTACTGCAGTCACCATGCGCACTTTCCTCCATGGGAGTAATGTCTTAAAGAGTTTACGCTTTGATCGATCCCTGGAAGACCAGTGGTAGTTTCCGATGCACATCTGGAGGCATTCTGTAATCTGTGGACTATCAGAGTGTTGATGAAACACAGAATCTGCATCGGGATTCAATACAACAGTCACAATGCGCACTTTCCTCCATGGGAGTAATGTCTCAAACAGCCTACGCTTTGATCGTTCCGTGGAAGACCAGTAGTAGTTTCCGATGCACATCTGGAGGCATTCTGTAATCTGTGGACAATCAGACTGTTGATGAAACACAGAAATTGCATCGGGACTCAGTACAACAGCAACCATGCGCACTTTCCTCCATGGGAGTAATGTCTCAGATAGTCTACTCTTTTATCGTTCCCAGGAAGACCAGTAGCAGTTTCCGATGCACATCTGGAGGCATTCTGTAATCTGTGGACTATCAGAGTGTTGATGAAATACAGAAATTACATCGGGATTGAATACAACAGTCACCATGAGCACTTTCCTCCATGGGAGTAATGTCTCAAACAGTCTTTTTTTTATCGTTCCCTGTAAGACCAGTAGTAGTTTCGGATGCACGTCTGGAGTCATTCTGTAATCTGTGGACTATTAGATTGTTCATGAAACACAGAAATTGCATCGGGAGTGAATACAACAGTCACCATCCGCACTTTCCTCCATGGGAGTAACGTCTGAAACAGTCTACGCTTTGAACGTTCCCAGGAAGACCAGTAGTAGTTTCCGATGCACATCTGGAGACAATCTGTAATCTGTGGACTATCAGAGTGTTGATGAAACACAGAAATTGCATCGGGATTGAATACAACAATTACAATGCGCACTTTCCTTCGTGGGAGTAATGTCTCAAACCGTCTACGCTTTGATCGTTCCCTGGAAGACCAGCAGTAGTTTCCAATGCACATCTGGAGACAATCTGTAATCTGTGGACTATCAGAGTGTTGATGAAACACAGAAATTGCATCGGGATTGAATACAACATTTACCATGCGCACTTTCCTTCGTGGGAGTAATGTCTCAAACCGTCTACGCTTTGATCGTTCCCTGGAAGACCAGCAGTAGTTTCCGATGCACATCTGGAGGCATTATGTAATCTGTGGACTATCAGTTTGTTGATGAAACACAGAAATTGCATCGGGATTGAATACAACAGTCACCATGAGCACTTTCCTCCATGGGAGTAATGTCTCAGACAGTCTACGCTTTGATCGTTCCCAGGAAGACCAGTAGTAGTTTCCGATGCACATCTGGAGGCATTCTGTAATCTGTGGACTATCAGAGTGTTGATGAAACACAGAACATGCATCGGGATTGAGTACTGCAGTCACCATGCGCACTTTCCTCCATGGGAGTAATGTCTTAAAAAGTTTACGCTTTGATCGTCCCCTGGAAGACCAGTAGTAGTTTCCGATGCACATCTGGAGTCATTCTGTAATCTGTGGACCTACAAAGTGTTAATGAAACAGGGAAATTGCATCGGGTGTGAATACAACAGTCACCATCCGCACTTCCCTCCATGGGAGTAATTCTCAAACAGGCTACGCTTTGATCGTTACCTGGAAGACCAGTAGTAGTTTCCGATGCACATCTGGTGGCATTCTGTAATCTGTGGACCTTCGAAGTGTCGATGAATCACAGAAATTGCATCGGGATTGAATATAACAGTCACCATGCCCAATTTCCTCCATGGGAGTAACGTCTGAAACAGTCTACGCTTTGATCGTTCCCTGGAAGACCAGTGGTAGTTTCCGATGCACATCTGGAGGCATTCTGTAATCTGTGGAATATCTGAGTGTTGATGAAACACAGAATCTGCATCAGGATTGTATACGGCAGCCACCATGCCCACTTTCCTCCATATGAGTAATGTCTCTAACAGTCTACGCTTTTATCGTTCCCTGGAAGACCAGTAGTAGTTTCCGATACACATCTGGAGGCATTCTGTAACCTGTGGACTATCAGAGTGTTGATGAAACACAGAAATTACATCGGGATTGAATACAACTGTCACCATGAGCACTTTCCTCCATGGGAGTAATGTCTCAAACAGTCTTTTTGTTATCGTTCCCTGGAAGACCAGTGGTAGTTTCGGATGCACATCTGGAGGCATTCTGTAATCTGTGGACTATCAGAGTGTTGATGAAACTCAGGAATAGCATCGGGTTTGAATACAAAAGTCACCATGCGCACATTCCTGCATGGGAGTAATTTCTCAAACAGTCTATGCTTTGATCGTTCCCTGGAAGACCAGTAGTAGTTTCCGATGCACATCTGGAGGCATTCTGTAATCTGTGGACCTTCAAAGCGTTGATGAATCACAGAAATTGCATCGGGTGTGAATACAACAGTCACCATCCGAACTTTCCTCCATGGGAGTAATGTCTCAAACAGTCTACGCTTTGATCGTTCCCTGGAAGAGCAGTAGTAGTTTCCGATGCACATCTGGAGGCATTCTGTAGTCTGTGGACAATCAGACTGTTGATGAAACACAGAAATTGCATCGGGATTGAATACAACAGTCACCATGCGCACTTTCATCCATGGGAGTAATGTTTCAGACAGTCTACGCTTTGATTGTTCCCAGGAAGACCAGTAGTAGTTTCCGATGCACATCAGGAGCCATTCTGTAATCTGTGGACTATCAGAGTGTTGATGAAACACAGAAATTGCATCGGGATTGAATACAACAGTCACCAGGCCCTCTTTCCTCCATGGGAGTAATGTCTCAAACAGTCTACGCTTTGATCGTTCCCTGGAAGACCAGTGGTAGTTTCCGATGCACATCTGGAGGCATTCTGTAATCTGTGGACTGTCAGAGTGTTTATGAAACACAGAAATTGCATCGGGAATGAATACAGCAGTCACCATGAACACTTTCCTCCATGGTGGTAATGTTTCTAACAGTCTACGATTTGATCTTTCCTTGAAGACCAGTGGTAGTTTCCGATGCACATCTGGAGGCATTCTGTAATCTGTGGACAATCAGAGTGTTGATGAAACACAGATATAGCATCGGGATTGAATACAACAGTCACCATGCGTACTTTCCTGCGTGGGAGTAATGTCTCAAACAGTGTACGCTTTGATCGTTCCCTGGAAGACCAGTAGTAGTTTCCGATGCACCACTGGAGGCATTCTGTAATCTGTGGCTTATCAGACTGTTGATGAAACACAGAAATTGCATCGGGATTGAATACAAAAGTCACCATGCGCACTTTCCTCCATGGGAGTAATGTCTCAAACAGTCTACGCTTTGATCGTTCCCTGGAAGACCAGTAGTTGTTTCCGATGCATATCTGCAATCATTCTGTAATCTGTGGACAATCAGACCGCCGATGAAGCACAGAAATTGCATCGGGATTGAGTACAACAGTCACCATGAGCACTTTCCTCCATGGGAGTAATGTCTCAGAAAGTCTACGCTTTGATCGTTCCCAGGAAGACCAGTAGTAGTTTCTGATGGACATCTGGAGGCATTCTGTAATCTGTGGACTATCAGAGTGTTGATGAATCATAGAAATTGCGTCGGGATTGAATACAACAGTCACCATGCGCACTTTCCTTCATGGGAGTAATGTCTCAAACAGTCTAAGCTTTGATCGTTCGCTGGAAGACCAGTAGTAGTTTCCGATGCACATCTGGAGGCATTCTGTAATCTGTGGACTATCAGACTGTTGATGGAACACAGAAATTGCATCGGGATTGAATACAACAGTCACCATGCGCATTTTCTTCCATATGAGTAATGTCTCAAACTGTCTACGCTTTGATCGTTCCCTGGAAGACCAGTAGTAGTTTCCGATGCACATCTGGAGGCATGCTGTAATCTGTGGACTATCGGACTGTTGATGAAACACAGAAATTGCATCGGAATTGAAAACAACAGCCACCATGCGCACTTCCCTCCATGGGAGTAATGTCTCAGACAGTATACGCTTTGATCGTTCCCAGGAAGACCAGTAGTAGTTTCCGATGCACATCTGGAGGCATTCTGTAATCTGTGGACTACCAGAGTGTTGATGAAACACAAGAAAAAGCATCGGGATTGAATACAGCAGTCACCATGCGCACTTTCCTCCATGGGAGTAGTCTCTTAAAGAATTTACGCTTTGATCGTTCCCTGGAAGACCAGTACTAGTTTCCGATGCACATCTGGAGGCATTATGTAATCTGTGGACTATCAGTTTGTTGACGAAACACAGAATTTGCATCGGGATTGAATACAACAGTCACCATACGCACTTTCCTCCATGGGAGTAATGTCTCAGACAGTCTACGCTTTGATCGTTCCTAGGAAGACCAGTAGCAGTTTCCGATGCACATCTGGAGGCATTCTGTAATCTGTGGAACTTCGAAGTGTTGATGAATCACAGAAATTGCATCGGGATTGAATACAACAGTCACCATGCACACTTTCCTCCCTGGGAGTAACGTCTGAAACAGTCTACGCTTTGATCGTTCCCAGGAAGACCTGTGGTAGTTTCCGATGCACATCTGGAGACAATCTGTAATCTGTGGACTATCAGAGTGTTGATGAAACACAGAAATTGCATCGGGATTAAATACAACAATCACCATGCGCACTTTCCTCATGGGTGTAATGTCTCAAATAGTCTACGCTTTGATCTTTCCCTGGAAGACCAGTAGTAGTTTCCGATGCACATCTGGAAACAATCTGTAATCTGTGGACTATCAGAGTGATAATGAAACACAGAAATTGCATCGGGATTGAATACAACACTCACCATGAGTACTTTCCTGCGTGGGAGTAATGTCTCAAACAGTCTACGCTTTGATCGTTCCCTGGAAGACCAGCAGTAGTTTCCGATGCACATCAGGAGGCATTCTGTAATCTGTGGACTATCAGAGTGTTGATGAAGCACAGAAATTGCATCGGGATTGAATATAACAGTCACCATGCCCAATTTCCTCCATGGGAGTAACGTCTGAAACAGTCTACGCTTTGATCGTTCCCTGGAAGACCAGTGGTAGTTTCCGATGCACATCTGTTGGCATTCTGTAATCTGTGGACTATCAGAGTGTTGATGAAACAAAGAATCTGCATCGGGATTCAATACAACAGTCACAATGCGCACTTTGCTCCATGGGAGTAATGTCTCAGACAGTCTACGCTTTGATCGTTCCCAGGAAGACCAGTAGCAGTCTCCGATGCACATCTGGAGGCATTCGGTAATCTGAGGACTATCAGAGTGTTGATGAAATACAGAAATTACATCGGGATTGAATACAACAGTCACCATGAGCACTTTCCTCCATGGGAGTAATGTCTCAAACAGTCTTTTTTTTATCGTTCCCTGGAAGACCAGTAGTAGTTTCGGATGCACATCTGGAGTCATTCTGTAATCTGTGGACCTACAAAGTGTTGATGAAACACAGAAATTGCATCGGGAGTGAATACAACAGTCACCATCCGCACTTTCCTCCATGGGAGTAATTCTCAAACAGGCTTCGCTTTGATCGTTCCCTGGAAGACCAATAGTAGTTTCCGATGCACATCTGGAGGCATTCTGTAATCTGTGGACTATTAGACTGTTGATGAAACACAGAAATTGCATCGGGATTGAATACAACAGTCACCATGCACACTTTCCTCCCTGGGAGTAACGTCTGAAACAGTCTACGCTTTGATCGTTCCCAGGAAGACCAGTGGTAGTTTCCGATGCACATCTGGAGACAATCTGTAATCTGTGGACTATCAGAGTGTTGATGAAACACAGAAATTGCATCGGGATTGAATACAACAATCACCATGCGCACTTTCTTCATGGGTGTAATGTCTCAAATAGTCTACGCTTTGATCGTTCCCTGGAAGACCAGTAGTAGTTTCCGATGCACATCTGGAAACAATCTGTAATCTGTGGACTATCAGAGTGTTAATGAAACACAGAAATTGCATCGGGATTGAATACAACACTCACCATGCGTACTTTCCTGCGTGGGAGTAATGTCTCAAACAGTCTACGCTTTGATCGTTCCCTGGAAGACCAGCAGTAGTTTCCGATGCACATCAGGAGGCATTCTGTAATCTGTGGACTATCAGTTTGTTGATGAAACACAGAAATTGCATCGGGATTGAATACAACAGTCACTATGCGCACTTTCCTCCATGGGAGTAATGTCTCAGACAGTCTACGCTTTGATCGTTCCCAGGAAGACCAGTAGTAGTTTCCGATGCACATCTGGAGGCATTCTGTAATCTGTGGACTATCAGAGTGTTGATGAAACACAGAACATGCATCGGGATTGAGTACTGCAGTCACCATGCGCACTTTCCTCCTTGGGAGTAATGTCTTAAAGAGTTTACGCTTTGATCGTCCCCTGGAAGACCAGTAGTAGTTTCCGATGCACATCTGGAGTCATTCTGTAATCTGTGGACCTACAAAGTGTTAATGAAACAGGGAAATTGCATCGGGTGTGAATACAACAGTCACCATCCGCACTTCCCTCCATGGGAGTAATTCTCAAACAGGCTACGCTTTGATCGTTACCTGGAAGACCAGTAGTAGTTTCCGATGCACATCTGGTGGCATTCAGTAATCTGTGGACCTTCGAAGTGTTGATGAATCACAGAAATTGCATCGGGATTGAATATAACAGTCACCATGCCCAATTTCCTCCATGGGAGTAACGTCTGAAACAGTCTACGCTTTGATCGTTCCCTGGAAGACCAGTGGTAGTTTCCGATGCACATCTGGAGCTATTCTGTAATCTGTGGACTGTCAGAGTGTTTATGAAACACAGAAATTGCATCGGGATTGAATACAGCAGTCACCATGAACACTTTCCTCCATGGGGGTAATGTCTCTAACAGTCTACGCTTTGATCGTTCCTTGAGGACCAGTAGTAGTTTCCGATGCACATCTGGAGGCATTCTGTAATCTGTGGACAATCGGAGTATTGATGAAACACAGAAATAGCATCGGGATTGAATACAACAGTCACCATGCGTACTTTCCTGCGTGGGAGTAATGTCTCAAACAGTGTACGCTTTGATCGTTCCCTGGAAGACCAGTAGTAGTTATGGATGCACCACTGGAGGCATTCTGTAATCTGTGGCATATCAGACTGTTGATGAAACACAGAAATTGCATCGGGATTGAATACAAAAGTCACCATGCGCACTTTCCTCCATGGGAGAAATGTCTCAAACAGTCTACGCTTTGATCGTTCCCAGGAAGACCAGTAGTAGTTTCCGATGCATATCTGGAATCATTCTGTAATCTGTGGACAATCAGACTGTTGATGAAACACAGAAATTGCATCGGGATTGAGTACAACAGTCACCATGCGCACTTTCCTCCATGGGAGTAATGTCTCAAACAGTCTACGATTTGATCGTTCCCTGGAAGACCAGTAGTAGTTTCCGATGCACATCTGGAGGCATTCTGTAATCTGTGGACTATCAGTTTGTTGATGAAACACAGAAATTGCATCGGGATTGAATACAACAGTCACCATCCGCACTTTCCTCCATGGGAGTAATTCTCAAACAGGCTACGCTTTGATCGTTACCTGCAAGACCAGTAGTAGTTTCCGATGCACATCTGGTGGCATTCTGTAATCTGTTTAACTTCGTAGTGTTGATGAATCACAGAAATTGCATCGGGATTGAATATAACAGTCGCCACGCCCAATTTCATCCGTGGGAGTAACGTCTGAAACAGTCTACGCTTTGACCGTTCCCTGGAAGACCAGTGGTAGTTTCCGATGCACATCTGGAGGCATTCTGTAATCTGTGGACTGTCAGAGTGTTTATGAAACACAGAAATTGCATCGGGATTGAATACAAAAGTCACCATGCGCACTTTCCTCCATGGGTGTAATGTATCAAACAGTCTACGCTTTGATCGTTCCCTGGAAGACCAGTAGTAGTTCCCGATGCATAGCTGGAATCATTCTGTAATCTGTGGACAATCAGACTGTTGATGAAACACAGAAATTGCATCGGGATTGAGTACAACAGTCACCATGCGCACTTTCCTCCATGGGAGTAATGTCTCAGACAGTCTACGCTTTGATCGTTCCCTGGAAGACCAGTAGTAGTTTCCGATGCACATCTGGAGGCATGCTGTGATCTGTGGACTATCGGACTGTTGATGAAACACAGAAATTGCATCGGAATTGAAAACAACAGCCACCATGCGCACTTCCCTCCATGGGAGTAATGTCTCAGACAGTATACGCTTTGATCGTTCCCAGGAAGACCAGTAGTAGTTTCCGATGCACATCTGGAGGCATGCTGTAATCTGTGGACTATCAGACTGTTGATGAAACACAGAAATTTCATCGGAATTGAAAACAACAGCCACCATGCGCACTTCCCTCCATGGGAGTAATGTCTCAGACAGTCTACGCTTTGATCGTTCCCAGGAAGACCTGTAGTAGTTTCCGATGCACATCTGGAGGCATTCTGTAATCTGTGGACTATCAGAGTGTTGATGAAACACAGAAAAAGCATCGGGATTGAATACAGCAGTCACCATGCGCACTTTCCTCCATGGGAGTAATCTCTTAAAAAATTTACGCTTTGATCGTTAACTGGAAGACCAGTAGTAGTTTCCGATGCACATCTGGAGGCATTCTGTAATCTGTGGACTAACAGTTTGTTGATGAAACACAGAAATTGAATCGGGATTGAATACAACAGTCAACATTCGCACTTTCCTCCATGGGAGTAATGTCTCAGACAGTCTACGCTTTGATCGTTCCCAGGAAGACCAGTAGTAGTTTCCGATGCACATCTGGAGGCATTCTGTAATCTGTGGACTATCAGAGTATTGATTAAACACAGAACATGCATCGGGATTGAGTACTGCAGTCACCATGCGCACTTTCCTCCATGGGAGTAATGTCTTAAAGAGTTTACGCTTTGATCGATCCCTGGAAGACCAGTGGTAGTTTCCGATGCACATCTGGAGGCATTCTGTAATCTGTGGACTATCAGAGTGTTGATGAAACACAGAATCTGCATCGGGATTCAATACAACAGTCACAATGCGCACTTTCCTCCATGGGAGTAATGTCTCAAACAGCCTACGCTTTGATCGTTCCGTGGAAGACCAGTAGTAGTTTCCGATGCACATCTGGAGGCATTCTGTAATCTGTGGACAATCAGACTGTTGATGAAACACAGAAATTGCATCGGGACTCAGTACAACAGCAACCATGCGCACTTTCCTCCATGGGAGTAATGTCTCAGATAGTCTACTCTTTGATCGTTCCCAGGAAGACCAGTAGCAGTTTCCGATGCACATCTGGAGGCATTCTGTAATCTGTGGACTATCAGAGTGTTGATGAAATACAGAAATTACATCGGGATTGAATACAACAGTCACCATGAGCACTTTCCTCCATGGTAGTAATGTCTCAAACAGTCTTTTTTTTATCGTTCCCTGTAAGACCAGTAGTAGTTTCGGATGCACGTCTGGAGTCATTCTGTAATCTGTGGACTATTAGATTGTTCATGAAACACAGAAATTGCATCGGGAGTGAATACAACAGTCACCATCCGCACTTTCCTCCATGGGAGTAACGTCTGAAACAGTCTACGCTTTGAACGTTCCCAGGAAGACCAGTAGTAGTTTCCGATGCACATCTGGAGACAATCTGTAATCTGTGGACTATCAGAGTGTTGATGAAACACAGAAATTGCATCGGGATTGAATACAACAATTACCATGCGCACTTTCCTTCGTGGGAGTAATGTCTCAAACCGTCTACGCTTTGATCGTTCCCTGGAAGACCAGCAGTAGTTTCCAATGCACATCTGGAGACAATCTGTAATCTGTGGACTATCAGAGTGTTGATGAAACACAGAAATTGCATCGGGATTGAATACAACATTTACCATGCGCACTTTCCTTCGTGGGAGTAATGTCTCAAACCGTCTACGCTTTGATCGTTCCCTGGAAGACCAGCAGTAGTTTCCGATGCACATCTGGAGGCATTATGTAATCTGTGAACTATCAGTTTGTTGATGAAACACAGAAATTGCATCGGGATTGAATACAACAGTCACCATGAGCACTTTCCTCCATGGGAGTAATGTCTCAGACAGTCTACGCTTTGATCGTTCCCAGGAAGACCAGTAGTAGTTTCCGATGCACATCTGGAGGCATTCTGTAATCTGTGGACTATCAGAGTGTTGATGAAACACAGAACATGCATCGGGATTGAGTACTGCAGTCACCATGCGCACTTTCCTCCATGGGAGTAATGTCTTAAAAAGTTTACGCTTTGATCGTCCCCTGGAAGACCAGTAGTAGTTTCCGATGCACATCTGGAGTCATTCTGTAATCTGTGGACCTACAAAGTGTTAATGAAACAGGGAAATTGCATCGGGTGTGAATACAACAGTCACCATCCGCACTTCCCTCCATGGGAGTAATTCTCAAACAGGCTACGCTTTGATCGTTACCTGGAAGACCAGTAGTAGTTTCCGATGCACATCTGGTGGCATTCTGTAATCTGTGGACCTTCGAAGTGTCGATGAATCACAGAAATTGCATCGGGATTGAATATAACAGTCACCATGCCCAATTTCCTCCATGGGAGTAACGTCTGAAACAGTCTACGCTTTGATCGTTCCCTGGAAGACCAGTGGTAGTTTCCGATGCACATCTGGAGGCATTCTGTAATCTGTGGAATATCTGAGTGTTGATGAAACACAGAATCTGCATCAGGATTGTATACGGCAGCCACCATGCCCACTTTCCTCCATATGAGTAATGTCTCTAACAGTCTACGCTTTTATCGTTCCCTGGAAGACCAGTAGTAGTTTCCGATACACATCTGGAGGCATTCTGTAACCTGTGGACTATCAGAGTGTTGATGAAACACAGAAATTACATCGGGATTGAATACAACTGTCACCATGAGCACTTTCCTCCATGGGAGTAATGTCTCAAACAGTCTTTTTGTTATCGTTCCCTGGAAGACCAGTAGTAGTTTCGGATGCACATCTGGAGGCATTCTGTAATCTGTGGACTATCAGAGTGTTGATGAAACTCAGGAATAGCATCGGGTTTGAATACAAAAGTCACCATGCGCACATTCCTGCATGGGAGTAATTTCTCAAACAGTCTATGCTTTGATCGTTCCCTGGAAGACCAGTAGTAGTTTCCGATGCACATCTGGAGGCATTCTGTAATCTGTGGACCTTCAAAGCGTTGATGAATCACAGAAATTGCATCGGGTGTGAATACAACAGTCACCATCCGAACTTTCCTCCATGGGAGTAATGTCTCAAACAGTCTACGCTTTGATCGTTCCCTGGAAGAGCAGTAGTAGTTTCCGATGCACATCTGGAGGCATTCTGTAGTCTGTGGACAATCAGACTGTTGATGAAACACAGAAATTGCATCGGGATTGAATACAACAGTCACCATGCGCACTTTCATCCATGGGAGTAATGTTTCAGACAGTCTACGCTTTGATTGTTCCCAGGAAGACCAGTAGTAGTTTCCGATGCACATCAGGAGCCATTCTGTAATCTGTGGACTATCAGAGTGTTGATGAAACACAGAAATTGCATCGGGATTGAATACAACAGTCACCAGGCCCTCTTTCCTCCATGGGAGTAATGTCTCAAACAGTCTACGCTTTGATCGTTCCCTGGAAGACCAGTGGTAGTTTCCGATGCACATCTGGAGGCATTCTGTAATCTGTGGACTGTCAGAGTGTTTATGAAACACAGAAATTGCATCGGGAATGAATACAGCAGTCACCATGAACACTTTCCTCCATGGTGGTAATGTTTCTAACAGTCTACGATTTGATCTTTCCTTGAAGACCAGTGGTAGTTTCCGATGCACATCTGGAGGCATTCTGTAATCTGTGGACAATCAGAGTGTTGATGAAACACAGATATAGCATCGGGATTGAATACAACAGTCACCATGCGTACTTTCCTGCGTGGGAGTAATGTCTCAAACAGTGTACGCTTTGATCGTTCCCTGGAAGACCAGTAGTAGTTTCCGATGCACCACTGGAGGCATTCTGTAATCTGTGGCTTATCAGACTGTTGATGAAACACAGAAATTGCATCGGGATTGAATACAAAAGTCACCATGCGCACTTTCCTCCATGGGAGTAATGTCTCAAACAGTCTACGCTTTGATCGTTCCCTGGAAGACCAGTAGTTGTTTCCGATGCATATCTGCAATCATTCTGTAATCTGTGGACAATCAGACCGCCGATGAAGCACAGAAATTGCATCGGGATTGAGTACAACAGTCACCATGAGCACTTTCCTCCATGGGAGTAATGTCTCAGAAAGTCTACGCTTTGATCGTTCCCAGGAAGACCAGTAGTAGTTTCTGATGGACATCTGGAGGCATTCTGTAATCTGTGGACTATCAGAGTGTTGATGAATCATAGAAATTGCGTCGGGATTGAATACAACAGTCACCATGCGCACTTTCCTTCATGGGAGTAATGTCTCAAACAGTCTAAGCTTTGATCGTTCGCTGGAAGACCAGTAGTAGTTTCCGATGCACATCTGGAGGCATTCTGTAATCTGTGGACTATCAGACTGTTGATGGAACACAGAAATTGCATCGGGATTGAATACAACAGTCACCATGCGCATTTTCTTCCATATGAGTAATGTCTCAAACTGTCTACGCTTTGATCGTTCCCTGGAAGACCAGTAGTAGTTTCCGATGCACATCTGGAGGCATGCTGTAATCTGTGGACTATCGGACTGTTGATGAAACACAGAAATTGCATCGGAATTGAAAACAACAGCCACCATGCGCACTTCCCTCCATGGGAGTAATGTCTCAGACAGTATACGCTTTGATCGTTCCCAGGAAGACCAGTAGTAGTTTCCGATGCACATCTGGAGGCATTCTGTAATCTGTGGACTACCAGAGTGTTGATGAAACACAAGAAAAAGCATCGGGATTGAATACAGCAGTCACCATGCGCACTTTCCTCCATGGGAGTAGTCTCTTAAAGAATTTACGCTTTGATCGTTCCCTGGAAGACCAGTACTAGTTTCCGATGCACATCTGGAGGCATTATGTAATCTGTGGACTATCGGTTTGTTGACGAAACACAGAATTTGCATCGGGATTGAATACAACAGTCACCATACGCACTTTCCTCCATGGGAGTAATGTCTCAGACAGTCTACGCTTTGATCGTTCCTAGGAAGACCAGTAGCAGTTTCCGATGCACATCTGGAGGCATTCTGTAATCTGTGGAACTTCGAAGTGTTGATGAATCACAGAAATTGCATCGGGATTGAATACAACAGTCACCATGCACACTTTCCTCCCTGGGAGTAACGTCTGAAACAGTCTACGCTTTGATCGTTCCCAGGAAGACCTGTGGTAGTTTCCGATGCACATCTGGAGACAATCTGTAATCTGTGGACTATCAGAGTGTTGATGAAACACAGAAATTGCATCGGGATTAAATACAACAATCACCATGCGCACTTTCCTCATGGGTGTAATGTCTCAAATAGTCTACGCTTTGATCTTTCCCTGGAAGACCAGTAGTAGTTTCCGATGCACATCTGGAAACAATCTGTAATCTGTGGACTATCAGAGTGATAATGAAACACAGAAATTGCATCGGGATTGAATACAACACTCACCATGAGTACTTTCCTGCGTGGGAGTAATGTCTCAAACAGTCTACGCTTTGATCGTTCCCTGGAAGACCAGCAGTAGTTTCCGATGCACATCAGGAGGCATTCTGTAATCTGTGGACTATCAGAGTGTTGATGAAGCACAGAAATTGCATCGGGATTGAATATAACAGTCACCATGCCCAATTTCCTCCATGGGAGTAACGTCTGAAACAGTCTACGCTTTGATCGTTCCCTGGAAGACCAGTGGTAGTTTCCGATGCACATCTGTTGGCATTCTGTAATCTGTGGACTATCAGAGTGTTGATGAAACAAAGAATCTGCATCGGGATTCAATACAACAGTCACAATGCGCACTTTGCTCCATGGGAGTAATGTCTCAGACAGTCTACGCTTTGATCGTTCCCAGGAAGACCAGTAGCAGTCTCCGATGCACATCTGGAGGCATTCGGTAATCTGAGGACTATCAGAGTGTTGATGAAATACAGAAATTACATCGGGATTGAATACAACAGTCACCATGAGCACTTTCCTCCATGGGAGTAATGTCTCAAACAGTCTTTTTTTTATCGTTCCCTGGAAGACCAGTAGTAGTTTCGGATGCACATCTGGAGTCATTCTGTAATCTGTGGACCTACAAAGTGTTGATGAAACACAGAAATTGCATCGGGAGTGAATACAACAGTCACCATCCGCACTTTCCTCCATGGGAGTAATTCTCAAACAGGCTTCGCTTTGATCGTTCCCTGGAAGACCAATAGTAGTTTCCGATGCACATCTGGAGGCATTCTGTAATCTGTGGACTATTAGACTGTTGATGAAACACAGAAATTGCATCGGGATTGAATACAACAGTCACCATGCACACTTTCCTCCCTGGGAGTAACGTCTGAAACAGTCTACGCTTTAATCGTTCCCAGGAAGACCAGTGGTAGTTTCCGATGCACATCTGGAGACAATCTGTAATCTGTGGACTATCAGAGTGTTGATGAAACACAGAAATTGCATCGGGATTGAATACAACAATCACCATGCGCACTTTCTTCATGGGTGTAATGTCTCAAATAGTCTACGCTTTGATCGTTCCCTGGAAGACCAGTAGTAGTTTCCGATGCACATCTGGAAACAATCTGTAATCTGTGGACTATCAGAGTGTTAATGAAACACAGAAATTGCATCGGGATTGAATACAACACTCACCATGCGTACTTTCCTGCGTGGGAGTAATGTCTCAAACAGTCTACGCTTTGATCGTTCCCTGGAAGACCAGCAGTAGTTTCCGATGCACATCAGGAGGCATTCTGTAATCTGTGGACTATCAGTTTGTTGATGAAACACAGAAATTGCATCGGGATTGAATACAACAGTCACTATGCGCACTTTCCTCCATGGGAGTAATGTCTCAGACAGTCTACGCTTTGATCGTTCCCAGGAAGACCAGTAGTAGTTTCCGATGCACATCTGGAGGCATTCTGTAATCTGTGGACTATCAGAGTGTTGATGAAACACAGAACATGCATCGGGATTGAGTACTGCAGTCACCATGCGCACTTTCCTCCTTGGGAGTAATGTCTTAAAGAGTTTACGCTTTGATCGTCCCCTGGAAGACCAGTAGTAGTTTCCGATGCACATCTGGAGTCATTCTGTAATCTGTGGACCTACAAAGTGTTAATGAAACAGGGAAATTGCATCGGGTGTGAATACAACAGTCACCATCCGCACTTCCCTCCATGGGAGTAATTCTCAAACAGGCTACGCTTTGATCGTTACCTGGAAGACCAGTAGTGGTTTCCGATGCACATCTGGTGGCATTCAGTAATCTGTGGACCTTCGAAGTGTTGATGAATCACAGAAATTGCATCGGGATTGAATATAACAGTCACCATGCCCAATTTCCTCCATGGGAGTAACGTCTGAAACAGTCTACGCTTTGATCGTTCCCTGGAAGACCAGTGGTAGTTTCCGATGCACATCTGGAGCTATTCTGTAATCTGTGGACTGTCAGAGTGTTTATGAAACACAGAAATTGCATCGGGATTGAATACAGCAGTCACCATGAACACTTTCCTCCATGGGGGTAATGTCTCTAACAGTCTACGCTTTGATCGTTCCTTGAGGACCAGTAGTAGTTTCCGATGCACATCTGGAGGCATTCTGTAATCTGTGGACAATCGGAGTATTGATGAAACACAGAAATAGCATCGGGATTGAATACAACAGTCACCATGCGTACTTTCCTGCGTGGGAGTAATGTCTCAAACAGTGTACGCTTTGATCGTTCCCTGGAAGACCAGTAGTAGTTATGGATGCACCACTGGAGGCATTCTGTAATCTGTGGCATATCAGACTGTTGATGAAACACAGAAATTGCATCGGGATTGAATACAAAAGTCACCATGCGCACTTTCCTCCATGGGAGAAATGTCTCAAACAGTCTACGCTTTGATCGTTCCCAGGAAGACCAGTAGTAGTTTCCGATGCATATCTGGAATCATTCTGTAATCTGTGGACAATCAGACTGTTGATGAAACACAGAAATTGCATCGGGATTGAGTACAACAGTCACCATGCGCACTTTCCTCCATGGGAGTAATGTCTCAAACAGTCTACGATTTGATCGTTCCCTGGAAGACCAGTAGTAGTTTCCGATGCACATCTGGAGGCATTCTGTAATCTGTGGACTATCAGTTTGTTGATGAAACACAGAAATTGCATCGGGATTGAATACAACAGTCACCATCCGCACTTTCCTCCATGGGAGTAATTCTCAAACAGGCTACGCTTTGATCGTTACCTGCAAGACCAGTAGTAGTTTCCGATGCACATCTGGTGGCATTCTGTAATCTGTTTAACTTCGTAGTGTTGATGAATCACAGAAATTGCATCGGGATTGAATATAACAGTCGCCACGCCCAATTTCATCCGTGGGAGTAACGTCTGAAACAGTCTACGCTTTGACCGTTCCCTGGAAGACCAGTGGTAGTTTCCGATGCACATCTGGAGGCATTCTGTAATCTGTGGACTATCAGAGTGTTGATGAAACACAGAATCTGCATGGGGATTCAATACAACAGTCACAATGCGCACTTTCCTACATGGGAGTAATGTCTCAAACAGACTACGCTTTGATCGTTCCGTGGAAGACCAGTAGTAGTTTCCGATGCACATCTGGAGGCATTCTGTAATCTGTGGACTATCAGAGTGTTGATGAAACACAGAAATTACATCGGGATTGAATACACCTGTCACCATGAGCACTTTCATCCATGGGAGTAATGTCTCAAACAGTCTTTTTGTTATCGTTCCCTGGAAGACCAGTAGTAGTTTCGGATGCACATCTGGAGGCATTCTGTAATCTGTGGACTATCAGAGTGTTGATGAAACTCAGAAATAGCATCGGGTTTGAATACAACAGTCACCATGCGCACATTCCTGCATGGGAGTAATTTCTCAAACAGTCTATGCTTTGATCGTTCCCTGGAAGACCAGTAGTAGTTTCCGATGCACATCTGGAGGCATTCTGTAATCTGTGGACCATCAAAGTGTTGATGAAACACAGATATTGCATCGGGTGTGAATACAACAGTCACCATCCGAACTTTCCTCCATGGGAGTAATGTCTCAAACAGTCTACGCTTTGATTGTTCCCTGGAAGACCAGTAGTAGTTTCCGATGCACATCTGGAGGCATTCTGTAGTCTGTGGACAATCAGACTGTTGATGAAACACAGAAATTGCATCGGGATTGAATACAACAGTCACCATGAAAACTTTCATCCATGGGAGTAATGTTTCAGACAGTCTACGCTTTGATCGTTCCCAGGAAGACCAGTAGTAGTTTCCGATGCACATCTGGAGGCATTCTGTAATCTGTGGACTATCAGAGTGTTGATGAAACACAGAAATTGCATCGGGATTGAATACAACAGTCACCAGGCACTCTTTCCTCCATGGGAGTAATGTCTCAAACAGTCTACGCTTTGATCGTTCTCTGGAAGACCAGTGGTAGTTTCCGATGCACATGTGGAGGCATTCTGTAATCTGTGGACTGTCAGAGTGTTTATGAAACACAGAAATTGCATCGGGATTGAATACAACAGTCACCATGCGCACTTTCATCCATGGGAGTAATGTTTCAGACAGTCTACGCTTTGATCGTTCCCAGGAAGACCAGTAGTAGTTTCCGATGCACATCTGGAGGCATTCTGTAATCTGTGGACTAACAGAGTGTTGATGAAACACAGAAATTGCATCGGGATTGAATACAACAGTCACCAGGCCCTCTTTCCTCCATGGGAGTAATGTCTCAAACAGTCTACGCTTTGATCGTTCCCTGGAAGACCAGTAGTAGTTTCCGATGCATATCTGGAATCATTCTGTAATCTGTGGACAATCAGACTGTTGATGAAACACAGAAATTGCATCGGGATTGAGTACAACAGTCACCATGCGCACTTTCCTCCATGGGAGTAATGTCTCAGGCAGTCTACGCTTTGATCGTTCCCAGGAAGACCAGTAGTAGTTTCCGATGCACATCTGGAGGCATTCTGTAATCTGTGGACTATCAGAGTGTTGATGAATCATAGAAATTGCATCGGGATTGATACAACAGTCACCATGCGCACTTTTCTCCATGGGAGTAATGTCTCAAACAGTCTACGCTTTGATCGTTCCCTGGAAGACCAGTAGTAGTTTCCGATGCACATCTGGAGGCATTCTGTAATCTGTGGACTATCAGACTGTTGATGGAACACAGAAATTGCATCGGGATTGAATACAACAGTCACCATGCGCATTTTCCTCCATATGAGTAATGTCTCAAACTGTCTACGCTTTGATCGTTCCCTGGAAGACCAGTAGTAGTTTCCGATGCACATCAGGAGGCATGCTGTAATCTGTGGACTATCGGACTGTTGATGAAACACAGAAATTGCATCGGAATTGAAAACAACAGCCACCATGCCCACTTCCCTCCATGGGAGTAATGTCTCAGACAGTCTACGCTTTGATCGTTCCCAGGAAGACCAGTAGTAGTTTCCGATGCACATCTGGAGGCATTCTGTAACCTGTGGACTACCAGAGTGTTGATGAAACACAGAAAAAGCATCGGGATTGAATAAAGCAGTCACCATGCCCACTTTCCTCCATGGGAGTAATCTCTTAAAGAATTTACGCTTTGATCGTTCCCTGGAAGACCAGTAGTAGTTTCCGATGCACATCTGGAGTCATTCTGTAATCTGTGGACCTACAAAGTGTTAATGAAACAGGGAAATTGCATCGGGTGTGAATACAACAGTCACCATCCGCACTTTCCTCCATGGGAGTAATTCTCAAACAGGCTACGCTTTGATCGTTACCTGGAAGACCAGTAGTAGTTTCCGATGCACATCTGGTGGCATTCTGTAATCTGTGGAACTTCGAAGTGTTGATGAATCACAGAAATTGCATTGGGATTGAATATAACAGTCACCATGCTCAATTTCCTCCATGGGAGTAACTTCTGAAACAGTCTACGCTTTGATCGTTCCCTGGAAGACCAGTGGTAGTTTCCGATGCACATCTGGAGGCATTCTGTAATCTGTGGACTATCAGAGTGTTGATGAAACACAGAATCTGCATCAGGATTGTATACAGCAGCCACCATGCCCACTTTCCTCCATGGGAGTAATGTCTCTAACAGTCTACGCTTTGATCGTTCCCTGGAAGACCAGTAGTAGTTTCCGATGCACATGTGGACGCATTCTGTAATTTGTGGACTATCAGAGTGTTGATGAAATACAGAAATTACATCGGGATTGAATACAACAGTCACCATGAGCACTTTCCTCCATGGGAGTAATGTCTCAAAGAGTCTTTTTTTTATCGTTCCCTGGAAGACCACTAGTAGTTTCGGATGCACATCTGGAGGCATTCTGTAATCTGTGGACTATCAGAGTGTTGATGAAGCACAGAAATTGCATCGGGATTCAATACAACAGTCACAATGCGCACTTTCCTCCATGGGAGTAATGTCTCAAACAGACTACGCTTTGATCGTTCCGTGGAAGACCAGTAGTCGTTTGCGATGCACATCTGGAGGCATTCTGTAATCTGTGGACTATCAGAGTGTTGATGAAATACAGAAATTACATCGGGATTGAATACAACAGTCACCATGAGCACATTCCTCCATAAAAGTAATGTCTCAAACAGTCTTATTTTTATCGTTCCCTGGAAGACCAGTAGTAGTTTCCGATGCACATCTGGAGTCATTCTGTAATCTGTGGACCTACAAAGTGTTAATGAAACAGGGAAATTGCATCGGGTGTGAATACAACAGTCACCATCCGCACTTTCCTCCATGGGAGTAATTCTCAAACAGGCTTCGCTTTGGTCGTTCCATGGAAGACCAATAGTAGTTTCCGATGCACATCTGGAGGCATTCTGTAATCTGTGGACTATTAGACTGTTGATGAAACACAGAAATTGCATCGGGATTGAATACAACATTCACCATGCACACTTTCCTCCCTGGGAGTAACGTCTGAAACAGACTACGCTTTGATCGTTCCCAGGGAGACCAGTAGTAGTTACCGATGCACATCTGGAGACAATCTGTAATCTGTGGACTATCAGAGTGTTGATGAAACACAGAAATTGCATCGGGATTGAATACAACAATCACCATGCGCACTTTCCTCATGGGTGTAATGTCTCAAATAGTCTACGCTTTGATCGTTCCCTGGAAGACCAGTAGTAGTTTCCGATGCACATCTGGAAACAATCTGTAATCTGTGGACTATCAGAGTGTTAGTGAAACACAGAAATTGCATCGGGATTGAATACAACAGTCACCATGTGTACTTTCCTGCGTGGGAGTAATGTCTCAAACAGTCTACGATTTGATCGTTCCCTGGAAGACCAGTAGTAGTTTCCGATGCACCACTGGAGGCATTCTGTAATCTGTGGCATATCAGACAGTTGATGAAACCCAGAAATTGCATGGGAATTGAATACAAAAGTCACCATGCGCACTTTTCTCCATGGGAGTAATGTCTCAAACAGTCTACGCTTTGATCGTTCCCTGGAAGACCAGTAGTAGTTTCCGATGCACATCTGGAGGCATTCTGTAATCTGTGGACTATCAGACTGTTGATGGAACACAGAAATTGCATCGGGATTGAATACAACAGTCACCATGCGCATTTTCCTCCATATGAGTAATGTCTCAAACTGTCTACGCTTTGATCGTTCCCTGGAAGACCAGTAGTAGATTCCGATGCACATCAGGAGGCATGCTGTAATCTGTGGACTATCGGACTGTTGATGAAACACAGAAATTGCATCGGAATTGAAAACAACAGCCACCATGCCCACTTCCCTCCATGGGAGTAATGTCTCAGACAGTCTACGCTTTGATCGTTCCCAGGAAGACCAGTAGTAGTTTCCGATGCACATCTGGAGGCATTCTGTAACCTGTGGACTACCAGAGTGTTGATGAAACACAGAAATTGCATCGTGATTGAATACAATAGTCACCATGCGCACTTTCCTCCATGTGAGTAATGTCTCAAACAGTCTATGCATTGATCGTTCCCAGGAAGACTAGTAGTAGTTTCCGATGCACATCTGGATTCAATCTGTAATCTGTAGACTATCAGAGTGTTGATGAAACAGAAATTGCATCGGTATTGAATACAACATTCACCATTCACACTTTCCTCCTTGGGAGTAATGTCTCAAACAGTCTACGCTTTGATCGTTCCCTGGAAGAACAGTAGTAGTTTCCGATGCACATCTGGAGTCATTCTGTAATCTGTGGACCTACAAAGTGTTAATGAAACAGGGAAATTGCATCGGGTGTGAATACAACAGTCACCATCCGCACTTTCCTCCATGGGAGTAATTCTCAAACAGGCTACGCTTTGATCGTTACCTGGAAGACCAGTAGTAGTTTCCGATGCACATCTGGTGGCATTCTGTAATCTGTGGAACTTCGAAGTGTTGATGAATCACAGAAATTGCATTGGGATTGAATATAACAGTCACCATGCTCAATTTCCTCCATGGGAGTAACTTCTGAAACAGTCTACGCCTTGATCGTTCCCTGGAAGACCAGTGGTAGTTTCCGATGCACATCTGGAGGCATTCTGTAATCTGTGGACTATCAGAGTGTTGATGAAACACAGAATCTGCATCAGGATTGTATACAGCAGCCACCATGCCCACTTTCCTCCATGGGAGTAATGTCTCTAACAGTCTACGCTTTGATCGTTCCCTGGAAGACCAGTAGTAGTTTCCGATGCACATGTGGACGCATTCTGTAATTTGTGGACTATCAGAGTGTTGATGAAATACAGAAATTACATCGGGATTGAATACAACAGTCACCATGAGCACTTTCCTCCATGGGAGTAATGTCTCAAAGAGTCTTTTTTTTATCGTTCCCTGGAAGACCACTAGTAGTTTCGGATGCACATCTGGAGGCATTCTGTAATCTGTGGACTATCAGAGTGTTGATGAAGCACAGAAATTGCATCGGGATTCAATACAACAGTCACAATGCGCACTTTCCTCCATGGGAGTAATGTCTCAAACAGACTACGCTTTGATCGTTCCGTGGAAGACCAGTAGTCGTTTGCGATGCACATCTGGAGGCATTCTGTAATCTGTGGACTATCAGAGTGTTGATGAAATACAGAAATTACATCGGGATTGAATACAACAGTCACCATGAGCACATTCCTCCATAAAAGTAATGTCTCAAACAGTCTTATTTTTATCGTTCCCTGGAAGACCAGTAGTAGTTTCCGATGCACATCTGGAGTCATTCTGTAATCTGTGGACCTACAAAGTGTTAATGAAACAGGGAAATTGCATCGGGTGTGAATACAACAGTCACCATCCGCACTTTCCTCCATGGGAGTAATTCTCAAACAGGCTTCGCTTTGGTCGTTCCATGGAAGACCAATAGTAGTTTCCGATGCACATCTGGAGGCATTCTGTAATCTGTGGACTATTAGACTGTTGATGAAACACAGAAATTGCATCGGGATTGAATACAACATTCACCATGCACACTTTCCTCCCTGGGAGTAACGTCTGAAACAGACTACGCTTTGATCGTTCCCAGGGAGACCAGTAGTAATTACCGATGCACATCTGGAGACAATCTGTAATCTGTGGACTATCAGAGTGTTGATGAAACACAGAAATTGCATCGGGATTGAATACAACAATCACCATGCGCACTTTCCTCATGGGTGTAATGTCTCAAATAGTCTACGCTTTGATCGTTCCCTGGAAGACCAGTAGTAGTTTCCGATGCACATCTGGAAACAATCTGTAATCTGTGGACTATCAGAGTGTTAGTGAAACACAGAAATTGCATCGGGATTGAATACAACAGTCACCATGTGTACTTTCCTGCGTGGGAGTAATGTCTCAAACAGTCTACGATTTGATCGTTCCCTGGAAGACCAGTAGTAGTTTCCGATGCACCACTGGAGGCATTCTGTAATCTGTGGCATATCAGACAGTTGATGAAACCCAGAAATTGCATGGGAATTGAATACAAAAGTCACCATGCGCACTTCCCTCCATGGGAGTAATGTCTCAAACAGTCTACGCTTTGATCGTTCCCTGGAAGACCAGTAGTAGTTTCCGATGCACATCTGGAGGCATTCTGTAATCTGTGGACTATCAGAGTGTTGATGAAACACAGAAATTGCATCGGGATTGAATACAACAGTCACCATGCGCACTTCCCTCCATGGGAGTAATGTCTCAGACAGTCTACGCTTTGATCGTTCCCAGGAAGACCAGTAGTAGTTTCCGATGCACATCTGGAGGCATTCTGTAATCTGTGGACTACCAGAGTGTTCATGAAACACAGAAAAAGCATCGGGATTGAATAGAGCAGTCACCATGCGCACTTTCCTCCATGGGAGTAATCTCTTAAAGAATTTACGCTTTGATCGTTCCCTGGAAGACCAGTAGTAGTTTCCGATCTACATCTGGAGGCATTCTGTAATCTGTGGACTATCAGTTTGTTGATGAAACACAGAAATTGCATCGGGATTGAATACAACAGTCTCCATGCGCACTTTCCTCCATGGGAGTAATGTCTCAGACAGTCTACGCTTTGATCGTTCCCAGGAAGACCAGTAGTAGTTTCCGATGCACATCTGGAGGCATTCTGTAATCTGTGGACTATCAGAGTGTTGATGAAACACAGAACATGCATCGGGATTGAGTACTGCAGTCACCAAGCGCACTTTCCTCCATGGGAGTAATGTCTTAAAGAGTTTACGCTTTGATCGTCCCCTGGAAGACCAGTAGTAGTTTCCGATCCACATCTGGAGTCATTCTGTAATCTGTGGACCTACAAAGAGTTAATGAAACAGGGAAATTGCATCGGGATTCAATACAACAGTCACCATCCGCACTTTCCTCCATGGGTGTAATTCTCACACAGGTTACGCTTTGATCGTTACCTGGAAGACCAGTAGTGGTTTCCGATGCACATCTGGTGGCATTCTGTAATCTGTGGAACTTGGAAGTGTTGATGAATCACAGAAATTGCTTCGGGATTGAATATAACAGTCACCATGCCCAATTTCCTCAATGGGAGTAACGTCTGAAACAGTCTACGCTTTGATCGTTCCCTGGAAGACCAGTGGTAGTTTCCGATGCACATCTGGAGGCATTCTGTAATCTGTGGACTATCAGAGTGTTGATGAAACACAGAATCTGCATCAGGATTGTATACAGCAGCCACCATGCCCACTTTCCTTCATGGGAGTAATGTCTCTAACAGTCTACGCTTTGATCGTTCCCTGGAAGACCAGTAGTAGTTTCCGATGCACATCTGGAGGCATTCTGTAATCTGTGGACTATCAGAGTGTTGATGAAACACAGAACATGCATCGGGATTGAGTACTGCAGTCACCAAGCGCACTTTCCTCCATGGGAGTAATGTCTTAAAGATTTTACGCTTTGATCGTCCCCTGGAAGACCAGTAGTAGTTTCCGATGCACATCTGGAGTCATTCTGTAATCTGTGGACCTACAAAGTGTTAATGAAACAGGGAAATTGCATCGGGATTCAATACAACAGTCACCATCCGCACTTTCCTCCATGGGAGTAATTCTCACACAGGTTACGCTTTGATCGTTACCTGGAAGACCAGTAGTGGTTTCCGATGCACATCTGGTGGCATTCTTTAATCTGTGGAACTTGGAAGTGTTGATGAATCACAGAAATTGCTTCGGGATTGAATATAACAGTCACCATGCCCAATTTCCTCAATGGGAGTAACGTCTGAAACAGTCTACGCTTTGAACGTTCCCTGGAAGACCAGTGGTAGTTTCCGATGCACATCTGGAGGCATTCTGTAATCTGTGGACTATCAGAGTGTTGATGAAATACAGATATTACATCGGGATTGAATACAACGGTCACCATGAGCACTTTCCTCCATGGGAGTAATGTCTCAAACAGTCTTTTTTTATCGTTCCCTGGAAGACCAGTAGTAGTTTCGGATGCACATTTGGAGTCATTCTGTAATCTGTGGACCTACAAAGTGTTGATGAAACTCAGAAATTGCATCGGGAGTGAATACAACAGACACCATGCGTACTTTCAGGCGTGGGAGTAATGTCTCAAACAGTCTACGATTTGATCGTTCCCTGGAAGACCAGTAGTAGTTTCCGATGCACCACTGGAGGCATTCTGTAATCTGTGGCATATCAGACTGTTGATGAAACACAGAAATTGCATCGGGATTGAATACAAAAGTCACCATGCGCACTTCCCTCCATGGGAGTAATGTCTCAAACAGTCTACGCTTTGATCGTTCCCTCGAAGACCAGTAGTAGTTTCCGATGCATGTCTGGAATCATTCTGTAATCTGTGGACAATCTGACTGTAGATGAAACACAGAAATTGCATCGGGATTGAGTACAACAGTCACCATGCGCACTTTCCTCAATGGGTGTAATGTCTCAGACAGTCTACGCTTTGATCGTTCCCAGGAAGACCAGTAGTAGTTTCCGATGCACATCTGGACGCATTCTGTAATCTGTGGACTATCAGAGTGTTGGTGAAACACAGAAATTGCATCGGGACTGAATACAACAGTCACCATGCGCACTTTCCTCATGGGTGTAATGTCTCAAACAGTCTACGCTTTGATCGTTCCATGGAAGACCATTAGTAGTTTCCGATGCACATCTGGAGTCATTCTGTAATCTGTGGACCTACAAAGTGTTAATGAAACAGGGAAATTGCATCGGGTGTGAATATAACAGTCGCCATCCGCACTTTCCTCCATGGGAGTAATTCTCAAACAGGCTACGCCTTGATCGTTGCCTGGAAGACCAGTAGTAGTTTCCGATGCACATCTGGAGGCATTCTGTAATCTGTGGACTATCAGACTGTTGATGGAACACAGAAATTGCATCGGGATTGAATACAACAGTCACCATGTGCATTTTCCTCCATATGAGTAATGTCTCAAACTGTCTACGCTTTGACCGTTCCCTGGAAGACCAGTAGTAGTTTCCGATGCACATCTGGAGGCATTCTGTAATCTGTGGACTATCAGACTGTTGATGAAACACAGAAATTGCATCGGAATTGAAAACAACAGTCACCATGCGCACTTTCCTCCATGGGAGTAATGTCTCAGACAGTCTACGCTTTGATCGTTCCCAGGAAGACCAGTACTAGTTTCCGATGCACATCTGGAGGCATTCTGTAATCTGTGGACTATCAGAGTGTTGATGAAACACAGAACATGCATCGGGATTGAGTACTGCTGTCACCATGCGCACTTTCCTCCATGGGAGTAATGTCTTAAAGAGTTTACGCTTTGATCGTCCCCTGGAAGACCAGTACTAGTTTCCGATGCACATCTGGAGTCATTCTGTAATCTGTGAACCTACAAAGTGTTAATGTAACACAGAAATTGCATCGGGTGTGAATACAACAGTCACCATCCGCACTTTCCTCCATAAGAGTATTTCTCAAACAGGCTACGCTTTGATCGTTACCTGGAAGACCAGTAGTAGTTTCCTATGCAAATCTGGTGGCATTCTGTAATCTGTGGACCTTCAAAGTGTTGATGAATCACAGAAATTGCATCGGGATTGAATATAACAGTCACCATGCCCAATTTCCTCCATGGGAGTAACGTCTGAAACAGTCTACGCTTTGATCGTTCCCTGGCAGACCAGTAGTAGTTTCCGATGCACATCTGGACACATTCTGTAATCTGTGGACTATCAGAGTGTTGATGAAATACAGAAATTACATCGGGATTGAATACAACAGTCACCATGAGCACTTTCCTCCATGGGAGTAATGTCTCAAACAGTCTTTTTTTTATCGTTCCCTGGAAGACCAGTAGTAGTTTCGGATGCACATCTGGAGACAATCTGTAATCTGTGGACTATCAGAATGTTGATGAAACACATAAATTGCATCGGGACTGAATACAACAATCACCATGCACACTTTCCTCATGGGTGTAATGTCTCAAACAGTCTACGCTTTGATCGTTCCCTGGAAGACCAGTAGTAGTTTCCGCTACACATCTGGAAACAATCTGTAATCTGTGGACTATCAGAGTGTTAATGAAACACAGAAATTGCATCGGGATTGAATAGAGAAGTCACCATGATCACTTTCCTCCATGGGGGTAATGTCTCTAAGAGTCTACCTTTTGATCGTTACCTGGAAGACCAGTATTAGTTTCCGCTGCACATCTGGAAACAATCTGTAATCTGTGGACTATCAGAGTGTTAATGAAACAGAGAAATTGCATCGGGATTGAATACAACAGTCACCATGCGCATTTTCCTTTCATAAAAGTAACGTCTCAAACGAACTACGCTTTGATCATTCCCTGGAAGACCAGTAATAGTTTCCGATGCTATCTGGAGCCATCCTGTAATCTGTGGACTATCAGACTGTTGATGAAACACAGAAATTGCATCGGGATTGAAAACAACAGTCACCATGTGCACTTTCCTCCATGGGAGTAATGTCTCAGACAGTCTACGCTTTGATCGTTCCCAGGAAGACCAGTAGTAGTTTCCGATGCACATCTGGAGGCATTCTGTAATCTGTGGACTATCAGAGTGTTGATGAAACACAGAAATTGCATCGGGATTGAATACAACAGTCACCATGCGCACTTTCCTCCATGGGAGTAATGTCTCAGACAGTCTACGCTTTGGTCGTTCCCAGAAAGACCAGTAGTAGTTTCCGATGCACATCTGGAGGCATTCTGTAATCTGTGGACCTACAAAGTGTTGATGAAACACAGAAATTGCATCGGGTGTGAATTCAACAGTCACCATCCGCACTTTCCTCCATGGGAGTAATTCTCAAACAAGCTACGTTTTGATCGTTCCCTGGAAGACCAGTAGTACTTTCAGATGCACATCTGGTGGCATTCTGTAATCTGTGGCCCTTCAATGTGTTGATGAATCATAGAAATTGCATCGTTATTGAATATAACAGTCACCATGCACAATTTCCTCCATGGGAGTAACGTCTGAAACAGTCTACTCTTTAATCGTTCCCTCGAAGACCAGTAGTAGTTTCCGATGCATATCTGGAATCATTCTGTAATCTGTGGACAATCAGACTGTAGATGAAACACAGAAATTGCATCGGGATTGAGTACAACAGTCACCATGCGCACTTTCCTCAATGGGTGTAATGTCTCAGACAGTCTACGCTTTGATCGTTCCCAGGAAGACCAGTAGTAGTTTCCGATGCACATCTGGACGCATTCTGTAATCTGTGGACTATCAGAGTGTTGGTGAAACACAGAAATTGCATCGGGACTGAATACAACAGTCACTATGCGCACTTTCCTCATGGGTGTAATGTCTCAAACAGTCTACGCTTTGATCGTTCCCTGGAAGACCAGTAGTAGTTTCCGATGCACATCTGGAGTCATTCTGTAATCTGTGGACCTACAAAGTGTAATGAAACAGGGAAATTGCATCGGGTGTGAATACAACAGTCGCCATCGGCACTTTCCTCCATGGGAGTAATTCTCAAACAGGCTACGCCTTGATCGTTACCTGGAAGACCAGTAGTAGTTTCCGATGCACATCTGGTGGAATCCTGTAATCTGTGGACCTTCAAAGTGTTGATGAATAACAGAAATTGCATCGGGATTGAATATAACAGTCACCATGCGCACTTTCCTCCATGGGAGTAATGTCTCAAACAGTCTACGCTTTGATCATTCCCTGGAAGACCAGTAGTAGTTTCCGATGCACATCTGGAGGCAATCTGTAAGCTGTGGACTATCAGACTGTTGATGGAACACAGAAATTGCATCGGGATTGAATACAGCAGTCACCATGCGCATTTTCCTCCATGGGAGTAATGTCTCAAACTGTCTACGCTTTGATCGTTCCCTGGAAGACCAGTAGTAGTTTCCGATGCACATCTGGAGGCATTCTGTAATCTGTGGACTATCAGAGTGTTGATGAAACACAGAACATGCATCGGGATTGAGTACTGCAGTCACCATGCGCACTTTCCTCCATGGGAGTAATGTCTTAAAGAGTTTACGCTTTGATCGTCCCCTTGAAGACCAGTACTAGTTTCCGATGCACATCTGGAGTCATTCTGTAATCTGTGGACCTACAAAGTGTTAATGAAACACAGAAATTTCATCGGGTGTGAATACAACAGTCACCATCCGCACTTTCCTCCATACGAGTATTTCTCAAACAGGCTACGCTTTGATCGTTACCTGGAAGACCAGTAGTAGTTTCCGATGCACATCTGGTGGCATTCTGTAATCTGTGGGCCTTCAAAGTGTTGATGAATCACAGAAATTGCATCGGGATTGAATATAACAGTCACCATGCCCAATTTCCTCCATGGGAGTAACGTCTGAAACAGTCTACGCTTTGATCGTTCCCTGGAAGACCAGTAGTAGTTTCCGATGCACATCTGGACGCATTCTGTAATCTGTGGACTATCAGAGTGTTGATGAAATACAGAAATTACATCGGGATTGAATACAACAGTCACCATGAGCACTTTCCTCCATGGGAGTAGTGTCTCAAACTGTTTTTTTTTTTTATCGTTCCCTGGAAGACCAGTAGTAGTTTCGGATGTACATCTGGAGACAATCTGTAATCTGTGGACTATTAGAGTGTTGATGAAACACATAAATTGCATCGGGATTGAATACAACAATCACCATGCACACTTTCCTCATGGGTGTAATGTCTCAAACAGTCTACGCTTTGATCGTCCCTGGAAGACCAGTGGTAGTTTCCGATGCACATCTGGAGGCATTCTGTAATCTGTTGACTGTCAGAGTGTTTATGAAACACAGAAATTGCATCGGGATTGAATAGAGAAGTCACCATTATCACTTTCCTCCATGGGGGTAATGTCTCTAAGAGTCTACGCTTTGATCGTTACCTGGAAGACCAGTAGTAGTTTCCGCTGCACATCTGGAAACAATCTGTAATCTGTGGACTATCAGAGCGTTAATGAAACACAGAAATTGCATCGGGATTGAATACAACAGTCACCACGCGCACTTTCCTCCATGGGAGTAATGTCTCAAACAGTCTACGCTTTGATCGTTCCCAGGAAGACCAGTAGTAGTTACCGATGCACATCTGGAGGCATTATGTAATCTGTGGAGTATCTGAGTGTTGATGAAACACAGAAAGTGCATCGGGATTGAATACAACAGTCACCATGCGCACTCTCCTCCATGGGAGTAATGTCTCAGACAGCCTACGCTTTGATCGTTCCCAGGAAGACCAGTAGTAGTTTCCGATGCACATCTGGAGGAATTCTGTAATCTGTGGACTATCAGAGTGTTGATGAAACCCAGAAATTGCATCGGGAATGAATACAACAGTCACCATGCGCACTCTCCTCCATGGGAGTAATGTCTCAGACAGCCTACGCTTTGATTGTTCCCAGGAAGACCAGTAGTAGTTTCCGATGCACATCTGGTAGCATTCTGTAATCTGTGGCATATCAGACTGTTGATGAAACACAGAAATTGCATCGGGATTGAATACAAAATTCACCATGCCCACTTCCCTCCATGGGAGTAATTCTCAAACAGTCTACATTTTGATCGTTCCCTGGAAGACCAGTAGTAGTTTCCGATGCATATCTGGAATCATTCTGTACTCTGTGGACAATCTGTAATCTGTGTTGATGAAACACAGAAATTGCATCGGGATTGAGTACAACAGTCACCATGCGCACTTTCCTCCATGGGAGTAATGTCTCAGACAGTCTACGCTTTGATCATTCCCAGGAAGACCAGTAGTAGTTTCCGGTGCACATCTGGAGGCATTCTGTAATCTGTGGACTATCTGAGTGTTGATGAAACACTGAAATTGCATCGGGATTGAATATAACAGTCACCATGCACAATTTCCTCCATGGGAGTAACGTCTCAAACTGTCTACGCTTTGATCGTTCCCAGGAAGACCAGTATAGTTTCCGATGCACATCTGGAGGCATTATGTAATCTGTGGACTATCAGAGTGTTGGTGAAACACAGAAATTGCGTCGGGACTGAATACTACAGTCACCATGCGCACTTTCCTCATGGGTGTAATGTCTCAAAAGTCTACGCTTTGATTGTTCCCTGGAAGACCAGTAGTAGATTCCGATGCACAACTGGAGGCATTCTGTAATCTGTGGCATATCAGACTGTTGATGAAACACAGAAATTGCATCGGGATTGAATACAAAATTCACCATGCCCACTTCCCTCCATGGGAGTAATTCTCAAACAGTCTACATTTTGATCGTTCCCTGGAAGACCAGTAGTAGTTTCCGATGCATATCTGGAATCATTTTGTAATCTGTGGACAATCTGTAATCTGTGTTGATGAAACACAGAAATTGCATCGGGATTGAGTACAACAGTCACCATGCGCACTTTCCTCCATGGGAGTAATGTCTCAGACAGTCTACGCTTTGATCGTTCCCAGGAAGACCAGTAGTAGTTTCCGATGCACATCTGGAGGCATTCTGTAATCTGTGGACTATCTGAGTGTTGATGAAACATAGAAATTGCATCGGGATTGAATACAACAGTCACCATAAGCCTTTTCCTCCATGGGAGTAATGTCTCAAACAGTCTACGCTTTGATCGTTTACTGGAAGACCAGTAGTAGTTTCCGATGCATATCTCGAATCATTCTGTAATCTGTGGACAATCTGTAATCTGTGTTGATGAAACACAGAAATTGCATCGGGATGGAATACAACAGTCACCATGCGCATTTTCCTCCATGGGAGTAATGTCTCAAACTGTCTAGGCTTCGATCGTTCCCTGCAAGACCAGTAGTAGTTTCCGATGCACATCTGGAGGCATTCTGTAATCTGTGGACTATCAGAGTGTTGATGAAACACAGAAATTGGATCGGGATTGAGTACAGCAGTCACCATGCACACTTTCCTCCATGGGAGTCATATCTTAAAGAGTTTACGCTTTGATCGTTCCCAGGAAGACCAGTATTAGTTTCCGATGCACATCGGGAGGCACTCTGTAATCTGTGGACTATCAGAGTGTTGATGAAACACAGAAATTGCATTGGGATTGAATACAACAGTCACCATACGAACTTTCCTCCATGGGAGTAATGTCTCAGACTGTCTACGCTTTGATCGTTCCCAGGAAGACCAGTAGTAGTTTCCGATGCACATCTGGAGGCATTCTGTAATCTGTGGACCTACAAAGTGTTGATGAAACACAGAAGTTGCATCGGGTGTGAATACAACAGTCACCATCCGCACTTTCCTCCATGGGAGTAATTCTCAAACAAGCTACGTTTTGATCGTTCCCTGAGTTACCAGTAGTACTTTCCGATGCACATCTGGTGGCATTCTGTAATCTGTGGCCCTTCAATGTGTTGATGAATCACAGAAATTGCATCGGGATTGAATATAACAGTCACCATGCACAGTTTCATTCATGACAGTAACGTCTGAAACAGTCTACGCTTTGATCGTTCCCTGGAAGACCAGTAGTAGTTTCCGATGCACATCTGGAGGCTTTCTGTAATCTGTGGACTATGAGAGTGTTGGTGAAACACAGAAATTGTATCGGGACTGAATACAACAGTCACCACGCGCACTTTCCTCATGGGTGTAATGTCTCAAACAGTCTACGGTTTGATCGCTCCCTGGAAGACCAGTGGTAGTTTCCTGTGCACATCTGGAGTCATTCTGTAATTTGTGGACTATCAGAGTGTTGATGAATACAGAAATTACATCGGGATTGAATACAACAGTCACCATGAGCACTTTCCTCCATGGGAGTATTTCCCAAACAGTCTACTCTTTGATCGTTCCCTGGAAGACCAGTAGTAGTTTCCAATGGACATCTGGGGTCATTCTGTATTCTGTGGACTATCAGCGTGTTGATGAAAAACAGAAATTGCATCGGGATTGAATGCAACAGTCACCATGCGCACTTTCCTCCATGTGAGTAAGGTCTCAAACAGTGTACGCTTTGATCGTTCCCTGTTAGACCAGTAGTAGTTTCCGATGCACATTTGGAGGCATTCTGTAATCTGTGGACCTTCAAAGTGTTGATGAATCACAGAAATTGCCTCGGGATTGAATACAACAGTCACCATGCGCACTTTCCTCCATGGGAGTAATGTCTGAAACAGTCTACGCTTTAATCGTTCCCTGGAAAACCAGTAGTAGTTTCCGATGCACATCTGGATGCATTCTGAAATCTGTGGACCTTCAAAGTGTTGATGAAAGACTGAAACTGCATCGGGTGTGAATACAACCGTCACCATCTGCACTTTCCTACATAGGAGTAATTCTCAAACAGGCTACGCTTTGATCGTTCCCTGTTAGACCAGTAGTAGTTTCCGATGCACATGTGGAGGCATTCTGTAATCTGTGGAATATCAGACTGTTGATGAAACACAGAAATTGCATCGGGATTGAATACAAAAGTCACCATGCGCACTTTCCTCCATGGGAGTAAATTCTCAAACAGTCTGCGCTTTGATCGTTCACTGGAAGAACAGTAGTAGACTCCGATGCATATCTGGAGGCATTCTGTAATCTGTGGACAATCAGACTTTTGATGAAACACAGAAATTGCATCGGGATTGAGTAACAACAGTCAACATGCGCACTTTTCCCCATGGGAGTAATGTCTCAAACAGTCTACGGTTTGATCGGTCCCAGGAAGACCAGTAGTAGTTTCCGATGCACATCAGGAGTCATACTGTAATCTGTGTACTATCAGAGTGTTGATGAAACATAGAAATTGCATCGGGGTTGAATCCAGCAGTCACCATGCGCACTTTCCACCATGGGAGTAACGTCTTAAAGAGTTTACGCTTTGATCGTTCCCTGGAAGACCAGTAGTAGTTTCCGATGCACATCTGTAGTCATTCTGTAATCTGTGGACTATCAGAGTGTTGATGAAATACAGAAATTACATCGGGATTGAATACAACAGTCACCATGCGCACTTTCCTCCATGGGAGTAATGTCTCAGACAGTCTACGCTTTGATCGTTCCCAGGAAGACCAGTAGTAGTTACCGATGCACATCAGGAGGCATTCTGTAATCTGTGGACTATCAGAGTGTTGATGAAACACAGAAAATGCATCGGGATTGAATACAGCAGTCACCATGCACACTTTCCTCCATGGGAGTAATGTCTTAAAGAGTTCACGCATTGATCGTTCCCTGGAAGACCAGTAGTAGTTTCCGATACACATCTGGAGGCATTCTGTAATCTGTGGACTATCAGAGTTTTGATGAAACACAGAAATTACATCGGGATTGAATACAATTGTCACCATGAGCACTTTCCTCCATGGGAGTAATGTCTCAAATAGTCTTTATTTTATCGTTCCCTGGAAGACCAGTAGTAGTTTCGGATGCACATGTGCCGGCATTCTGTAATCTGTGGACTGTCAGAGTGTTGATGAAACACAGAAATAGCATCGGGATTGAATGCAACAGTCACCATGCGCACATTCCTGCATTTGAGTAATGTCTCAAACAGTCTACGCCTTTATCGTTCCCTGGAAGGCCAGTAGTAGTTTCGGATGCACATCTGGGGCATTCTGTAATCTGTGGAGAATCAGACTTTTGATGAAACACAGAAATTGCATCGGGATTGAGTAACAACAGTCACCATGCGCACTTTTCTCCATGGGAGTAATGTCTCAGACAGTCTACGCTTTGATCGTTCCCAGGAAGACCAGTAGTAGTTTCCCATGCACATCTGGAGGCATTCTGTATTTTGTGGACTATCAGAGTGTTGATGAAACACAGAAATAGCATCGGGATTGAATACAACAGTCACCATGAGCACTTTCCTCCACGGGAGTAATGTCTCAAACAGTCTTTTTTTTATCCTTCCCTGGAAGACCAGTAGTAGTTTCGGATGCACATCTGGAGGCATTCTGTAATCTGTGGACTATCAGAGTGTTGATGAAACACAGAAATAGCATCGGGATTGAATACAACAGTCACCATGCGCACTTTCCTCCATGGGAGTAATGTCTCAGACAGTCTACGCTTTGATCGTTCCCAGGAAGACCAGTAGTAGTTTCCGATGCACATCTGGATTCATTCTGTAGTCTGTGGACTATCAGAGTGTTGATGAAATACAGAAATTACATCGGGTTTCAATACAGCAGTCACCATGCACACTTTCCTCCATGGGAGTAATGTCTTAAAGAGTTCACGCATAGATCGTTCCCTGGAAGACCAGTAGTAGCTTCCGATGCACATCTGGAGGCATTCTGTAATCTGTGGACAATCAGACTGTTGATGAAACACAGAAATTGCATCGGGATTGATTACAACAGTCACCATGCGCACTTTTCTCCATGGGAGTAATGTCTCAGACAGTCTACGATTTGATCGTTCCCATTAAGACCAGTAGTAGTTTCCGATGCACATCTGGAGGCATTCTGTAATCTGGGGACTATCAGAGTGTTGATGAAACATAGAAATTGCATCGGGATTGAATACAACAGTCACAATGCGCACTTTCCTCCATGGGAGTAATGTCTTAAAGAGTTCACGCATTGATCGTTCACTGGAAGACCAGTAGTAGCTTCCGATGCACATCTGGAGGCATTCTCTAATCTGTGGACAATCAGACTGTTGATGAAACACAGAAATTGCATCGGGATTGATTACAACAGTCACCATGCGCACTTTTCTCCATGGGAGTAATGTCTCAGACAGTCTACGATTTGATCGTTCCCAGGAAGACCAGTAGTAGTTTCCGATGCACATCTGGAGGCATTCTGTAATCTATGGACTATCAGAGTGTTGATGAAACACAGAAATTTGCATCGGGATTGAATACAACAGTCACCATGTGCACTTTCCACCATGGGAGTAATGACTCAAACAGTCTACGCTTTGATCGTTCCCTGGAAGACCAGTAGTAGTTTCCGATGCACATCTGGAGGAATTCTGTAATCTGTGGACTATCAGACAGTTGATGAAACACAGAAATTGCAAAGGGATTGAGTACAACGGTCACCATGCGCACTTTCCTCCATGGGAGTAATGTCTCAGACAGTCTACGCTTTGATCGTTCCCAGGAAGACCATTAGTAGTTACCGATGCACATCTGGAGGCATTCTGTAATCTGTGGACTATCAGAGTGTTGATGAAACACAGAAAATGCATCGGGATTGAATACAGCAGTCACCATGCACACTTTCCTCCATGGGAGTAATGTCTTAAAGAGTTTACGCAATGATCGTTCCCTGGAAGACCAGTAGTAGTTTCCGATGCACATCTGGAGGCATTCTGTGATCTGTGGACTATCAGAGTGTTGATGAAACACAGAAAATGCATCGGGATTGAGTACAGCAGTCACCATGCGCACTTTCCTCCCTGGAAGTAATGTCTTAAAGAGTTTACGCTTTGATCGTTCCCTGGAAGACCAGTAGTAGTTTCCGATGCACATCTGGAGTCATTTAGTAATCTGAGGACCTACAAAGTGTTGATGAAACACAGAAATTGCATCTGGACCTAATACAACAGTCACCATCCGCTCTTTCCTCCATGGGAGTAATTCTCAAACAGTCTACGCTTTGATCGTTCCCTGTTAGATCAGTAGTAGTTTACGATGCACATTTGGAGGCATTCTGTAATCTGTGGACCTTCAAAGTGTTGATGAATCACAGAAATTGCCTCGGGATTGAGTACAACAGTCACCATGCGCACTTTCCTCCATGGGAGTAATGTCTGAAACAGTCTACGCTTTAATCGTTCCCTGGAAAACCAGTAGTAGTTTCCGATGCACATCTGGATGCATTCTGAAATCTGTGGACCTTCAAAGTGTTGATGAAAGACTGAAACTGCATCGGGTGTGAATACAACCGTCACCATCCGCACTTTCCTACATAGAAGTAATTCTCAAACAGGCTACGCTTTGATCGTTCCCTGTTAAACCAGTAGTAGTTTCCGATGCACATGTAGAGGCATTCTGTAATGTGTGGACTGTCAGAGTGTTGATGAAACACAGAAATAGCATCAGGATTGAATACAACTGTCACAATGCGCAGATTCCTGCATGGGAGTAATGTCTCGAACAGTCTACGCTTTGATCGTTCCCTGGAAGACCAGTAGTAGTTTCGGATGCACATCTGGAGGCATTCTGTAATCTGTCTAATATCAGACTGTTGATGAAACACAGAAATTGCATCGGGATTGAATACAAAAGTCACCAAGCGCACTTTCCTCCATGGGAGTAAATTCTCAAACAGTCTGCGCTTTGATCGTTCCCTGGAAAACAGTAGTAGTTTCCGATGCATATCTGGAGGCATTCTGTAATCTGTGTACTATCAGAGTGTTGATGAAACATAGAAATTGCATCGGGGTTGAATACAGCAGTCACCATGCGCACTTCCCACCATGGGAGTAACGTCTTAAAGAGTTTACGCTTTGATCGTTCCCTGGAAGACCAGTTGTAGTTTCCGATGCACATCTGTAGTCATTCTGTAATCTGTGGACTATCAGAGTGTTGATGAAATACAGAAATTACATCGGGATTGAATACAACAGTCACCATGCGCACTTTCCTCCATGGGAGTAATGTCTCAGACAGTCTACGCTTTGATCGTTCCCAGGAAGACCAGTAGTAGTTACTGATGCACATCTGGAGCCATTCTGTAATCTGTGGACTATCAGAGTGTTGATGAAACACAGAAAATGCATCGGGATTGAATACAGCAGTCACCATGCACACGTTCCTCCATGGGAGTAATGTCTTAAAGAGTTCACGCATTGATCGTTCCCTGGAAGACCAGTAGTAGTTTCCGATACACATCAGGAGGCATTCTGTAATCTGTGGACTATCAGAGTGTTGATGAAACACAGAAATTACATCGGGATTGAATACAATTGTCACCATGAGCACTTTCCTCCATGGGAGTAATGTCTCAAATAGTCTTTATTTTATCGTTCCCTGGAAGACCAGTAGTAGTTTCGGATGCACATGTGCCGGCATTCTGTAATCTGTGGACTGTCAGAGTGTTGATGAAACACAGAAATAGCATCGGGATTGAATACAACAGTCACCATGCGCACATTCCTGCATTTGAGTAATGTCTCAAACAGTCTACGCCTTTACCGTTCCCTGGAAGACCAGTAGTAGTTTCGGATGCACATCTGGGGCATTCTGTAATCTGTGGAGAATCAGACTTTTGATGAAACACAGAAATTGCATCGGGATTGGGTAACAACAGTCACCATGAGCACTTTCCTCCATGGGAGTAATGTCTCAAATAGTCTTTATTTTATCGTTCCCTGGAAGACCAGTAGTAGTTTCGGATGCACATGTGCCGGCATTCTGTAATCTGTGGACTGTCAGAGTGTTGATGAAACACAGAAATAGCATCGGGATTGAATGCAACAGTCACCATGCGCACATTCCTGCATTTGAGTAATGTCTCAAACAGTCTACGCCTTTATCGTTCCCTGGAAGACCAGTAGTAGTTTCGGATGCACATCTGGGGCATTCTGTAATCTGTGGAGAATCAGACTATTGATGAAACACAGAAATTGCATCGGGATTGAGTAACAACAGTCACCATGCGCACTTTTCTCCATGGGAGTAATGTCTCAGACAGTCTACGCTTTGATCGTTCCCAGGAAGACCAGTAGTAGTTTCCCATGCACATCTGGAGGCATTCTGTATTTTGTGGACTATCAGAGTGTTGATGAAGCACAGAAATAGCATCGGGATTGAATACAACAGTCACCATGAGCACTTTCCTCCACGGGAGTAATGTCTCAAACAGTCTTTTTTTTATCCTTCCCTGGAAGACCAGTAGTAGTTTCGGATGCACATCTGGAGGCATTCTGTAATCTGTGGACTATCAGAGTGTTGATGAAACACAGAAATAGCATCGGGATTGAATACAACAGTCACCATGCGCACTTTCCTCCATGGGAGTAATGTCTCAGACAGTCTATGCTTTGATCGTTCCCTGGATGACCAGTAGTAGTTTCCGATGCACATCTGGAGGCATTCTGTAATCTGTGGACCTTCGAAGTGTTGATGAAACACAGAAATTGCATCGGGATTTAATACAACAGTCAATATGACCACTTTCCTCAATGGCAGTAATTCTTAAACAGTCTACGCCCTGATAGTTCCCTGGAAGACCAGTAGTAGTTTCCGATGCTTATCTGGAGGCAGTCTGTAATCTGTGGACTAACTGAGTGTTGACGAAACACAGAAATTGCATCGGGATTGAATACAACAGTCACCATGCGCACTTTCCTCCATGAGAGTAATGTCTCAAAGAGTCTACGCTTTGATCGATCCCTGAAAGATCAGTAGTAGTTTCCGATGCACATCTGGAGGCATTCTGTAATATGCGGACTAACTGAGTGTAGATGAAACACAGAAATTGCATCGGGATTGAATACAACAGTCACCATGCGCACTTTCCTCCATGGGAGTAATGTCTCAGACAGTCTACGCTTTGATCGTTCCCAGGAAGACCAGTAGTAGTTACCGATGCACATCTGGAGGCATTCTGTAATCTGTGGACTATCAGAGTGTTGATGAAACACAGTAAATGCATCGGGATTGAATACAGCAGTCACCATGCACACTTTCTTCCATGGGAGTAATGTCTTAAAGAGTTTACGCATTGATCGTTCCCTGGAAGACCAGTAGTAGTTTCCGATACACATCTGGAGGCATTCTGTAATCCGTGGACTATCAGACTGTTGATGAAACACAGAAATTACATCGGGATTGAATACAATTGTCACCATGAGCACTTTCCTCCATGGGAGTAATGTCTCAAATAGTCTTTATTTTATCGTTCCCTGGAAGACCAGTAGTAGTTTCGGATGCACATGTGCCGGCATTCTGTAATCTGTGGACTGTCAGAGTGTTGATGAAACACAGAAATAGCACCGGGATTGAATACAACAGTCACCATGCGCACATTCCTGCATTTGAGTAATGTCTCAAACAGTCTACGATTTTATCGTTCCCTGGAAGACCAGTAGTAGTTTCGGATGCACATCTGGAGGCATTCTGTAAACTGTGAAGAATCAGACTTTTGATGAAACACAGAGATTGTATCGGGATTGAGTAACAACAGTCACCATGCGCACTTTTCTCCATGGGAGTAATGTCTCAGACAGTCTACACTTTGATCGTTCCCAGGAAGACCAGTAGTAGTTTCCGATGCACATCTGGAGGCATTCTGTATTCTGTGGACTATCAGAGTGTTGATGAAACACTGAAATAGCATCGGGATTGAATACAACAGTCACCATGCACACTTTCCTCCATGGGAGTAATGTCTCAAACAGTCTACGCTTTGATCGTTCCCTGGAAGACCAGTGGTAGTTTCCGATGCACATCTGGAGTCATTCTGTAGTCTGTGGACTATCAGAGTGTTGATGAAATACAGAAATTACATCGGGATTGAATACAGCAGTCACCATGCACACTTTCCTCCATGGGAGTAATGTCTTAAAGAGTTCACGCATTGATCGTTCCCTGGAAGACGAGTAGTAGCTTCCGATGCACATCTGGAGGCATTCTGTAATCTGTGGACAATCAGACTGTTGATGAAACACAGAAATTACATCGGGATTGATTACAACAGTCACCATGCGCACTTTTCTCCATGGGAGTAATGTCTCAGACAGTCTACGATTTGATCGTTCCCATTAAGACCAGTAGTAGTTTCCGATGCACATCTGGAGGCATTCTGTAATCTGTGGACTATCAGAGTGTTGATGAAACATAGAAATTGCATCGGGATTGAATACAACAGTCACCATGCGCACTTTCCTCTATGGGGGTAATGTCTCAAAGAGTTCACGCATTGATCGTTCACTGGAAGACCAGTAGTAGCTTCCGATGCACATCTGGAGGCATTCTGTAATCTGTGGACAATCAGACTGTTGATGAAACACAGAAATTGCATCGGGATTGATTACAACAGTCACCATGCGCACTTTTCTCCATGGGAGTAATGTCTCAGACAGTCTACGATTTGATCGTTCCCAGGAAGACCAGTAGTAGTTACCGATGCACATCTGGAGGCATTCTGTAATCTGTGGACTATCAGAGTGTTGATGAAACATAGAAATTGCATCGGGATTGAATACAACAGTCACCATGTGCACTTTCCTCCGTGGGAGTAATGACTCAAACAGTCTACGCTTTGATCGTTCCCTGGAAGACCAGTAGTAGTTTCCGATGCACATCTGGAGGCATTCTGTAATCTGTGGACTATCAGACAGTTGATGAAACACGGAAATTGCATCGGGATTGAATACAACGGTCACCATGCGCACTTTCCTCCATGGGAGTAATGTCTCAGACAGTCTACGCTTTGATCGTTCCCAGGAAGACCATAAGTAGTTACCGATGCACATCTGGAGGCATTCTGTAATCTGTGGACTATCAGAGTGTTGATGAAACACAGAAAATGCATCGGGATTGAATACAGCAGTCACCATGCACACTTTCCTCCATGGGAGTAATGTCTTAAAGAGTTTACGCATTGATCGTTCCCTGGAAGACCAGTAGTAGTTTCCGATGCACATCTGGAGGCATTCTTTGATCTGTGGACTATCAGAGTGTTGATGAAACACAGAAAATGCATCGGGATTGAGTACAGCAGTCACCATGCGCACTTTCCTCCATGGGAGTAATGTCTTAAAGAGTTTACAATTTGATCGTTCCCTGGAAGACCAGTAGTAGTTTCCGATGCACATCCTGAGTCATTTAGTAATCTGAGGTCCTACAAAGTGTTGATGAAACACAGAAATTGCATCTGGACCTAATACAACAGTCACCATTCGCTCTTTCCTCCATGGGAGTAATTCTCAAACAGTCTGCGCTTTGATCGTTCCCTGGAAGAACAGTAGTAGTTTCTGATGCATACCTGGAGGCATTCTGTAATCTGTGGACAATCAGACTTTTGATGAAACACAGAAATTGCATCGGGATTGAGTAACAACAGTGAACATGCGCACTTTTCCCTATGGGAGTAATGTCTCAAACAGTCTACGCTTTGATCGTTCCCCGGAAGACCAGTAGTAGTTTCCGATGCACATCAGGAGTCATTCTGTAATCTGTGTACTATCAGAGTGTTGATGAAATATAGAAATTGCATCGGGGTTGAATACAGCAGTCACCATGCGCACTTTCCTCCATGGGAGTAATGTCTTAAAGAGTTTACGCTTTGATCGTTCCCTGGAAGACCAGTTGTAGTTTCCGATGCACATCGGGAGTCATTCTGTAATCTGTGGACTATCAGAGTATTGATGAAATACAGAAATTACATCGGGATTGAATTCAACAGTCACCATGAGCACTTTCCTCCATGGGAGTAATGTCTCAAACAGTCTTTTTTTTTATCCTTCCCTGGAAGACCAGTAGTAGTTTCGGATGCACATCTGGAGGCGTTCTGTAATCTGTGGACTATCAGAGTGTTGATGAAACACAGAAATAGCATCGGGAATGAATACAACAGTCACCATGCGCACTTTCCTCCATGGGAGTAATGTCTCAGACAGTCTACGCTTTGATCGTTCCCAGGAAGACCAGTAGTAGTTACCGATGCACATCTGGAGGCATTCTGTAATCTGTGGACTATCAGAGTGTTGATGAATCACAGAAATTGCCTCGGGATTGAATACAACAGTCACCATGCGCACTTACTTCCATGGGAGTAATGTCTGAAACAGTCTACGCTTTAATCGTTCAATGGAAGACCAGTAGTAGTTTCCGATGCACATCTTGAGTCATATAGTAATCTGTGGACCTACAAAGTGTTGATGAAACACAGAAATTGCATCTGGACTGAATACAACTGTCACCATCCGCTCTTTCCTCCATGGGAGTAATTCTCAAACAGTCTACATTTTGATCGTTCCCTGGAAGACCAGTAGTAGTTTCCAATGGACATCTGGGGTCGTTCTGTATTCTGTGGACTATCAGAGTGTTGATGAAACACAGAAATTGCATCGGGATTGAATACAACAGTCACCATGCGCACTTTCCTCCATGGGAGTAATGTCTCAAACAGTGTACGTTTTGATCGTTCCCTGTTAGACCAGTAGTAGTTTCCGATGCACATCTGGAGGCATTCTGTAATCTGTGGACCTTCAAAGTGTTGACGAATCACAGAAATTGCCTCGGGATTGAATACAACAGTCACCATGCGCACTTTCCTCCATAGGAGTAATGTCTGAAACAGTCAACGCTTTAATCGTTCCCTGGAAGACCAGTAGTAGTTTCCGATGCACATCTGGATGCATTCTGTAATCTGTGGACCTTCAAAGTGTTGATTAAACACTGACATTGCATCGGGTGTGAATACAACAGTCACCATCCGCACTTTCCTCCATAGGAGTAATTCTCAAACAGGCTACGCTTTGATCGTTCCCTGGAAGACCAGTAGTAGTTTCCGATGCACATCTGGTGGCATTCTGAAATCTGTGGTCCTTCAAAGTGGTGATGAATCACAGAAATTGCATCGGGATTGAATATAACAGTCACCATGCGCAATTTCCTCCATGGGAATAACGTCTGAAACAGTCTACGCTTTGATCGTTCCCAGGAAGACCAGTAGAAGTTTCCGATGCAGATCTGGAGACAATCTGTAATCTGTGGACTATCAGAGTGTTGATGAAACACAGAAAATGCATCGGGATTTAATACAACATTCACCACGGGCACTTTCCTCCATGGGAGTAATGTCTCAAACAGTCTACGCTTCGATCGTTCCCTGGAAGACCAGTAGTAGTTTCCGATACACATCTGGAGGCATTCTGTAATCTGCGGACTATCAGAGTGTTGATGAAACACAGAAATTACATCGGGATTGAATACAATTGTCACCATGAGCACTTTCCTCCATGGGAGTAATGTCTCAAATAGTCTTTATTTTATCGTTCCCTGGAAGACCAGTAGTAGTTTCGGGTGCACATGTGCAGGCATTCTGTAATCTGTGGACTGTCAGAGTGTTGATGAAACACAGAAATAGCATCGGGATTGAATACAACAGTCACCATGCGCACATTCCTGCATGGGAGTAATGTCTCAAACAGTCTACGCTTTGATGGTTCCCTGGAAGGCCAGTAGTAGTTTCGGATGCACATCTGGAGGCATTCTGTAATCTGTGGAATATCAGACTGTTGATGAAACACAGAAATTGCATCGGGATTGAATACAAAAGTCACCATGCGCACTTTCCTCCATGGGAGTAGTGTCTCTAACAGTCTGCGCTTTGATCGTTCCCTGGAAGAACAGTAGTAGTTTCCGATGCATATCTGGAGGCATTCTGTAATATGTGGAGAATCAGACTTTTGATGAAACACAGAAATTGCATCGGGATTGAGTAACAACAGTCACCATGCGCACTTTTCTCCATGGAAGTAATGTCTCAGACAGTCTACGCTTTGATCGTTCCCAGGAAGGCCAGTAGTAGTTTCCCATGCACATCTGGAGGCAATCTGTATTTTGTGGACTATCAGAGTGTTGATGAAACACAGAAATAGCATCGGGATTGAATACAACAGTCACCATGCGCACTTTCCTCCAAAGGGAGTAATGTCTCAAACAGTCTACGCTTTGATCGTTCCCTGGAAGACCAGTGGTAGTTTCCGATGCACATCTGGAGTCATTCTGTAATCTGTGGACTATCAGAGTGTTGATGAAATACAGAAATTACGTCATGATTGAATACAACAGTCACCATGAGCACTTTCCTCCATGGGAGTAATGTCTCAAACAGTCTTTTTTTTATCCTTCCGTGGAATATCAGTAGTAGTTTTGGATGCACATCTCGAGGCATTCTGTAATCTGTGGACTATCAGAATGTTGATGAAATACAGAAATAGCATCGGGATTGAATACAACAGGCACCATGCGCACTTTCCTCCATGGGAGTAATGTCTCAGACAGTCTACGCTTTGATCGTTCCCAGGAAGACCAGTAGTAGTTTCCAATGCACATCTGGAGGCATTCTGTATTCTGTGGACTATCAGTGTGTTGATGAAACACAGAAATAGCATCGGGATTGAATACAACAGTCGCCATGCGCACTTTCCTCCATGGGAGTAATGTCTCAAACAGTCTACGCTTTGATCGTTGCCTGGAAGACCAGTGGTAGTTTCCGATGCACATCTGGAGTCATTCTGTAATCTGTGGACTAACAGAGTGTTGGTGAAATACAGAAATTACATCGGGATTGAATACAACAGTCACCATGAGCACTTTCCTGCATGGGAGTAATGTCTCAAACAGTCTTTTTTTTATCCTTCCCAGGAAGACCAATAGTAGTTTCGGATGCACATCTGGAGGCATTCTGTAATCTGTGGACTATCAGAGTGTTGATGAAACACAGAAATAGCATCGGGATTGAATACAACAGTCACCATGCGCACTTTCCTCCATGGGAGTAATGTCTCGGACAGTCTACGCTTTGATCGTTCCCAGGAAGACCGGTAGTAGTTACCGATGCACATCTAAATGCATTCTGTAATCTGTGGACTATCAGAGTGTTGATGAAACACAGAAAATTCATCGGGATTGAATACAGCAGTCACCATGCACACTTTCCTCCATGGGAGTAATGTCTTAAAGAGTTCACGCATTGATCGTTCCCTGGAAGACCAGTAGTAGCTTCCGATGCACATCTGGAGGCATTCTGTAATCTGTGGACAATCAGACTGTTGATGAAACACAGAAATTGCATCGGGATTGATTACAACAGTCACCATGCGCACTTTTCTCCATGGGAGTAATGTCTCAGACAGTCTACGATTTGATCGTTCCCAGGAAGACCAGTAGTAGTTTCCGATGCACATATGGAGTCATTTAGTAATCTGAGAACCTACAAAGTGTTGATGAAACACAGAAATTTCATCTCGACCTAATACAACAGTCACCATCCGCTCTTTCCTCCATGGGAGTAATTCTCAAACAGTCTACTCTTTGATCGTTCCCTGGAAGACCAGCAGTAGTTTCCAATGGATATCTGGGGTCATTCTGTATTCTGTGGACTATCAGAGTGTTGTTGAAACACAGAAATTGCATCGGGATTGAATACAACAGTCACCATGCGCACCTACCTCCATGGGAGTAATGTCTCAAACAGTGTACGCTTTGATCGTTCCCTGTTAAACCAGTAGTAGTTTCAGATGCACATCTGGAGGCATTCTGTATTTTGTGGACTATCAGAGTGTTGATGAAACACAGAAATAGCATCGGGATTGAATACAACAGTCACCATGCGCACTTTCCTCCATGGGAGTAATGTCTCAAACAGTCTACGCTTTGATCGTTCCCTGGAAGACCAGTAGTAGTTTCCGATGCACATCTGGAGTCAGTCTGTAATCTGTGGACAATCAGAGTGTTGATGAAATACAGAAATTACATCGGGATTGAATACAGCAGTCACCATGAGCACTTTCCTCCATGGGAGTAATGTCTCAGACAGTCTACGCTTTGATCGTTCCCTGGAAGACCAGTGGTAGTTTCCGATGCACATCTGGAGTCATTCTGTACTCTGTGGACTATCAGAGTGTCGATGAAATACAGAAATTACATCGGGATTGAATACAACAGTCACCATGAGCACTTTCCTCCATGGGAGTAATGTCTCAAACAGTCTTTTTTTTATCCTTCCATGGAAGACCAGTAGTAGTTTCGGATGCACATCTTGAGGCATTCTGTAATCTGTGGACTATCAGAGTGTTGATGAAACTCATAAATAGCATCGGGATTGAATACAACAGTCACCATGCGCACTTTCCTCCATGGGAGTAATGTCTCGGACAGTCTACGCTTTGATCGTTCCCAGGAAGACCAGTAGTAGTTACCGATGCACATCTAAATGCATTCTGTAATCTGTGGACTATCAGAGTGTGGATGAAACACAGAAAATTCATCGCGATTGAATACAGCAGTCACCATGCACACTTTCCTCCATGGGAGTAATGTCTTAAAGAGTTCACGCATTGATCGTTCCCTGGAAGACCAGTAGTAGCTTCCGATGCACATCTGGCGGCATTCTGTAATCTGTGGACAATCAGACTGTTGATGAAACACAGAAATTGCATCGGGATTGATTACAACAGTCACCATGCGCACTTTTCTCCATGGGAGTAATGTCTCAGACAGTCTACGATTTGATCGTTCCCAGGAAGACCAGTAGTAGTTTCCGATGCACATCTGGAGGCATTCTGTAATCTGTGGACTATCAGAGTGTTGATGAAACATAGAAATTGCATCGGGATTGAATACAACAGTCACCATGCGCACTTTCCTCCATGGGAGTAATGACTCAAACAGTCTACGATTTGATCGTTCCCTGGAAGACCAGTAGTAGTTTCCGATGCACATCTGGAGGCATTCTGTAATCTGTGGACTATCAGACAGTTGATGAAACACAGAAATTGCATCGGGATTGAACATAACAGTCACCATGCGCACTTTCCTCCATGGGAGTAATGTCTCAGACAGTCTAAGCTTTGATCGTTCCCAGGAAGACCATTAGTAGTTACCGATGCACATCTGGAGGGATTCTGTAATCTGTGGACTATCAGAGTGTTGATGAAACACAGAAAATGCATCGGGATTGAATACAGCAGTCACCATGCACACTTTCCTCCATGGGAGTAATGTCTTGAAGAGTTTACGCATTGATCGTTCCCTGGAAGACCAGTAGTAGTTTCCGATGCACATCTGGAGGCATTCTTTGATCTGTGGACTATCAGAGTGTTGATGAAACACAGAAAATGCATCGGGATTGAGTACAGCAGTCACCATGCGCACTTTCCTCCATGGGAGTAATGTCTTAAAGAGTTTACGCTTTGATCGTTCCCTGGAAGAACAGTAGTAGTTTCCGATGCACATCTGGAGTCATTTAGTAATCTGAGAACCTACAAAGTGTTGATGAAACACAGAAATTTCATCTGGACCTAATAAAACAGTCACCATCCGCTCTTTCCTCCATGGGAGTAATTCTCAAACAGTCTACTCTTTGATCGTTCCCTGGAAGACCAGTAGTAGTTTCCAATGGATATCTGGGGTCATTCTGTATTCTGTGGACTATCAGAGTGTTGTTGAAACACAGAAATTGCATCGGGATTGAATACAACAGTCACCATGCGCACTTACCTCCATGGGAGTAATGTCTGAAACAGTCTACGCTTTAATCGTTCCCTGGAAGACCAGTAGTAGTTTCCGATGCACATCTGGATGCATTCTGTAATCTGTGGACCTTCAAAATGTTGATTAAACACTGAAATTGCATCGGGTGTGAATACAACAGTCACCATCCGCACTTTCCTCCATAGGAGTAATTCTCAAACAGGCTACGCTTTGATCGTTTCCTGGAAGACCAGTAGTAGTTTCCGATGCACATCTGGTGGCATTCTGAAATCTGTGGTCCTTCAAAGTGTTGATGAATCACAGAAATTGCATCGGGATTGAATTTAACAGTCACCATGACCAAATTTCTCCATGGGAATAACGTCTGAAACAGTCTACGCTTTGATCGTTCCCAGGAAGACCAGTAGAAGTTTCCGATGCACATCTGGAGGCATTCTGTAATCTGAGGACTATCAGAGTGTTGATGAAACATAGAAATTGCATCGGGATTGAATACAACAGTCACCATGAGCACTTTCCTCCATGGGAGTAATGACTCAAACAGTCTACGATTTGATCGTTCCCTGGAAGACCAGTAGTAGTTTCCGATGCACATCTGGAGGCATTCTGTAATCTGTGGACTATCCGACAGTTGATGAAACACAGAAATTGCATCGGGATTGAATATAACAGTCACCATGCGCACTTTCTTCCATGGGAGTAATGTCTCAGACAGTCTACGCTTTGATAGTTCCCAGGAAGACCACTAGTAGTTACCGATGCACATCTGGAGGGATTCTGTAATCTGAGGACTATCAGAGTGTTGATGAAAAACAGAAAATGCATCGGGATTGAATACAGCAGTCACCATGCACACTTTCCTCCATGGGAGTAAAGTCTTAAAGAGTTTACGCATTGATCGTTCCCTGGAAGACCAGTAGTAGTTTCCGATGCACATCTGGAGGCATTCTTTGATCTGTGGATTATCAGAGTGTTGATGAAACACAGAAAATGCATCGGGATTGAGTACAGCAGTCACAATGCGCACTTTCCTCCTTGGGAGAAATGTCTTAAAGATTTTACGCTTTGATCGTTCCCTGGAAGAACAGTAGTAGTTTCCGATGCACATATGGAGTCATTTAGTAATCTGAGAACCTACAAAGTGTTGATGAAACACAGAAATTTCGTCTCGACCTAATACAACAGTCACCATCCGCTCTTTCCTCCATGGGAGTAATTCTCAAACAGTCTACTCTTTGATCGTTCCCTGGAAGACCAGTAGTAGTTTCCAATGGATATCTGGGGTCATTCTGTATTCTGTGGACTATCAGAGTGTTGTTGAAACACAGAAATTGCATCGGGATTGAATACAACAGTCACCATGCGCACTTACCTCCATGGGAGTAATGTCTCAAACAGTGTACGCTTTGATCGTTCCCTGTTAAACCAGTAGTAGTTTCAGATGCACATCTGGAGGCATTCTGTATTTTGTGGACTATCAGAGTGTTGATGAAACACAGAAATAGCATCGGGATTGAATACAACAGTCACCATGCGCACTTTCCTCCATGGGAGTAATGTCTCAAACAGTCTACGCTTTGATCGTTCCCTGGAAGACCAGTAGTAGTTTCCGATGCACATCTGGAGTCAGTCTGTAATCTGTGGACAATCAGAGTGTTGATGAAATACAGAAATTACATCGGGATTGAATACAGCAGTCACCATGAGCACTTTCCTCCATGGGAGTAATGTCTCAGACAGTCTACGCTTTGATCGTTCCCTGGAAGACCAGTGGTAGTTTCCGATGCACATCTGGAGTCATTCTGTACTCTGTGGACTATCAGAGTGTCGATGAAATACAGAAATTACATCGGGATTGAATACAACAGTCACCATGAGCACTTTCCTCCATGGGAGTAATGTCTCAAACAGTCTTTTTTTTATCCTTCCATGGAAGACCAGTAGTAGTTTCGGATGCACATCTTGAGGCATTCTGTAATCTGTGGACTATCAGAGTGTTGATGAAACTCATAAATAGCATCGGGATTGAATACAACAGTCACCATGCGCACTTTCCTCCATGGGAGTAATGTCTCGGACAGTCTACGCTTTGATCGTTCCCAGGAAGACCAGTAGTAGTTACCGATGCACATCTAAATGCATTCTGTAATCTGTGGACTATCAGAGTGTGGATGAAACACAGAAAATTCATCGCGATTGAATACAGCAGTCACCATGCACACTTTCCTCCATGGGAGTAATGTCTTAAAGAGTTCACGCATTGATCGTTCCCTGGAAGACCAGTAGTAGCTTCCGATGCACATCTGGCGGCATTCTGTAATCTGTGGACAATCAGACTGTTGATGAAACACAGAAATTGCATCGGGATTGATTACAACAGTCACCATGCGCACTTTTCTCCATGGGAGTAATGTCTCAGACAGTCTACGATTTGATCGTTCCCAGGAAGACCAGTAGTAGTTTCCGATGCACATCTGGAGGCATTCTGTAATCTGTGGACTATCAGAGTGTTGATGAAACATAGAAATTGCATCGGGATTGAATACAACAGTCACCATGCGCACTTTCCTCCATGGGAGTAATGACTCAAACAGTCTACGATTTGATCGTTCCCTGGAAGACCAGTAGTAGTTTCCGATGCACATCTGGAGGCATTCTGTAATCTGTGGACTATCAGACAGTTGATGAAACACAGAAATTGCATCGGGATTGAATATAACAGTCACCATGCGCACTTTCCTCCATGGGAGTAATGTCTCAGACAGTCTAAGCTTTGATCGTTCCCAGGAAGACCATTAGTAGTTACCGATGCACATCTGGAGGGATTCTGTAATCTGTGGACTATCAGAGTGTTGATGAAACACAGAAAATGCATCGGGATTGAATACAGCAGTCACCATGCACACTTTCCTCCATGGGAGTAACGTCTTGAAGAGTTTACGCATTGATCGTTCCCTGGAAGACCAGTAGTAGTTTCCGATGCACATCTGGAGGCATTCTTTGATCTGTGGACTATCAGAGTGTTGATGAAACACAGAAAATGCATCGGGATTGAGTACAGCAGTCACCATGCGCACTTTCCTCCATGGGAGTAATGTCTTAAAGAGTTTACGCTTTGATCGTTCCCTGGAAGAATAGTAGTAGTTTCCGATGCACATCTGGAGTCATTTAGTAATCTGAGAACCTACAAAGTGTTGATGAAACACAGAAATTTCATCTGGACCTAATACAACAGTCACCATCCGCTCTTTCCTCCATGGGAGTAATTCTCAAACAGTCTACTCTTTGATCGTTCCCTGGAAGACCAGTAGTAGTTTCCAATGGATATCTGGGGTCATTCTGTATTCTGTGGACTATCAGAGTGTTGTTGAAACACAGAAATTGCATTGGGATTGAATACAACAGTCACCATGCGCACTTACCTCCATGGGAGTAATGTCTGAAACAGTCTACGCTTTAATCGTTCCCTGGAAGACCAGTAGTAGTTTCCGATGCACATCTGGATGCATTCTGTAATCTGTGGACCTTCAAAATGTTGATTAAACACTGAAATTGCATCGGGTGTGAATACAACAGTCACCATCCGCACTTTCCTCCATAGGAGTAATTCTCAAACAGGCTACGCTTTGATCGTTTCCTGGAAGACCAGTAGTAGTTTCCGATGCACATCTGGTGGCATTCTGAAATCTGTGGTCCTTCAAAGTGTTGATGAATCACAGAAATTGCATCGGGATTGAATTTAACAGTCACCATGACCAAATTTCTCCATGGGAATAACGTCTGAAACAGTCTACGCTTTGATCGTTCCCAGGAAGACCAGTAGAAGTTTCCGATGCACATCTGGAGACAATCTGTAATCTGTGGACTATGAGAGTGTTGATGAAACACAGATATTGCATCGGGATTTAATACAACAGTCACCACGGGCACTTTCCTCCATGGGAGTAATGTCTCAAACAGTCTACGCTTTGATCGTTAACTGAAAGACCAGTAGTAGTTTCCGATGCATATCTGGAGGCATTCTGTAATCTGTGGAGAATCAGACTTTTGATGAAACACAGAAATTGCATCTGGATTGAGTAACAACAGTCACCATGCGCACTTTTCTCCATGGGAGTAATGTCTCAGACAGTCTACGCTTTGATCGTTCCCAGGAAGACCAGTAGTAGTTTCCGATGCACATCTGGAGGCATTCTGTATTCTGTGGACTATCAGAGTGTTGATGAAACACAGAAATAGCATCGGGATTGAATACAACAGTCACCATGCGCACTTTCCTCCATGGGAGTAATGTCTCAAACAGTCTACGCTTTGATCGTTCCCTGGAAGACCAGTGGAAGTTTCCGATGCACATCTGGAGTCATTCTGTACTCTGTGGACTATCTGAGTGTTGATGAAATACAGAAATTACATCGGGATTGAATACAACAGTCACCATGAGCACTTTCCTCCATGGGAGTAATGTCTCAAACAGTCTTTTTTTTATCCTTCCATGGAAGACCAGTAGTAGTTTCGGATGCACATCTGGAGGCATTCTGTAATCTGTGGACTATCAGACAGTTGATGAAACACAGAAATTGCATCGGGATTGAATACAACAGTCACCATGCGCACTTTCCTCCATGGGAGTAATGTCTTAAAGAGTTAACGCATTGTTCGTTCCCTGGAAGACCAGTAGTAGCTTCCGATGCACATCTGGAGGCATTCTGTAATCTGGGACAATCAGACTGTTGATGAAACACAGATATTGCATCGGGATTGATTACAACAGTCACCATGCGCACTTTTCTCCATGGGAGTAATGTCTCAGACAGTCTACGATTTGATCGTTCCCAGGAAGACCAGTAGTAGTTTCCGATGCACATCTGGAGGCATTCTGTAATCTGTGGACTATCAGAGTGTTGATGAAACATAGAAATTGCATCGGGATTGAATACAGCAGTCACCATGCGCACTTTCCTCCATGGGAGTAATGACTCAAACATTCTATGCTTTGATCGTTCCCTGGAAACCAGTAGTAGTTTCCGATGCACATCTGGAGGCATTCTGTAATCTGTGGACTATCAGACAGTTGATGAAACACAGAAATTGCATCGGGATTGAATACAACAGTCACCATGCGCACTTTCCTCCATGGGAGTAATGTCTTAAAGAGTTTACGCTTTGATCGTTCCCTGGAAGACCAGTAGTAGTTTCCGATGCACATCTGGATGCATTCTGTAATCTGTGGACCTTCAAAGTGTTGATTAAACACTGAAATTGCATCGGGTGTGAATACAACAGTCACCATCCGCACTTTCCTCCATAGGAGTAATTCTCAAACAGGCTACGCTTTGATCGTTCCCTGGAAGACCAGTAGTAGTTTCCAATGGACATCTGGGGTCATTCTGTATTCTGTGGTCCTTCAAAGTGTTGATGAATCACAGAAATTGCATCGGGACTGAATTTAACAGTCACCATGCCCAATTTCCTCCATGGGAATAACGTCTGAAACAGTCTACGCTTTGATCGTTCCCAGGAAGACCAGTAGAAGTTTCCGATGCACATCTGGAGACAATCTCTAATCTGTGGACTATGAGAGTGTTGATGAAACACAGAAATTGCATCGGGATTTAATACAACAGTCACCACGGGCACTTTCATCCATGGGAGTAATGTCTCAAACAGTCTACGGTTTGATCGTTAACTGAAAGACCAGTAGTAGTTTCCGATACACATCTGGAGGCATTCTGTAATCTGTGGACTATCAGAGTGTTGATGAAACACAGAAATTACATCGGGATTGTATACAATTGTCACCATGAGCACTTTCCTCCATGGGAGTAATGTCTCAAATAGTCTTTATTTTATCGTTCCCTGGAAGACCAGTAGTAGTTTCAGATGCACATGTGGAGGCATTCTGTAATCTGTGGACTGTCAGAGTGTTGATGAAACACAGAAATAGCATCGGGATTGAATACAACAGTCACCATGCGCACATTCCTGCATGGGAGGAATGTCTCAAACAGTCTACGCTTTGATCGTTCCCTGGAAGACCAGTAGTAGTTTCGGATGCACATCTGGAGGCATTCTGTAATCTGTGGAATATCAGATTGTTGATGAAGCACAGAAATTGCATCGGGATTGATTACAAAAGTCACCATACGCACTTTCCACCATGGGAGTAATGTCTCTAACAGTCTGCGCTTTGATCGTTCCCTGGAAGAACAGTAGCAGTTTCCGATGCATATCTGGAGGCATTCTGTAATCTGTGGACAATCAGACTTTTGATGAAACACAGAAATTGCTTCGGGATTGAGTAACAACAGTCTCCATGCGCACTTTTCTCCATGGGAGTAATGTCTCAGACAGTCTACGCTTTGATCGTTCCCTGGAAGAACAGTAGTAGTTTCCGATGCACATCTGGGGTCATTTAGTAATCTGAGAACCTACAAAGTGTTGATGAAACACAGAAATTTCATCTGGACCTAATACAACAGTCACCATCCGCTCTTTCCTCCATGGGAGTAATTCTCAAACAGTCTACTCTTTGATCGTTCCCTGGAAGACCAGTAGTAGTTTCCAATGGACATCTGGGGTCATTCTGTATTCTGTGGACTATCAGAGTGTTGTTGAAACACAGAAATTGCATCGGGATTGAATACAACAGTCACCATGCGCACTTACCCCCATGGGAGTAATGTCTGAAACAGTCTACGCTTTAATCGTTCCCTGGAAGACCAGTAGTAGTTTCCGATGCACATCTGGATGCATTCTGTAATCTGTGGACCTTCAAAATGTTGATTAAACACTGAAATTGCATCGGGTGTGAATACAACAGTCACCATCCGCACTTTCCTCCATAGGAGTAATTCTCAAACAGGCTACGCTTTGATCGTTTCCTGGAAGACCAGTGGTAGTTTCCGATGCACATCTGGTGGCATTCTGAAATCTGTGGTCCTTCAAAGTGTTGATGAATCACAGAAATTGCATCGGGATTGAATTTAACAGTCACCATGCCCAATTTTCTCCATGGGAATAACGTCTGAAACAGTCTACGCTTTGATCGTTCCCAGGAAGACCAGTAGAAGTTTCCGATGCACATCTGGAGACAATCTGTAATCTGTGGACTATGAGAGTGTTGATGAAACACAGATATGGCATCGGGATTTAATACAACAGTCACCACGGGCACTTTCCTCCATGGGAGTAATGTCTCGAACAGTCTACGCTTTGATCGTTAACTGAAAGACCAGTAGTAGTTTCCGATGCATATCTGGAGGCTTTCTGTAATCTGTGGAGAATCAGACTTTTGATGAAACACAGAAATTGAATCGGGATTGAGTAACAACAGTCACCATGCGCACTTTTCTCCATGGGAGTAATGTCTCAGACAGTCTACGCTTTGATCGTTCCCAGGAAGACCTGTAGTAGTTTCCGATGCACATCTGGAGGCATTCTGTATATTGTGGACTATCAGAGTGTTGATGAAACACAGATATAGCATCGGGATTGAATACAACAGTCACCATGCGCACTTTCCTCCATAGGAGTAATGTCTCAAACAGTCTACGCTTTGATCGTTCCCTGGAAGACCAGTGGAAGTTTCCGATGCACATCTGGAGTCATTCTGTACTCTGTGGACTATCAGAGTGTTGATGAAATACAGAAATTACATCGGGATTTAATACAACAGTCACTATGAGCACTTTCCTCCATTTGAGTAATGTCTCAAACAGTCTTTTTTTTATCCTTCCATGGAAGACCAGTAGTAGTTTCGGATGCACATCTGGAGGCATTCTGTAATCTGTGGACTATCAGACAGTTGATGAAACACAGAAATTGCATCGGGATTGAATACAACAGTAACCATGCGCACTTTCCTCCATGGGAGTAATGTCTTAAAGAGTTCACGCATTGTTCGTTCAGTGGAAGACCAGTAGTAGCTTCCGATGCACATCTGGAGGCATTCTGTAATCTGTGGACTATCAGAGTGTTGATGAAACATAGAAATTGCATCGGGATTGAATACAGCAGTCACCATGCGCACTTTCCTCCATGGGAGTAATGACTCAAACAGTCTATGCTTTGATCGTTCCCTGGAAACCAGTAGTATTTTTCGATGCACATCTGGAGGCATTCTGTAATCTGTGGACTATCAGACAGTTGATGAAACACAGAAATTGCATCGGGATTGAATACAACAGTCACCATGCGCACTTTCCTCCATGGGAGTAATGTCTCAGACAGTCTACGCTTTGATCGTTCCCAGGAAGACCATTAGTAGTTACCGATGCACTTCTGGAGGCATTCTGTAATCTGTGGACTATCAGAGTGTTGATGAAACACAGAAAATGCATCGGGATTGAATACAGCAGTCACCATGCACATTTTCCCCCATGGGAGTAATGTCTTAAAGAGTTTACGCATTGATCGATCCCTGGAAGACCAGTAGTAGTTTCCGATGCACATCTGGAGGCATTCTTTGATCTGTGGACTATCAGAGTGTTGATGAAACACAGAAAATGCATCGGGATTGAGTACAGCAGTCGCCATGCGCACTTTCCTCCATGGGAGTAATGTCTTAAAGAGTTTACGCTTTGATCGTTCCCTGGCAGACCAGTAGTAGTTTCCGATGCACATCTGGATGCATTCTGTAATATGTGGACCTTCAAAGTGTTGATTAAACACTGAAATTGCATCGGGGGTGAATACAACAGTCACCATCCGCACTTTCCTCCATAGGAGTAATTCTCAAACAGGCTACGCTTTGATCGTTCCCTGGAAGACCAGTAGTAGTTTCCAATGGACATCTGGGGTCATTCTGTATTCTGTGGTCCTTCAAAGTGTTGATGAATCACAGAAATTGCATCAGGATTGAATTTAACAGTCACCATGCCCAATTTCCTTCATGGGAATAACGTCTGAAACAGTCTACGCTTTGATCGTTCCCAGGAAGACCAGTAGAAGTTTCCGATGCACATCTGGAGACAATCTCTAATCTGTGGACTATGAGAGTGTTGATGAAACACAGAAATTGCATCGGGATTTAATGCAACAGTCACCACGGGCACTTTCATCCATGGGAGTAATGTCTCAAACAGTCTACGCTTTGATCGTAAACTGAAAGACCATTAGTAATTTCCGATACACATCTGGAGGCATTCTGTAAACTGTGGACTATCAGAGTGTTGATGAAACACAGAAATTACATCGGGATTGAATACAATTGTCACCATGAGCACTTTCCTCCATGGGAGTAATGTCTCAAATAGTCTTTATTTTATCGTTCCCTGGAAGACCAGTAGTAGTTTCGGATGCACATGTGGAGGCATTCTGTAATCTGTGGACTGTCAGAGTGTTGATGAAACACAGAAATAGCATCGGGATTGAATACAACAGTCACCATGCGCACATTCCTGCATGGGTGGAATGTCTCAAACAGTCTACGCTTTGATCGTTCCCTGGAAGACCATTAGTAGTTTCGGATGCACATCTGGAGGCATTCTGTAATCTGTGGAATATCAGATGGTTGATGAAACACAGAAATTGCATCGGGATTGAATACAAAAGTCACCATACGCACTTTCCTCCATGGGAGTAATGTCTCTAACAGTCTGCGCTTTGATCGTTCCCTGGAAGAACAGTAGCAGTTTCCGATGCATATCTGGAGGCATTCTGTAATCTGTGGACAATCAGACTTTTGATGAAACACAGAAATTGCATCGGGATTGAGTAACAACAGTCTCCATGCGCACTTTTCTCCATGGGAGTAATGTCTCAGACAGTCTACGCTTTGATCGTACCCAGGAACACCAGTAGTAGTTTCCGATGCACATCAGGAGGCATTCTGTAATCTGTGGACTATCAGAGTGTTGATGAAACATAGAAATTGCATCGGGGTTGAATACAGCAGTCACCATACGCACTTTCCTCCTTGGGAGTAATGTCTTAAAGAGTTTACGCTTTCATCGTTCCCTGGAAGACCAGTAGTAGTTTCCGATGCACATCTTTAGACAATCTGTAATCTGTGGACTATCAGACAGTTGATCAAACACAGAAATTGCATCGGGATTGAATACAACAGTCACCATGCGCACTTTCCTCCATGGGAGAAATGTCTCAGACAGTCTACGATTTGACCGTTCCCAGGAAGACCAGTAGTAGTTTCCGACGCACATCTGGAGGCATTCTGTATTCTGTGGACTATCAGAGTGTTGATGAAACACAGAAATAGCATCGGGATTGATTACAACAGTCACCATGCGCACTTTCCTCCATGGGAGTAATGTCTCAGACAGTCTACGCTTTGATCGATCCCAGGAAGACCAGTAGTTGTTTCCGATGCACATCTGGAGGCATTCTGTAATCTGTGGACTATCATAGTGTTGATGAAACACAGAAAGTGCATCGGGATTGAGTACAGCAGTCACCATTCGCACTTTACTCCATGGGAGTAATGTCTTAAAGAGTTCACGATTTGATCGTTCCCTGGAAGACCAGTAATAGTTTCCGATGCACATCTGGAGTCATTTAGTAATCTGTGGACCTACAAAGTGTTGATGAAACACGGAAATTGCATCTGGAGTGAATACAAGAGTCACCATCCGCTCTTTCCTCCATGGGAGTAATTCTCAAACAGTCTACTCTTTGATCGTTCCCTGGAAGACCAGTAGTAGTTTCCAATGCACAACTGGGGTCATTCTGAATTCTGTGGACTATCAGAGTGTTGATGAAACACAGAAATTGCATCGGGATTGAATACAGCAGTCACCATGGGCACTTTCCTCCACGGGAGTAATGTCTCAAACAGTGTACGTATTGATCGTTCCCTGGAAGACCAGTAGTAGTTTCCGATGCACATGTGGAGGCATTCTGTAATCTGTGGACCTTCAAAGTGTTGATGAAACACTGAAATTGCATCGGGTGTGAATACAAAAGTCACCATCCGCACTCTCCTCCATGGGAGTAATTCTCAAATATGATACGCTTTCATCGTTCCCTGGAAGACCAGTAGTAGTTTCCGATGCACATCTGGAGGCATTCTGTAATCTGTGGACTATCAGAGTGTTGATGAAACACAGAAATTACATCGGGATTGCATACAATTGTCACCATGAGCACTTTCCTCCATGGGAGTAATGCCTCTAACAGTCTTCGACTTGATCGTTCCCTGGAAGACCAGTAATAGTTTCCGATGCACATTTGGAGGCATTCTGTAATCTGTGGCCTATCAGAGTGTTGATGAAACACAGAAATTGCATCGGGATTTAATACAACAGTCACCATGCGCACTTACCTCCATGGGAGTAATGTCTCAGACACTCTTAGCTATGATCGTTCCGAGGAAGCCCAGTAGTAGTTTCCAATGCACATCTGGAATCGTATTGTAATCTGTGGACTATCAGAGTGTTGATGAACACAGAAATGGCATCGGGATTGGATACAACAGCCACCATGCGCACATTCCTCCATGGGAGTAATGTCTCAAACAGTCTACGCTTTGATCGTTCCCTGGAAGACTAGTAGTAGTTTCCGATGCACATCTGGAGGCATTCTGTAATCTGTGCACTATCCGAGTGTTGATGAAACACAGAAAATGCGTCGGGATTGAATACAGCAGTCAACATGCGCACTTTCCTCCATGGGAGTAATGTCTTAAAGAGTGTACGCTTTGAACGTTCCCTATAAGACCAGTAGTAGTTTCCGATGCACATCTGGGGGCATTCTGTAATCTGTGGACTTTCAGACAGTTGATCAAACACAGAAATTG